>NC_053391.1:321472063-322086813 GCF_905171765.1 Bufo bufo
TAATTTATAAAATACATACCTCAACATCACGATGAGCCGTTACTCAGGAGAAATGCAGCACCTCGAATTTGTGTCCTGGAATATAAGGCCAGGGCGCAGAGTCTAGACATACAACAATACCCATGACATTTTTCACGATGTTGTCACAGATCCATGTACAGCGTGTGGAAGTGACCCTTCCTGCACCGTTATGAGACAATTGGGTGAACCCAATGCCGCCTCCTCCTCCTCGGTTCCACGTTCAGCATAGTTAGTTGTGTAACGCCCCAAAGCGGCATTACCACTTCTGCACCCTGCTACTGTCTCTAATGGGCTAATATAATTTCATCTTGTGTATTTATTTCAGGTCCATTATATGGTGCATTCCTATTTCTAATGTAACTGTTATGTTCAAATGTATTGTACCTGGTTCACCAGCAGGTGGCAGAAAACATGGCAGAGCTACAGTTAGGTAGAATGGAGCTTTCCATTCCATTCTAACCCCCCCTCCCTCTGTGGAGGAGTGGGTGAGTCCCACTTCCTGCAGGAAGGGTGGGGACCAGAGTTAGTGAGTTCCAGCTGTCAAGGGGGGGTGTGCTGGGCATGTCTCTGCTGGACGTGCCCAAGCCAAGCCAAACCAAGCTAGCCAGAGCACCCTCAGCTTTGCTGGTCATGGAGGCCACAACTTAAAGCCTCAGGAGCCAGGAGGAAAGTTCCCTGGCCTAATTAAGAGACAGACTACAAAGAGAGAAGTTGTAGCATACAGCCAAAGCAAAGTTATACAGTCAACCTGTCATTACAGCAGAGCCAGAGAGCAACAGATGTAGCAGAGACGAGTTTGCCTGCCAGAGTTTTAATGCTAAAACCTGCTGGGACCAAGACAAAGCTTGAAGATTGTTTCTGATGAACGTTTATTCAAGTAAAGCTGCTGTTCAACTATATACAAGGTCTGGACTCAATCTTTCTTTCAAATTTCTAAATTATTCCCCCCATTTATTGCTTCAGAGCCAAAGCCTGGGGTCCAGCCGTATCCAGGTAGGAGCACAGTGACACATAGAGAGACATTTTAGGCTGCACTATATCACTTGGCCATTCCTACACCTGGGTACCCAATCCATCTTTAGGGCCCCAGGGGGAGGCCCGCTGCAGCTGCTGTTCCTGTTGCCATGAAAGCAGCCAGTACAAGAGAACAAGTTCCTCTGAATCGTCAGCCATGATACAACAGATAACAGTAGCCATAAACCAATGTCTGCCAAACACAGGATTCCAACTAAGCTCTCAATGCTGCAACAACCTGCATAAAATGGAGTAGCCACAATCACATGACCAAGTTATATAGGGGGAGTGAAAAAGGGGATGTGTCCAAAAATGATTACGAAGTTCTTGTTTCCGTTTGCGAATATGGAACGGAGACAATACGGAAACACTACGGATACAAAAATACTGAACAACGGATCCGTGAAATACGGACCGCAAAATACATACGGTCGTGTGCATGAGGCCTAATTAGAAGATTTAAAATAAATTATTTTAACAATATGTCAAGTATTCCTGGATGCATTACAGGCCATATTGGTAAATGTCCATTCCTCACTATTGTCTCCTGAAAGCATCAACTAGTGGATGTCACAAGGGCACAGAGTTTATGAATGAACAGAAATTAGTCAGTAATTTTTTTAATATACCTACGGACATATAAAAATGACCAGATTTTCTTGATACTTTTATAAAACTTACCTCAATAATCATTTCCTTATTCTTAAAAAAGGTGTTCACTGAAGCATGGGAATAATAATAGACTGCTTGCCTGCTTGCATTTTAATAAACTGTTTATCTTAATCCTGGGTGCCACTTATTCCCAGCTCAGATTATAGAAAAGCCAAGGCAAGAATGAAGTTGTAAGCATTATTCATGGACAGGGAATATGTTTAGAATCTGTCAATCAATGTTTAATTTTTAAAATCCTCACACAGGAGTTTATATGGAACAATCAGAATTACACGTGTTTTAAGTCTCAACTAAGAGCAGGGCCGGCGTTAGGGGGTGGGGGGGGGGGGGGGGGGGCAAACTGGGCAATTGTTCAGTCCCGGTCAGATCGAACAGTCGGGACTCCAGAGTGGGGAATTTCCCAGCTTAGGAGTCCCTGCTCAGACTCCATATATGGAGTCAGTGTTATGAACATGAAAGGGGTATTCCCAAGCATTGTCGTTATGCTTAGGGACACCCTGTGTATATAAATCTAATTTAGACTATTTTTGAAACCTTATACATTAAGGGCAAGAACTTAATCACTGGGCTATAGAGCTCAATGCTGAAAAACCTCATAGAAGTTTCTCTTGTATAATATAAGAGACACTTCTATGAGGTTTTTCAGCAAAAACATAGCATTGAACTCTACAGCCCAGTGGTTAAGGTTTTTGCCCTTCATGTAGAAGGTTGTGACTTTGAATCCCCACAGAAACATTAAAAAAATAGAGGCTAAATGAAACTTAAATACACAAGGTGTCCCAACAGTGAAAAGTTTGATTTTATTGAGAAAAAAAATGGAGCAAAACGTAAAATATGATCAAATAACACCTGTATTAACCCACACCAACCTTTTTCATTTGTGTAACCAGTATTTTTTGTTGGGAAAGGTGGCAACCCTAACAGCCCCCCTCCTCAGGACCTCTATAGGCCTGCTCACTGCAGCAAGCTAAGCCTCATCAGGAATTTCTTCTTTTCATCTCGATATTCTGTCCGTCATAACTTTTTATAGTTATGTCCACGGAGATCTGTGGGGGCTCATTTTTTGCAGGCCGATCTGTCGGTTTTGACAATACCATTTGGGTTGTGTATGACTTTTTATTACATTTTCTTGGGAGATAAAGTGCTGAAAAAAACTCGAAACGGCATTTTAAAAATAATAATCTGTTACACCATTCACCATATGGGCTAATTTTTAAAAAAATATTTAAATAGTATGGGCTCTTTCACATAATATTAATAATTCTATGTTTTTTGTTTATTTTTATTTTGGGGAATGGGGGTAATTAAAATTTTTATGGTTTTCTATATTTACAAAACTTTTTTTTTCATATTTGTTTTTCTTTTTGTTAAGTCCTCCAAGTGGACAACAACTTACAATCATCAGATGTAAATTACTCCATTAGGCCTCATGCACACGACCGTTGTTGTGTTCCGTTCCGCAAAATGGGGTTCCGTTGTTCCGTGATCCGTTTCAGTTTTTGTTTCCGTGTGTCTTCCCTTATTTTTGGAGGATCACCAGACATGAAGGAAAGTAAAAAAAAGTCTAAGTCAAGTTTGCCATGCAAATGATAGGAAAAAAACGGATGCGGACGCGGATGAAAATCTTGTGTGCCTCCGCGTTTTTTCACGGTCCCATTGACTTGAATGGGTCCGCGAACCGTTTTCCGTGAAAAAAATAGGACAGGTTATATTTTTTTGATGGACTGGAACCACGGATCATGGACGCGGATGACAAACGGTGCATTAGCCGAGTTTTCAACGGACCCATTGAAAGTCAATGGGTCTGCAGAAAATCACGAAAAATGGAACAACGGACACGGAACACAACAACGGTCGTGTGCATGAGGCCTTATTCTGTATAGAAATCACTTTATCACAGTTAATTGCTGCCATCTAGTGGCCTGAACTGGGATATACTAACAATAAGCCTGGAAGCCTAGTACAGGCTGTGACTCATTTTTAGAACAGGGTGCTTTCCTGATTAGAGATGGCCCGAATAGTTCGCCGGCGAATAGTTCCCGGCGAACATCGCTTGTTCTCGTTCACCGCGGCGGGCTAACATATGCGATGTTCGGTCCGCCCCCTATACATCATCATTGAGTAAACTTTTACCCTGTACCTCACAGTCAGCAGACACATTCCAGCCAATCAGCAGCAGACCCTCCCACCTCCCGGACAGCATACATTTTAGATTCAATCAGAATCTGCATTCTCAGTGAGAGGAGGGACAGTGCTGCTGCTGATTCAATAGGGAAAGCGTTAGCTAGGGCAGTGTTCTGTGTCCACAGACTCATCTGCTGTAAGGACAGCGTCCTGACAGCACCCCAAAAAGCCCTTTTCAAGGCTGGTACACCAGTCTGCTTTTTTAAATTTTTTATATATATATTGCAGTTGCCTGCCCGTGTGTGAGAGGCTGCAGGCTCAGTCACAGACAGTACTGTGTGCACACCATTCATACAGGGTGTGACAGAAAATACCTTGCAGATAAAAAAATTATATGTAATATTTTTCTGTGATATAATCACAGTTGCAAGCCAGTGTGTGTCAGGCCCACACAGACTGTATTGTGGCCACTGGCTAGGCCTCCACTCATATCGTTACAGGGTGTCACTCACTCACAAATACCTTGCAGATAAAAAAAATTATATTTAATATTTTTCTGTGATATAATCACAGTTGCAAGCCAGTGTGTGTTAGGCCCACACAGACTGTACTGTGGCCACTGGCTAGTGGCTAGGCCTCCACTTATACCGTTACAGGGTGTCACTCACTCACAAATACCTCGCAGATAAAAAAAATTCTATTTAATATTTTTCTGTGATATAATCACAGTTGCAAGCCAGTGTGTGTTAGGCCCACACAGACTGTACTGTGGCCACTGGCTAGTGGCTAGTCCTCCACTCATACCGTTACAGGGTGTCACTCACTCAAATACCTCGCAGATAAAAAAAATAATATTTAATATTTTTCTGTAATCTAATCACATTTGCAAGCCCGTGTGTATCAGGACCACACAGACTGTATTGTGGCCACTGGCTAGTGGCTAGGCCTCCACTTATACCGTTACAGGTGTCACTCACTCACAAATACCTTGCAGATAAAAAAAAATTATATTTAATATTTTTCTGTGATCTAATCACATTTGCAAGCCCGCGTGTGTCAGGCCCACACAGACTGTATTGTGGCCACTGGCTAGTGGCTAGGCCTCCAATCATACCGTTACAGGGTGTCACTCACTCACAAATACCTCGCAGATAAAAAAAAATTATATTTAATATTTTTCTGTGATATAATAACATTTGCAAGCCAGTGTGTGTCAGGCCCACACAGACTGTACTGTGCCCTCTGCCCACCACTTATATAGGGTGGCACAGTACCTTGCACGCATAGTAACACTTATCTAATAAAAAATGACAGGCAGAGGCAGGCCACGCCGCAGGGGCCGTCGTGTTCGTGCTGCTTTAATTTCCACTGGCCCTGGAATAATGCCCAGTGTTCAGAGGCCACGTACCCTGAACCCAAAAAATTCGGAGAAAATAGTTGACTGGCTTACACAGGACACCCAATCTTCAACAGCTTCCGCTAAGAACCTTGACGCATCATCCTCCTCCAGCTCAGCTTTGGTCACCTGCTCTCAAGTTACCACTCTCCCGCCCGCCGCCACCACCAACACTACCACCACAGCCGCTACACTTGATCCCTCAGAGGAGTTATTTACACATCAGTTGGATGAAATTAGTGATGCGCAGCCATTATTGCCAGAGGATGGAGATAACAGGGATATGTCTCAGTCAGGCAGCATTACACACATGGACGTACAGTGTGATGATGATGAGGATGTTGTACCCGCTGCTGCTTCCTTTGCTGAGGTGTCAGATACAAGTGAAG
Organism: Bufo bufo; assembly: GCF_905171765.1. Classification (NCBI taxonomy): domain Eukaryota; kingdom Metazoa; phylum Chordata; class Amphibia; order Anura; family Bufonidae; genus Bufo; species Bufo bufo. The sequence goes on from NC_053391.1 coordinate 321,477,680, forward strand.
TGGTTGATGATGACGATGTGTCCGTGGATGCCACGTGGGTGCCTGCTCGAAGAGAAGAAGAACAGGGGGAAAGTTCAGAAGGGGAGACAGAGAGAAGGAGCAGACGAGTTGGAAGCAGGGGGAGGTCGTCGCAAGGAGCTAGTGGCACAGTCAGACAGCATGTATCGGCACCCGGGGTCAGCCAGACAGCACGCCAATCAACACATGCTGTTGCCACCACCAGAATGCCGTCATTGCAAAGCTAAGCAGTGTGGCATTTTTTTGGTGTGTCTGCCTCTGACAACAGCGATGCCATTTGCAACCTGTGCCAAAAGAAACTGAGTCGTGGGAAGTCCAACACCCAACTAGGTACAACTGCTTTGCGAAGGCACATGATCGCACATCACAAACGCCTATGGGATCAACACATGATGACGAGTAGAAGCAGCACACAAGCTCAAAGCCACCATCCTCCTCCTGGTCCAGCATCTTCAGCCACGTCAACCACTGCTGTCCTCCTTGCCCCCTCTCAACCACCTGCCACTCCGCCTCTCACCTTCAGCAGTTCCATCTCATCTGCCCACAGTCAGGTGTCTGTAAAGGAAATGTTTGAGCGTAGGAAGCCAATGTCACAGAGTCACCCCCTTGCCAGGCGTCTGACAGCTGACTTGACATAACTCTTAGCCCGCCAGCTTTTACCATACCAGCTGGTGGAGTCGGAGGCCTTCAAAAAATTTGTCGCTATTGGGACACCACAGTGGAAGGTACCCGGACGAAATCTTTTTTCAAAAAAGGCAATCCCAAACCTCTACTCAGTGATTGAAAAGGAAGTCATGGCATCTCTGGCATACAGTGTTGGGACAAGGGTCCACTGATACCTGGTCGGCAAAGCACGGTCAGGGCAGGTATATCACCTACACTGCGCATTGGGTCAACCTGCTGATGGCTGACAAGCATGGAATGTGTGGCTCTGCAGCGGAGTTGGTGACACCGTCACGACTTGCAGGCAGGCCTACTTCCACCTCCTCTACTCTTCCTACTCCATCCTCTTCCATAACCTCCTCAGCTGGGTCCTCTACTGCTGCGGTGTCTGGAAGCACATCAACTGAATCCCCCCAGCTCCCCAGGGGCTATTCCACATCCCGGATACGACAGTGTCACGCTGTCTTGGGGTTGACTTGCCTGAAAGCAGAGAGCCACACCGGACCAGCACTCCTGTCCGCCCTGAACGCACAGGTGGATCAGTGGCTGACCCCGCACCAACTGGAGATCGGCAAAGTGGTGTGTGACAATGGAAGCAATTTGTTGGCGGCATTAAATTTGGGCAAGTTGCCACATGTGCCGTGCATGGCACATGTGTTGAATCTCATCGTACAACGCTTTGTGTCTAAGTACCCAGGCTTACAGGACGTCCTCAAGCAAGCCAGGAAGGTGTGTGGCAATTTCAGGCGTTCCTACACGGCCATGGCGCACTTTTTAGACATTCAGCGCCGAAACAACATGCCAGTGAGGCGCTTGATTTGCGACAGCCCGACAAGTTGGAATTCAACACTCCTAATCTTCGACCGCCTGCTCCAACAAGAAAAAGCCGTCATCGAGTATTTGTATGACCGGGGTGCTAGGACAGCCTCTGTGGAGCTGGGAATTTTTTTGCCACGTTACTGGACGCTCATGCGCAATGCCTGTAGGCTCATGCGTCCTTTTGAGGACGTGACAAACCTAGTCAGTTGCACCGAAGGCACCATCAGCGACCTCATCCCATTTGTTTTCTTCCTGGAGTGTGCCCTGCGAAGAGTGCTGGATCAGGCTGTCGATGAGCGTGAAGAGGAGGAGGAAGAGTTGTGGTCACCATCACCACCAGAAACAGCCTTGTCATCATCACTTGCCGGACCTGTGGCAACGCTGCAAGAGGAGTATGAGGAAGAGGAGTCAGAGGAGGAATGTGGCTTTGAGGAGGAGGAAGACCAACCACAGCAGGCATCCCAGGGTGCTCGTTGTCACCTATCTGGGACCCGTGGTGTTGTACATGGCTGGGGTGAAGAACAGACCGTCAATGACATCAGTGAGGACGAGGAACGGGAAATGAGTAGCTCGGCATCCAACCTTGTGCAAATGGGGTCTTTCATGCTGTCATGTCTGTTGAGGGACCCTCGTATAAAAAGGATGAAGGAGAACGACCTGTACTGGGTGGCCACGCTACTAGACCCCCGGTATAAGCAGAAAGTGGCGGAAATGTTACCAACTTACTAAGTCAGAAAGGATGCAGCAGTTCAAAACAAAACTAAAAAATATGCTTTACGCAGCTTATAAGGGGGATGTCACAGCACAACGGGAATCTAACAGGGGAAGAGGTGAAAGTAATCCTCCTCCTACCACGACCACGGCGGCAAGGACAGGACGCTTTACAGATGTGTTGTTGATGGAGCACATGCAGAGCTTTTTCAGTCCTACACATCGTCACGATGTCATGAGGAAGGATCGCTATTGTCCTTGATCCGAAACATGTTGACTGGAGTGTAACTGGCTTTTAATCTGCACTGAAAAATAAAGGTAACATTTTAATCGAGCTGGACTTCTTTTTCTCCTTTACTTAAGTTACGCTGTGGTTCCCAGCATGGTCCGTGCTTGGTGCAACAGGGTTTGAGCACGCCTGCCTTTTTCTTTTTGCCTACACATCGCCACAGCCCTTCGGGATCCAGCCTTAGAGAACGACTCGACCGACAGGTAGCAGACTACCTCGCCTTAACTGCAGATATCGACACTCTGAGGAGCGATGAACCCCTTGACTACTGGGTGTGCAGGCTTGACCTGTGGCCTGAGCTATCCCAGTTTGCGATAGAACTTCTGGCCTGCCCCGCTTCAAGTGTCCTGTCAGAAAGGACCTTCAGTGCAGCAGGAGGCATTGTCACTGACAAAAGAAGTCGCCTCGGTCAAAAAGGTGTTGATTACCTCACCTTCATTAAGATGAATGAGGCATGGATCCCGAAGGGACTGACAGTGGGGGATACGTTTGACTAACAAAAGGCCTGATGACATGCCTTGGCCTCAAAATGGTCCCCACGCTGCTGTATTTAATGTCTGCATACCGGATGACTTTCGTGAATTCTCCGCCACCAACTAGGGTTCAAGCCGCAATGTTTTAGTCACCTTTCTGCCTTGAAAACATCAATTTTTCCGGCCGCTGCTACAACAGCGGCTGCAACAATAACATTATTTTTCAGGCATGTGTACATGCCTAATTTCTCTGGCCTCTAGTGCTGCACTGTGGCTGCAAAAACAAAACAAAAAAAAGGCACATACAAGTGTCAATTCTTCTTCGTGATCGTTACCTTGTTGTGGTGAAGGGGCTTGCGTATCACAATGAAGCGATCATCACCTCTATGAGTGTGTTGGCAATGTTGCCACACCCCAGATGATAAGGCCGTTGCTTCATTATGATCAGACCAAAAGCGATCGGCTGGATAATTTTTCATAGAAAAAACTTACTTTTTTTTTTTTTTTTAAGTTGTATGGGTGGGTTTTTAAAACATAAAATAAAAAAATCATAATAAAGTCTCTTAATAGTTTATTAGAAATAATGCAGACAATTTAAAAAATCCCCATCAATTCCAATACAAAGCAAGTACAAAGCTCAGAACTAAATTATTCCAGGATGTTGTAATGGTTCGTTAATTCGACAATGGTTAATCAATTCGACACACGTCCCCGGATAGGGGACGTAACAGGGATTAAACTGATAGGAATAGTACTAGTTAAGACACCACTCATATAGGGTGTCACAGCACATTGCTCCGTGCACGCGCAGTGCCCCAACTTGGGAGTAAGAGGACCGATCAAGCTGCTTTTTCCATCTCCCGGTTCCTAAAATCAATTCAGTTTGGTGTATCAGAGTTTGGTCTGTAACTGTGAAGGCAGTCGAAGGTACCCGGCCTAAATTTTTTTTTGCAAAAGGCAACCCCACCCTGATATGGGATGTAACAGGGATTAAACTCATGAGAATAGTACTACAGAAAATAGCACGCATATCGGGTGGGACAGTAAATTGCACGGCGCAGACGCAGTGACCGTGGCGTGGATTCAAACAAAGGGGAGGGAGCCAGCGTTTTTTTAACCATCTCCCCGTTCGAAAAATCAATTCAATAAATGGACCCCAGATTGGGTACGTAACAGGGATTAAACTGATGAGATAAGAGAACTACAGAAAATACCACTCATATCGGGTGTGACAGCAAATTGCACGGTGCAGACACAGTGACCGTGGCGTGGATTCAAACAAAGGGGAGGGAGCCAGCGTTTTTTTTTAACCATCTCCCCGTTCGAAAAATCAATTTAATAAATGGACCCCAGATTGGGGACGTAACAGGGATTAAACTGATGAGAAGAGAGAACTACAGAAAATGCCACTCATATCGGGTGGGACAGTAAATTGCACGGCACAGACGCAGTGACCGTGGATTCAAACAAAGGGGAGGGAGCCAGCGTTTTTTTTAACCATCTCCCCGTTCGAAAAATCAATTCAATTCACCTTTCCGGGACCCTTGGTGTTGTACGTCGCTGGGTGGAGGAAGAAACCTTCAATGACATCAACGGGACATGGCTAGCTTGGTATCCAACCTTGTACAAATGGGGAGTTTGCGGTTGGGCAAATGGACTGTTTGCAGTTGTTTGCGGTGCATTAAAAGGGGAGTTTGGTCTGTCAATGTCTGTGAAGCGGGCGTAACCCTTACACTACCTGATCGATACGACATCATACCTGATCGTATACACACACTGGATGTTTTAAATAGTGATGAGCGGGAGGTGCCATATTCGATTTCGCGATATTTCGCGAATATTCGCATGAATATTCGTGTTATATTCGTCGAAATCGAATATTCGCAATTATTCCAATTATCGCGAAATTATTTTTTCGCATATTGCGAAAATTTATCTTGATAGTATAAGGCAACGTTCCTATGCTAATGACTATGGCTAGGCTAATATGTGTATTTTACGAAATTTCGTAATATTGCTCTAACTTCGTCTCTTAGAATATTACGAATATTCTAAAAGACGAAGTTAGAGCAATATTAAGAACATTTGCAAAAGTCGAAATTGCGATGCGAGTAATATAACACGAAATAGTCGCATGAAGATTTAAACTTAGCACTGCTATATTCCATATTCTAGCCTAATATGGAATATAGCTGTGCTAAGTTGAAATCTTCATGCGACTATTTCGTGTTATATTACTCGCATCGCAATTTCGACTTTTGCAAATGTTCTTAATATTGCTCTAACTTCGTCTTTTAGAATATTCGTAATATTCTAAAAGACGAAGTTAGAGCAATATTACGAAATTTCGTAAAATACACATAGATTGTATTTAAGCTAATATACTGCTATAGTAATAATTTTTAATAGTGTACATATTTTACAAAACTTAAGTTCAGAAGAGGCAAAAAAAAATTACAGGAAAAAAAAGGGATTATAGCACTATATTAGCTAAATTACAATCTATATGTGTATTTTACGAAATTTCGTAATATTGCTCTAACTTCGTCTTTTAGAATATTCGTAATATTCTAAGAGACGAAGTTAGAGCAATATTACGAAATTTCTAAAAGACGAAGTTAGAGCAATATTAAGAACATTTGAAAAAGTCGAAATTGCGATGCGACTAATATAACACGAAATATTCGCATGAAGATTTCAATTTAGCTCTGCTATACTCCATATTCTAGCCTAATATGGAATATAGCAGTGCTAACTTAGCACAGCTATATTCCATATTAGGCTAGAATATGGAGTATAGCAGTGCTAAGTTGAAATCTTCATGCGAATATTTCGTGTTATATTACTCGCATCGCAATTGCGACTATTGCGAAATTTCGTAAAATACACATATAGATTAGATTGTAATTTAGCTAATATGGAATATAGCAGTAAGTTGAAAACGCCACTGACTGGAGCAGCCAGGAAGCCAGGAATCCAAAGGACAGGTAAGAACAACTTTAGGGAAGTGGGAAAGAAAAAAATATAATAAAAAAAAAAGAAAAAAAAAGAATATTCGATTTCGCGAATATATAGAACGATATTCTAAATATTCGCGAAATCTCGAAATTGCGATATTCGAGAAAAAAATTCGCAATTAGAATATTCGCGCTCAACACTAGTTTTAAACCACGTTGTTCAAAAAAAATTTGGATTGTTAGGTGATTTATGCCATTTATGGATTAAAATCCAACTCTGTGTCAACTATGTAATTTTCCATGGGAGTTTTGCCATGGATCCCCCTCCGGCATGCAACAGTCCAGGTGTTAGTCCCCTTGAAACAACTTTTCCATCACTACTGTGGCTAGAAAGAGTCCCTGTGGGTTTTAAAATTCGCCTCCCTATTGAAGTCTATGGCGGTTCGCCCGGTTCGCCCGTTCGCGAACATTTGCAGAAATTTGCGTTCGCCATTCGCGAACGAAAATTTTTATGTTTGCGACATCTCTAGTGAACGGTGTAGGAATTACAACAGTTTGCATATGTGCCTCCCACTTGTTAAGGAACCAAAAGTAATGGGACATAATAATAATCATAAATCAAACTTTCACTTTTTAATACTTGGTTGCAAATCCTTTGCAGTCAATTACAGCCTGAAGTATGGAACGCATAGACATAACCAGACGCTGGGTTTGATCCCTGGTAATGCTCTGCCAGGCCTCTACTGCAACTGTCTTCAGTTCCTGCTTGTTCTTGGGGCATTTTCCCTTCAGTTTTGTCTTCAGCAAGTGAAATGCATGCTCAATCGGATTCAGGTCAGGTGATTGACTTGGCCATTGCATAACATTCCACTTCTTTCCCTTAAAAAACTCTTTGGTTGCTTTTGCAGTATGCTTTGGGTCATTGTCCATCTGCACTGTGAAGCGCCGTCCAATGAGTTCTGAAGCATTTGGCTGAATATGAGCAGATAATATTGCCCGAAACACTTCAGAATTCATCCTGCTGCTTTTGTAAGCAGTCACATCATCAATAAATACAAGAGAACCAGTTCCATTGGCAGCCATACATGCCCACGCCATGACACTACCACCACCATGCTTCACTGGTGGTTTGCTTAGGATCATGAGCAGTTTCTTTCCTTCTCCATACTCTTCTCTTCCCATCACTCTGGTACAAGTTGATCTTGGTCTCATCTGTCCATAGGATGTTGTTCCAGAACTGTGAAGGCTTTTTTAGATATTGTTTAGCAAACTCTAATCTGGCCTTCCTGTATTTGAGGCTCACCAATGGTTAAGATCTTGTGGTGAACCCTCTGAATTCACTCTGGTGAAGTCTTCTCTTGATTGTTGACTTTGACACACATACACCTACCTCCTGGAGAGTGTTCTTGATCTGGCCAACTGTTGTGAAGGGTTTTCTTCACCAGGTAAAGAATTCTTCGGTCATCCACCACAGTTGTTTTCCGGGGTCTTCTGGGTCTTTTGGTGTTGCTGAGCTCACCGATGCGTTCCTTCTTTTTAAGAATGTTCCAAACAGTGGTTTTGGTCATGCCTAATGTTTTTGCTATCTCTCTGATGGGTTTGTTTAGTTTTTTCAGCCTAATGATGGCTTGCTTTACTGATAGTGACAGCTCTTTGGATCTCATCTTGAGAGTTGACAGCAACAGATTCCAAATAGCACACTTGACATGAAATCTGCTCATTTTAATTGGGATATGAGGGAATAACACACACCTGGCCATGGAACAGCTGAGAAGCCAATTGTCCCATTACTTTTGGTCCCTTAACAAGTGGGAGTCACAAATGCAAACTGTTGTAATTCCTACACCGTTCACCTGATTTGGATGTAAATACCCTCAAATTAAAGCTGACAGTCTGCAGTTAAAGCACATCTTGTTCGTTTCATTTCGAATCCATTGTGGTGGTGTATAGAGCCAAAAATGTTAGAATTGTGTTGGTGTCCCAATATTTATGGACCTGACTGTATATCTTACCAATTGCTTTTCTTTGCTGAAAGACTCAAGCCTATTAGGAGCAAGTCCATAGTTCTCTTTCAGTGATAACATTTATGTTGAGCAGATATCAAGCCAGGAGGAAATAACAGTCCATGGGGCAAGGCTCCTGTTTAGACAAGCCATCATTGCAAGTGATGAAGAGTACTATTCTAGAGCCACATTATACATAGCTGTTATGGCTTTGACTCCCACTGATTGCCTGATAGAAATATAACTGCTGAAATAGCCAAGAACAGAAGCGTTATAAAAAAAAGCCAGTGAGACCAGATCACACTATATAGAACAACAAAACTTCTTTCTTATTTTTCTGGGAGGCTCTCCAGCATAATATCAAGTTCATTAACCCTTAGGATACCAGAGGTTTTTTTCATTTTTCATTTTTCTTCCCTATTTTACTTGAGCCATAACTTTTTTATATTTCCCGTCACATAGCTGTATGAGGGCTTATTTTTTGTGGGATAGGTTGTACTTTCTAATGCCACCATTAATTATGGCATAAAATGTAGTGGGAAGCGGTAAATTCCAAATGGAGTGGAATTGAAAAAAAAACCTCAATTTCTCCACCGTTTAACAGGTTTTATGGCAACAATAACCCATGTCCTTCATTCTCTGGGTCAGTACGATTACAACAATACCCCATATATATAGGTTCTTTATGTCTAAATAGTGTAAAAATAAATTTTTACTTTGGTAAATGTTTAATTTTATATCACCATATTCTGACCCCCGTAACTTTTTTATATGTATGTCTACTAAGCTGTTTTTTGCGGAACAATCTGTAGTTTTTATTGATACCATTTCGGAGTGTGCGTGACTTTTTAATCACATTTTATTACCGTATTTTTCGCCCTATAAGACGCAGGTTTTTGGGGAGGAAAATAAGAAAAAAAATATTTTTAACCAAAAGGTGTGCTTTTGGTGGGTTTGGAACTAATAGTGGTCTGTGGATGGCACTATTACTGGGGATCTGTGGATGACGGACACTGTTATGGGGGATCTGTGGATGACGGACACTGTTATGTGGGGATCTGTGGATGACGGACACTGTTATGGGGGGATCTGTGGATGACGGACACTGTTATGGGGTGATCTGTGGATGACAGACACTGTTATGGGAGGATCTGTGGATGACGGACACTGTTACAGGGGGGATCTGTGGCTGGCACTGTTACAGGGGGGATCTGTGGATGGCACTGTTACAGGGGGATCTGTGGATGGCACTGTTATATATGTGCCATCCACAGACCCCCCACCCGATAACAGTGCCATCCACAGACCCCCCCAGCCCATAACAGTGCCATCCACAGACCCCCACCCCTTAACTGTGCCATCCACGGATGTTATCCACAGATCTCTCCCCCCGCGCATGCCCCCCCAGTATACAAATATAAAATGTCTTATTCAATTAAAAATGATTACACATGCCCCCTCACTCCTAATAGTACCATACATCCTAATAGCTTCTGTACAATGCCGGCAGGTAGGCCGGGTGGCCGGCGCTTCACTCACTGACGTCACTTGCCTGCGCCGCCTAATTCATTCATAAAGTAGGAGGCGCAGGCACGTGACATCAGGGAGTTACGCTGCCGCCTGCCCGGCCTGCCTGTTGGCATTGTACAGAAGCTATTAGGATGTACGGTACTATTAGGAGTTGGGGGGCATGTTTAATAACTTTTAATTGAATAAGACCTCTTATATTTGTGCAGCACTGATTCGGGCGGGGCTATAGTACAGTGACTGCACCGCCCCGCCGCAATTGCCGGCCCCCAGCTCCTCCTCCCAGTCCTTCCCCCGCTCGCTCGTACATCGCAAACTGCGATGTTAAACTGTCAGCATTCGCCCCATAAGACGCAGGGGCATTTTCCCCCCATTTTGGGGGGGGCAAAAAGTGCGTCTTATGGGGCGAAAAATCCGGTATATTTTTTGGGTAGGAGAAGCAATGAAAAAATGGCAATTCCTCCATTTTGACCCTTTTTTCCATTACGTCATTCGCCATACTGGAATATTTTTTTCTATTTTAATATTATGGGCGTTTTCGGTCACGGTGATACCCATGATGTTTATATTTATTATTTAGGTATTTATTTTTTAATTATACGGAAAGGAGGGTGATTTAAACTTTTATATTTTTTATTTTTTTATATATATTTTTTAATTTTTTCTAATGATTTTGTGGCTCATCAATGTGGCTCATAAATTTTGTTCTATCAGGGATTTTTTAAATGCCATTTAAACTCAATATTGCTCATTTCTTATCCTGGCCTGCCATCTGGTAGCCAAAATAAGAATTGCAGCATGAACACTTTCAGCCTCGTCAGCGCAACTATCGATGCCCCAATTGGCCACATCTTAATGCGCGAGCTTCCGGGTTTTTGCGCATTTAGATCTTCTCAGCATCTGCAGTATATTAGGCTCCGTATTGCTGTGCATTCTCCTCTTTTGTGGTTAGGTTCTGGTTTTGGTTTTACTAGTAATACTATTTTGCTCAGGTCTGTAGGAACATGGGGTATCTGCAAATGTCTTATTATGCATTGTTAGGCTGTGTGTTTCAGCAGAAGAGGTATGGTTGGCAAGAACAGGGCTAACCACCCTGTTCCTCCTCTCTTTGTAGGAGTGGTCTGATCCTACTCCCTGTCAGGAGGGGGATTCAAGTCCAGACAGAGAGGAGATATTACACGTGTCAGTTTCTACTCCATCCAGCTACCATATCTCCTTATCTGGTTCCAGAAACGTCTGCTTATTTACTACTGCTGGGTGTGCCAAAAGTTTTACTTTGCCCCAAGTAAAAAGAGAATTTGATACGTTTATTTATAGCCTGATTCTTTAAACCACCATTCCACTGCACTGATACCCAGGTACAAATGGCCTGAGGGAGTGCACAGTGACATAACACCTCATCAGGGACAGTACCACTCCCATCCTCTGCGTCGGCTCCTCAGGGACTCACTACACTTGTGGGAGACATTGTGTGACATATAAAGCATGCTTTTGGGTAAGAACGTTTGTGTCACCTTGGAATGGTGCAGTATCCATTGGAGGAGTATTTACTGCACATAGTAAATCCTTTTTCACACTATGTTTCTAAGTCCTTGTGTACTTGTTGTTCTATATTGGCTATTTTTGTAGCACACTTAACGTCAAATGGATTTTTTTCCGCATGTCAATCATTTTGTATTTAATATTTCTTTACAAAAAGGAAAAGTTCACAAATCTGTGAGTATTGACCTGTATTGCAGCAAATGGAGGCCCTATACTTCTTTATTAGGGAGCTGTAGGCACCCTTTGTGTGGCAACATATTTTCCCCAAAAGCAATGCCTTTATTGGAGATAAATAAAGCTCAATAATACTATGTGATGGAAAATGACAAAATGTGTACTGTATATGAATTTTTGTGAAAACCTCTGTTGTACAAGTGGAGACACATCTGGATACTGTAGAGTATGGCTTTATAAAGCATATCAGTACATTATGTTCAGTATTTTTTATGTGCATTCAGTATTTTTGGTTCAGAGTGCTGGTGTATTTTTCCTAGACACTAATGGGGTCATTTATCAAACTGGTGTAACATAGAACTGGCTTAGTTGCCCATAGCAACCAATCAGATTACACCTTTCATTTTTGACAGCTCCTTTGGGAAATGAAAAGTGGAATCTGATTGGTTGCTATGGGCAAGTAAGCCAGTTCTACTTTACACCAGTTTGATAAATGACCCCATAAGATGGGTGATTTATGCCCAGAGCATCCAATCAAGTCACTGTTGGAATCTGCCTGGCTGCTGTGTCTAATCAGATAATTTTAATTTGCAAGCATTTTTGTAAGTCTTGCACATTTGTGAATACATTTGTCCAATGTATATTTATATGCTGGGGCAGGCTGTAATGTGCCTAAAAATAAAATAAAAATAGTGACAACTTTGTCAAATTTGTGGACAAAACAGGACATTAAACTCTCCATAAAAAATTAAAAAAACTTTATGTATCTGACTTTTTGCAAATCACGAAGTTGAGCTCATACATTAAAACATGATTGCACGTCTTAGGAATCCGAGTAGTCTTACTAGATTTTGCAGTTGGTACCTTCAACAATGATCTAAACATATTCTTAACAAAAAGCAAAACAATGCAAATGAATTCATACAAGGAAAGTTGAAAGATGTCTCTTTCTTTTGTGCTCTCTGCAGTCATGGCCCAGGTAAGCTTTCTGTGGTAAAACCGGATAAGATTCAGAGCTCTATTGTTCTCCAGAGTCCTTCAGCTTTATTTCAGTGATAGATAGGAGGCAACATTATTCCTTTTCAAGGCAGCAGGGAAGAAAATATACCTAATAAAGAACTTTTTCTTTGAACACAGAAGCATAGGAAGCATACAATGTGTTCCTTTCACTTCTCCTGCCTGGAATGAAACTGCTGACATGAGCTAGAAAATAATACCAGTATTAATATTGTTGAATGTTATATGGAGAGTTGTTCTTCTTGAGGTGTTTGAATGTCTAAATGACATTTTAGTGCACCAAAGTCTGTGCCCTGGCCATTTGCACATCCTTATAAATTGTCCTGTCAGTTCTGCCGCAGTCTGCTATTTCTGCTGATTTCTAGTTTTATAACAATGAACATACACATTCAATAGCTGTTAGCCGACCAATCGTTTGTGGCCAACTAGCCCAGAAGGAGCGGAGCAGAGGATAGGAGTGGTAGCGGCTCTGGCGGTAAGGCCTTGTTCACATTTACATCTCAGTGACACGTCCGTGTGAAAAAAAGTGTACGTGTTTCATCCGCGGAAATGTCCGTGAAGGATCCATGGTTGATCTATGTGTCCATTTTTACCATCTGTGTGTCATATGTAATTCACTGACGTTGCTCAGCTGAAAATTCATTTGCAAAGAACCTCACCTCATCCCGCAAAAAAATAGCCCCCACATAAGACAATCACTTAAAAAATAAAAAAACCAATGGCATCCGTAAACCAATCCATCAAAATCTGTGCTGCAAGCGCCATATGGCGCTCCTTCCGTTCTGAATTGTTCGATGTGCCCCATATGGTGTGTTGCCATATTCAGGAGAAAATGGGTAACAAATTATGGGGTGCTTTTTCTCCTGTTACCCCTTGTGAAAATGAAAAATTTGGGGCTAAAGCAACATTTTATTGGAAGAAATGAAACTTTTCATTTTCACAGCCAAGTGTTTCCAAATTCCGCAAAAGCTTAGGGGGTCAAAGTGCTCAGTACCCCCCTTAATATATTCTTTAAGAGGTGTAGTTCCCAAAATGGGGTCACTTTTTGAGGTTTTCCACTTTAGGGGTATGTCAGGGTCTCTTCAAATAAAAAATGGTGCCTAAAAACTATTCTAGCAAAATCTGCCTCCAAAATCCATATGGCGCTCCTTTCCTTCTGACCACTGCCACGTGCCCATAGAGCAGTTTACCACCACATATGGGCTATTTCTGAAAACTGCAGAATCAGAGTAATGTATATTGAGGTTTATTTTGCTGTTAACCCTTGCTGTGTTGCAAGAAAAAAATTATTAACATAAAGAAAATCTACCAAAAAAGTGAAATTTTGAAACTTCACCTCTATTTTCCTTTAATTCTTGTGGAACACCTCAATGGTTAACAGTTTGAAACATCAGTTTTTAATAATTTTAGGGGTGTAGATTCTAAAATGGGGTCATTTATGGGTGGTTTCCATTAAGTAAGCCCCTCAAAATTACTTTATAACTGAACTGGTGCTTAAAAAATGGTTTTGAAAATTTAGTTGAAATTTGAAAAATTACTTCTAAACTTCTAAGGCCCCTTTCACACGGGCGAGTATTCCGCGCGGATGCGACGCGTGAGTTGAATGCATTGCACCCGCACTGAATCCTGACCCATTCATTTCTATGGGGCTGTGCAGATGAGCGGTGATTTTCACGCATCACTTGTGCGTTGCGTGAAAATCGCAGCATGCTCCTCTTTGTGCGTTTTTCACTTAACACAGGCCCTATAGAAATGAATGGGGTTGCATGCAAATCGCAAGCATCCACAAGCAAGTGCGGTTGCGGTGCGATTTTCACGCACGGTTGCTAGGAGACGATCGGGATGGGGACCCGATCATTATTATTTTCCCTTATAACATGGTAATAATGGAAAATAATAGCATTCTGAATACAGAATGCATAGTAAAATAGGGCTGGAGGGGTTAAAAGTAAAAAATTTAAAAATTAAACTCACCTTAATCCACTTGCTCGCGCAGCCCGGCTTCTCTTCTGTCTTCTTTTTTGCTGTGTGCAGGAAAAGGACCTGTGGTGACGTCACTCCGGTCATCACATGGTCCGTCACATGATCTTTTATCATAGTGATGGATCATGTGATGGACCATGTGATGACCGGAGTGACGTCACCACAGGTCCTTTTCCTGCACACAGCAAAAAAGAAGACAAAAGAGAAGCCGGGCTGCGCGAGCAAGTGGATTAAGGTGAGTTTAATTTTTTTATTTTTTATTTTTAACCCCTCCAGCCCTATTGTACTATGCATTCTGTATTAAGAATGCTATTATTTTCTCTTATAACCATGTTATAAGGGAAAATAATACAATCTACAGAACACCGATCCCAAGCCCGAACTTCTGTGAAGAAGTTCGGGTTTGGGTACCAAACATGCGCGATTTTTCTCACGCGAGTGCAAAACGCATTACAATGTTTTGCACTCGCGCGGAAAAATCGCGCCTTTTCCCGCAACGCACCCGCGCCTTTTCCCGCAACGCCCGTGTGAAAGGGGCCTAAGCCTTCTAATGTCCTAAAAAATAAAATGACATTTACAAATTGATGTCAACATAAAGCAGACATATGGGGAATGTTAAGTAATAAATATTTTATGAGGTATCACGTTGTTTTAACAGCAGAGAAATATACATTTTTTAAATTAAATTTGGGTTTTCTTTCATAAATAAAGGTGAAATATACTGACTCAAATTTATGCCTGTCATGAAGTACAATGTGTCACGAGAAAACAATCTCATAATGGCTTGGATAAGTAAAAGTGTTCCAAAGTTTTTACCACATAAAGTGACGCATGTCAGATGTGCAAAAATCGGCCTGGGATTTAAGATGAAAAGGGGCTTGGTACTGAAGGGGTTAAACCCTACATTAACCGCAGCCAGTATGCGACAACACAGGCAGCCAGCCTACACAAGAACATGGTATCACAGTGAACCGCACTGTGACAATGGTTTTTGGAGCACATTTTTCACTCAAATAATTTTCAGGCGCCTTTGTAGAGACTCTGAGATACCCCTAAAGTGGAAACCCCTAAAAAGTGACTATGTCGGCCCCAGTTACAGGAGAAATCAATAGTGGGGGGGGGAAGTGAAGTTAAATGTCCCCCCGAGGTCTTGTATGACCTTATGGGGGACGAAAATAAAAAAATAAAAAAAAGGTTTCACATGTAAAAAAAAACTCCACACGTAAGGAATAAAAAAAAAGTTAAAAATATAAAAAATATAAATAAAATAGACATATTTGGTATTGCCGCATCCGTGACGGTTGGCTCTATAAATATACGGTTGGCTCTATAAATATACGGTTGGCTCTAAAAGTATATCACATGATCCACCCAGTCCAATAAAGACCATAAAAAAAACCTGTCAAAAAAAGCAATTTTTGTCACCTTTCATCGCTAAAAGTGCAACACCAAGTGATCAAAAAGGCGTATGTCCCACAAAATGGTACCAATAAAACCATCATTTCATTCTGCAAAAAATGAGCCCCTACATAAGAAAATCTCTCATTAAAACATAATTTTTTTGTTTCAAAAATGCTATTGTGTTAAAGTGAAATAAAATAAAAAAGTATACATATTAGATATTGCCACGTCCGTAACAACCGGCTCTATAAAAATATCACATGACCTAACCCCTCGGATGAACACCGTAAAAAAAAAAAAAGTGGCAAAAAAAGCCATTTTTATCAACTTACATCACAAAAAGTGCAACATCAAGTGATCACAAAATAGTACCAATAAAACCGTCACGTCATCCCGCAAAAAATGAGCCCCTACATAAGAAAATCACTTAAAAAATAAAAAAAACTATAGCTCTCAGAACATGGACACATTAAAACATATATTTTTTTTTCAAAAATGAATAATAAAAATAAATAATAAAAAGTATACATATTAGGTATTGCCACAACGAGCTCTATAAAAATATCACATGACTTAACCCCCTCAGGTGAACGCTGTAAAAAAAAACTGCTAAAACAACCAATTTTTTTTTCACCTTGCCCCATAAAGTGTTATAATGAATGATCAAAAAATCATATGTACCCAAAAATAGTACCAATAAAACTGGCACCTTATCCTCTAGTTTCCAAAATAGGGTAAGGCTACTTTCACACTAGCGTTCGGGGCTCCGCTCGTGCGCTCCGTTTGAAGGGGCTCACGAGCGGCCCCGAACGCATCCGTCTGGCCCTAATGCATTCTCAGTGGAGGCGGATCCACTGAGAATGCATCCGCCTGCCAGCGCTCAGCCTCCGCTCCGCTCAGTGAGCGGACACCTGAACGCTGCTTGCAGCGTTCGGGTGTCCGCCTGGCCGTGCGGAGGCGAGCGGATCCGTCCAGACTTACAATGTAAGTCAATGGGGACGGATCCGCTTGAAGATGACACTATATGGCTCAATCTTCAAGCGGATCCGTTCCCCATTGACTTACAATGTAAAGTCTGAACGGATCCGCTCAGGCTACTTTCAGACTTAGAAAATTTTCTAAGTGATAATGCAGACGGATCCGTTCTGAACGGATGCAAACGTCTGCATTATCGGAGCGGATCCGTCTGATAAAACATCAGACAGATCCGCTCCGAACGCTAGTGTGAAAGTAGCCTAACTTTTTGGGAGTTTCTACTGTAACGGTGCATCAGGGGGTCTTCATATGGGACATGGCATCTAAAAGCCAGTTGAGCAAAATCTGCCTTCCAAAAACCATGTGGCTCTCCATTTGTTCTGCGCTCTGCACAGGGCATACAGCAGTTTATGACCACATGTGGGGTGTTTCTGTAAACCGCAGAATCAGGGTAATAAATATTGAGTTTTGTTTGGCTATTAACCCTCGATGTGTTAAAGGAAAAATGGAATGAAATGGAAAATCTGTCAAAAAAGTGAAATTTTAAAATTTGATCTCCATTTTCCTTTGTGGAACGCCTAAAGGGTTAACAAAGTTTGTAAAATCAATTTTAAGTAACTTGAGGGGTGTAGTGGGGTCATTTATGGGGGTATCCACTATGTAAGCCCCACAAAGTGACTTTAGACCTGAACGGGTCCTTAAAAAGTGGGTTTTGGCAATTTTCTTAAAAATTTTAAGAATTGCATCTAAAATTCTAAGCCTTCTAACGTCCTAAAAAAAGAAAATGACATTTCCAAAATGATGCCAATCTAAAGTAGACATATGGGGAATGTTAATAATAAATATTTTATGAGGTATCACTTTCTGTTTTAAAAGCAGTGAAATGGAATTTTTGAAAATTGCAATTATTTTATATATTTTTTTTTCATAAATAAAGGTGAACTATATTGAGTCAAATTTTTGACTGTCATGAAGTACAATGTGTCACGAGAAAAAAAAATCTGAATGGCTTGGGTAAGTAAAAGCGTTACAAAGTTATTACCACATAAAGTGAGCTATGTCAGATTTAAAATTAGTCCTGGTCAGGAAGGGGGCAAATGGCCCGGATGTGAAGTGGTTAAAACTTTATTTATTTTTTATTAAAAAACCCTTTTTTTTCCTTTTTTGTTTACTTTATTTCTGTCCCACTCTGGGACTTCAACTTTTTGGGGTCCGTTCCCTTTTGCAGTGCATTACAATACATCTATATTGTAATGCATTGCCTGTTACTGTATTACACCATGTAATACACTAGCTGGATCTCCTGGTCTTTTCATAGAAGGCAGGTCCTGATGCCTTGCCTACTCACCCAACGGATCACTAAAGTGCGGGGACCTCATGGAAACCGTGACTTCAAACACCTTATATGCTGTGGTCAGCGCTGACTGCGACATGGAGGGGGTTAATCCGTTACTCCAGTGCCCGCCTGATAAGCATGACGTAGTAGTACATCAAATCAAATTTTGGGAAGTCACTTCCCGCTATGACGTACTATTATGTCATATGTTTGGAAGGAGTAAATGTCTGATTCTGTATTAATATTCTTCGTTGACCTATTATATTTTTGTTTTTCATTAACTATACAGTTACATATAAAACAGTATTAAAGTGTAATAAACAGCTTGGTAAAAATTAAATGTCAGATGGGCAAAAGATTAGGCACCCTGCCACAAGTTAATAAGTTCTCTGACCTTTGTCACTTAGCAGAGAATGAACTAGTAACTCTGAGAATCAATATTGTAACACAGTTTGGTTATAACTTGGATATTTTTATGTGCTCCTTTTATTCTATAGTAAAACTGACATTGGAAATGCTTACTACCCAGCAATTTGTTTACTTTATGCTCTCATACTTACAGATTTTAAAGAAATTTGAGCTTCCTTAGGCTACATGCACACGACCGTTGTGTGTTTTGCGGTCCGCAAATTGCGGATCCGCAAAACACGGATGGCGTCCGTGTGTGTTCCGCAATTTGCGGAACGGTGCGGACAGCCATTAATATAACTGCCTATACTTGTCCGCAAAACGTACAAGAATAGGACAGGTTATATTTTTTTTGCAGACCACGGAATGGAGCAACGGAATGCGGAAAGCACGCGGAGTGCTGTCCGCATCTTTTGCGGCCCTATTGAAGTGAATGGGTCCGCATCCGAGCCACAAATACTGCGTCTCGGATGCGGACCAAAAAAAACGGTCGTGTGCATGAGGCCTTAACCTGAGAGGGGTGATGACCCCACATTTATTATATCACTGGGAACCCCTTTGATGAGATCAGTTCTCATACCTTATAAAGCAGACTGCTCAGGATCCGTTTAAGCAGCCTCTCTAACCATTTTCCCTATACAGTAGTTAGAGCATATTTAAAGGGATTGTCCACTCCATTACTACTTATGGCCTATCCTCAGGACAGGCCATGAATAGTTGATTGGTGGGGGTCCGGTAACCCTCACCCATGCTGATCAACTGTTGCGGAGTAGCTCTTGTGCCTGAAGTCAGTGCCATAAGTACTGTGACACAGTGAGGGGAATGGCCTGGGAAAACAGGTATTTTCCTCTAAGCGTGTGCTGCTGGGCTGATTTGCAGCCAGGTGGGGTCAAATACCGGACTGGATTTTAATTGCCGATCTGGGTTTTTGGCAGCACCTGGCTATCCTTAAATAGGCAGCTGGCCTCAGCAGCAGTATCTCTGTGTTGGGATCTGAGGCTTGGTGCCAGGTTGGAGGTCTGATACCCATGGCCAAAGGAAACAGGCCCCCTAAAGCCTGCTGTGGCCTGCTGGAGGCAGAACTGACATCAAGGTGACATGAACTTTCCAATTTGTGTGAAGTAACACCAATATGTACTTTCAATTGTGTGTGAAGTAAACACCAAGACTGCAAAGTAACGCATTGTTTTGTGCATTTGCAAATGCAGAGTACTGTTGTATACTTGTATATCAACCAAAGTCTCACATAGAACTTATTCAAATGCCAGTATGGATGATCTATAATGATCGCAGCAAGCTGATAGTAATGTTCATCCAATTATTTTGTTGCAATTTTTATGTGAATTATCTCAACACATATTCATTTGGAATATCAATGCAACCTAATCCTGTGTTGGAATATGAATACAATGTGAATCCTATATTGAACTTATATGATGATTGCTAAGCAAAAGTCCCATGTATTTGTCATGGATAATGGAGGAAAATCACATCCAATTTTTTATATAATGTTCATCCGATTGGTGATAATGCAATTTTTTTGTTATCATTATAAATGCGATTTTTCGTGAATTATCCCAACATATTCATTTTCAGGATCTCTACAGAATTCGATTTTGACACTTTAGACCTTCACAAATATATGCGGTACACACTGATAGATGGGTTTCTGCGGGTGTTTATCCATGCTGCGTGGCGCCCCACGTGTAAAACAGCCGGTGTACGCTTACCTCTGAGATCCCAATGATGTCTCGTGAGATTACCGCAGGTGTGTAGCTCAATTGAAGGCTTTGCAATCACATCGTCATCACATCGGATTTTCTGTGTTTTTCCACTATTCACTGCAGAGTGGAAGGCTCTTGTTAATTTTCTTCTTTGTTATAATCGCTTGAAAGATTGATGAAAAAGATTATCTATGCCGGCATGATGTGGTCGATCTTCCTATAGATGATGAGGTATTTTCCAATGGCAACCAGACGCGTTTCGGAGCTTTGTTAGACCTGCTCCTTCATCAGTGGTATGATATTGCTGCCATACCCTTTATATATCCTAAAGACTCCGCCTCTAGGATTTGTGATAATCTCCGGATTGGATTTTGCTCCTTGGATCTCAAGTCCCTTCAAATTGGGTTGATTAGATTACATACTGAATTGCACATATGGTCAAAAAATGGTCAAAAAATGGTCAAAAATGGTCAAAAACTGAAAATAAAACAAAAAACGCATATGCGTTTTGCTTGCGGTATCCATGCGGTTTTTTACAAACTTATGCGTTTTTTTGTCTAAAACTAAAAGGAAGTGTGTTCCATCATCCTATATGACCAGGAGGCTTTTCACCCCTGCATCTCATAAATAGAGCCTTTTTTTCTTATTTGAAATAGGACTGGATGTAATAAAAATGAAAATGAAGTAAAGGATGAGATAGGACAAACTTCCTTCACTAAAAAATTGCCTATACTTGATTATATATGCGTGATTACATAATCTGGAAAATAAAACCACTATTATAAAATTATAAAAGCCAAAAAGCACATATGCTTTTATCTTACGATTTTCCTGCGATTTTTGGTGAACTTGTGCGTTTTTTTGCACAAAGTTTAAAGAAAATACACTTGGTCAGCCTATGTATTCTAAAATTGTTTTAAAAATTTTCTTTGTTTCTCTCCTTTCTAGCATCACCTCTATAGAGACCTTTTCATATTGATGACAGAGTTAAGTATATGGGAATTGTCAGGGGTGGAGAATATAGGTATGCCCTAACTACTGCCACTATACCACAGTTAGACTTCATGCACATGACCGATCAGCATTTGTCGTGGATCGCATTCTTTTGTATGGGTCTGAAAAAAAAAAAAAAAGGAAAGAGAAAAGCACACTGGTATCATCCATGTGTTGTGCGTAACTGTATGTCTGTCTCGAAAATATAGAACCTGTCCTGTCTGTGCTGACACAGGACCCAGTGACGTAGCTATCAGGGAAGTACGGGAAGCGACTGCTTCGAGGCACGAGCTCAGAAGGGGCCCAAGAGCAGTACTGAATGTTTTCATTAGATCTAGGGCTGCCACTACTCACAACTGCTGGACTTTTTCTATTGGCTGGCAACTTACTATGACATCCGCTGCCAGCCAATAGCAGAACTTTATGGGATCAAGCCCCACCCACCAGTGTGTCCCCCCATGTGTCTTGTTCTCTGACCGCCCATAGTAGGTTACTGATTAACCCCTTCTCCAGGCTGATGGCACCTACTTCTCCAGGCTGCTTGTGAGGACCAGACATCAGCTGTCTACAGGAATGGTAAGTGTCTGTGTGTAGAAATAGGTGTATAACTACTTGTATGTTCATGTGTGTGTGTGTGTGTGTGTGTGTGAATATATATATATATATATATTAGGGTTAGAGTTGAGCGAACACCTGGATGTTCGGGTTCGAGAAGTTCGGCCGAACTTCCCGGAAATGTTCGGGTTCGGGATCCGAACCCGACCCGAACTTCGTCCCGAACCCCATTGAAGTCAAAGGGGACCCGAACTTTTGGGCACTAAAAAGGCTGTAAAGGGGGCGTGGCCTGAGCGTCTGCAGGAATGGCCGCCTGAACGCTGAGCTCCGCCGCTTGATCTATGAGAAGGAGACTTTTAGGCTTTTTCATCGCAGCACATGGGGAGAAAACTGCAGCTTAAACATCCTAACAACTCCCAGACCCCTGCTAAACCGAAGAATACATTGGATTCTTACCTTTGTCGAGCCTCGGGAAAGACGTCTACGGAGTGCGGCCTACCTGGGTCATCCGCCTCTGGTGAGTGTGAGTCCGCGACACTGCAAAAAGATCTTACGCTTCCAAGAGAAGAGGGCGATCTTTCCCAGGGACTAAACCCTACAGCTTTATCGCCGTCAGCAAAGGCATTTACCCCCAGATCGTCGGGGTGTTTTGCCGTTCCCGCCATAAGGCCTGAACACGAGGCTGAGTGCGCCGCCATTATGCCGCCTAAACAAGCGCTTAAACACACTAGGCAGTCGGCCACACCATCGCAACGACAGCGTGATTGGAGTGAACCCCCTGGGGACCCTCATGAACCAAGCCACCATACAGTAGGGGATGGAGGAGCAGCTACATGGGACCGTTTATCTGACTCGATGGATGAGGGGGATGAAGGGTCTGTGCCTTCCACGCAATCTTCAGCACTTTTGCACCAGTCATTGCAGCACTTACCCACCAAAGCTGACTTTAAAGTATTGATTGCTGAAGTCAGGAGTGCCTGTAAATCAGAAATATCAGCACTTAGGCAAGATTTTAAGCAGTTGTCTGGCCGCATGGATTCTATGGAGATTGATCATGACGATACACGCAGAAGTGTTGCTAACCTGCACTCAATTATAACCTCCCAGTCCCAAGTCATCAGGGAAAATACTTGTCATTTGGAAGACTTAGATAATAGGGGACGCAGAAATAATATCCGTATTAGAGGTCTGCCTGAACCAGACGCTGATGAAAACATACCAGTCATGCTGTCTGAACTTTTCAACACTATCTTGGGGTCTCAGCCACCACAAGACATCAAGCTTGATCGCGCTCATAGGGCGCTTCGTCCTAAATCCTCAGCAGCACAGCCGAGAGACATCATTTGCTGTGTGCACGATTTTCAGCTGAAAGAAAACATAATGGCCAAGGCCAGAGCTATGAAAACCATCGAGTTTAAGGGCCAGACCGTCCAACTGTATCAGGATCTTTCCTGGTGGACACTTCAAAAACGAAGAGTTCTACAGCCTTTATTGAACCTCTTGAGAGAAAAGAAGATTCCGTATAGATGGGGTTTCCCGTTTGCCTTAATAGCATCCAAAAATGGCAGGACATCTATTTTACGTCAGCATGCGGATCTCCTAGCCTTCTGCTCAGCTCTAGATATTGAGGTGCCTTCTATTGCAGACTGGGAAATTCAAGATCCGAATCCTGCTCTGGAACCAGTCTGGCAGACTGTGCGACAGAAAAGAAGAAGATCACCTCCACAAGATTCCTTGCCTCATATGGAGTCCCGTGATGCACCTCCTTGAGTAATGTACTGTGTAGTGCTATATATTGTACGTCTCCTGTTTTTTCTTCCGCTACTATGCGGCGTTCTTGCTTTCTTGTTCCAGAAACCATGTTTAGTGTTTCAAGAATCTATGTGGTTTCCTTATTGATAACACTGTTTTACCTATTAATCAGTTGTCCTTTATGGGCGGCTTTTTTGGGGGCGCTCAGTCATGCCTTCTCATATGGGATGAGTACTTTGACCCTCTCTTTATCCCTTTTGTTTTTAGGGATTATGAGATGGTTACAAATTGAACCAAACCGCTTTCAATGTGGTTCACTGATCCCTATCTGGACATTTTGGTCCAATGTTACCATCACCTTAAGGTTTTGTTCTTTAATTGTATATTGTCTTGTGTCTTCCCCGTCTTCCCTTTTGTGTTCCCCTTTTATGTTTTTTACAGTTAGATGTCCATGGTATACTCGTCCCCTACTACATGAAGTGGTGAATATGCACATGTTGTGGTCTCGGCAGATCGACATGAATATAGCAAGTATTCCTTTTCAAGTCTACTTATGATGGTTAAATGTATGTCGTTGAATGTGAAGGGCCTCAATTCCAACACTAAAAGAAGGTTAGCAATTAATGAGTGTAGATCGCAAAAAGCAGATATAGTCTTTCTTCAGGAGACTCATTTTGATCAGCAGGGCACCTTTAAATTTGCACAAAGATCATTTCCTAGAGTTTATTCTGCAACGTCAGGGAAAAAAGTGGCGGGTGTAGCCATCCTCTTAGCTACTCATTGTCCAATAAATGTAGAAACTTGCATCTCTGATGTGGAAGGAAGGTATATTATACTCAAGGCTACACTTAGGGGCCAACCGATTGTACTATGTAACTTATACTCCCCTAACACGGCCCAAATTCCTTTTTTTAACAAGGTATTTCTTAAACTATCCCAGTACCTACCTTCCCCTATGATTGTGGGAGGAGATTTCAACATCTCTTTCTCTGAGCATATGGATAGGCTGCCCTTAAATAGCTCCGCCCCTTCACGTAAACAATGCAGATTGTCACGCCTTTTTAGGCGTCTCATTCGGCGTTATGCTTTTTATGACCTCTGGAGAGTTAATTATCCTTCAGCAAAATCATACACTTTTTTCTCTCACCCACATAGCACCCACTCTAGGATAGATAATTTTTTTGGAAATGTTCCAATCCTCCGAATGCTAAAGGAGGCTGACCTTGGCCATATCACATGGTCAGACCATGCCCCGATCACCATCACCCTAAAAACTTCGGGTTATCATGTAAAAAAGTGCCATTGGCGCCTAAATGAGACTTTTTTAAATAGTCTACCACTTAGACAGGAACTTAGAGATAGCTTAACAGAATACTTTGCCCTAAATCAGTCTTCCGTCTCCTTGGTTTCTACGTTGTGGGAAGCACATAAAGCGGTTTTTAGAGGCAATTGTATTGCTATGGGTTCTAAACTAAAGAAGGACCGGATTCAACAACAGGTCATTCTCACTGCTCAGCTTAAGGATTTGGAAGGTAAGTTGGGCTCGCGCCGTTCACGACACCTGCTTCGCCGTATAGTGGTTCTTAGGGACAGATTAAGGGATATTATATGCCACAAGACTGAAAAACTTTTATTGTACTCCAGGCAAAGGTTCTATGCATGGGGCAATAAATCACACACCCTTTTGGCACGTCAGCTGCGTGAGTCCAACTTAGTATATGGTACATTAGTATATGATCCTGTTGTTATCTCGGAACTTTTTCAAAAGTTTTACACATCGCTTTACTCTATACCACAACAGACGCCAATGGATCATGTAAAGCGTCAACAACTTTTTGATAACTTCTTGACGCAATGCAAACTACCTAAACTATCAGAGGAAGCTATTTCTTCATTGAATGCCCCTATAACGTCAGAGGAATTGCAAGAGGTACTGAAGCAGCTTCCCAATAACAAGTCCCCGGGACCTGATGGCCTGCCGTATGTATACTACAAAACCTTTTCAGATATCCTGATGCCTCAAATGATACTATTATTTAATTCCTTCTTGCAGGGATCCCCAATACCTCCATCGCTTTCACATTCATACATTTCAGTAATTCCAAAACTCGGAAAGGACCCACTAGAATGTGCCAATTATAGACCCATAGCCCTTCTTAATTCGGACCTCAAAATATTTACCAAAACTTTAGCTAATCGCCTTTCCATTTGGCACCCCCATTTAGTGCACAAGGACCAGGTGGGTTTTGTCAGGGATCGTCAGGGAGGAGACAATACTAGGCGAACTATCGATTTAGTGGAAATCGTTAATAAGCGTAACGACATAGCACTTTTGCTAAGCCTCGACGCTGAAAAGGCGTTTGATCGATTAAGTTGGCCGTTTATGTTCTCCGCCCTGGGGGCCTTTGGCATTGCCGGACCATTTCTTAATGCCCTGAAAGTCCTATATGCCCAGCCTACAGCTACAGTAAAAATGTCTCATGCACAATCTCCGATCTTACCCATATATAATGGTACACGTCAGGGCTGTCCATTGTCCCCATTAATTTTTGTCCTTTGCATTGAGCCCATTAGGGCTCACCCTGATATCCGTGGAGTTTTGGTGAATAAAGTAGAGTTCAAATTGTCCTTGTTTGCTGATGATATCTTGCTTACATTGACAAATCCACACATCTCACTTCCTAACCTCTTTCGCCTTCTGGAAACCTACGGCAGGCTATCAGGTTACAAGGTTAATACTGCTAAGACTGAAGCCTTACCCCTTAACTTCTCCCTAGATGATTTAACTATACTAAAAACTAACTTTCGCTTTAGATGGCAAGACACAAAGCTGCGTTATCTTGGAATTAGCCTAACTCCGACATATGGTTCACTATATGGTCAAAATTTTCCAAATACTTTCCGTGAACTAAAGATGCTCATGACCAGGTGGATGTCTCTTCCCATTTCCTTATTAGGTCGCATAGCAGCGGTCAAAATGACAATTTTGCCCAAACTTTTATATTTGTTTGAAACACTACCGATCCCTGTTCCTCTAAAGGACCTAAGGACCTTTCAGACAAGTATGCTAAATTTTATATGGAATGGGAAGAGGCATCGGATTGGATGTGCAACTCTCACGGCACTCAAAACTCAAGGTGGTCTGGCAACTCCAGATGTTACGAGGTATTATTGGGCCACACATCTCAGAAGGCTCCCGGCTTGGTCTAATTTATATGCTTATTCCAGATGGCTAGAAATAGAAAAATTATGGTTAGCCCCTATACATCCCAATTCACTTTTATGGACACCACTTCCGAACACGTTGGTTCCGGAAATGTTAGGTCCAATCACTCATACATATAATATTTGGCGCAGTTGTAATCGTAAATTCTCTCTAGCACCTGAAAAGTCTTCAATGACTTCCTTCTTATTTAATCCCCTGTTCCCGATGGGTATGCACGCCTCTTTTCTTAAGCCTTGGTTCTCCAATAAATTATTTCGCTTTGTGGATATAACTGACCATAAAACACTCCGTTTATTGCCACTGGATAGGTTAAGAATGTCCTTTAAGTTACCTGAATCCTCTGGATATCAATATCTACAACTTCAACATCTGCTTTCTGGCCTCTTTAAATCCTCGAGTGTCTCCACCCCTTCTACATTTGAGAAATTATGCAAGTTGTCAAGCACCACTAGGGGTCTCATTTCAGAGATTTATGGTATATTGTCGTCTTCAACTGTGAAACATCCTTATATGATTAGATGGGAATCTATCCTTGGTCGCTCCGTGTCGCCTGCTGAATGGAAGCTGATTTGGGAAAGGACTGCAAAGACCTCCTCCTGCGTTACACATAAGGAAAACTCTTACAAGATACTTATGTTTTGGTATCACACCCCAAAACTATTGAGGCACCTTAACCCTAACATCTCAGATAGATGTTGGAGATGTGCTACAGGAGAAGGTTCTCATATACATATTTTCTGGGAGTGCCCCCTGATTCAGTCTTTTTGGCATATGGTACAGGAGGTTCTTTTCAGTCTGCTCAATATCAGATTCCCACTAGACCCTTTCTTTTATTTGTTAAATATGCCGTCGATATCACTGAGGAGACATGTTTTATTTCTTACTTTACACATTCTGACCGCAGCCAGACGTCTTATAGCTAGATTCTGGAAGAAAACAACTTCCCCCACCCAGCTAGACCTTCTTACCAATATCACCGAGGTTAGAAGGATGGAATATCTATCAGCTAGCCTAACTAATAGTTTGGAAAGGTTCAACAAAATATGGCAGTTATGGGACAACGTTCATGAGCTTAACCAGTGAGCGAATGGCATCTACATTTTACTTCCTTTCCTCTTGTGTCGTGTCTTTGTCAATTCCCCCATTGTTTGTGTCATTTATTTATTTGTTTTTCTTTACTTACCTAAGTTAGGATTACTTTTACTGCTGATTTTTTTTTTCTTTTTTATTCTATGCATAATCCTATACAATTGGATACGGTATTATATAATTGTACCAACATTTGCTTATGTTCTCTATACTCTAAGATTATTGATAACAAATAGTCTTTTGTAAATGTTAAGCATTTTGTAAAAAATGATAAGTGATGTCAACTTGTCTACCTGTCTATGCTTTTAAAATGAAAATAAAAAGATAATTAAAAAAAAAAAAAAAAAAAAAGGCTGTAAAACAGCCCAGGAAAGAGCTAGAGGGCTGCAAAAGGCAGCAACATGTAGGTAAATCCCCTGCAAACAAATGTGGATAGGGAAATGAATTAAAATTAAAATTAAAAAAATAAAAATGAACCAATATCAATTGGACAGAGGTCCCATAGCAGAGAATCTGGCTTCACGTCAGCAGAGAATCAGTCTCTTCATGCCATAGCAAAGAATCTGGCTTCATGTCAGCAGAGAATCAGTCTCTTCATGCCATAGCAGAGAATCTGGCTTCATGTCAGCGCAGAATCAGTCTTCATGTCATAGCAGAGAATCAGGCTTCACGTCACCCACCACTGGAACAGGCCACTGTCACACATCAAGGCCCCAGCACCCAGACAGAGGAGAGCGGTCCCGTAACAGAGAATCTGGCCTTATGTCAGCGCAGAATCTGTCTTCATGTCATAGCAGAGAATCAAGCTTCACGTCACCCACCACTGGAACAGGCCACTGTCACACATTTAGGCCCCGGTACCCAGACAGAGGAGAGAGGTCCTGTAACAGAGAATCTGGCCTTATGTCAGCACAGAATCTGTCTTCATGTCATAGCAGAGAATCAGGCTTCACGTCACCCACCACTGGAACAGGCCACTGTCACACATTTAGGCCCAGGCACCCAGGCAGAGGAGAGAGGTCCCGTAACAGAGAATCTGGCCTTATGTCAGCACAGAATCTGTCTTAATGTCATAGCAGAGAATCAGGCTTCACGTCACCCACCACTGGAACAGGCCACTGTCACACATTTAGGCCCAGGCACCCAGGCAGAGGAGAGAGGTCCCGTAACAGAGAATCTGGCCTTATGTCAGCGCAGAATCTGTCTTCATGTCATAGCAGAGAATCAGGCATCACGTCACCCACCACTGGAACAGGCCACTGTTACACATTTAGGCCCAGGCACCCAGGCAGAGGAGAGAGGTCCCGTAACAGAGAATCTGGCCTTATGTCAGCGCAGAATCAGTCTTCATGTCATAGCAGAGAATCAAGCTTCACGTCACCCACCACTGGAACAGGTCACTGTCACACATTTAGGCCCCGGCACCCAGACAGAGGAGAGAGGTCGTGTAACAGAGAATCTGGCTTAATGTCAGCACAGAATCTGTCTTCATGTCATAGCAGAGAATCAGGCATCACGTCACCCACCACTGGAACAGGCCACTGTCACACATTTAGGCCCAGGCACCCAGGCAGAGGAGAGAGGTCCCGTAACAGAGAATCTGGCCTTATGTCAGCGCAGAATCTGTCTTCATGTCATAGCAGAGAATCAGGCATCACGTCACCCACCACTGGAACAGGCCACTGTCACACATTTAGGCCCAGGCACCCAGGCAGAGGAGAGAGGTCCCGTAACAGAGAATCTGGCCTTATGTCAGCGCAGAATCAGTCTTCATGTCATAGCAGAGAATCAAGCTTCACGTCACCCACCACTGGAACAGGCCACTGTCACACATTTAGGCCCCGGCACCCAGACAGAGGAGAGAGGTCCTGTAACAGAGAATCTGGCCTTATGTCAGCACAGAATCTGTCTTCATGTCATAGCAGAGAATCAGGCATCACGTCACCCACCACTGGAACAGGCCACTGTCACACATTTAGGCCCAGGCACCCAGGCAGAGGAGAGAGGTCCCGTAACAGAGAATCTGGCCTTATGTCAGCACAGAATCTGTCTTAATGTCATAGCAGAGAATCAGGCTTCACGTCACCCACCACTGGAACAGGCCACTGTCACACATTTAGGCCCAGGCACCCAGGCAGAGGAGAGAGGTCCCGTAACAGAGAATCTGGCCTTATGTCAGCGCAGAATCTGTATTCATGTCATAGCAGAGAATCAGGCTTCACGTCACCCACCACTGGAACAGGCCACTGTCACACATTTAGGCCCAGGCACCCAGGCAGAGGAGAGAGGTCCCGTAACAGAGAATCTGGCCTTATGTCAGCGCAGAATCTGTATTCATGTCATAGCAGAGAATCAGACTTCACGTCACCCACCACTGGAACAGGCCACTGTCACACATTTAGGCCCCGGCACCCAGACAGAGGAGAGGTTCATTCAACTTTGGGTTGCCCCACAATATAATGGTAAAATGAAATTAAAAATAGTATTGAATGAGGAAGTGCCCTAGAGTAGAATAATATATTGTTAAGGGGAGGTAGTTAATATCTAATCTGCACAAGGGATGGACAGGTCCTGTGGGATCCATGCCTGGTTCATTTTTATGAACGTCAGCTTGTCCACATTGGCTGTAGACAGGCGGCTGCGTTTGTCTGTAATGACGCCCCCTGCCATGCTGAATACACGTTCAGACAAAACGCTGGCCGCCGGGCAGGCCAGCACCTCCAAGGCATAAAAGGCTAGCTCTGGCCACGTGGACAATTTGGAGACCCAGAAGTTGAATGGGTCCGAACCATCAGTCAGTACGTGGAGGGGTGTGCACAGGTACTGTTCCACCATGTTAGTGAAATGTTACCTCCTGCTAACACGTTCCGTATCAGGAGGTGGTGCAGTTAGCTGTGGCGTGGTGACAAAACTTTTCCACATCTCTGCCATGCTAACCCTGCCCTCAGAGGAGCTGGCCGTGAGACAGCTGCGTTGGCGACCTCTTGCTCCTCCTCTGCCTTCGCCTTGGGCTTCCACTGGTTCCCCTGTGACATTTGGGAATGCTCTCAGTAGCGCGTCTACCAACGTGCGCTTGTACTCGCGCATCTTCCTATCACGCTCCAGTGTAGGAAGTAAGGTGGGCACATTGTCTTTGTACCGGGGATCTAGCAGGGTGGCAACCCAGTAGTCTGCACACGTTAAAATGTGGGCAACTCTGCTGTCGTTGCGCAGGCACTGCAGCATGTAGTCGCTCATGTGTGCCAGGCTGCCCAGAGGTAAGGACAAGCTGTCCTCTGTGGGAGGCGTATCGTCATCGTCCTGTGTTTCCCCCCAGCCACGCACCAGTGATGGGCCCGAGCTGCTTTGGGTGCCACCCCGCTGTGAACATGCTTCATCCTCATCCTCCTCCACCTCCTCCTCATCCTCGTCCTCCTCGTCCTCCAGTAGTGGGCCCTGTCTGGCCACATTTGTACCTGGCCTCTGGTGTTGCAAAAAACCTCCCTCTGAGTCACTTTGAAGAGACTGGCCTGAAAGTGCTAAAAATGACCCCTCTTCCTCCTGGGCCACCTCCTCTTCCATCATCGCCCTAAGTGTTTTCTCAAGGAGACATAGAAGTGGTATTGTAACGCTGATAACGGCGTCATCGCCACTGACCATGTTGGTGGAGTACTCGAAACAGCGCAACAGGGCACACAGGTCTCGCATGGAGGCCCAGTCATTGGTGGTGAAGTGGGTCTGATCCGCAGTGCGACTGACCCGTGCGTGCTGCAGCTGAAACTCCACTATGGCCTGCTGCTGCTCGCACAGTCTGTCCAGCATATGCAAGGTGGAGTTCCACCTGGTGGGCACGTCGCATATGAGGCGGTGAGCGGGAAGGCCGAAGTTACGCTGTAGCGCAGACAGGCGAGCAGCGGCAGGGTGTGAACGCCGGAAGCGCGAACAGATGGCCCGCACTTTATGCAGCAGCTCTGACATGTCGGGGTAGTTGCGAATGAACTTCTGCACCACCAAATTCAGCACATGCGCCAGGCAAGGGATGTGCGTCAAACCGGCTAGTCCCAGAGCTGCAACGAGATTTCGCCCATTATCGCACACCACCAGGCCGGGCTTGAGGCTCACCGGCAGCAACCACTCGTCGGTCTGTTGTTCTATACCCCGCCACAACTCCTGTGCGGTGTGGGGCCTGTCCCCCAAACATATGAGTTTCAGAATGGCCTGCTGACGTTTACCCCGTGCTGTGCTGAAGTTGGTGGTGAAGGTGTGTGGCTGACTGGATGAGCAGGTGGAAGAAGAGGAGGAGGAAGCTGAGTTGGAGGAGGAGGAGACAGGAGGCAAAGAATGTTGCCCTGCAATCCTTGGCGGCGGAAGGACGTGCGCCAAATAGCTCTCCGCCTGGGGCCCAGCCGCCACTACATTTACCCATTG
This sequence comes from Bufo bufo, assembly GCF_905171765.1. NCBI lineage: Eukaryota > Metazoa > Chordata > Amphibia > Anura > Bufonidae > Bufo > Bufo bufo. Next base: position 321,509,722 of record NC_053391.1, read on the forward strand.
TGCAGTTAGGGAGATATAGCGTCCCTGGCCGTGCTTACTGGTCCACGTATCTGTGGTTAGGTGGACCTTGCCACAGATGGCGTTGCGCAGTGCACACTTGATTTTATCGGACACTTGTTTGTGCAGGGAAGGCACGGCTCTCTTAGAGAAGTAGTGGCGGCTGAGAACAACATACTGTGGGACAGCAAGTGACATGAGCTGTTTGAAGCTGTGTGTGTCCACCAGCCTAAATGACAGCATTTCATAGGCCAGTAGTTTAGAAATGCTGGCATTCAGGGCCAGGGATCGAGGGTGGCTAGGTGAGAATTTACGCTTTCTCTCAAATGTTTGTGAGATGGAGAGCTGAACGCTGCCGTGTGACATGGTTGAGATGCTTGGTGACGCAGGTGGTGGTGTTGGTGGTACATCCCATGTTTGCTGGGCGGCAGGTGCCAACGTTCCTCCAGAGGTGGAGGAAGAGGCCGAGGCGGCGGCAGCAGCAGCAGAAGAGGCCGAGGCGGCAGCAGCAGAAGATGTAGCAGGGGGAGCCTGAGTGACTTCCTTGTTTTTAAGGTGTTTACTCCACTGCAGTTCATGCTTTGCATGCAGGTGCCTGGTCATGCAGGTTGTGCTAAGGTTCAGAACGTTAATGCCTCGCTTCAGGCTCTGATGGCACAGCGTGCAAACCACTCGGGTCTTGTCGTCAGCACATTGTTTGAAGAAGTGCCATGCCAGGGAACTCCTTGAAGCTGCCTTTGGGGTGCTCGGTCCCAGATGGCGGCGGTCAGTAGCAGGCGGAGTCTCTTGGCGGCGGGTGTTCTGATTTTTCCCACTGCTCCCTCTGTGCGCTTTCTGCAGAAGACTGGGTGGGAGATAATGTGAACGTGCTGGATCCACTGTCGGCCACCCAATTGACTAATGCCTGTACCTGCTCAGGCCTTACCATCCTTAGAACGGCATTGGGCCCCACCAAATATCGCTGTAAATTCTGCTGGCTACTGGGACCTGAGGTAGTTGGTTCACTAGGACGTGTGGCTGTGGCAGAACGGCCACGTCCTCTCCCAGCACCAGAGGGTCCACTAACACCACCACGACCATGTCCACGTCCGCGTCCCTTATTAGATGTTTTCCTCATTGTTCCCGTTCACCACAATTTTGAGAATGACAAATTTGGGAATGCTTTTTCAACCCAGAACAAAAAGTCTGCTTTTACGGTCACTACAAATAACTTGACCAGCTAAAACTGTGCAGATTTGGTTGAATAGAAATGTGAGACCTGTTTTTTTTTTGCGCTGTGTGACAGTTATAGGTTTAATCACAGAATGACACTTCTATCAGCACGCTAGCGTGTGTCTTAGGTTTTTCTGAATGATACTATCAATAACTTCAATGTAAGATTTTCTTTTTGGGATAGATTTCAAGTAGGCCTGAAATACCACAAACTAGTTATTTTCAGAATGGCAAATTTGGGAATGCTTTTTCAACCCAGAACAAAAAGTCTGCTTTGACGGTCACTACAAATAACTTGACCAGCTAAAACTGTGCAGATTTGGTTGAATAGAGATGTGAGACCTGTTTTTTTTTGCGCTGTGTGACAGTTATAGGTTTAATCACAGAATGACACTTCTATCAGCACGCTAGCGTGTGTCTTAGGTTTTTCTGAATGATACTATCAATAACTTCAATGTAAGATTTTCTTTTTGGGATAGATTTCAAGTAGGCCTGAAATACCACAAACTAGTTATTTTCAGAATGGCAAATTTGGGAATGCTTTTTCAACCCAGAACAAAAAGTCTGCTTTGACGGTCACTACAAATATCTTGACCAGCTAAAACTGTGCAGATTTGGTTGAATAGAGATGTGAGACCTGTTTTTTTTTGCGCTGTGTGACAGTTATAGGTTTAATCACAGAATGACACTTCTATCAGCACGCTAGCGTGTGTCTTAGGTTTTTCTGAATGATACTATCAATAACTTTAATGTAAGATTTTCTTTTTGGGATAGATTTCAAGTAGGCCTGAAATACCACAAACTAGTTATTTTCAGAATGGCAAATTTGGGAATGCTTTTTCAACCCAGAACAAAAAGTCTGCTTTGACGGTCACTACAAATAACTTGACCAGCTAAAACTGTGCAGATTTGGTTTAATAGAGATGTGAGACCTGTTTTTTTTTGCGCTGTGTGACAGTTATAGGTTTAATCACAGAATGACACTTCTATCAGCACGCTAGCGTGTGTCTTAGGTTTTTCTGAATGATACTATCAATAACTTCAATGTAAGATTTTCTTTTTGGGATAGATTTCAAGTAGGCCTGAAATACCACAAACTAGTTATTTTCAGAATGGCAATTTTGGGAATGCTTTTTCAACCCAGAACAAAAAGTCTGCTTTGACGGCCACTACAAATAACTTGACCAGCTAAAACTGTGCAGATTTGGTTGAATAAAGATGTGAGACCTGTTTTTTTTTGCGCTGTGTGACAGTTATAGGTTTAATCACAGAATGACACTTCTATCAGCACGCTAGCGTGTGTCTTAGGTTTTTCTGAATGATACTATCAATAACTTCAATGTAAGATTTTCTTTTTGGGATAGATTTCAAGTAGGCCTGAAATACCACAAACTAGTTATTTTCAGAATGGCAAATTTGGGAATGCTTTTTCAACCCAGAACAAAAAGTCTGCTTTGACGGTCACTACAAATAACTTGACCAGCTAAAACTGTGCAGATTTGGTTGAATAGAGATGTGAGACCTGTTTTTTTTTGCGCTGTGTGACAGTTATAGGTTTAATCACAGAATGACACTTCTATCAGCACGCTAGCGTGTGTCTTAGGTTTTTCTGAATGATACTATCAATAACTTCAATGTAAGATTTTCTTTTTGGGATAGATTTCAAGTAGGCCTGAAATACCACAAACTAGTTATTTTCAGAATGGCAAATTTGGGAATGCTTTTTCAACCCAGAACAAAAAGTCTGCTTTGACGGTCACTACAAATAACTTGACCAGCTAAAACTGTGCAGATTTGGTTGAATAGAGATGTGAGACCTGTTTTTTTTTGCGCTGTGTGACAGTTATAGGTTTAATCACAGAATGACACTTCTATCAGCACGCTAGCATGTGTCTTAGGTTTTTCTGAATGATACTATCAATAACTTCAATGTAAGATTTTCTTTTTGGGATAGATTTCAAGTAGGCCTGAAATACCACAAACTAGTTATTTTCAGAATGGCAAATTTGGGAATGCTTTTTCAACCCAGAACAAAACGTCTGCTTTGACGGTCACTACAAATAACTTGACCAGCTAAAACTGTGCAGATTTGGTTGAATAGAGATGTGAGACCTGTTTTTTTTTGCGCTGTTTGACAGTTTTAGGTTTAATCACAGAATGACACTTCTATCAGCACGCTAGCGTGTGTCTTAGGTTTTTCTGAATGATACTATCAATAACTTCAATGTAAGATTTTCTTTTTGGGATAGATTTCAAGTAGGCCTGAAATACCACAAACTAGTTATTTTCAGAATGGCAAATTTGGGAATGCTTTTTCAACCCAGAACAAAAAGTCTGCTTTGACGGTCACTACAAATAACTTGACCAGCTAAAACTGGGCAGATTTGGTTGAATAGAGATGTGAGACCAGTTTTTTTTTGCGCTGTGTGACAGTTATAGGTTTAATCACAGAATGACACTTCTATCAGCACGCTAGCGTGTGTCTTAGGTTTTTCTGAATGATACTATCAATAACTTCAATGTAAGATTTTCTTTTTGGGATAGATTTCAAGTAGGCCTGAAATACCACAAACTAGTTATTTTCAGAATGGCAAATTTGGGAATGCTTTTTCAACCCAGAACAAAAAGTCTGCTTTGACGGTCACTACAAATAACTTGACCAGCTAAAACTGTGCAGATTTGGTTGAATAGAGATGTGAGACCTGGTTTTTTTTGCGCTGTGTGACAGTTATAGGTTTAATCACAGAATGACACTTCTATCAGCACGCTAGCGTGTGTCTTAGGTTTTTCTGAATGATACTATCAATAACTTCAATGTAAGATTTTCTTTTTGGGATAGATTTCAAGTAGGCCTGAAATACCACAAACTAATTATTTTTAGAATGGCAAATTTGGGAATGCTTTTTCAACCCAGAACAAAAAGTCTGCTTTGACGGTCACTACAAATAACTTGACCAGCTAAAACTGTGCAGATTTGGTTGAATAAAGATGTGAGACCTGTTTTTTTTTGCGCTGTGTGACAGTTATAGGTTTAATCACAGAATGACACTTCTATCAGCACGCTAGCGTGTGTCTTAGGTTTTTCTGAATGATACTATCAATAACTTCAATGTAAGATTTTCTTTTTGGGATAGATTTAAAGTAGGCCTGAAATACCACAAACTAGTTATTTTCAGAATGGCAAATTTGGGAATGCTTTTTCAACCCAGAACAAAAAGTCTGCTTTGACGGTCACTACAAATAACTTGACCAGCTAAAACTGTGCAGATTTGGTTGAATAGAAATGTCAGGTCTGTTTTTTAGGCGCTGGGTGACAGGCTCAACTTGCCCCTGATGTAATATATGGCCAAAAAATAACCAGACTGTTGATGGTTAAATGCACTTCGGTGACACAGGCTCAGCCTGCAGCTGATGTAGTATATGGCCAAAAAATTATCAGACTGTTGATGGTTAAATGCACTTGGGTGAAACAGGCTCAGCCTGCAGCTGATGTAGTATATGGCCAAAAAATAACCAGACTGTTGATGGTTAAATGCACTTCGGTGACACAGGCTCAGCCTGCAGCTGATGTAGGATATAGCACAAAATAACCACACTATCGATGGTTAAATACACTTGGTGATAGCTCGTGCTGGCGCACCACAAGTCACAAAATGGCCGCCAATCACCCCAGAAAAAAAGTGATCTAAAAACGCTCTGGGCAGCCTCAAAAAAGTGAGCAAGTCAATAATAGCACTTCAATGATCCACAGCTGCAGATCGATCACAGAATGAAGTCTTTTTGAGGAGTTAATCTGCCTAATCTCGCCCTAACGTCGCAGCTGCAACCTCTCCCTATACTGATCATAGCAGAGTGACGTGCGGCGCTACGTGACTCTAGCTTAAATAGAGGCTGGGTCACATGGTGCACTGGCCAATCACAGCCATGCCAATAGTAGGCATGGCTGTGATGGCCTCTTGGGCCAAGTAGTATGACGCTTGTTGATTGGCTGCTTTGCAGCCTTTCAAAAAGCGCCAAGAAAGCGCCGAACACCGAACCCGAACCTGGACTTTTACGAAAATGTTCGGGTTCGGGTCCGTGTCACGGACACCCCAAAATTCGGTACGAACCCGAACTATACAGTTCGGGTTCGCTCATCCCTAATTAGGGTGTTTAATTTTTCTAAAGATGTGACTTTCATATGACTTTGCTTACGCCCCAGGTCTCAGTGATGTAAAAGACATATATGCCAATTCCAAGAAGATTGGATAATATTTAGGGGTTGCACACATTGATCTCTTTTTTTACTACTCTCACTCCTGTACCTGTACCCCAACTTCAGTTTCAGAATCCCAGGGGCTCTGCATCAAGCAAGGTGGATGGCAAAGGCAATATATGCACTTAAAATTGTCCTCTTCACTAAACAGTTGAATATTCCGCAACGAGAATTGAAAGGAATGAAACGGGTTGCACATTTTGTCAGCCCTTATATATGTTTGCTTTTTGCACGAGACAATTGTAAGTCGATGGGCTCCAAAGAATGATTTGGATATGCTACAGCTTCTGAGCACTTACACAGATACAGACATAAAAAAGTGGTCTCACAGTTGCTAAGAGACACCTTTGGTATCTGTCAGAAACAAACGTAGGATTGGGTTTTTTGGACGAACGTTTTACTCAGGCTGTTAACCACCTCCGGACCGCCTAACGCAGATTCGCGTTCCGGAGGTGGCAGCGCTGCGCACAGTCACGCATATACGCGTCATCTCGCGAGACGCGAGATTTCGCTCCAAGCCGGCCCGCGCATGCGCATCGCGGGCCGGCAAAAGTTAAAGAACAAGTTCGTCACCAGCCTGCCAGCAACGATCATTGGCTGGCAGGCTGGCGATTTTTAAAAAATCCAATCACAAGCCATATAACAGATCATATTAGTAAATATGATCTGTTATATGGCTTCTCTGCTCCTGTGCTGGTCCTTTTCGTCGGTTGGATCCAGCACAGGAGCAGACTGAACTGTGAGTAGCACCAACACTACACCTTAGCCCCAGATCACCCCCCTGCACCCCAATTAACCCTTTGATCACCCCTTTGATCGCCCCTGTCAATCACCAGTGAAAGGAAAAAAAGTGATCAGTGTAAACTGTCACTTTTTTTTTTTCACTAGTATTGGCTGTTAGGTTTTAGGGATAGTTTAGGCCTCTTGGTTAGGTAGTTAGCGTCAGTTAGCGCCCACCCCACCGCACCGCAGTCACTTTTATTCGCTGAATAGCGTATCGCTAATCAGCATTTGTACTTTTATAGTATCTGTAAGTGATCAAAACTGATCACGGTCAGATCTATAATAGTATTAGTGTCACTTTAGTTCGCCCTCCACCCAAAACGCAGTGTTTGCCCAATCAGGCCTGATCGGTCGCCCACACGTGCGTTCACCCACGCCCGCCCCACCGCAGTGACAAAAAATATATATTTTTTGATCACTGCACATTCATTTTACACGCACTGCGGCGATAAAAAAATCTGTTTTGATATTTTTTATCAACCGCAGCGGCCTCCGGTACTTCGCTAGCCTCCCCTTTGTAAGACAGGCTTGCTTTTTTTCTTGGGTAGTCTCAGGGAATACCCCTAAATTTAGTAGTCCAAAATGTCAAACAGGGGGTATTCTTCTGAAGAGGCCTACAGGATTCTGACCCAGTCGGATGAGGAGTGGGAACCCTCATCTGATGAATCTAGCGGGTCAGAATATGAACCTGTGGAAAGCAGTGGCTCTCTGACCCAAAGTTCGGACGAGGAGGTGGAGGTCCCTGGCAGCACCAGGCGTACCCGGCCCCATGTCGCTAGACCACAGGTTACGCAGGATCCGCTTCAAGAGCAGCAGAGTGGGGCTGTCGCTGCCGGATCACGTGGTGAGGCATACACCAGCAGCGCAGCCCTCCCTGGACCTAGTACCAGCACTGCCGTACAACATGGTGACGTGGCGAGCACCAGAAGGGCAGTTGAAGCTGGTACGGTGGCACGTGCACTAGTTACCCCGTCGCAGCCACCGCAAAGACAGGCCCGTAGAGCCCCTAGAATCCCTGAGGTGCTGGCAAACCCTGATTGGCAGTCACCAACTTCAGCCGCACCTGTAGTTCCCCCTTTCACCGCCCAGTCTGGAGTTCGGGTTGAGACGGCTCAAATCGGTTCGGCCCTGGGATTTTTTGAGCTGTTCTTGACTGCGGAGCTCTTGGACTTAGTCGTGGCAGAGACCAACCAGTATGCCACACAATTTATATCCGCCAACCCGGGAAGCTTTTATGCCCAGCCTTTCCGGTGGAAACCAGTCCAAGTTTCCGAAATTAAATTTTTTTTGGGCCTTCTCCTCAACATGGGCCTGACAAAAAAGCATGAATTGCGGTCATATTGGTCAACGCACCCGATTCATCACATGCCCATGTTCTCTGCTGCTATGTCCAGGGCACGATTTGAGGCCATCCTCCGTTTCCTGCATTTTAGCGACAACACCACCTCCCGTCCCAGAGGCCACCCAGCTTTTGACCGGCTCCACAAAATTCGGCCCCTCATAGACCATTTCAACCAGAAATTTGCAGATTTGTATACCCCCGAGCAAAACATCTGCGTAGACGAGTCCCTAATACATTTTACCGGGCGCCTTGGCTTCAAACAGTACATCCCAAGCAAGCGTGCCCGGTATGGGGTCAAATTGTATAAGCTCTGTGAAAGGGCCACAGGCTATACCCACAAATTTCGTGTCTATGAGGGAAAAGATCAGACCCTGGAGCCGGTCGGTTGCCCTGACTACCTGGGGAGCAGTGGGAAGACAGTCTGGGACTTGGTGTCACCCTTATTCGGCAAGGGGTACCATCTTTATGTGGACAATTTTTACACAAGTGTGGCCCTCTTTAGGCATTTGTTTCTAGAACGGATTTGCGCCTGTGGCACCGCGCGAACTAGTCGCGTGGGCTTCCCCCAACGGCTTGTAACCACCCGTCTTGCAAGGGGGGAGAGGGCTGCCTTGTGTAACGAAGAACTGCTCGCGGTGAAATGGAGAGACAAGCGTGACGTTTACATGCTCTCCTCCATTCACGCAGACACGACAATCCAAATTGAGCGAGCAACCCGTGTCATTGAAAAGCCCCTCTGTGTCCACGACTATAATGCGCTCATGGGAGGGGTGGACTTCAATGACCAGATGTTGTCTCCGTATTTAGTTTCCCGCAGAACCAGACGCTGGTATAAGAAGGTGTCTGTATATTTAATTCAATTGGCGCTGTACAATAGTTTTGTTCTCTACAGTAAGGCTGGGAGAACACGATCTTTCCTCAAATTCCAGGAAGAGATCATCGAGAACCTCCTTTACCCAGGAGGTTCCGTGGCCCCATCCCCCAGTGTAGTTAGCCGTCTACACGAGCGACATTTCCCCAGTGTCGTTCCTGGTACCTCAACCCAACCGTCACCCCGAAAAAGATGTCGTGTCTGTAGCAGGAGTGGAATAAGGCGTGACACCCGCTATTTCTGTCCTGACTGTGCTGACCACCCTGCCCTATGCTATGGAGAGTGTTTCCGGAAGTACCACACACAGGTACACCTAGCATAGGGATTGCATCTCACAGGACAGGCACACAGGGCTATTAGGGCCCTTTTACTCTCAGCTGCTGCAAACCTCTCCTTTCACCTGGGATAAAGTGCATAGCGTACTTCGCCACATCTTTGGGCGATTTGCGCTTTGCACATTGTCCCATGGGGAAGGAGAGGTTTGTTCTATAAAGGTAAAAAAAACTAAACAAAAAAAAAATTACCGGTAAGTAAAAAAGTTAAAAAAGTTTAAAAAAGTTAATATGTTCTGTTCTAAAGTTAATAAAGTTATTGCTTTGCGGCCTGGTTTTTTCTTTTTTGTTTTGTTTTTTTTACCTTCCAGGTGGACCAACCGATCGACCAGCTGCAGCACTGATGTGCATTCGGACAGAAGCATTGTGCTGCTGTCAGATTACACGCAAGTCGGTGTATGCGGCGCTGCAAGACGAGATTTCTCCTCTGCAGTAAAAGATATGTTTGCCGAGGCATATGAGCTGAGGAGGTGGCGGTGTTCATATACTTTGGCAAACACTTTGTATATATAAAAAAAAAAAATCCCGGCAATGATTTATTCATCCACATCGATTGATGTGAATGGAGAAATCTGGTTTGCCAGGGCATACGAGCTAAGTGGGTATGGATGTTGGGCGGAGCTCCTATGTCCTGGCAGACGCCTTTCCCCTCCTTTTTCTTTTTTTGGCAGAGATTTTTCATCCACATTGATCGATGCGAATGAAGAAATCTGTGCCGTTCATTTTTTTCTTTCAGCCCAGAGGCTGAACGGAAAAAAAAAATCTCATTACCCGTATGCTCAATATAAGGAGAATAGCAGAAACTCCTAATGCTGGGCATACATGTAATGATTGCGGAGACCCTCAAATGCCAGGGCAGTACAAACACCCCACAAATAACACCATTTTGGAAAGAAGACACCCCAAGGTATTCGCTGAGGGGCATATTGAGTCCATGAAAGATTGAAATTTTTGTCCCAAGTTAGCGGAAAGGGAGACTTTGTGAGAACAAAATCCAAAAAATCAATTTCCGCTAACTTGTGCCAAAATTTTTTTTTTTCAATGAACTCGCCATGCCCCTCATTGAATACCTTGGGGTGTCTTCTTTCCAAAATGGGGTCACATGTGGGGTATTTATACTGCCCTGGCATTTTAGGGGCCCCAAAGCGTGAGAAGAAGTCTGGTATCCAAATGTCTAAAAATGCCCTCCTAAAAGGAATTTGGGCCCCTTTGCCCACCTAGGCTGCAAAAAAGTGTCACACATGTGGTATCTCCGTATTCAGCAGAAGTTGGGGAATATGTTTTGGGGTGTCATTTTACATATACCCATGCTGGGTGAGATAAATATCTTGGTCAAATGCCAACTTTGTATAAAAAAAATGGGAAAAGTTGTCTTTTGCCAAGATATTTCTCTCACCCAGCATGGGTATATGTAAAATGACACCCCAAAACACATTCCTTACCTTCTCCTGAGTACGGAGATACCAGATGTGTGACACTTTTTTGCAGCCTAGCTGGGCAAAGGGGCCCACATTCCAAAGAGCACCTTTCAGATTTCACAGGTCATTTACCTACTTACCAGACATTAGGGCCCCTGGAAAATGCCAGGGCAGTATAACTGCCCCACAAGTGACCCCATTTTGGAAATAAGACACCCCAAGGTATTCCGTGAGGGGCATGGCAAGTTCCTAGAATTTTTTATTTTTTGTCACAAGTTAGTGGACAATGATGATTTTTTATTTTTTTTATTTTTTTCATACAAAGTCTCCTATTCCACTAACTTGTGACAAAAATTTTTTTTTTCCATGAACTCACTATGCCCATCAGCGAATACCTTGGGGTCTCTTCTTTCCAAAATGGGGTCACTTGTGGGGTAGTTATACTGCCCTGGCATTCTAGGGGCCCAAATGTGTGGTAAGGAGTTTGAAATCAAATTCAGTAAAAAATGACCTGTGAAATCCGAAAGGTGCTCTTTGGAATATGGGCCCCTTTGCCCACCTAGGCTGCAAAAAAGTGTCACACATCTGGTATCTCCGTACTCAGGAGAAGGTGGGGAATGTGTTTTGGGGTGTCATTTTATATATACCCATGCTGGGTGAGAGAAATATCTTGGCAAAAGACAACTTTTCCCATTTTTTTATACAAAGTTGTCATTTGACCAAGATATTTATCTCACCCAGCATGGGTATATGTAAAAAGACACCCCAAAACACATTCCTCAACTTCTCCTGAGTACGGCAATACCACATGTGTGACACTTTTTTTGCAGCCTAGGTGGGCAAAGGGGCCCATATTCCAAAGAGCACCTTTCGGATTTCACTCGTCATTTTTTACAGAATTTGATTTCAAACTCCTTACCACACATTTGGGCCCCTAGAATGCCAGGGCAGTATAACTACCCCACAAGTGACCCCATTTTGGAAAGAAGAGACCCCAAGGTATTCGCTGATGGGCATAGTGAGTTCATGGAAGTTTTTATTTTTTGTCACAAGTTAGTGGAATATGAGACTTTGTATGAAAAAAAAAAAAAAAAAAAAAATCATCATTTTCCACTAACTTGTGACAAAAAATAAAAAATTCTAGGAACTCGCCATGCCCCTCACGGAATAGCTTGGGGTGTCTTCTTTCCAAAATGGGGTCACTTGTGGGGTAGTTATACTGCCCTGGCATTCTAGGGGCCCAAATGTGTGGTAAGGAGTTTGAAATCAAATTCTGTAAAAAATGACGAGTGAAATCCGAAAGGTGCTCTTTGGAATATGGGCCCCTTTGCCCACCTAGGCTGCAAAAAAGTGTCACACATCTGGTATCTCCGTACTCAGGAGAAGGTGGGGAATGTGTTTTGGGGTGTCATTTTACATATACCCATGCTGGGTGAGAGAAATATCTTGGCAAAAGACAACTTTTCCCATTTTTTTATACAAAGTTGTCATTTGACCAAGATATTTATCTCACCCAGCATGGGTATATGTAAAAAGACACCCCAAAACACATTCCTCAACTTCTCCTGAGTACGGGGATACCAGATGTGTGACACTTTTTTGCAGCCTAGGTGGGCAAAGGGGCCCATATTCCAAAGAGCACCTTTCGGATTTCACTCGTCATTTTTTACAGAATTTGATTTCAAACTCCTTACCACACATTTGGGCCCCTAGAATGCCAGGGCAGTATAACTACCCCACAAGTGACCCCATTTTGGAAAGAAGAGACCCCAAGGTATTCGCTGATGGGCATAGTGAGTTCATGGAAGTTTTTATTTTTTGTCACAAGTTAGTGGAATATGAGACTTTGTATGAAAAAAAAAAAAAAAAAAAAAATCATCATTTTCCACTAACTTGTGACAAAAAATAAAAAATTCTAGGAACTCGCCATGCCCCTCACGGAATAGCTTGGGGTGTCTTCTTTCCAAAATGGGGTCACTTGTGGGGTAGTTATACTGCCCTGGCATTCTAGGGGCCCAAATGTGTGGTAAGGAGTTAGAAATCAAATTCTGTAAAAAATGATGAGTGAAATCCGAAAGGTGCTCTTTGGAATATGGGCCCCTTTGCCCACCTAGGCTGCAAAAAAGTGTCACACATCTGGTATCTCCGTACTCAGGAGAAGGTGGGGAATGTGTTTTGGGGTGTCATTTTATATATACCCATGCTGGGTGAGAGAAATATCTTGGCAAAAGACAACTTTTCCCATTTTTTTATACAAAGTTGTCATTTGACCAAGATATTTATCTCACCCAGCATGGGTATATGTAAAAAGACACCCCAAAACACATTCCTCAACTTCTCCTGAGTACGGGGATACCAGATGTGTGACACTTTTTTGCAGCCTAGGTGGGCAAAGGGGCCCATATTCCAAAGAGCACCTTTCGGATTTCACAGGTCATTTTTTACTGAATTTGATTTCAAACTCTTTACCACACATTTGGGCCCCTAGAATGCCAGGGCAGTATAACTACCCCACAAGTGACCCCATTTTGGAAAGAAGAGACCCCAAGGTATTCGCTTATGGGCATAGTGAGTTCATAGAACTTTTTATTTTTTGTCACAAGTTAGTGGAATATGAGACTTTGTAAGAAAAAAAAAAAAAAAAAAAATCATCATTTTCCGCTAACTTGTGACAAAAAATAAAAAGTTCTATGAACTCACTATGCCCATCAGCGAATACCTTAGGGTGTGTACTTTCAGAAATGGGGTCATTTGTGGGGTGTTTGTACTGTCTGGGCATTGTAGAACCTCAGGAAACATGACAGGTGCTCAGAAAGTCAGAGCTGCTTCAAAAAGCGGAAATTCACATTTTTGTACCATAGTTTGTAAACGCTATAACTTTTACCCAAACCATTTTTTTTTACCCAAACATTTTTTTTTTATCAAAGACATGTAGAACTATAAATTTAGAGCAAAATTTCTATATGGATGTCGTTTTTTTTGCAAAATTTTACAACTGAAAGTGAAAAATGTCATTTTTTTGCAAAAAAATCGTTAAATTTCGATTAATAACAAAAAAAGTAAAAATGTCAGCAGCAATGAAATACCACCAAATGAAAGCTCTATTAGTGAGAAGAAAAGGAGGTAAAATTCATTTGGGTGGTAAGTTGCATGACCGAGCAATAAACGGTGAAAGTAGTGTAGGTCAGAAGTGTAAAAAGTGGCCTGGTCTTTCAGGGTGTTTAAGCACTGGGGGCTGAGGTGGTTAAGGAAAATATGAAAAAAAAAAATTAGAAACCAAACCTGCAAAGAAAAAGGAAATGAAACGATTAGAGGGTAAAAACCTAGTTTTTGAAGGAAAATACCTGAGCCATTTAGTTACTAATAAAACAAAGATGTTCTTTGAATTGTTTGGGATCCACGACGTGACAGAATACTGCAGTGATTCTCTAAAAAGCCATGTGAACGCTCTTAAGGTGGTCAATGATACCGCAGAAAGAGGAATTGCTTTGACAAAAAAGTTTAACGAATCGGTCAGGGACGAACAACAAAAACAATTCTTGTTGAGGGTAATCGAGCATCACAGAAAAGTTGTCCCCAAGCTAACAAAAGAAGGGATTGCATCATTCAAAGTTGATTACGGTAATATAACACATGTTTTGCCTATCATACTACCTATTAATCTTAGTGTCTAGTTTTAATAATATTTTAAGTTTGTGATTTCTAGTTTTCCCAATAAAAGTAATTAACATTGAATAATCATATTTTTTGCCTACTTTTACAAAACTGATCAAAGTGTGCAACCTACAAATATTATCCAATCTTCTTGAAATTTTATCATATATATCTTTTAAATCACTGAGACTTTACATTTTATTTTTTACATTGCAAAATGAAACACCCTAATATATATATATATTGTGATAATGTGAACGCTAAAGTGAATAAGGATCCCGGAAGAGGGGTATATCTCACCCAGGTTCCTCAACTGGGTAAGATAAGTAAAGTTCCAGAGTGGTGCTGGCTTCAGAAAGGCATAGTTGCTGGAGCTATTTTGCTTAGTATTTAAAGGGCTGAATTTTACATGGATTGGGAGCTAGGTTGGTAGAGAGAGCTGCCAATCCACCCCTCCCATTCCAGGACAGGTTTTCCCTAGCATGAGGGATCCTCAGGTGTAATCACCTAGGATTATTACTGGGGAGTAAAAGCCAATCCCAGACAGGGGGCACGGTTGCAAACAGAGGCCGGGTGAGGCTCTGGGTGTGTGGTTCCAGCCAGGCTAGGCTGAGAAACCACGAGGCTGGGACATAGCCTGGACTGACCGTATTCCAGCCTGGGGGTCTGGTATATGCTTGGCTGAGAAAGCCGAACCTGACACTGTGTCTGAACAGCACTATATAGGTGAATCAGGGATTCTACCATATGTTTAGTTAAAGCCCAGCCGGACAGGTGTTTGTTTGTTTTGCATTATGTTTGTTTTGCTGAGGTGCCAAATAAAAGCGATGTTTGGACCTTAAACTTGGTGTCTGGCGAAGATACTTGTGTGAATGACCCCTGGAGAAGAGCTAATACTCCACAATATATATATATATATATATATATATATATATATATATATATATTACAGTATATATGTGGTGAGTGCATATGTAAGTCTGTCCATGTATGTTGTGAGTGTGTCCATGTATGTGGTGAGTGCGAGTATGAATGCATCCATGTATGTGATGAGTATGTGCATGAGTGCATCCATGTATGTGGTGAGTGCGTGTATGAGTGCATCCATGTATGTGATGAATGCGTGTATGAGTCCATCCATGTATGTTGAGGGTAGTCTAGCATCACAGAAAAGTGTGTGTGAGTGCATCCATGTATGTGGTGAGTGCGTATATGAATGCGTCCATGTATATGGTGAGTGCATGTATGTGTGCGTCCATATATGTGGTGAGTGTGTGTATGACTGTGTCCATGTATGTGGTCAGTGCGTGTATGAGTGCGTCCATGTATGTGGTAAGTGCCTGTATGAGAGTGCATCCATGTATGTGGTGAGTGCGTGTATGAGTGCGTCCATCTATGTGTGCAGTGACCAGGATGCGGGTATAATAGTCTATAGTTTGTTTGTGACGCCAATTGCAGCGTGCGCAGGGTATTGTCACAGGGCCCTTCAAAGATGTTATACTCATGCCCCAGTTTAGGAATGCCAGAGTGGTGTAATGTCTCTGTATGCTAGTGGTAATGGTGTCAACGGTGTCTCCTACCTGGGTACGGCTGGACTCCTGGCTCACTTGCAATAAATTGAGGGTAGTGATAGTGGGAGTAATAGAGGAATTTGCAGCAGAAATTGAGATCCAGACTTTTGGTGAAGTTAAAACTTGTCTTTACTGATTGTAACTTTCATCCAAGCAAGATACAGATTTTGGCTTAGGTCCCAGCAGGTATTGGAAATGGTTGGCAGGGATTTATCTTCTGCTCTATCAACCTGGAGCTTGCAGGAAAATACGTCTGCTTTGTAGCTCTATACTGTGGCAGGAATTTGGCTTCTGCACTCTCTATGTTCTGCTGTTTGGGGACTGACTAGCTGAGGAGGAATGGCTTCTCCTAGGGACTCTGGATTTTACTCACAGTTATCTTCACAGGGTATGCTTTCTTCCTGGAATTATGGAGTTTTCTGTAACTTTCAGCTTTGTGTCATCCAGCTGAGCTGCAGAGCTCAGACTGGGAATTTGATCAAATCTCAGCACGAGACTTGATCCTTGCTGTCTTCCCTCTGCAGGGAGAGCTAGAACTGGTTCTAACTGTTTTTTTTCCTCCCTTGCTGCAGGATGTGGGAACCTCCACTTCTCATAAGCAGAGGGGCAGAACAGAACAGGATCATTCCACTCTGAACGGCCATAACATTAAAACTAAATTGAAAATAAGAATTTTTTCAATTTAGGGCACTAAAATTTGCACTTTTTTGCATTAAAATGGCTCTAAAATAGTCCTTGAAAAGGCTAAAGGGATGTAAAAGGCAGTAAAATGTGCTTAAGAGCATGGCAACTGCTTTGCAAACAAATGTGGATAGGGAAATAACTTAAAATAGAATAAAATAACTAAAAATTACAAATTATTAACCTGCAACTCAGAGAAGGAGGTGGATATGGAGTTGGAGGTTAAGGAGGCGGTGAATGTGGTGTTGTAGGTGGAGGCAGCAATGGAGGAGGAGGAGGTAGCCAACAATGTTTTTTTTTAATTTTTTATTGGGGTAGGTAGCCCCCAAAATATTGGGACAAATAAAAAAAAAAGATAACAAAGAATCATTGCACTTGACTTAAAGGGAACCTGTCATGTGGATATTTGATTATAATCTAACTAATTATATACAATCATTAACTACTAAAAAAGTAACTTAGATGTATTCACTTACTGGTGTGACAGATGATTACCTCATAATATACACACAAAGATGCCACATGCCGCATACTAATGAGCTGATTTGAGTCCAGCGTGATGTCATTGAGTCCAGTGTTTATTTAATTCAGAGCTATAGCCACTCCCCTGCCCACCTGCTGCTGATTCTTATGGAAAATAACTGTCAATCTGCAGCTGGTAGGCGGGAAGAGTCAGGAGCTCATGAATATTCATGACTCATCATTATCAGCTGGAGCTTTTCAATACAAGATGTTGGCAGATTGACTGGGTCAATTAAAGAAAGTGACCCAGCATTTTGCTAAGAGAATCAGTCACTTATTTATTTATGCTGCCCATAGTTAGGACACCATAAAACTGGTGACAGGTTCCCTTTAAGTACAAGAATGTATGTTTGATGGTGGTATAAATGTCTATTCTGCACAAGGTACAGACAAGTCCTGTGGGATCCATGCCTGGTTCATTTTAATGAAAGTGAGCTTGTCCACGTTGGCTGTGGACAGGCGGCTGCGCATGTCTGTGATAACGCCCCCTGCCGTGCTAAACACACATTCAGATAATACACTGGCTGCAGGGCAGGCCAGCACCTCCAAGGCGTAAAAGGCAAGCTCAGGCCATGTGCCTAATTTGGAGACCCAGAAGTTGAAGGGGGCAGACCCGTCATTCAGTACGTGTAGGCGTGTGCACACATACTGCTCCACCATGTTGCTGAAATGCTGCCTCCTGCTAAGACGTTCCATATCAGCTGGTGGTGCTGGTTGTTGTGGCGTGCTGACAAAGCTTTTCCACATTTCGGCCATGCTAACCCTGCCTTCTGAGGTGCTGGCGGTGCCCCAGCTGCGTTGGCGACCTCTTCCTCGTCCTCTGCCTTCGCCTTGTGCTTCCACTGTGCCCCCGCTGTCAGGTGGGAATGCCACCAGCAGCGTGTCTACCAGCGTGCGCTTGTACTCGAGCATCTTACGATCACGCTCCAGTGACGGAATTAAGGACGGTACGTTGTCCTTGTAACGGGGATCCAGCAGCGTGGCCACCCAGTAATCAGCACAAGTTAGAATGTGGGCAACTCGGTGGTCGTTGCGGAGACACTGCAGCATGTAATCGCTCATGTGTGCCAGGCTGCCCAGAGGCAACGAAAATCTGTCCTCTGTGGGAGGTGTATTGTCTGTGTCCTCTGTATCCCCCCATCCACGCACCAGTGATGGCCATGAGCTCAGACTGGGAATTTTATCAAATCTCAGCACGAGACTTGATCCTTGCTGTCTTCCCTATGCAGGGAGCACTAGAACTGGTTCTAACAGTTTTTTTCCTCCCTTGCTGCAGGATGTGGGAACCTCCACTTCCCTTAAGCAGGGGGGCAGAACAGAACAGGATCATTCCACTCTGAACGGCCATAACATTAAAACTATCCCTACCAATTATGCTGCCACCTGCTGGTCAACCTGGAACATTACAAGGAAAAAGTTACCTTTAACATGGTGTTATGCACATTTGTGAATGACATAATCAAAATCACATCAAATGACAATATAATGGCTCCTGAAGGGCAGTAGCGGGGTAAAAGAGTTTAGTAACAACTCTGGGGTGTTACATGTGGTGAGTGAGTGTATGAGTGTGTTCATCTATGTGGTGAGTGCGTGTATGAGTGTGTCCATCTATGTGGTGAGTGCCTGTATGAGTGCGTCCATGTATGTCGTGAGTGCGTCCATCTACAGTATGTGGTGAGTGTGTGTATAAGTGCGTCCATGTATGTGGTAAGTACCTGAATGAGTGCATCTATGTATTTGGTGAGTGCGTGTATGAGTGCATCCACTATGCTGGGTCAAGTACTAGCCATGAAGTGAAGATGGACTGGACCTGCTAGCTTCAGATTAGGAGCGCACCCTAGATAATTATTGTATGCTAGCAAGTAGAGTTGAGCGGACACCTGGATGTTCGGGTTCGACGAGTTCGGCCGAACTTGAAAAAAAAGTTTGGGTTCGGGACCCGAACTTGACCCCGAACTCGAACCCTTTTGGCCACTAAAATGCCTCTAAAATAGTCCTGGAAAGGGCTAGAGGGCTGCAAAAGGCATCTTACGATCACGCTCCAGTGACTGCATTAAGGACGGTATGTTGTCCTTGTAACGGGGATCCAGCAGCGTGGCCACCCAGTAATCAGCACAAGTTAGAATGTGGGCAACTCGGCGGTCGTTGCGGAGACACTGCAGCATGTAATCGCTCATGTGTGCCAGGCTGCCCAGAGGCAACGAAAAGCTGTCCTCTGTGGGAGGTGTATCGTCTGTGTCCTCTGTATCCCCCCAACCACGCACCAGTGATGGCCATGAGCTGGTCTGGGTGCCACCCTGCTGTGAACATTGGTCATTGGTGGTGAAGTGGTGCTGTTCCGCCGAGCGACTCACCCGTGCGTGCTGAAGCTGAAACTCCACTATCGCCTGCTGCTGCTCGCATAGTCTGGCCAGCATGTGCAAGGTGGAGTTCCACCTTGTGGGCACGTCGCATATGAGGTGGTGAGCGGGAAGGCCGAAGTTACGCTGCAGCAGCAGCAGGGTGAGAACGCCGAAAGCGCGCACAGACGGCCCGCACTTTTTGCAGCAGCTCTGACATGTCGGGGTAATTTTTAAGGAATCTCTGCGCACATGCGCCAGGCAAGGGATGTGCGTCAAACCGGCTAGCCCCAGAGCTGCTACGAGATTTCGCCCATTATCGCACACCACCAGGCCGGGCTTGAGGCTGACTGGCACAAACCACTCATCGGTCTGTTGTTCAAGGCCCGTCCACAGCTC
Organism: Bufo bufo; assembly: GCF_905171765.1. Classification (NCBI taxonomy): domain Eukaryota; kingdom Metazoa; phylum Chordata; class Amphibia; order Anura; family Bufonidae; genus Bufo; species Bufo bufo. The sequence continues at coordinate 321,529,098 of NC_053391.1, forward strand.
CTGGGCGGTGTGGTTTTTGTCCCCCAAACAGATATGTTTTAAAACTGCCTGCTGTCGTTTACCCCTGGCTGTGCTGAAGTTGGTGGTGAAGGTGTTACGCTGACAGGATGAGGAGCTGGTAGAGGATGAGGAAGCAGAGTAGGAGGAGGAAGCAACAGGAGGCAAACTGAAGCGCCCTGCAATCCTCGGTGGTGGAAGGACATGCGCCAAACTGCTATCCGCCTCAGGCCCAGCCGCCACTGCATTTACCCAGTGTACTGTTATGGAGATATAACGGCCCTGACCGTGCTTTCCAGTCCACGTATCCATAGTCAGGTGCACGTTGCCACAGATGGCGTTGCGCAGTGCACACCTGATTTTGTCCCCTACTTGGTTGTGAAGGGAAGGGATGGCTCACCTTGAAAAGTAGTGGCGGCTGGGCACGACGTACTGTGGGACAGCCACCGCCATAAGGCTTTTAAAACTATCCGTCTCCACCAGACGGAATGACAGCATTTCAAAGGCAAGTAATTTAGAAATGCTGGCATTCAGGGCTAGGGATCACGGGTGGGTAGGGGGGTACTTCCTCTTCCTCTCCAGCGTTTGGGATATGGAGAGCTGAACGCTTCCGTGGGACATTGTGGAGATGCTTGGTGACCCAGGTGTTGGTGTTGCTGGCAGATCCTCTGTTTGCGGGGTGCCATGTGGCACTGTCACTCCAGAGGTGGATGAAGAGGCCGCAACTGCAGCAGAAGAGGATGCAGGAGGAGCCAGAGACCTTTCTTGGTTTTTGAGGTGTCTACTCCACTGCAGCTCGTGCTTTACACTTAAATGCCTGGTCATGCAGGTTGTGCTCAAGTTGAGAACGTTTATGCCTCGCTTCAGGCTCTGATTGCACAGCGTGCAAACCACTCGTGTCTTGTTGTCAGCACATTGTCTGAAGAACTGCCACGCCAGGGAACTCCTTGGAGCTGACTTTGGTGTGCTCGGTCCCATGCTGCAGTGGGTAGTAGGAGGCGTACTATCTAGAGGATGGCCGCTCCGCTTTTGCACCCTGCTCCCTCTTCTGCTGTGCTGGTGGCTCTGTGCGACCTCCGCCTCTTCCTCTGAACTACATTGGTCACTTGCATGACCTTGATTCCATGTGGGGTCGAGGACCTCATCGTCCTCCACATCATCTTCCACCCAGTCTTCACCCCTGACTTCCTTGTTGGTCTGCACACTTTCGAAAGCCCCAGCAGTTGGCACCTGTGTTTCGTCTTCATCCGAGACGTGCTGTGATGGTCCTCCCATGTACTCATCTTGAAAAATAAGTGGTTGGGCATCGGTGCACTCAATCTCTTCCAATTCTGGGGCAGGGATATGGTGGATGGCCCTGGGAAACCCTGCTAACAGAGTCATCAAAAAGCAGAAGAGACTGCTGCATGACTTGGGGCTCAGACTGCTTGGCTGATTTGCAAGGGGGTGAGGTGAAAGACTGATGGACATCGGCTGCAGGTGCCAACTGTTGTCTTTCAGCATGAGACTGGGTGGGAGACAATGTGAAGGAACTGGATCCACTGTCAGCAACCCAATCTACTATCGCCTGTACTTGTTCAGGCCTCACCATTCGTAGAGCAGCGTTAGGTCCGACAAAATACCGCTGCAGGTTTTGTCGCCTACTCGCACCTGAGGAAGGGGTTTCACTTGTGCGTGTAGCTGGCACAGATCGACCACGTCCTCTCCCTGCAACAGGAGCTCCACCAGCAGCACCACGACCTGGGCCACGTCCCTTATTTGATGCTCTCCTCATATTTTCTAAATTTTGGATCTTGCCCTAAATGGGTGTTTAATTAATAGTAGAATAGTACGACAGTATGTAAAGGGTGTATCTCACATGGCCTGAACCAGACTAGGCCTCAATAAAATATTTTTTTGCCCAAAATGGCTGTATTTCAAATGCCTAATTCAAACCCCTGTATGTAGAGGTAGTATCTCAGAGGGCCTGAAACTCTGTAGGCCTGCAGTAAATATATCTTTGCACAAAATGGCTGTATTTCAAATGGCTGTATTTCAAATGCCTAATTCAAACCCCTGTATGTATAGGGGGGATCACACACGCCCTGAATCAGTGTAGGCCTGAAGTAAAGATTTCTTTGCACAAAATGGCTGTATTTCAAATGGCTGTATTTCAAATGCCTAATTCAAACCCCTGTATGTATAGGGGGGATCACACACTATCACGGCGTGGCTATCACATACGTGACACAGAGGGAGGGAACGAGGAAGGCCCTGCCCAAGTGAGAGGGAAGATGGTGACCCCTGACTCACCTGGCGGCTGGCACCTGGCTGCCCTGACGTCCCTAGACGGGTTCCTCACCCGTACGCCGATCACGTGCCTAAAGCCCTGGCTTTCCCTGAGCTGAGCCCTAGGTAGTGAACAGGGCGATGGGAACACTAGTCCGCACCACTAACTCTAAGGGAAAACACCAAGGGGAGGACAGACAACACAGACTCAACATATATTCCCAGGTGGACGACAACAGGAGACAACAATAAGCCCAACAGGGATCCGGAGGGTAGCACTCAGGAACGACAAGCAGGATTCACCACTCCAGTGGGTCAGTATAGATGTCCAGGCAGGAAGCTCTATAACTGGCAACTAGAGAAGTGTGAGGGGAGAATATAAGGAGGTAGGGAGTGGCAGACAAGAAACAGCTGAGGAGGAGAAGCTACGGATCCCTGAGAGAGACAAAAAGGATAGCAAGGCAAACACAGAAAACAATCACTAAAAAGCAACGTGATCTTTAGATATAGAGCGCGCAGCCACCCGCTGCGACTTCCTGACCCCGGGTATAACGGAGTCAGACGTGGCTCTTGATACCCTCGTGACAGTACCCCCCCTTTCACGAGGGGCCTCCGGACACTCAGGACCAGGTCTCTCCGGATGAGAGGCATGGAAAGTCTGAATTAACCTGTTGGCGTTTACCTCTGACGCTGGAACCCACATTCTTTCCTCGGGACCGTAACCCCTCCAATGCACCAGATACTGAAGAGAGCGGCGGACCCGACGAGAATCAACAATTCTGGCTATTTGAAACTCCAGATTACCAGCCACAATGACAGGAGGAGGTGGCAGCGGCGATGGTTCTAGAGGTGGAACATACTTCTTGAGTAACGATTTATGGAAGACGTTATGGATCTTAAAAGTCTGAGGTAGCTCCAGGCGAAAAGCCACAGGGTTAATGACGGCTACTATTTTATAGGGACCAATGAACCTAGGACCCAGTTTCCAAGAAGGAACCTTCAACTTAATATTCCTAGTAGACAACCACACATAGTCATTCACTCCTAGGTCCGGACCTGGCGACCGTTTCTTATCGGCCATGCATTTATATTTACCACTCATCTTTTTCAAGTTAACTTGCACCTTCGGCCATACCGATGAAAGAGATGAAGAAAACCTTTCCTCTTCGGGAACCCCAGAAGACCCCCCCTCTTTAAAAGTACAAAATTGGGGATGAAAACCGTATGCACCAAGGAATGGTGACTTGCCAGTGGACTCCTGATAATGATTATTTATGGCAAACTCAGCTAACGGTAAATATGATGACCACAACTCTTGGTTTTCAGACACAAAACACCTTAAATATGTTTCTAGGTTTTGGTTGGTACGCTCAGTCTGTCCATTCGACTGAGGATGGAAAGCTGAGGAAAAGGACAAGTGAACCCCCAAACGGGAACAAAAAGCTTTCCAAAACTTAGAAATAAACTGGGTTCCCCGATCCGAAACCACATCGGAAGGGACCCCGTGAAGCTTCACGATTTCACTGATAAACACCTGAGCAAGAGTTTTAGCATTAGGAAGTGCGGGTAGCGCAATAAAGTGTACCATTTTGCTAAACCTGTCTACTACTACCAAGATAACTGTTTTACCCGCCGACAACGGTAAGTCAGTGATGAAATCCATTGACAGATGTGTCCATGGCCTATTGGGGATGAAAAGTGGCAATAAAGACCCTGCTGGACGTGTATGAGAGACTTTCGCGCGTGCACAAGTAGAACAAGTAGACACGAAATCCATTACATCCTGACGCAACCTTGGCCACCAAAAACGACGAGATAAAAGCTCCAAGGTTGCTTTACTACCCGGGTGTCCAGCAAGTGCCGAATTATGATGTTCTTTTAATAATTCAAGACGCAGGTTTAACGGTACAAACAATTTCTCTGAGGGGCAAGAGGCCGGGGCGTCCCCCTGAGCCTCTAACACCTTTCCCTCTAGAACAGAGTGTACAGCAGAGACAACCACTCCTCTTTGTAAAATAGGTACCGGATCACAAACATTACCCCCTCCAGGGAAACTACGAGATAATGCGTCTGCCTTGGTATTTTTTGCCCCAGGACGATAGGTGATTACAAAGTTAAATCTGGTAAAGAATAGCGACCACCTAGCTTGTCTAGGGGTGAGACGCTTAGCCGATTCTAGGTACAGAAGGTTCTTGTGATCCGTAATCACCGTGACGGGGTGGATTGCTCCCTCTAAGAAGTGACGCCACTCTTCAAGCGCCAGTTTAATCGCCAACAGTTCCCTATTTCCAATATCATAATTCTTCTCCGCAGAAGATAATTTTTTGGAAAAGAAAGCGCAAGGACGCCATTTGCCAGGAGACGGACCCTGAGACAATACAGCTCCCACTCCCACCTCTGACGCATCTACCTCGACAATAAAAGGCTGGGAGACATCAGGTTGAATTAGAACAGGTGCCGAGGTAAACCTCTCCTTTAGAGAGGAAAATGCATCTTTAGCGGCGACAGACCATTTGGAAAAATCCGTCCCCTTCCTAGTCATGTCGGTAAGGGGTTTAACGATCACTGAATAATTTTTAATGAACTTTCTATAGAAATTAGCGAAACCCAAAAACCGTTGTAGGGCTTTAAGGTTCTCAGGAAGATCCCAATCTAAAATTGCCTGGACCTTCCCAGGATCCATGCGGAAACCTGAAGCAGATAATAGATATCCCAGGAACTGTAATTCCTGAACAGCGAAGACACATTTTTCAATTTTCGCATATAATTTATTCGTCCGTAGGACCTGCAGTACTTGCCTGACATGCACCTCATGTGTTTTCAGATCAGCCGAATAAATTAAGATATCATCTAGGTATATGACTACAAACCTGCCGATGAGATGACTAAAAATATCATTAACGAAATGTTGGAAGACAGCAGGGGCATTGGTCAGACCGAAAGGCATAACTAGATTTTCATAATGCCCCTCAGGGGTGTTAAAAGCTGTCTTCCACTCATCCCCTTCCCTGATACGAATCAGATTGTAGGCCCCCCTAAGATCAAGTTTGGAGAACCACTTAGCACCCGCAATCTGATTAAAAAGGTCAGGAATGAGAGGAAGAGGGTATGGGTCACGGATGGTTATCTGGTTTAACTCACGGAAATCTAAGCAAGGACGCAGGCCCCCATCTTTCTTTTTAACAAAGAAAAACCCTGCAGCCACGGGTGAAGAAGAGGGTCTGATGTGTCCCTTAGCCAGACTCTCGGAGATATAATCTTTCATGGCTTGTCTCTCGGGACCCGAAAGATTATACAACCTGGACTTGGGTAATTTTGCCCCGGGAATCAGGTTAACCGGGCAATCATAAGGACGATGAGGTGGTAGTTTCTGACAACCCTTTTCAGAAAAAACGTCCTCAAAGTCCGAAATAAATGTAGGTAGGGAAGCTATGGAGGCGATTAAGCAATTGTTATTTAAGCAATTCTCTCTGCAATGCTCACTCCACTCCAATATCTCCCTGGCCTGCCAATCCACCACTGGATTGTGCGCTATCAACCAGGGAAGACCCAATACCACCGGAGAGGGAAGGCCCTCCAGAACGTAACATGAAAGACACTCATTATGGTGGTCCCCTACCCGAAGGTGTAAATTACTAACAATGTGGGTGAGGTTTCTCTGAGACAGAGGAGCAGAATCTATAGCAAATACGGGAATAGGTCTCTGCAGCGTACAGAGAGACAAACCCATAGTGCGGGCAAAATGGGCATCAATCAAGTTTACCCCTGCTCCACTGTCTAGAAAAACAGAAATAGACTCCGTCTTAACACCAAAAACAATGACCGCTGGTAACACAAATTGAGATGTTCGTATGGAGGAAACGTATACCCCCCGGCTGACATCCTCCGCACAGCCCGGGGTTAGTAGTTTTCCGACGGTCTTTTGTTTTTGAGAAAGGAGGGACAGACATTAATGAAATGACCCCTCCCCCCACAGAAAAAACAAGCCCCCCCCCCTACGGCGAACCTCGGGAGGACGGACCTGACGAGAAGTTCCGCCTAGCTGCATAGGCTCATCTAAGTCAGTACAGGCTGACTGTTGCTTGGGAGAGGTAACCAATTGCTCCGGAATTTTCGATCTCTCCCTAAGACGTCTATCTATTCTGATAGAGAGGGACATAACAGCATCAAGGGAAAGGGGGGTCTCATACAGCGCCAGTGCATCCTTAACCCTTTCAGATAACCCAGAGCAGAACTGACTCCTGAGAGCCGGGTCGTTCCACTGAGTATCCGTAGCCCACCTATGGAACTCTGAGCAATATTCCTCTGCTGACCGATCTCCCTGTAGGAGTCTCCGTAACTTCGACTCAGCCAGGGCGACTCGGTCAGGGTCATCATATATGAGACCCAAAGCCCCAAAAAATCCCTCCACTGACCGAAGAGCCTGAGAACCAGGGGGTAACGAGAACGCCCAGGATTGCGGATCCCCCTGAAGCAGGGAAATGACAATCCCTACCCGCTGTTCTTCATGACCTGAGGAGTAAGGGCGCAACTTAAAATATAATTTGCAGGCCTCACGGAACATCGCAAATTTGTCCCTTCCCCCAGAAAATCTGTCGGGAAGAGCAACCTTGGGTTCAGTGACAACCTGGTTACCCATAGCAACCGCTGGGGGTGCGGTCTGCTGCATTTGCTGCTGTTGTTGGAGAACAGACGCCTTCAATCCTGCCACCTCCAAAGACAGGCTTTGAAGCTGTTCTGCCAAGGCATCAATAGGATCCATATTGGATTCTAAGTAGAGAGAAAGAAAAAAAAAAAAAAAAAAACAAATAAAAAATTATATAAATTTTATTTTTATTTTTTCTCAAAAAGTAAGGGCCAGTTATAATATCACGGTCGGCGTGGCTATCACATACGTGACACAGAGGGAGGGAACGAGGAAGGCCCTGCCCAAGTGAGAGGGAAGATGGTGACCCCTGACTCACCTGGCGGCTGGCACCTGGCTGCCCTGACGTCCCTAGACGGGTTCCTCACCCGTACGCCGATCACGTGCCTAAAGCCCTGGCTTTCCCTGAGCTGAGCCCTAGGTAGTGAACAGGGCGATGGGAACACTAGTCCGCACCACTAACTCTAAGGGAAAACACCAAGGGGAGGACAGACAACACAGACTCAACATATATTCCCAGGTGGACGACAACAGGAGACAACAATAAGCCCAACAGGGATCCGGAGGGTAGCACTCAGGAACGACAAGCAGGATTCACCACTCCAGTGGGTCAGTATAGATGTCCAGGCAGGAAGCTCTATAACTGGCAACTAGAGAAGTGTGAGGGGAGAATATAAGGAGGTAGGGAGTGGCAGACAAGAAACAGCTGAGGAGGAGAAGCTACGGATCCCTGAGAGAGACAAAAAGGATAGCAAGGCAAACACAGAAAACAATCACTAAAAAACAACGTGATCTTTAGATATAGAGCGCGCAGCCACCCGCTGCGACTTCCTGACCCCGGGTATAACGGAGTCAGACGTGGCTCTTGATACCCTCGTGACACACACGCCCTGAATCAGTGTAGGCCTGAAGTAAAGATTTCTTTGCACAAAATGGCTGTATTTCAAATGGCTGTATTTCAAATGGCTGATTTCAAATGGCTGTATTTCAAATGCCTAATTCAAACCCCTGTATGTAGAGGGGGTATCTCACAGGGCCTGAACCAGTGTAGGCCTGAAATCAATATTGATGCACCAAATGGCGGTATTTAAAATCTCTGAATGTAACCCAAATGTATTAAGGGTGTATCTCACAATGACATCTGCATCAAAGGCTGACAACTAAATTTTTTGTGCCCAAATGAGTGTTTGTTTAAAAACTGAATTTGACAGCAGTATACACTCACCTAAAAAATTATTAGGAACACCATACTAATACCATGTTGGACCCCCTTTTGCCTTCAGAACTGCCTTAATTCTACGTGGCATTGATGCAACAAGGTGCTGATAGCATTCTTTAGAAATGTTGGCCCATATTGATAGGATAGCATCTTGCAGTTGATGGAGATTTGAGGGATGCACATCCAGGGCACGAAGCTCCCGTTCCACCACATCCCAAAGATGCTCTATTGTGTTGAAATCTGGTGACTGTGGGGGCCATTTTAGTACAGTGAACTCATTGTCATGTTCAAGAAACCAATTTTAAATGATTCGAGCTTTGTGACATGGTGCATTTTCCTGCTGGAAGTAGCCATCAGAGGATGGATACATGTTCTCATTCTGTTTACGTCAAATTCAGACTCTACCATTTGAATGTCTCAACAGAAATCGAGACTCATCAGACCAGGCAACATTTTTCCAGTCTTCAACAGTCCAATTTTGGTGAGCTTGTGCAAATTGTAGCCTCTTTTTCCTATTTGTAGTGGAGATGAGTGGTACCCAGTGGGGTCTTCTGCTGTTGTAGCCCATCCGCCTCAAGGTTGTGCGTGTTGTGGCTTCACAAATGCTTTGCTGCATACCTCGGTTGTAACGAGTGGTTATTTCAGTCAACGTTGCTCTTCTATCAGCTTGAATCAGTCTGCCCATTCTCCTCTGACCTCTAGCATCCACAAGGCATTTTTGCCCACAGGACTGCCGCATACTGGATGTTTTTCCCTTTTCACACCATTCTTTGTAAACCCTAGAAATGGTTGTGCGTGAAAATCCCAGTAACTGAGCAGATTGTGAAATACTCAGACCAGCCCGTCTGGCACCAACAACCATGCCACGCTCAAAATTGCTTAAATCACCTTTCTTTCCCATTCTGACATTCAGTTTGGAGTTCAGGAGATTGTCTTGACCAGGAACACACCCCTAAATGCATTGAAGCAACTGCCATGTGATTGGTTGACTAGATAATTGCATTAATGAGAAATAGAACAGGTGTTCCTAATAATTCTTTAGGTGAGTGTATAAGCCTGTAATTTCACACGTGCTGATGCTGCAAGGCCTGAAAATAGTGTTTTTTGTCAAAAGAGTGTTTTTCAAACCCCAGAAAATGATGGGTTTATTTCTACCTTAAATTGCACACTGACTAATACAGATGTTGTAGATTGCCAAAAAAGTCTTTTTTTGCTAACAGAATATGAAAGCTGTATATATTAAACTTGAATTTAACACTTGCAGATCTGGAAAATACTGTTTTAAAAAAAAAAAAAAAGTGTGTTTTTCAAACCCCAGAAAATGATGGGTGTATTTCTACCTTAAATTGCACACTAACTAAGGCCGAGTTCACACGAACGTGTGTGACCCGTGCCTGTGCTGCGGCCCGCAAATAGCGGGCCGCAATGCACGATCGCCAGCCGTAGGTCAGCCGCATCGGATCGCGGACCCATTCACTTTAATGGGTCTGCGATCCGTCCGTTCCGCTAAAAGATAGGACTTGTTCTATCTTTTTGCGGAACGGAAGTACGGGACATAACCCCACGGAGGCACTCCGTAATGCTTCCGAGGAGTCCCGTACCGTGCGGCCGTTCCGCGATTCCGGATTTGTGGACCCATTGGAGTGAATGGGTCCGCATCCGTGATGCGGAATTCACACGGAACTGTGGCCGTGTATTGCGGCCCGCGATTTGCGTGCCGCAATATGGCCACGGATCACACACGTTCGTGTGAACTTAGCCTAATACAAATGTTGTAGTTTGCCCCCAAAAAATTTTGATTTGCAATGTCCCAAAAGCTCAGATGCAGTGCTGGTGCACTGAGCATGCATAAAATAACTAACTAACAGAATTATAAAAGTTAGGTGTTTTTGGTCAATGGCCTCAGGGCAGTGAAACAATTGTGCCCTGCACCCACATAACTATTTGTCTGTAGATCGCTGAGTTAGATTCTCTCCTATGCTCTCCCTGAAATCACAAGTCCAGCAGCATCCTCTCCCTACACTTGTAACAGCAGAGTGACGTGCAGCGCAACGTGACTCAAGCTTATATAGAGGCTGGGTCACATGCTGCTCTGGCCAATCACAGCCATGCCATTAGAAGGCATGGCTGTGATGGCCTCGTGGGGCAAGTAGTATTACGCTTGTTGATTGGCTGCGAACACCGAACCCGAACCCAAACTTTCACAGAAATGTTCGGGTTCGGGTCTGGGGTCCCAAAATCCTAAAGTTCGATACGAAGCTGAACTTTAAAGTTTGGGTTCGCTTAACCCTACTAGAAAGTTATCCATCTTGCTGTTCTAGCACATTTAAATGTAATGTTGCATTACCCAAATGTTACGGTATACCATGCCAAGATACACTTTCACAGCAATAACACTGGCATGACCCAAATAGCTTTATTTCCCTTTCCCAATTTGAATAATTTCAAATTTGTTCCAGTAAATTAGTTCTGAAGGTACTGGTTTAATATGTATAAGAAAATAATGAAATATTGAGAAAGCAAACACAATGGCCAGGAAGTGGATGTGCCTAAGCACTACAGTAATTGTAATCTTAATCTGTCGCATATGTTTAATTTCAACTACTGTATATCATGCAAATCACAAAGATTCTCCCCATAAAGTAAGATGACACTGCCAGGCAATACACATGTGAATATCCTTTGTCTAACCCACTGTTTGCTTGATATGATCAGTAAAAAAAAAAAGCATTACCACATGTTTTCAAGAAAGATACAGTATTTCTCAGTATAATGAATCAATGCCGCTCATTTTTCCCTCAGAAAGCTCAACCTGTCTACAGAGTGTCTTTATGTTTTGTAACTCAGCCGGGGACAGGAAAGATAAAGCAACTGCTGGCCCTGTGTTAGACGTTACGGCTTGTAACTCTCACATCTTTGCTTGTTTCACTGACTTAGAGGAAAAATTGTATTTGTTGCTTAGCTTTAAAAAAGCAATGTCAGGCAGCGAGCGATAACAGCGTCTGGATCTCCTATTGCCATTGCTCAGAGCCCATTCTTAAAGACCCTTAATGGACTGCAATATGGTTGAAGGAACTTCATTTAGCTAAAAAATGTCTATCAGACTCACATAATTCAGTGGTAGAAAGGAGCTCAATGATGGTTAATTCCGGATATACCTTATGAGTAGGGATGAGCGAACCCGAACTGTATAGTTCGGGTTCGTACCGAATTTTGGGGTGTTCGTGACACGGACCCGAACCCGAACATTTTCGTAAAAAGTTCGGGTTCGGTGTTCGGCGCTTTCTTGGCGCTTTTTGAAAGGCTGCAAAGCAGCCAATCAACAAGCGTCATACTACATGCCCCAAGAGGCCATCACAGCCATGCCTACTATTGGCATGGCTGGGATTGGCCAGTGCAGCATGTGACCCAGCCTCTATTTAAGCTGGAGTCACGTAGCGCCTCACGTCACTCTGCTCTGATCAGTGTAGGGATAGGATGCAGCTGCTGCTGTTAGGGCCAGATTAGGCAGGGATTTACTCATCAAAAACACTTAATTCAGTGATCGATGTACAGCTGTGTATGATTCAACCTCTGCTATTTAATTGCTCACTGTTTTAAGGCTGCCCAGAGCGTTTTTCTGTCACTTTTTTCTGAGGTGATCGGCGGCCATTTTGTGTCTTGTGGTGTGCCAGCACCAGCTGCCACCAAGTACATTTAACCATTAATAGTGTGTTTTTTTTTTTTGCTATATCCTACATCAGGGGCTTGGCTGTGCTTGCTATTTTATTGAGGGGTGAAATACAATTGCCAAAATAGCAGTATCCTAAATCTGGTGTTTCAGCTGTGGCTAGCCAATTGTAATACTGTCTGCTGTCTGGCAAAGGATATATTTTTTTCTGGGTTGAAATACAATTCCCAAATGAGCAATTCCCTAAATCAGTGGTTTCTGCTGTATCAGGCCAAGTTTAAATCTATCCATAAAAGGGTATATTAGATTGAAGGTGCGGATAGGGTCATTCTCAATAACTTCAAACGCTACCGTGCATCTCCAAGTCTAATTCTGTCCGTAAACGTATACCTGTCATCCAGCGCCTAAATACTAGGCCTACAATTTATATTCAGCTAAATCTGTGGTTTCTGCTGTTGCTAGTCAATTAATTTAGTGTCCGCCAAAGCACAGTTTTTGTTCTGGATTGAAATACAATTCCCAACTTAGCAATTCCCTAAATCAGTGGTTTCTGCTGTATCAGGCCAAGTTTAAATCTATCCATAAAAGGGTATATTAGATTGAAGGTGCGGATAGGGTCATTCTCAATAACTTCAAACGCTACCGTGCATCTCCAAGTCTAATTCTGTCCGTAAACGTATACCTGTCATCCAGCGCCTAAATAATAGGCCTACAATTTATATTCAGCTAAATCTGTGTTTACTGCTGTGGCTGGTAAAGTTATTTAGTGTCCGTCAAAGCACAGTTTTTGTTCTGGGTTGAAATACAATTCCCAACTTAGCAATTCCCTAAATCAGTGGTTTCTACTGTATCAGGCCAAGTTTAAATCTATCCATAAAAGGGTATATTAGATTGAAGGTGTGGATAGGGTCATTCTCAATAACTTCAAACGCTACCGTGCATCTCCAAGTCTAATTCTGTCCGTAAACGTATACCTGTCATCCAGCGCCTAAATACTAGGCCTACAATTTATATTTAGCTAAATCTGTGGTTTCTGCTGTTGCTAGTCAATTAATTTAGTGTCCGCCAAAGCACAGTTTTTGTTCTGGGTTGAAATACAATTCCCAACTTAGCAATTCCCTAAATCAGTGGTTTCTGCTGTATCATGCCAAGTTTAAATCTATCCATAAAAGGGTATATTAGATTGAAGGTGCGGATAGGGTCATTCTCAATAACTTCAAACGCTACCGTGCATCTCCAAGTCTAATTCTGTCCGTAAACGTATACCTGTCATCCAGCGCCTAAATAATAGGCCTACAATTTATATTCAGCTAAATCTGTGTTTACTGCTGTGGCTGGTAAAGTTATTTAGTGTCCGTCAAAGCACAGTTTTTGTTCTGGGTTGAAATACAATTCCCAACTTAGCAATTCCCTAAATCAGTGGTTTCTACTGTATCAGGCCAAGTTTAAATCTATCCATAAAAGGGTATATTAGATTGAAGGTGCGGATAGGGTCATTCTCAATAACTTCAAACGCTACCGTGCATCTCCAAGTCTAATTCTGTCCGTAAACGTATACCTGTCATCCAGCGCCTAAATAATAGGCCTACAATTTATATTCAGCTAAATCTGTGTTTACTGCTGTGGCTGGTAAAGTTATTTAGTGTCCGTCAAAGCACAGTTTTTGTTCTGGGTTGAAATACAATTCCCAACTTAGCAATTCCCTAAATCAGTGGTTTCTGCTGTCTCAGGTCAAGTTTAAATCTATCCATAAAAGGGTATATTAGATTGAAGGTGCGGATAGGGTCATTCTCAATAACTTCAAACGCTACCGTGCATCTCCAAGTCTAATTCTGTCCGTAAACTTATACCTGTCATCCAGCGCCTAAATAATAGGCCTACAATTTATATTCAGCTAAATCTGTGTTTACTGCTGTGGCTGGTAAAGTTATTTAGTGTCCGCCAAAGCACAGTTTTTGTTCTGGGTTGAAATACAATTCCCAACTTAGCAATTCCCTAAATCAGTGGTTTCTGCTGTATCAGGCCAAGTTTAAATCTATCCATAAAAGGGTATATTAGATTGAAGGTGCGGATAGGGTCATTCTCAATAACTTCAAATGCTACCGTGCATCTACAAGTCTAATTCTGTCCGTAAACGTATACCTGTCATCCAGCGCCTAAATAATAGGCCTACAATTTATATTCAGCTAAATCTGTGTTTACTGCTGTGGCTGGTAAAGTTATTTAGTGTCCGTCAAAGCACAGTTTTTGTTCTGGGTTGAAATTCAATTCCCAACTTAGCAATTCCCTAAATTAGTGGTTTCTGCTGTATCAGGCCAAGTTTAAATCTATCCATAAAACTGTATATTAGATTGAAGGTGCGGATAGGGTCATTCTCAATAACTTCAAATGCTACCGTGCATCTCCAAGTCTAATTCTGTCCGTAAACGTATACCTGTCATCCAGCGCCTAAGTAATAGGCCTACAATTTATATTCAGCTAAATCTGTGGTTACTGCTGTGGCTGGTAAAGTTATTTAGTGTCTGCCCAAGCACAGTTTTTGTTCTGGGTTGAAATACAATTCCCAACTTAGCAATTCCCTAAATCAGTGGTTTCTGCTGTATCAGGCCAAGTTTAAATCTATCCATAAAAGGGTATATTAGATTGAAGGTGCGGATAGGGTTATTCTCAATAACTTCAAACGCTACCGTGCATCACCAAGTCTAATTCTGTCCGTAAACGTATACCTGTCATCCACCGCCTAAATAATAGGCCTACAATTTATACTCAGCTAAATCTGTGGTTACTGCTGTGGCTGGTAAAGTTATTTAGTGTCTGCCAAAGCACAGTTTTTGTTCTGGGTTGAAATACAATTCCCAACTTAGCAATTCCCTAAATCAGTGGTTTCTGCTGTATCAGGCCAAGTTTAAATCTATCCATAAAAGGGTATATTAGATTGAAGGTGCGGATAGGGTCATTCTCAATAACTTCAAACGCTACCGTGCATCTCCAAGTCTAATTCTGTCCGTAAACGTATACCTGTCATCCAGCGCCTAAATAATAGGCCTACAATTTATACTCAGCTAAATCTGTGGTTACTGCTGTGGCTGGTAAAGTTATTTAGTGTCTGCCAAAGCACAGTTTTTGTTCTGGGTTGAAATACAATTCCCAACTTAGCAATTCCCTAAATCAGTGGTTTCTGCTATATCAGGCCAAGTTTAAATCTATCCATAAAAGGGTATATATTAAATTGAAGGTGCGGATAGGGTCATAATCAATAACTTTAAACGCTACCGTGCATCTCCAAGTCTAATTCTGTCCGTAAACGTATACCTGTCATCCACCGCCTAAATACTAGGCCTACAATTTATATTCAGCTAAATCTGTGGTTACTGCTGTGCCTGTATTAGTGTAATACGGTACCTAAGTAGATAGCCAGATAGTGTTAGGTGCCTGTAAAAAAAGGCCTAAATTTGAATTCAATACATTGGGACAAATATATATATTTTTTTATTGTGGTGAACGGTAACAATGAGGAAAACATCTAGTAAGGGACGCGGACATGGTCGTGGTGGTGTTAGTGGACCCTCTGGTGCTGGGAGAGGACGTGGCCGTTCTGACACAGACACACGCCGTAGTGTACCAACTATCTCAGGTCCCAGTAGACGCCAGAATTTACAGCGATATTTGGTGGGGCCCAATGCCGTTCTAAGGATGGTAAGGCCTGAGCAGGTACAGGCATTAGTCAATTGGGTGGCCGACAGTGGATCCAGCAAGTTCACATTATCTCCCACCCAGTCTTCTCCAGAAAGCGCACAGATGGCGCCTGAAAACCAAGCCCATCAGTCTGTCACATCACCCCCATGCATATCAGGGAAACTGTCTGAGCCTCAACTTATGCAGCAGTCTCTGATGCTGTTTGAAAACTCTGCTTGCAGGGTTTCCCAAGGGCATCCACCTAGCCCTTCCCCAGCGGTGAAAGACATAGAATGCACTGACGCACAACCACTTATGTTTCCTGATTATGAGGACATGGGAATACCACCTCAGCACGTCTCTGATGATGAAACACAGGTGCCAACTGCTGCGTCTTTCTGCAGTGTGCAGACTGAACAGGAGGTCAGGGAGGAAGACTGGGTGGAAGACGATGCAGGGGACGATGAGGTCCTAGACCCCACATGGAATGAAGGTCGTGCCACTGACTTTCAGAGTTCGGAGGAAGAGGCAGTGGTGAGACCGAGCCAACAGCGTAGCAAAAGAGGGAGCAGTGGGCAAGAGCAGAACACCCACCGCCAAGAGAGTCCGCCTGCTACTGGCCACCTCCATCTGGGACCGAGCACCCCAAAGGCAGCTTCAAGGAGTTGCCTGGCGTGGCAGTTTTTCAAACAATGTGCTGACGACAAGACCCGAGTGGTTTGCACGCTGTGCCATCAGAGCCTGAAGCGAGGCATTAACGTTCTGAACCTTAGCACAACCTGCATGACCAGGCACCTGCATGCAAAGCATGAACTGCAGTGGAGTAAACACCTTAAAAAGAAGGAACTCACTCAGGCTCCCCCTGCTACCTCTTCTGCTGCTGCCTCGGCCTCTTCCTTCGCCTCTGGAGGAACGTTGGCACCTGCCGCCCAGCAAACAGAGGATGTACCACCAGCACCACCACCTCCGTCACCAAGCATCTCAACCATGTCACACGGCAGCGTGCATCTCTCCATCTCACAAACATTTGAGAGAAAGCGTAAATTCCCACCTAGCCACCCTCGATCCCTGGCCCTGAAAGCCAGCATTTCTAAACTACTGGCCTATGAAATGCTGTCATTCAGGCTGGTGGACACAGACAGCTTCAAACAGCTCATGTCGCTTGCTGTCCCACAGTATGTTGTTCCCAGCCACCACTACTTCTCCAAGAGAGCCGTGCCTTCCCTGCACAAAAAAGTATCCGATAAAATCAAGTGTGCACTGCGGAACGCCATCTGTGGCAAGGTCCACCTAACCACAGATACGTGGACCAGTAAGCATGGCCAGGGACGCTATATCTCCCTAACTGCACACTGGGTAAATGTAGTGGCGGCTGGGCCCCAGGCGGAGAGCTGTTTGGCGCACGTCCTTCCGCCGCCAAGGATCGCAGGGCAACATTCTTTGCCTCCTCTAGCCTCCTCCTCCTACTCGGTTTCCTCCTCCTCTTCTTCCACCTGCTCATCCAGTCAGCCACACACCTTCACCACCAAATTCAGCACAGCCCGGGGTAAACGTCAGCAGGCCATTCTGAAACTCATATGTTTGGGGGACAGGCCCCACACCGCGCAGGAGTTGTGGCGGGGTACTGAACAACAGATCGACGAGTGGTTGCTGCCGGTGAGCCTCAAGCCCGGCCTGGAGGTGTGCGATAATGGGCGAAATCTCGTCGCAGCTCTGGGACTAGCCGGTTTAACGCACATCCTTTGCCTGGCGCATGTGCTGAATTTGGTGGTGCAGAAGTTCATTCACAACTACCCCGCCATGTCAGAGCTGCTGCATAAAGTGCGGTCCGTCTGTGCGCACTTCCGGTGTTCATATCCTGCCGCTGCTCGCCTGTCTGCGCTACAGTGTAACTTCAGCCTTCCCGCTCACCGCCTCATATGCGACGTGCCCACCAGGTGGAACTCCACCTTGCACATGCTGAACAGACTGTGCGAGCAGCAGCAGGCCATAGTGGAGTTTCAGCTGCAGCACACACGGGTCAGTCGCACTGCGGAACAGCACCACTTCACCACCAATGACTGGGCCTTCATGCGAGACCTGTGTGCCCTGTTGCGCTGTTTCGAGTACTCCACCAACATGGCCAGTGGCGATGACGCCTTTATCAGCGTTAAAATACCACTTCTATGTCTCCTTGAGAAAACACTTAGGGCGATGATGGAAGAGGAGGTGGCCCAGGAGGAGGAGGAGGAGGAAGAGGGGTCATTTTTAGCACTTTCAGGCCAGTCTCTTAGAAGTGACTCAGAGGGAGGTTTTTTGCAACAGCAGAGGCCAGGTACAAATGTGGCCAGACAGGGCCCACTACTGGAGAACAAGGAGGATGAGGATGAGGAGGAGGTGGAGGAGGATGAGGATGAAGCATGTTCACAGCGGGGTGGCACCCAATGCAGCTCGGGCCCATCACTGGTGCGTGGCTGGGGGGAAACGCAGGACGATGACGATACGCCTCCCACAGAGGACAGCTTGTCCTTACCTCTAGGCAGCCTGGCACACATGAGCGACTACATGCTGCAGTGCCTGCGCAACGACAGCAGAGTTGCCCACATTTTAACGTGTGCGGACTACTGGGTTGCCACCCTGCTGGATCCCCGGTACAAATAAAATGTGCCCACCTTACTTCCTGCACTGGAGCGTGATAGGAAGATGCGCGAGTACAAGCACACGTTGGTAGACGCGCTACTGAGAGCATTCCCAAATGTCACAGGGGAACAAGTGGAAGCCCAAGGCGAAGGCAGAGGAGGAGCAAGAGGTCGCCAACGCAGCTGTGTCACGGCCAGCTCCTCTGAGGGCAGGGTTAGCATGGCAGAGATGTGGAAAAGTTTTGTCACTACGCCACAGCTAACTGCACCACCACCTGATACGGAACGTGTTAGCAGGAGGCAGCATTTCACTAACATGGTGGAACAGTATGTGTGCACACCCCTCCACGTACTGACTGATGGTTTGGCCCCATTCAACTTCTGGGTCTCCAAATTGTCCACGTGGCCAGAGCTAGCCTTTTATGCCTTGGAGGTGCTGGCCTGCCCGGCGGCCAGCGTTTTGTCTGAACGTGTATTCAGCAAGGCAGGGGGCGTCATTACAGACAAACGCAGCCGCCTGTCCACAGCCAATGTGGACAAGCTGACGTTCATAAAAATGAACCAGGCATGGATCCCACAGGACCTGTCCATCCCTTGTGCAGATTAGACATTTATAACTACATCCCCTTAACAATATATTCTTGTACTCCAGGGCACTTCATTCAATCCTCTTTTTTTTTTATTTACCATTATATTGCGGGGCAACCCAAAGTTGAATGAACCTCTCCTCCGTCTGGGTGCTGGGGCCTAAATATCTGACAGTGGCCTGTTCCAGTGGTGGGTGACATGAAGCCTGATTCTCTGCAATGGGACCATTCTCCTCTGTCTGGTTGCCGGGGCCTAAATATGTGACAGTGGCCTGTTCCAGTGGTGGGTGATATGAAGCCTGATTCTCTGCAATGGGACCTCTCTCCTCTGTCTGGGTGCCGGGGCCTAAATATCTGACAGTGGCCTGTTACAGTGGTGGGTGACATGAAGCCTAATTCTCTGCAATGGGACCTCTCTCCTCTGTCTGGGTGCCGGGGCCTAAAAATATCTGACAGTGGATTGTTCCAGTGTTGGGTGACATGAAGCATGATTCTCTGCTATGACATGAAGCCTGATTCTCTGCTATGGGACCTCTCTCCTCTGTCTGGGTGCCGGGGCCTAAACATATCTGACAGTGGCCTGTTCCAGTGTTGGGTGACGTGAAGCATGATTCTCTGCTATGACATGAAGCCTGATTCTCTGTTATGGGACCTCTCTCCTCTGTCTGGGTGCCGGGGCCTAAACATATCTGACAGTGGCCTGTTCCAGTGTTGGGTGACATGAAGCATGATTCTCTGCTATGACATGAAGCCTGATTCTCTGCTATGGGACCTCTCTCCTCTGTCTGGGTGCAGGGGCCTAAACATATCTGACAGTGGCCTGTTCCAGTGTTGGGTGACATGAAGCATGATTCCTTGCTATGACATGAAGCCTGATTCTCTGCTATGGGACCTCTCTCCTCTGTCTGGGTGCCGGGGCCTAAAAATATCTGACAGTGGCCTGTTCCAGTGTTGGGTGACATGAAGCCTGATTCTCTGCTATGACATGAAGCCTGAATCTCTGCTATGGGACCTCTCTCCTCTGTCTGGGTGCCGGGGCCTAAAAATATCTGACAGTGGCCTGTTCCAGTGTTGGGTGACATGAAGCATGATTCTCTGCTATGACATGAAGCCTGATTCTCTGCTATGGGACTTCTCTCCTCTGTCTGGGTTCCGGGGCCTAAAAATATCTAACAATGGCCTGTTCCAGTGTTGGGTGACATGAAGCCTGATTCTCTGCTATGACATGAAGCCTGATTCTCTGCTATGGGACCTCTCTCCAATTGATATTGGTTAATTTTTATTTATTTTATTTTTATTTTTATTCATTTCCCTATCCACATTTGTTTGCAGGGGATTTACCTACATTTTGCTGCCTTTTGCAGCCCTCTAGCCCTTTCCTGGGCTGTTTTACAGCCTTTTTAGTGCCGAAAAGTTTGGGTCCCCATTGACTTCAATGGGGTTCGGGTTCGGGGCGAAGTTCGGGTCGAGTTCGGATCCTGAACCCGAACATTTCCGGGAAGTTCGGCCGAACTTCTCGAACCCGAACATCCAGGTGTTTGCTCAACTCTACTTATGAGCTGAAGGTAGCAAAACAAAATATAAGTATGACCACCTCTCTAACATGGGTGCATGATTCCAAGCCCACCAACAAATTTGCACAAAACTGATTGGAATGAGCCCATACATTTTTCATCACTAACAAATACAGTATGTACTGTCTGATATACAGTACAGACCAAAAGTTTGGACACACCTTCTCATTCAAAGAGTTTTCTTTATTTTCATGACTATGAAGGCATCCAAACTATGAATTAACACATGTGGAATTATATACATAACATCAAGTGTGAAACGACTGAAAATATGTCATATTCTAGGTTCTTTAAAGTAGCCACCTTTTACTTACATTACTGCTTTGCACACTCTTGCCATTCTCTTGATGAGCTTCAAGAGGTAGTTCCCTGAAATGGTCTTCCAACAGTCTTGAAGGAGTTCCCAGAGATGCTTAGCACTTGTTGGCCCTTTTGCCTTCACTCTGCGTTCCAGCTCACCCCAAACCATCTCGATTGGGTTCAGGTCCGGTGACTGTGGAGGCCAGGTCATCTGGCGCAGCACCCCATCACTCTCCTTTATGGTCAAATAGCCCTTACTTTCAAAGTTTTCCCAATTTTTCGGCTGACTGACTGACCTTCATTTCTTAAAGTAATGATGGCCACTCGTTTTTCTTTACTTAGCTGCTTTTTTCTTGCCATTATACAAATTCTAACAGTCTATTCAGTAGGACTATCAGCTGTGTATCCACCTGACTTCTCCTCAACGCAACTGATGGTCCCAACCCCATTTATAAGGCAAAAAATCCCACTTATTAAACCTGACAGGACACACCTGTGAAGTGAAAACCATTTCAGGGGACTGACTTAACCATAACTGCTTGTTGTGGAGCTCACCAATTTGTGGAACCTCTGGCACTATAATTTGTGTGGCTCAAGTGGCCGTGTTGATCGCGAATATTCTAATCGCTAATTTTTATCGTGAATATTGGCACTTCAAGAATTCGCGAATATCTAGAATATAGTGCTATATCTTCGTAATCGTGAATATTCTAGATTTTTTTTCATCAGTACCCATGATCCCTCAGTGCTTCTTGCTTGTGGGCCAATGAGAAGGCTGCAATATCTTTGACTTTAGGAGTAGTGTTGATCGCAAATTTTCGTATAGCGAATTTTCCAATTGCCGATTTTTGCAATCAAGAAAATAATGACGAGATCATGAATTTTCTAATTCGCGAATATATGACGAATATTCGCCCAAATATTTGCGAAATATTGGGAATTCGAATATTGCCCCTGCCACTCATCACTGATCACTGGTGGCCAGCAGGCTGGCGGTGCATTACTACAGCAAGGTGTGTAAAACCAAGGAAATGATGGAGAACACTTCTGGATTGCTGGAACCCAAGTTAAACCATGCTTAGTGAAGAATGCTTTAAACCTAGTAGTTATTTTATTTAAGGCCACCATTAGTACTACCTACATTTACTTTTATTTCAAAAAGACTGCATACATATGTATGGGTCACACTAGCTATAATAATCATGGTATAGCATTCAAAGAATTAACATTTATTTTGATTTTTTTTTATAAATACCCTACATAGGAATACCTTTCAAATAAGTGATAAGTCCTGTCATCCTCAAGGGTTATAACAGGTTCCCATTTATTGAAGATTCGCCTTTATTGTTTTCAAACATTATTAGTGGTACATTATTCTGCATTTAGTGTTGCACCAAGCGCATTTTTTAATTTATTTTTTGACATTGTGATATGGTATCTGCTCTGACTATTTCTTTTATGATACGTTCAAGGGGTATTCCCCTAAAATGTAACCTTTATTACTACAATTTAAAAAATATCCCAAAATATAACCAAGAAAACCCCCAGAAAAAAACTAAGTCCCCATTCCACCCTACCTAAGAGCGGAACTGTTGCCCTGACAAGGGTGCTCTCACTGTCTTCTTTGTTGAATCTATGTTAAGGATGTCATGATATTAATGTAAAGCAACTACAATATGGCACTGGCACCTAGATGTTTGCATACCAAAGTATGTAAAATAATGCACAATGCGCAGATGCCAAGTGTTATCTCTTTACTTGTTTTTGTATTTTAGCCAATGAAACAATGGCATGAGCCTCAGTAGAGGAACACCCTGATGATATAAAAACCGCTTAACTTCCTGTAATAAATGAGTTATGTTTTGATACTTACGTACTTGGGATCAGTGTGGTTCTTCCGTGCACGATAAAGTAACAGCTTGTAATTTGGATCAGACAGTAAATAAGACAGCACAGCTTGTGTGCAGCTCCAACGTGGGGCAAAGGCGAGACTTTGGACGCATAAATCATCCACATGTGGGTTGGACGTACACGGGGGAGGAGACTGCAGCTCCAAAACAGGTAAGAAAATGATTTATCTTACCTGATACCCTCCTCTGCCACCGCTCTACGTAGTGGGTGGGAGGGCTGTCCACTTGGACACTTGACCACATACAGTGAACTCTGTTTGCTGAGATATAGAACATAATATGGAAATGGAAAGCTGGGTACTTGTATAAAGGGAGACAGTGGGGGCCGCAGCTGTGAGTGGAGTGATGTCACGACATTGGAATGTGTGATAGAAAGTACAATGTCTGCAATACTAAGAGATAATAACAAGGTAATGTGTGTGGTGTACTGAGTGTGTGTGTGTGTGTGTGTGTGTACAGAGCTCCAGAAAATGTTATTTGTTAATAAGTTCAAAGATTTGTGTGTGTTAATGTATGGAAAATGTTTCTTTAGGTCTGTCTATTTCTATGTCTGTTCTACATTAAATGTTATGTCTGTTACTTGTTATGTCTGTGTGGACCAGAAATCTGACCTTTTGTGTTGCCAAATAGAAAACTGACAAGTAGAGGAAGGTCACACAACAGTTTACTGTGAGCGAAATCAGCTCTACCGATGTGATGATGAGGCCAAATTAAGAGTAAAGTCGAGAATGAAAGAAATCATCACAGAGACACAGCGAGGTGTGTGCTCTGGCTTTAGGCCAAAAAGGAGTGAAATTATTACAAAGTTTCTCACAGGATTGAACACAGGACATTCAGCCCTGAATTTAGAACATTCTAGTTTCTAGATATTATGAAAAACAATGTAAGCATCAGCTTCCGGCTGGTCCAGCGGCCATATTAACTGAGGGAACTTCCTGCCTGGTGGCCATCTTAACTGAGGAAACTTCACTCCCTGCCCAGCGGCCATCTTAGTTACTGGTATTTCTCCTGATACGGCTACAAGCACGAAACAATACACATAGATCTAAGTAGCACCACATAGAGTACTCAACTCAGTAAGTGAAGGATACACATACTGTATACCTATAATTAGTTATTACTTGTAGTATTGTTTAATTAGATGAAATGCCTTAACTTCTATGTTTTTTCCCTTTACTAGGAGTAAGTTAGCACTTGTAGGATACTTCATCTCGATTCATAACAGGTTGTTGTGGTTGATGAAGATGTTCAGGACGACCCCCCCATGGTAAAGTGAATCCAGAGTAGTGAGAAAAAGCATGTAGGGAAAATAAACGGTGGCTGAAATATAACAAGCTCATAGAACAGGCAGAAGTCCCCAAAAGTAAGTCTGCCACCCTATAATTGTCCTGGGGAATGGACCTGCAGAGTCTGCGGGACCCAGAACCCAGATGGCAGAGAGAGTTGTGCTGTGTGTGGTACTCCTTGTCCACACCACACAAGAGTATTGTATTCTGTGTTGGTTGACTGTGCCCAGATCGCTGTCCGTCCCCACAGACACCCATGTTTTTAAGGATGGCTGGGGAGGCAATGAGGTCAACACAAGGACAGGTGAGGAAGAAAAAGTTAGGCCAAGATTATGAAAACAGGCAATCCAGTATCGGCTGTGCCCTTAAACATTTCAGCAGATTAAGTACGGCCCCAATGATTTCCCTCATTATGGGTGATAAAGAAGTAGTCCTGCTTTTTTTTATTGATACTGGAGCAGCCAAGAGAGTTACTTGCAAAAATACATGCCAGCATCTCATACCAAGAGAATGGCACTTTGAAACTAACAGGTTCCCTCAATTACCAGGAACTTTGTTTTGTTTGTTGGCCGTTAGTGATAAAACTCCCTGGTCCATGTTTGTGTCAGTACTCCTAGAAGATGACAAGGAAGCCCTGTTTGCGGGAATGTCGGGCCATCTGTGGGCTACTGGACCCACGGATGTTGGCAAGCTCCCAGTCCCTCCTGTGGAAGTGGAGATGAAAACTGGCACACCACTTCCCAGGAAGATGCAGTATTTCTTGAGTATGGCACAGTCAGATGCCATATCTCAAACAGTCCGAGACGTATGAAAAAGGGGGGTTATCAAGAAGATTGTATCCCCTTCTAACACTCTTTTGCACCCTGTGAAAAAAAAAAAAAGTGAGAAGGGCAAACCCACCCAGTACCGGATGGTACATGACCTAAGTGCTGTCAATGAAGCTACAGTTTTTAACACCCCCATTGTGCCCAATCCACACACCTTGTTGGCTCAGGTTCCCACTACCTCTACCTATTTTACTGTGATTGATTTGGCAAATATTTTCTTTTCGGTACCACTACATCCAGACAGTTGGTATTTGTTTGCCTTCACACGTGAGGTTAAACAGTATACCTGGGTGGTGCTGCCGCAGGGAGCCTAGAACTTGCTCAGTATGTATACTGCAGCCATGTCACAAGTTTTGTCAGATTGGAACCTACTACATCTGGAGGTTGTGCTCCTGCAATATGTTGATGACTTATTGCTGTGCTCTCCCTCCAGGGACATCTATGTACAGGCTTCCCTGTCACTCTTGTCCTTTTTGGCTGATCATGGATGCAAGGTGTCAAAAACAAAACTTCAGTTTTGTTGCATTACTGTTACCTTCCTGGGGTGTACAGTGTTCATTTTAGGACATGGTCAGATATCATAGTCAAGTATCAAAATAATGCCAATGTGACACCTGACAGCTGAACCTGACAACTGATAACTGACTCTGATACCTAACTCTGATACCTGACTCTGATACCTGACCCTGACACCTGACCCTGACACCTGACCCTGACACCTGACCCTGACACCTCACTCCTGACCCTGATACCTGACCCTGTTACCTGACCCTGACATCTGACTCCTGTCTCTGACACCTGACTCTGACACCTGACTCTCACACCTGACTCTCACATCTGAGTTTGACTTATGCTCTTCATAGGTCAGGGTCAAAGTGAGAATGAGTTATAGATATACTATGTATTTGTATGCTAAATCGCACAACCAAAGTATGTCTATTGCTGAGCTTATAGCTCTGTGCCTAAAATGCTGTAAGCTAACACATTACAGTGTTATTTGAGCGCATAGCTGATAGCTCAGTGGTAAAGCAATTGTCTCATACCCAGTGTTTCTGTGTTCAAAATCACTTTAAGCCTCAGAAATTTTTTTAATTTTATTAAGCCCTAGATAAGAGGCAAATTTAAATGATGTGTGACGCTGATATCTGACTTCCTTCACTTGTCAGGGTCACAAAGGATTTTAGGTTTACTGTGGTTTTGTATGCTACATCACATAGATGAACAAAAATCCCAAGCCCAAGCCCGAGCCCATACAAGCCCATACAAGCCAAGCTGGTAGCTCGGTGGTAATGTCATTGCCTTATGACCAGGCTTTTTGTGTTCAAATCCCCTTTTAAGCTTTAAACATTTTTTATATTTTATTAAGCCCTAGATAAGAGGCAAATTTAAATGATGTGTGACGCTGATATCTGGCTTCCTTCACTTGTCAGGGTCACAAAGGATTTTAGGTTTACTGTGTTTTTTGGTATACTAAATCTCATAGATCAAAAAAATTCACAACTTTGGTATCTGAAGCTATAGCTCAGTGGTAAGACACTTGCGTTGCATGTAGTGTTCATGGGTTCAAAACCCCTTTCAGGCTTTTAATAACATTTATATTTTATATTTTATTGAGCTCTAGATCAGAGACAAATTCAAGTGGTGTGTGATGTAAGTAGTCCTTTTTTATTTTATTAAGAAAAAATGTAAGGCTGGCACTCAAATATGTGGTACTATTGAAGTGACAATTTATTTAAACATAGAATTAAAAACCAATATGATGTGCACAATAAAATACAATCGATTAAAATATGTGGAAAATATAAATGGAATGTAAAACCGCAGAGTAAAAACACACTGTGAATTTGCTACAATCAATGGGTTTTTGCAGCTATCCCTTAGAAGACTCAAATATGTCCCCTAGTTGGATCTGCAAAAAAATCCTTTGAAGCAGTTGCTCTATAGTATAGGATTATGTCCTCCTTGAAATGGTCCTCTGATTAGGATACAAAATGTTCCGAGGTCGGCGCTATGGCCGGATGATACTATCAATTCAGGGAGAAAATGTTCCAACTGGTGTAAATACACCGCAAGGTAGATATGGGGCTGCAGGTGAGAGGTAAAGCGGAACCGTTTTTCTTACCCTTCTAGTTCGGGGCCGGTAGCTGCTTGCCGCTACTCACCACACTGCGCCGGTTTCTTCTCACGCTGTTTGGCGTCCTCGCTCGAGACTTCGGTACCACGTGATGGTTGTCTCGCGGGATTTGCACGTCAGTTTGTTGGATCTTGTTTCTTCCCCGGAGTAATTACAAGTCGAAGTCCTGTGGAGCGCTCCAGCATCCGAAGAAAGTTTGCAAAGCTTTCTTAATGACTCCGGGTCCTTCTTTCTCCGAGCCACTGAGGAAGGGGAGAGACGTCCGCGAAACGCGTCTGGCATAGTTCACCCCCATAAAGAAGGACCCGGAGTCATTAAGAAAGCTTTGCAAACTTTCTTCGGATGCTGGAGCGCTCCACAGGACTTCGACTTGTAATTACTCCGGAGAAGAAACAAGATCCAACAAACTGACGTGCAAATCCCGCGAGACAACCATCACGTGGTACGGAAGTCTCGAGCGAGGATGCCAAACAGCGTGAGAAGAAACCGGCGCAGTGTGGTGAGTAGCGGCAAGCAGCTACCGGCCCCCGTACTAGAAGGGTAAGAAAATTGGTTCCGCTCTACCTCTCACCTGCAGCCCCATATCTACCTTGCGGTGTATTAACACCAGTTGGAACATTTTCTCCCTGAATTGATAGTATCATCCGGCCATAGCGCCGACCTCGGAACATTTTGTATCCTAATCAGAGGACCATTTCAAGGAGGACATAATCCTATACTATAGAGCAACTGCTTCAAAGGATTTTTTTGCAGATCCAACTAGGGGACATATTTGAGTCTTCTAAGGGATAGCTGCAAAAACCCATTGATTGTAGCAAATTCACAGTGTGTTTTTACTCTGCGGTTTTACATTCCATTTATATTTTCCACATATTTTAATCGATTGTATTTTATTGTGCACATCATATTGGTTTTTAACTCTATGTTTAAATAAATTGTCACTTTAATAGTACCACATATTTGAGTGCCAGCCTTACATTTTTTCTATTGCATTTTTTCCTGACTGATTGGGTGATCAGTTATTAGGCTAGAGCACGAGTTCCGTTTGGGAGAGGTGGTGAGCTATCCACTACTGTGTTACTTATTTTATTAAGAGTACATGGGCAGCACTATAGTAAAGGGGGCACTAATTTACTGTATCTTCATCTATTTCCAGGTGACTGAGTTTTTTTTTCTTTTTTGTTGTCTTGAAACAGTAACTGTACAATATCATAATGTATTCTTATTTCTTAGGAAGGAGTCTAATTATCAGATCTGTAAATCACTTTATTGCAATTATTTGTTGGCATCCACCCAAACATAAGCTGCAAAGATATGACCACTAGGGGTCTCACTAGTCCACTGTGGTTAGGCATGGTCCAGCTCTCCCAGCAAATACAAGCAGGAGGAAGTTTGGGCGTGTTCTGGAGTAGCTGATGAGGAGACTTGCCAGATTCACTGCCTCTTCACAGCAAACCAAATTATCTTACTGTAAGTCTGCTCTCCCTCCGCTATCTTACATGGCTTATACATTGATTCACCTCTCTGAAGTGTGTATGCAGTTCCATATTAGCTAGAATCACTGTATTTCTGGGACCCATGAAAAAGTTGATTAGTCCCTATATACAGAGCTGTGTCCTGGATTATACATATCTACTGTATGTATGTGTATTATACACACAGTGTGCTATAGCTTCACCACACTGAGATTTGCTCAGAAAGCTGATATACATATTACTGCTTTATCCACAGACACAATATATGATCATACAGATCGCAGTACTATGTGATAGCTTCTAAGTATAGAAAAACCATGTGGTAATGTTATAGCTTGGAGGTTACATTAATGGCTTTGCATGTAGATATCCCAGGTTGAAGTCCCCAGAAACACATATGTTTTTTTCATTAATAGCATATACTATAATAAATAATATGTCATTAACCCATAGGATACCAGCGCTGCCTAACCTAACAGAATCCCCGAAAAATTGCTCACAGGCCAAAAACTCGCTAATCAGCGGTACCAAGCTGATCAGCGGTGGGGTGGGCGATGCGCTAACAGTGGCCAGGCGCTCTTTTACGGCTAAGAGTGTCGGCCACAGTCAGTGCACCTACAAAAAGAAAAAATATGCGCTTGCGCCCCAAAATATGTGTGGGGGGGGGGGGACAAGCTGCAGCACCCCTGGGGGGACGGGGGTCGCACAAGGTGCTGTGGACCCCAGAAACCGTCAGATCCGGGTGCTGCACACAAAAATTTACTTTTTTTTTTTTCACTACCCCTGCCTAACCTAAAGCTCTCCTTAAATGTTTATATGCCAGATGGCACTTTATGGGGTCTCCAGGGGCCACGGATGGCGGCGGATCGTGTGGGATGCAGATGGACCGACACAGGGCTCCTCTCTCCTTGCTCACACAGAAGTGTGTGGGCGGGGAGAACGGAGCTCCAGGACGTTATCTCCAGGTCAGTCCCTCCAGCCAATCACAGGCGATCCTCACCCTCATCCTCACCCTCCGTCACCGCCACCTCACAGGATCTACGGAGGGTGATTAGTCACCGGAGACCTGAATAACCCGGAAATGCTGCAAACCGCAGGTCTGAATTGACCTGCGGTTAGCAGCGATCGCCGATACGGGGGGTCACAGGACTTCCCCTCTGCATTGTCACAGGGTGCCTTCTGAATGATTTCAGCAGGCACACCGTTCCGATCACTGCCCGCCACACAGCGGTGATCGGAAATACACAGGTACGCCATGTGTCCATAAGAGGTTAAAGAGGCTCTGTCACCAGAATCAACCCTATTAGACCATACATACTGCCTGGTAGGGCTCATTATGCTGATTATGTATGATAAATAGCTGCAGAGATATCTGTGTTTTTATTCATATGCAAATAAACAATTCGAGCACTCAGAGGCGGGGCTGAATATTCTGAGCAATGCTCTGTAACACCCCCTGTGCTCTGCACACACACCCCTCCCCCCATTGACTGACAGGGCTAGACAGCAGGGTTAATGCAAGGGTTAATGCAGGGTTAGTGCAAGGGTTAATGAAACGGCATCAGTGTTTTCACCAATGCCGGTGCATATAGCAGGGGTCCAACTATCAGTGACTGCTGGACCCCTGCAGCTGATTGGGCGGGAGTAGCTCCTGTGGCCGTCCGATCAGAGCACTGTACCTGTACGGCGCTGGGATTTGTGACCGCGTTTTCAGCGACATACATGTACAGCTCATACATGTAATTTGGTTTGCTGTGAAGAGGCTGTGAATCTGGCAAGTCTCCTCATCAGCTACTCCAGAACACGCCCAAACTTCCTCCTGCTCGTATTTGCTGGGAGAGCTGGACCATGCCTAACCACAGTGGACTAGTGAGACCCCTAGTGGTCATATCTTTGCAGCTTATGTTTGGGTGGATGCCAACAAATAATTGCAATAAAGTGATTTACAGATCTGATAATTAGACTCCTTCCTAAGAAATAAAAATACATTATGATATTGTACAGTTACTGTTTCAAGACAACAAAAAAGAAAAAAAAACGCTAGCATGTCCGCAATATACCTGTCCTATAGGGCTGTGTGCTTTTATTTTCTTTAAAAAAGGATTTTAGAGATATGTAAATTAGTTTTGTAAGGTGACCAAGGGGCTGTATGAAACCTTCCTTGGTGCCCAGCCACACCCGCCTGTGAAGGAGCTCAGCACCGCCCATGTCCTCCGAATCTCCTCCTTTCGTCATCGATAGATGGTGGGCGTGGCTGGGCTCCAGGAAGGTTCGTACAGCCCCTTGGGCATCTACAAGACTAATTTACATATTTCTAAAATCCTTTTTTAAAGGAAATAAAATCACACAGCCCTATAGGACAGGTATATTGCGGACATGCTAGCGGCGATCTAGCCGTGCATGTCCGCATCTCTATAGCCCAAAACTTGGTGACAGAATCCCTTTAAAGAAAATAAAAGCACACAGCCATATAGGACAGGTATATTGCGGACATGCTAGCGGTGATCTAGCCGTGCATGTTCGAGCTCTATAACCTAAAACTTGGTGACAGAATCCCTTTAAATTTGCCTCTTATCTAGGGCTTAATAAAATGTAAAAAAAAAATTAGAGCCTGAAAGGGGATTTGAACACAGAAAGCCTGGACATAGGGGAATTACATTACCACTGAGCTACCAACTTACCTTGTATTAGCTTGGGATTTTTGTTCATCTATGTGACGTAGCATACAAAACCACAGTAAACCGAAAATCCTTTGTGACACTGACAAGTGAAGGAACTCAGATATCAGCGTCACACATCAGCGTCACACATCATTTAAATTTGCCTCTTGTCTAGGGCTTAATAAAATGTAAAAAAAATTTAGAGCTTGAAAGGGGATTTGAACACAGAGAGCCTGGACAAGGGGCAATAGCATTAACACTGAGCTACCAGCTTACCTTGTATGAGCTTGGGATCTTTGTTCATCTATGTGATGTAGCATACAAAACCACAGTAAACCTAAAATCCTTTGTGACCCTGACAAGTGAAGGAAGTCAGATATCAGCGTCACACATTTTTTAAATTTGCCTCTTCTAGGGCTTAATAAAATGTAAAATTGTTCTGAGGCTTAAAGGGGTTTTGAACACAGAAACACTGGATATGAGACAATTGCTTTACCACTGAGCTATCAGCTATGCACGCAAATAACACTGTAATGTGTTAGCTTACAGCATTTTAGGCACAGAGCTATAAGCTCAACAATAGACATACTTTGGTTGTGTGATTTAGCATACAAATACATAGTATATCTATAACTCATTCTCACTTTGACCCTGACCTATGAAGAGCATAAGTCAAACTCAGATGTGAGAGTCAGGTGTCACAGTCAGGTGTCACAGTCAGGTGTCACAGTCAGGTGTCAGAGTCAGGAGTCAGGTGCCAGAGTCAGGTGTCAGGTGTCAGAGTCAGGTGTCAGAGTCAGGTGTCGGTGTCAGGGTCAGGGTCACGTGTCAGGGTCAGGTATCAGTTGTCAGGTATCAGATTCAGGTGTCAGGTGTCAGGGTCAGGTGTCAGGGTCAGGTGTCACATTGGCATTATTTTGATACTTGACGATGATATCTGACCATGTCCTAAAATGAACACTGTAGGGGTGAAACATCTCACCCCTGAATGTAAGAATGCTGTGGAGGACATCCCTTTGCCCAGAAACATGAATGCGTTGAGGACATTTTTGGGCCTTGTTTCTTATTGGAGACAATGGATACGCAAGTTTGATGCAAACTCTTTATGATTGTTTGTCTTTTAGTCCCTTTCAGCCCGACTTGACCCCATGGCCAGAGGTGCCCCTTCTTGCATCAGAGCTGTAGTAGCTGTATAAGCCAAACTTGATAAAAGCTCTGAGATAGTCCTGAACCACAAGGTGACAGTGCTTGCTCCTCATGATATTACATCTATCCTCATGCAAGTACAATCTAAAAATCTTTTTGTTGCCAGGCCAATTGAGAATGCATTGTTCCATTTTGTTGCCTGACTATGTTACTGTCTAAAGGTGTAATATTTTAAACCAAGCCACCCTTTTGCCTCTGGAGCAAAATCAAGGGGGGGGGGGGGGGGGAGAGAGTTTGGGCACTTAAAAAAACATTTCTTCCAGATCCAGAGGAAGAGGCTCATGGTTGTTTGCAGATGATGTCACAAGACACAGCGGAATTTGACCATATTGTAACATAGTAACATAGTACATAAGGCCGAAAAAAGACATTTGTCTATCCAGTTCGGCCTGTCATCCTGCAAGTTGATCCAGAGGAAGGCAAAAAAAAAACCTGTGAGGTAGAAGCCAATTTTCCCCACTTTAGGCAATCAGAATAACTCCCTGGATCAACGACCCCTCTCTAGTAGCTATAGCCTATAATATTATTACACTCCAGAACTACATCCAGACCCCTCTTGAATTCCTTTATTGTACTCCCCATCACCACCTCCTCAGGCAGAGAGTTCCATAGGCTCACTGTTCTTACCTTAAAGAATCCTCTTCTATGTTTGTGTACAAACCTTCTTTCCTCCAGATGTAGAGGATGTCCCCTCGTCAGTCACAGTCCTGGGGATAAACCATATTTTTCGCCGTATAAGACGCACTTTTTCTTCCCCAAAACTGGGGGGGGGAAAGTTGGTGCCTCTTATACGACGAATAAACATTTTGCCTGCATTAAAACTGCCCCTAACTTTGTGTGGTGCTTGCTCGCAGTCCTCTTTTTATGCTGTGTGTGCTGCAGGCTGGATTTGTGGCATGTACTGCGGGCTGTGGAGACTTCTCTGACCCTCCCTGCACGGCCAGGCTGTGTGTGTTTGGGCTTCCCTCTTCCTCCTATAGCGCGCCTTGTCCCCCCCCTCCCGACAGTCTAACCACGTGCTGCCCGGGCACCATGTCAACGCTCTGCTGAGCTTACCAATACCTTTCCCTCCATCAGTGCGGGCTGTGCCTCCTCATGTCTCCTCGGGCAGTCTCACTCCTTGCTGGGCAGTGTGGGCACAATCCGCTTCTGGGCATATCTCCCGGGCACTGGGCATATCTCCCGCTGCCCTGAAATGTCTGCACGTCTGCCCCTCCTGCTCCATAAGTTTCGCCTCCTCCGGCCAAGGTTTACTGTGTGCTGTCCGTGCTCTGCTCCGCCCCGCTCCTACTTGATTTGATGCCCGTGATTGATGGGCAGAAGAATTGATCCGCCAAAGCTCCGCCCCCTGAATCCCAGGGAGAAGACACCGCCCTCTCTACC
This sequence comes from Bufo bufo, assembly GCF_905171765.1. Taxonomy (NCBI): domain Eukaryota; kingdom Metazoa; phylum Chordata; class Amphibia; order Anura; family Bufonidae; genus Bufo; species Bufo bufo. Next base: position 321,562,532 of record NC_053391.1, read on the forward strand.
TCATACTGCTGCTCCTGCTCCGCCCCCACTTCGCCTACTACTCTATTGGATGCCCATGATTGATTTGTATTTGGTTCAGAATCTGAGTATTTGGTTCAGAAACTTTTTTTTCTAGATTTTCCTCCTTTAAAATTGGGTGCGTCTTATATGCCGGAGCGTCTTATACGGCGAAAAATACGGTAGATGATGGGATAGATCTCTGTACTGACCTCTGATATATTTAAATATAGTAATTAGATCTTCCCTCAGTCGTCTTTTTTCTAAAGTGAATAACCCTAATTTTGATAATCTTTCAGGGTACTGTAGTTGCCCCATTCCAGTAATTACTTTTGCTGCCCTCCTCTGGACCCTCCCCAGCTCTGCTATGTCTGCCTTGTTCACAGGAACCCAGAATTGTACACAGTACTCCATGTGTGGTCTGACTAGTGATTTGTAAAGTGGTAGGACTATGTTCTTATCACGGGCATCTATGCCCCTTTTGATGCAACCCATTATCTTATTGGCCTTGGCAGCAGCTGCCTGACACTGGTTTTTGCAGCTTAGTTTGCTGTTATTAAAATTCCTAGATCCTTTTCCATGTCAGTGTTACCGAGTGTTTTACCATTTAGTATGTATGGGTGACTTGCATTATTCCTTCCCATGTGCATAACCTTACATTTGTCAGTGTTAAACCTCATTTGCCACTTATCTGCCCAAGCCTCCAATCTATCCAGATCCCTCTGTAGTAGTATACTGTCCTCTTCAGTGTTAATTACTTTACACAGTTTAGTGTCATCTGCGAAAATTGATATTTTACTATGCAAGCCTTCCACAAGATCATTAATAAATATATTGAAGAGAATAGGGCCCAATACTGACCCCTGAGGTACCCCACTAGTGACAGTGACCCAATCTGAGTGTGTACCATTAATAACCACCCTCTGTTTTCTATCACTGAGCCAGTTACTTACCCACATACAGACATTTTCTCCCAGTCCAAGCATTCTCATTTTATATACTAACCTTTTATGTGGTACAGTGTCAAATGCTTTGGAGAAGTCCAGATATACGACATCCATTGATTCGCCGCTGTCAAGTCTAGAACTTACCTCCTCATAGAAACTGATTAAATTAGTTTGGCATGACTGATCCCTCATGAAGCCATGCTGATATGGCATTATTTGCTTATTTCCATTGAGATGCTCTAAGATAGCATCTTTTAGAAAACCTTCAAGCAGTTTACCCACAACAGATGTTAAACTTACCGGCCTATAGTTTCCAGGCTCTGTTTTTGGACCCATTTTGAATATTGGCACCACATTTGCTATGCGCCAATCCTGTGGGACATTCCCTGTCAGTATAGAGTCTGCAAATATCCAGATCATGTGCTCTTTGTGGATGGATCGAGGTATGGCCAGGATGGCAGGAACTACACAGGTTGGACAGTGGCGACTAAACATGACACTCTAAAAGCATAGTCCTTACCACCACACATGTCTGCCCAAGAAGTGGCGCTAAAGACTCTGAAGATGGCTTGCAGATATGCATAGGGAAAAACAGCCAACATTTACACTGATTCCAGGTATGCCTTTGGGATAGCCCATGACTATGGGCCCATTTGGAAAGCCAGAAACTTCCTGACCTCTTCAGGTAAACCCATCAAAAATGGGGAAGCAGTGAGGTCTCTTATGGAAGCCCTCATGTTGCCAACTCGAGTGGCGGTGATAAAAAAAAAAGGGCCACTGTAAAACAGACGCAGAGGAGGCAAAGGGAAAAGCCAGGGCAGATCAGGCGGCAAAAATGGCTGCCAATTTGCCTAGGCAGCCCCCTGGCTTAGTGGCCACAGCTCAGGTCTCGGAAATAATTCCTCCTGTCTCCCTGGAAGTTCTTAAGACCTTACAGAACCAGGCGGAGAAGGAGGAAAGGGACTAGTGGGTGTAAAAAGGAGGGACTGCAAATGAGGAAGGCCTAATACAGTTCCAAGGAAAACTCTGCCTTCCCATGTCCCTCTAACCCACGATGGCACAGGCAACCCATGGAGTGATGCACCAGTCAAAAAACTGCTATGTGTGATTTAGTACATAGCGCATGGTATGCCCCCAGGGTTTAGCACTTTAGCAGCCAGATATACTAAAGGATAGATGATTTATGCCCAGAACAACGTGGGCAAGGTGGTTAAGGTACCTCAGAAACACACGCCTCGCCCCTTGTATCCGTTTCAATGCTTGCAGACTACATTCAACTACCCAAGGTGGGCCTGTATGAGTATGTATTGGTGTGTGATGACTTGTTTTCAGGATGGCCAGAAGCATAACGGGTAGCTAAGGCCATAGCCTAGACCACAGCAAAGAAGATTATGGCCAAAGTTGTATGCAGGTATGGGGTACCTGAGACCATTGAAAGTGACAGAGGTGTTCACTTCACAGGTGAAGTGATGCAGGAGAAGATAAAGATTTTGGGTGTAGAACAGGCCTTACATGCTTCGTACCATCCACAAAGCAGCGGTAGGGTATGAGAAAAAAACTGAATGGTGCACTAAAGTTAAAGATTCAAAAAGCCTGTTTGCTTCTATTTAATGAGCCCGCGATGAACCCCAGGATAAGACCCCCTGGGGAGAAAAGCGTTGGGACAATGGCTTAGTAGGTAAATTAGGACAACCTTAAATATCACCCACCATAAGAAAAATATCTCAAGGACTAGCTGGAGCGAGAGACGTACATATATGGCATATACAAAAAAAAATCTAGGACAATATGGAGACCCTAGAGAAGTATATCAGATTGTGTGTGTGATGTTAGATATGCATAGCAGTTAGAGTACTGACATTGCCCCCAGTGCAGATATACTGAAAAACTATATCTGTCCACCCAGTTCAGCCTGTTATCCTACAAGATTGCATGTGTGATGTACACATAGATAAAATAAAAGAATTTATGTAAAAAATGTTTCCCCTGTTTTTTTCTGTTGCTATGTACCTCTAGCTCTGTGTCAGTCCTTGGCTTATTTGCCTTGTATTTGTCCTGTCAGATCTCGATATAAAGAGCTTTTCTTCTGCCTCCCACTTTTTCCCTTGTATTGCTATATTGATCCAGTTTGCAGCCAATGCTGTTCATGCCCTCTGGCTAGTCTCTATAGCATGTTGTTCTCTGTGTCATTCATCATCACTTCTAGTGACAATACTTTTTAATAACAGCGTATTCCTTATATTATTGTATAGTAAAATTCTACTTTTTAATTCTACATGTCCATTAATCCAAAGTTCACATCTGAGGCAGAAGTTCCATAAGGAGCCTGTAACAGCGGCTGCTGTGCGCCACTGTTCCCCTGCTTACCGCCGCGGTCCCAGGCGCCGTGTTCAGCGTTGATCTGCTGCCAGTGCGTTCCCATTCACCGCTACAATCCTGAGCTCTGTCTTTGGGGGTGTTTGTTCTGGGATCCGTTCCACAGTTTTCTTTCAGCCCTGGCCACAGCATGCTTGCTGCTTGTTCACTGCAGCACTTCATTAAGGCCTGGCACGCGTCACTTCCTGTGCTTTATGGGTTAGATCATGTGATCTCACTGACCAATCCTAACCCTCCTGCACATATATAAGTGGCTCAGCCCCCTTCTCAGATGCCTGAGTGTCAAGGTCCTTGTATCCTGCAAAGGTTGTTGATTTCTCTGCTTGTGTACCTGACCTGTGCTTGTGTTTCTGAACTCCACTACCTGTTTGATCCCTACCAGCTTGCCTTGACTCTCCTGTTGCCGACCCGGATTGCCTGACCTGTGCCGTCGGTCCCTGACCTATTGCTTGTTTGACTTCATCTCTGCCTCATCCTTCAGTCCTGCACTGTTGCTCCTGGTTACAACTTGGCCTGCTGACGATGTCTGTACCTCTGGTACCTTGATCATGTACCTCCTGGTCCGCCTGGACCAGCTGCCTCGTGTGCCAATCCTCCTCAAGAGGTAGCGACCTGGTGTTCCTCTTGGGAAAGCCTATCCCCACCATCAGGGGTACTGTGAAGAAAGAGGGTTTCACTTACACAACCCCCTTAGAGGAGGTAGGACACGTGGCACAGTGGGTTCACACCCGCTGGTCCATGACAGAGCGTACAAATACTTTTGGTATTTTGTATGGCAGAATCATAGAAACTCAAGGGAACCCATTATAGTCAATGGGATCCATTTGGTGCCATTGGCTGTCTGGCATATACCAGGGCAGGGGCTTCCTTTTTTATTTCATTTTTTTTAGTTTCCTATACTGGAACAGAAAACGGAAAAGCACTGCAGATTTGAGCCTAATGTAAAGGATACCCTATGGCATTTCGTACAGGACTTATTAGAAAAGAAAATACATGTTTCTGTCTGAACCTTGTTCTTGTAGGAGATTGCAATTATCTTGACCATATTGCTTTGGACAGACAGGCACTTCTCTTACAGAGTCAAGCAGGAAAGCAATTGCTTGGGATGAAGCATTTCAAAACCATGTTAGGCCACAAACTAGCTCTAGTTGACTTAATTAAGATGACCTTATGCCCAAGATCTTTCAAGCTATAACTTTTTCTTGCTTCTTTGAATTTAAAATAACAGCCATTACAGCTCCTGTATAGGTTGTCACTAGGATTGAGCAAAGTTCGGGTTCGTACCGAACTTTAGGATTTTTGGACCCCGGACCCGAACCCGAACATTGCAGTAAAAGTTCGGGTTTGGTGTTCGGCGCTTTCTTGGCACTTTTTGAAAGGCTGCAGAGCAGCCAATCAACAAGCAATTAACTCTGTGCCCTTAGGAGCCATCAAAGCCATGCCTACTAATGGCATGGCTGTGATTGGCCAGTGTAGCATGTGACCCAGCCTCTATATAAGCTGGAGTCATGTAGCGCTGCACGTCACTCTGCTGTGCTTAGTGTAGGGAGAGGATGCGGCTGGTGATTTCAGGGAGAGAATAGGAGAGAATCTTTGTTCAAAACGTGAATCTAACTCAGCGATCTACATACATTGTGTTGTGTGGGTGCAGGGCACAATTTTTTTATCCTGCCCTGAGCCCAGTGACCGAAAAAAATTTTTTTTTATAAGTCAGTTAGGTGGGCGGCGGCGGCGGCCATTTTATGGAAGTTTAGTGCACTAGCTCTGCATCTGAGCTTTTGGGACATTGAAATCCAAGCTTTAAAAACAGCACAAATAATCTGTTTGTAAAAAAATATATATATATTTTTTAGAAATTTACAACATCTGGTGCATTTGCAGGCTTAGTCAGTGTGCAATTTAAGCTAGAAATACAGCCATAATTTTCTGGGTTTTTAAAAACATACTTTTTTGCCAAAATCCACTATTTTTCTGGCCTTGCAGCATCAACACGTGTGAAATTCAAGGGTTATATACTGCTGTCATATTTAGTTATTAAACAAACACGAGTTTGGGGAAAAAAAAGTTTTTTTTGCAGCCATTGCTGCATATGTCATTGTGAGATAAAGCCTTTACATAGTGTGGTTCTATTCACTTATTTGAAATAAAGCCATTTTGGGCACAATTCTTTAATAGCGACCTAGTGTGGGTCAGGGCGTGTGAGATACACCCTTTATATACAGGTTTTCTATTCAGTTATTTGAAATACAGCCATTTTGTGCACAAATCTTTAATTGCGGCCTAGTGTGGGTCAGGGCGTGTGAGATACACCCTGTATATATTGATTCTTTTATTAATAAAACACCTTTTTTTGTGCAAAATACACAATTCACAGCATCAAGACGTTTTTTTAAAAAATTTTTATCTTGTTTATTTTTCTTTTTCAACATATAAAAAATTCAAGACAACAGGAGAACAGATAGAAAACCAAAGACACATATTCAATGGCAAGTTCAAAAATATACACATACATTTGTTATATATTTATCATTATTCACTACAGGAGTCTATCCTTGTCCTGTTTCTTGTCTCTTGTCCTAAGGACATGTTATAAAATTAGTTGGCAGCCTTTGCTGCAGATGTCATTGTGAGATACACCCTTTATATATTTGGGTTATATTCAGGTATTTGAAATACAGCCATTTTGGGCAGAAATCTTTAATTGTGGCCTAGTGTGGGTCAGGGCGTGTGAGATACACCCTTTAAATACAGGGGTTTTATTCAGGTATTTGAAATAGAGCCATTTTGGGCAAAAAATTATAATTGAGGCCTAGTCTGGTTCAGGGTGTGTGAGATACACCCTTTAAATACAGGGGTTTGATTCTTTTATTAATAAAACACCTTTTTTGTGCAAAATACACAATTTTTCAGGCCTTGCAGCATCAAGACGTTTGAAATTCCAGGGTTATATACTGCTGTCATATTCAGTTATTAAACAAACACCCATTTGGGCAAAAAAAAAATTGTTGGCAGCCTTTGCTGCATATGTCATTGTGAGAAACAGCCTTTACATAGTGTGGTTCTATTCACTTATTTGAAATAAAGCCATTTTGGGCACAATTCTTTAATAGCAGCCTAGTGTGGGTCAGGGTGTGTGAGATACACCCTTTAAATACAGGGGTTCTATTCAGGTATTTGAAATACAGCCATTTTGGGCAGAAATCTTTAATTGCGGCCTAGTGTGGGTCAGGGCGTGTGAGATACACCCTGTATATACAGGGTTTATATTCTTCAATTAATAAAGCACCCTTTTTGGGCAAAATACACAATTGTTGCGCCCTTACATCATCAAGACGTTTGAAATTCCAGGGTTATAGACTGCTGTCATATTCAGTTATTAAACTAACACCAGTTTGGGCAAAAAAATAATTGTTGGCAGCCTTTGCTGCATATGTCATTGTGAGAAACAGCCTTTACATAGTGTGGTTCTATTCACTTATTTGAAATAAAGCCATTTTGGGCACAATTCTTTAATAGCAGCCTAGTGTGGGTCAGGGTGTGTGAGATACACCCTTTAAATACAGGGGTTCTATTCAGGTATTTGAAATACAGCCATTTTGGGCAGAAATCTTTAATTGCGGCCTAGTGTGGGTCAGGGCGTGTGAGATACACCCTGTATATACAGGGTTTATATTCTTCAATTAATAAAGCACCCTTTTTGGGGAAAATACACAATTGTTGCGCCCTTACATCATCAAGACGTTTGAAATTCCAGGGTTATAAACTGCTGTCATATTCAGTTATTAAACTAACACCAGTTTGGGCAAAAAAATAATATTTGGCAGCCTTTTCTGCAGATGTCATTGTGAGATACACCCTTTCAATACAGGGGTTCGATTCAGGTATTTGAAATACAGCCATTTTGGGCACAAATCTTTAATTGCGGCCTAGTGTGTGTCACAGCGTGTGAGATACACCCTTTAATTACAGGGCTTATATTCAGGTATTTGAAATACAGCCATTTTGGGCAAACAAATTTAATTGAGGCCAAGTCTGGTTCAGGGCATGTGAGATACACCCTGTACATTGTGTCGTTCTATTCTACTATTAATTAAACACCCATTTAGGGCAAGATCCTAAATTTAAAAAATATGAGGAGAGCGTCAAATAAGGGACGTGGCCCAGGACATGGTCGATCTGTGCCAGCTACACGCACAAGTGAAACCCCTTCGTCAGGTGCGAGTAGGCGACAGAACCTGCAGTGGTATTTGGTCAGGCCTAATGCGGCTCTACGAATGGTGAGGCCTGAACAAGTACAGGCGATAGTAGATTGGGTTGCTGACAGTGGCTCCAGTTCCTTTACATTGTCTCCCACCCAGTCTAATGCTGAAAGACAACAGTTGGCACCTGCAGCCGATGTCCATCAGTCTTTCACCTCACCCCCTTGCAAATCAGCCAAGCAGTCTGAGCCCGAAGTCCTGCAGCAGCCTCTTCTGCTTTTTGATGACTCTGTTAGCAGGGTTTCCCAGGGCCATCCACCTAGCCCTGCCCCAGAAGTGGAAGAGATTGAGTGCACCGATGCCCAACCACTTATCTTTCAAGATGAGTACATGGGAGGACCATCGCAGCACGTCTTGGATAATGACGAAACACAGGTGCCAACTGCTGGGGCTTTCGAAAGTGTGCAGACCGACAAGGAGGGCAGGGGTGAAGACTGGGTGGAAGATGATGTGGAGGACGATGAGGTCCTCGACCCCACATGGAATCAAGGTCATGCGGGTGACCAATGTAGTTCGGAGAAAAAGGCGGTGGTCGCACAGAGCCACCAGCACAGCAGAAGAGGGAGCAGGGTGAAAAGCGGAGCGGCCGTCCTCTAGACAGTACGCCTGCTACTGCCCACCGCAGCAAGGAAACGAGCACACCAAAGCCAGCTCCAAGGAGTTCCCTGGCGTGGCAGTTCTTCAGACAATGTGCTGACGACAAGACACGAGTGGTTTGCACGCTGTGCAATCAGAGCTTGAAGCGAGGCATAAACGTTCTCAACCTGAGCACATCCTGCATGACCAGGAATTTAAGTGCAAAGCACGAGCTGCAGTGCAGTAGACACCTCAAAAACCAAGAAAGGTCTCTGGCTCCTCCTGCTTCCACTTCTGCTGCAGTCTCGGCTACTTCATCCACCTCTGGAGTGACAGTGCCACCTGCCACCCTGCAAACAGATGATCTTCCAGCAACACCACCACCTGGGTCACCAAGCATCTCCACAATGTCCCACGGAAGCGTTCAGCTCTCCATCTCCCAAATGCTGGAGAGGAAGAGGAAGTACCCCCCTACCCACTCGCGATCACTAGCCCTGAATGCCAGCATTTCTAAATTACTGGCCTTTGAAATGCTGTCATTCCATCTGGTGGAGACGGATAGTTTTAAAGGCCTTATGGCGGTGGCTGTCCCACAGTACGTCGTGCCCCGCCGCCAATACTTTTCCAGGCGAGCCATCCCTTCCCTGCACAACTAAGTATGGGACAAAATCAGGTGAGCACTGCGCAACACCATCTGAGGCAAGGTGCTCCTCACTACGGATACGTGGACCAGTAAGCACGGTCAGGGACTTTATATCTCCATAACAGCACACTGAGTAAATGCAGTGGCGGCTGGGCCTGAGGCGGATAGCAGTTTGGCGCATGTCCTTCCACCACCGAGGATTGCAGGGCGCTTCAGTTTGCCTCCTGTTGTTTCCTCCTCCTACTCTGCTTTCTCATCCTCTACCAGCTCCTCATCCGGTCAGCGTAACACCTTCACCACCAACTTCAGCACAGCCAGGGGTCAACGACAGCAGGCAGTTTTAAAACTTATCTGTTTGGGGGACAAACCCCACACCGCGCAGGAGCTGTGGACGGGCCTTGAACAACAGACCGATGAGTGGTTGGTGCCAGTCAGCCTCAAGCCCGGCCTGGTAGTGTGTGATAATGGGAGAAATCTCGTAGCAGCTCTGGGACTAGCCGGTTTGATGCACATCCCTTGCCTGGCGCATGTGCTGAATTTGGTGGTGCAGAGATTCCTTAAAAATTACTCCGATATGTCAGAGCTGCTGCATAAAGTGCGGGAATGTCTGTGCATTCCTTCGGCGTTCTCACCCTGCTGCTGCTCGCCTGTCAGCGCTGCAGCGTAACTTCGGCCTTCCCGCTCACCGCCTCATATGCGACGTGCCCACAAGGGGGAACTCCACCTTGCACATGCTGGCCAGACTGTGCGAGAAGCAGCAAGCGATAGTGGAGTTTCAGCTGCATCACGCATGGGTGAGTCGCTCGGCGCAACAGCACCACTTCACCACCAATGACTGGGCCTCCATGCGAGACCTGTGTTTTTTGTTGCGCTTTTTTGAGTACTCCACCAACATGGCCAGTGCAGATAACATATGCAGATGAATGCCCAGAGGAAGGTTTCAAATCGAAACGCGCGTCGGGGTGTGCAGTCTTCCTGTGGACCTGTTACTTCTATATACGGTATGTGACTTTGTTTTGTTTGGACCGCATGTTTCACCATCTTTGTTGCGGTTCTTTGCCTTTTTGAATCGTTTTTGGTTATGTCATTCATTTATCATCTCCTACAGCTTGCACATGCACTTTACTGTTTGTTACATTTAGCTGTATAGATACAACTATACATTTGGAAAGAGCCACATCTGAGGGTTTATACCTTTCGCCCCCTACTTACAATTGATTATATGCACTTGCACTTTTATATTGAATGCATTCATCTGCATTGTGGACTCTTCTTAAGTGTATTTTTTGTACAGGAGCTTTTTCTATATACAGGCATCTATACCTTTGGTCACCTACCCTATTACTCTGTTACACTGGATAAACTCTCCCAGGATTGTACTGCACTATTTCTGCACTTGTTTGTCATCTCTTCGTATATGTTTTTAACTATATGCTCAATAAAATAATATTTTTTAGCTTAATAGTTCTCAGTGTCTCTTTGTAGGTTATCTAGTTATATTCTGAGTTAAGCTCTAGTTAGGGGCTTTACTGTCTTTCCATGCCATTCCTTACGTAACCTACTTCTGCACTGCTATACCTAGTAGACCGAAAAAAGAAAAGAAAAATTTGACAGTTACATTTTCTGGTTAAATTCACCAATTTTTGGGTGTGATGTACCGCTGCTATACCTAGTAGACAGGTAAAAAAATATAATAATTTGTCAGTTACATTTTCAGTTGAAATTCAACAATTTTTGGGTGTGAAGTACGACTGCTATACCTAGTAGACAGGTTAAAAAAAAAATTGTCAGTTACATTTTCTGGTGAAATGTACAAATTTTTGGGTGTGATGTACCACTGCTATACTTAGTAGACCAAAAAAAATTTAATAAAAAATTTGTCAGTTACATTTTCAGTTGAAATTCAACAATTTTTGGGTGTGAAGTACCACTTCTATACCTAGTAGACCGGTAAAAAAAAGAAATAATAATTGTCAGTTACATTTTCTGGTGAAATTCACAAATTTTTGGTGTGATGTAACACTGCCATACCTAGTAGACCGAAAAAAATATATTAAAAATTTGTCAGTTACATTTTCAGTTGAAATTCAATAATTTTTGTGTGTGAAGTACCACTGCTATACCTAGTAGACAGGTTAAAAAAAAAAATTGTCAGTTACATTTTCTGGTGAAATTCAACAATTTTTGGGTGTGAAGTGCCACTGCTATAACTAGTAGACCGGTAAAAAAAATAAAAAATAATTGTCAGTTACATTTTCTGGTGAAATTCACCAATTTTTGGGTGTGATGTACCACTGCTATACAGAGTAGACAGGTAAAAAAAAAAAAGTTTATGTTACATTTTTGGGTGAAATTCACAAATTTTTGGGTGTAATATAGGGGTATATTACACCCAAAAATTTGTGAATTTCACCCAAAAATGTAACAGATAAACTTTTTTTTTTTTTACCTGTCTACTCTGTATAGCAGTGGTACATCACACCCAAAAATTGGTGAATTTCACCAGGAAATGTAACTGACAATTCTCACCCAAATTTATTAAGCTGTCAACTAGGTAGAGGAGGGGTTCAATGCTTAAACTTTAAAAAGTTGTCCCACTTTTACGCTTTAATAATTTGTCCCATAATTCCGCTCTATAATTTTAAATTAATCCTCCCTTGGATGTGGTCTCTCTTTCTCACGCTCCCTCTTCGGCGTGGAACCCTGATTCTCCACCAACCGTGATCACCATGGTAGGCGCATAAAAGAACATCGAAAGTTGATAGAGCAGATATCAAATTGGATCGTGAACATCACGGGGACGTGCGACATGGTGGGGCAGTAAGTGTGCACACGCCTACACAAATTGACTGACAGGAGTCAGCCCCTGCAACTTCTGGGTCTCCAAATTGGGCACATGGCCTGAGCTTGCCCTTTACCCCTTGGAGGTGCTGGCCTGCCCTGCAGCCAGTGTATTGTCTGAACGTGTGTTTAGCACGACTGGAGGGGGTTATCACAGGTTATATTTCCCAATGTTTTGGGGTGTACCCTGATTTAAAAAAATAAAAATAAATTTAAAAGCAAAAAGCAGTGTAGGCTACCTCCTCCTCCCCCACTGCCGCTTCCACCTCCACCGCCACATTCACCGCCTCCTCAACCTCCTACTCCATATGGAGCTCGTCCTCCTAGATCAAGATTATATATTTTTTTTTACGTATTTTATATTATTTAAAGTCATTTCCCTATCCACATTTGTTTGCAGAGCACTTGCCATGCTCTTAACCACATTTTCCTGGCATTTGCAGCCCTCTAGCCCTTTCCATGACATTTTTACAGCCATTTTAGTGCTCAAAAGTTCGGGTCCCCATTGACTTCAATGGGGTTCGGGGTCAAGTTCGGGTCAAGTTCGGGTCCTGAACTCAAACTTTTTTCTGAGGTCCGGCCGAACCCGTCGAACCCGTCGAACCCGAACATCCAGGTGTCCGCTCAACTCTAGTTGTCACTTATTTGTCCTAGACTCCAAAATGACTAATCTGTCAAGTATTGCAGCAACAAAGAGGAAGTATTAGTGTCAATGCAGAACCAGAAAGATTTACCAGTTTGGAAAAAAATGGTGGCAACCTCTACAGGAGCTGTAAAAACTGCCATTTACTGTTGTCAGATTTGAAAGTCTTAGAGATGAGAAACAGTTAAATTGTGCTAAAACTGTTACTAAATGTGATGTGTGAACTCATTCTTCGAATCAGACATAAGTGAGTCAGCATCAAGTTAAAAGACAAATTTTGCCAAATATGAAAAAAGGAAGCTGATATGCTACAATACACATCAGCAACAAATGTTCAGTTATTTGCTCATCTTTACTTAAGGAGGATCTGTCAGCTTTCCTTAGATGCTGGATTTAGTTAAACATGTGTATTGTGTTCTAAGTAGTGTTGATCACGAATATTCGAATTTCGAATTTTTATTGCGAATATAGGTACTTCGAAAATTCGCGAATATTTCGAATATAGTTATATATATTCGTATTTTCGAATATTCAAATTTTTATTTTTTTTATCAGTACACATGATCCCTCACTGCTTCTAGCTTGTGGGCCAATAAGAAGGCTGCAATATACTTGACTTTAGGAGTAGTAGTGTTTGCGAATTTTGCTCTATATTTGTTTTTTTTAAATATTCGCTATATTGCTAAATATTCTTGCTTTAGAATATTACGAGTATTCGAAAAAACTAAGTTATAGCAATATAGAGAATATTCGAAAAAAATCGAATATAGAGCAATTTAGCTAATATAGTGCTATAATCTTCTTTGTCTAATAGTTGTAAGTTGAAAAATTCGCAATACAAAATTTGAATCCGAAAATGCGAATTCCAAAAATTCGCATATTACACAATCATTACCTTTCCGATTTTTTGAGTAAAAAAAAAATCGTGAATTTTCGAATTTGCAAATTTTTGACGAATATTCTACAAAATATTCGCGAAATATCGCGAATTCGAATATGACCCCTGCCGCTCATCACTAGTTGTAAGTAACAACATTGGAAAAACTTTTCCTATAAATCTGTGTCATATGGTTCCTATATTAATCACCCTGGAAATGCATGAATAAATTGACAACTTGGTGTGACTATTCCACTAGTTAATCTGCTGTGTCCTTAGACACTATGGCACTGTCAAATAAGTAATGACAATATCACATTGTGTAGAGCAAGGATGTCCAACCCGTAGCCCTTCGGCTGTTGCAAAACTACAACTCCTAGCATGCCCTGATAAATGTAGGGTGCCCAAGCATGCTGGTAGTTGTAGTTTTGTAACAGCTGGAGGGCCACAGACTGGGCATCCCTGGTGTAGAGTATATGGTAATATCATCCCAACTTTAAGTATTTCCTTAAAACAGCATGTCAGGGGAGAGTTGACTGGTCATCTTAAAGCTTTGGTAGCCTCAAGATACAACATTGAACAATAATGATCCTACCTGATCGAGCTCATCTGTCCTTTAAACTTTGTATTAATGCAAATTACTGTTATTATTATTTCTAAGCTGTGTCCTTAGGCTTCCTGTGCAGCCTGCAGAGAAAACTATTTAGCACATTTTTGAAATTCAACTATGAGAAGGTTACCTTTAAATGAAAGGAATAGATAATGTATAAAACATGGCAGAGTGGACACATACAGTCGTGACCAAAAGTTTTGAGAATGACACAAATATTAGTTTTCACAAAGTTTGCTGCTAAACTGCTTTTAGATCTTTGTTTCAGTTGTTTCTGTGATGTAATGAAATATAATTACACGCACTTCATATGTTTCAAAGGCTTTTATCAACAATTACATGACATTTATGCAAAAAGTCAGTATTTGCAGTGTTGGCCCTTCTTTTTCAGGACCTCTGCAATTCGACTGGGCATGCTCTCAACTCAACTTCTGGGCCAATTCCTGACTGATAGCAACCCATTCTTTCATAATCACTTCTTGGAGTTTGTCAGAATTAGTGGGTTTTTGTTTGTCCACCCGCCTCTTGAGGATTGACCACAAGTTCTCAATGGGATTAAGATCTGGGGAGTTTCCAGGCCATGGACCCAAAATGTCAACGTTTTGGTCCCCGAGCCACTTAGTTATCACTTTTGCCTTATGGCACGGTGCTCCATCGTGCTGGAAAATGCATTGTTCTTCACCAAACTGTTATTGGATTGTTGGAAGAAGTTGCTGTTGGAGGGTGTTTTGGTACCATTCTTTATTCATGACTGTGTTTTTGGGCAAAATTGTGAGTGAGCCCACTCCCTTGGATGAGAAGCAACCCCACACATGAATGGTCTCAGGATGCTTTACTGTTGGCATGACACAGGACTGATGGTAGCGCTCACCTTTTCTTCTCCGGACAAGCCTTTTTCCAGATGCCCCAAACAATCGGAAAGAGGCTTCATCTGAGAATATGACTTTGCCCCAGTCCTCAGCAGTCCATTCACCATACTTTCTGCAGAAGATCAATCTGTCCCTGATGTTTTTTTTGGAGAGAAGTGGCTTCTTTGATGCCCTTCTTGACACCAGGCCATCTTCCAAAAGTCTTCGCCTCACTGTGCGTGCAGATGCGCTCACACCTGCCTGCTGCCATTCCTGAGCAAGCTCTGCACTGGTGGCACTCCGATCCCGCAGCTGAATCCTCTTTAGGAGACGATCTTGGCGCTTGCTGGACTTACTTGCACGCCCTGAAGCCTTCTTAACAAGAATTGAACCTCTTTCCTTGAAGTTCTTGATGATCCTATAAATTGATGATTGAGGTGCAATCTTAGTAGCCACAATATCCTTGCCTGTGAAGCCATTTTTATGTAACGCAATGATGGCTGCACGCGTTTCTTTGCAGGTCACCATGGTTAACAATGGAAGAACAATGATTTCAAGCATCACCCTCCTTTTAACATGTCAAGTCGGCCATTTTAACCCAATCAGCCTGACATAATGATCTCCAGCCTTGTGCTCGTCAACATTCTCACCTGAGTTAACAAGACGATTACTAAAATGATCTCAGCAGGTCCTTTAATGACAGCAATGAAATGCAGTGGAAAGTTTTTTGGGGGATTAAGTTAATTTTCATGGCAAAGAAGGACTATGCAATTCATCTGATCACTCTTCATAACATTCTGGAGTATATGCAAATTGCTATTATAAAAACTTAAGCAGCAACTTTTCCAATTTCCAATATTTATGTAATTCTCAAAACTTTTGGCCACGACTGTACTCTACATATAAAAGAGTGCAGACTTTAGCATACTATAGCTTGTGGCTGAAAAACACATACTGCAGGTCCATAAAGTTCAGTCTTATATCCTGCAGGAAGGATGGCAAAAAGACCCATGAGGTACTGAATATAGAAGCCAGTTTACCACATCCTTCCTGACTTCAAATCCAGCAATCAGAATAACTCCCTGGATCAACAACTCTAGAATTCTAGTAACTATAACCTGTAATAATATTACACTCCAGACTTCTATGTTTGTGTATAAACCTTTCCTCTAGACACACAAGATGTCTCCTCATCACCATTACTGTCCTGTGTTTAAACAGATCATGGGATAGATCTCTGCACTGACCATTAATATATTTATACACGGTTATCAGATCTCCCCTTTAGTTGTCTTTTTTCAAAACAAAATAACCCTAATTCGGATAATTATTGTAGTCCTCCCATTCCAATTATTACTTTAGTTGCCTAGTCTGTAACAGGCCTAAAGGGATTGTCCAAGACTATAAAGTTATCTCTAGGGGGCTGAGTATGTAAAGTAAAAAAATATTCATCTCTTCAGATTTTTCCCTGTTAAGCTCCAAGTTCCTGTCTCTACTACTATGTCACTGCTGCTGGCCAATCAATGGTCTCAATGGTAATGTGTCTGTAAAAACTTGTGACCACTGAGGCCATTCATTGGCCAGCAGTGGTGATTGCATGTAGATGATACATCATGTTTCCATTCTTGCTGGGACCAGTAGTGGTGGAGAAGGGGGCTCGGTATTGGAACGTGACTGATCTGAAGTGAGTCACGCAGGTTTTTGTTGGGATGCATAGAAGTACATAGGCAGTTTGCACTCCACTCTACTCACACTTCAATCACTCTACATTAATTAAACTCTCCATTTTGTTTCACTAGTTGGTAAATCTATTTTTTCATACCCTGTACATTGTTACTTGCCTTGCCTGGTTTAACTGTGTTTTACCCATTTCTGCCCAATTCTGTATTTGGTTTTAACCCAACTACTATACCTCCCAAAGCTACCAGCAACCAGCTGTTCCTGCATGCTCTTCCCAATCTGGTTTGCATGCTATGTATCTGGTCAAGTTAAATGGTCAGAAACTTATAAGTGTGGCGATTGACCTTTACATGGTACCCAATCAAGGATGGACAAGGGATGCCCATGACTAGGCAAGGTAAAACTTGAACAGTGGTTTGCTCAGATTGAGGTAATTATGGTTAAAGCCTCTCATAGGGGGCACAGGCTTTTTGGTTGAACACAGTATCTTAGTACAGATCTTGATGGTTATCAGTCTCAACAGAACAGTCCTTACATGTGTCATGTTCAGTGTGGTGGGAAAACTCCACACTGTACATAGGAGGGAAGGGTAACAGTAATTGGGCCTGGAAACTAGGGAAGAAACAGGTCACCTTCTAACCAATCCCAATCCAGGCTCTAACTACCTATCAATCTGAATAGACCCTGAAGGTAGGAATATTCTGATGCAGGATACCTAGGCCCTTATTTCCCTATAAGGCCCTGGAAAAAGGTTAGGACCAGAGACAACCCATTCCTCCCCAGATGGATGAATGGAAGTCTCTCTCTCAGGCCCAGATACAAACAACAGGGAATATAACAAACACAAACAAACGCGACACTTAACTCCTGTAGAGACGGACGAGCAGGAACACCAGAGACAAACTCACACCAGCTCAGCCAAACTCAAATGAAGCTATCTACCGCATAGTCAGAAGGGTGGGGTCAGACTATAAAGGGTAGAAGTGATGACCACTGAGCAACAGCTTAGAAAAGGGAAGTGGTCATTCACCCTATCAACACTGAATTAAGAGAAATCAAAGAGGCTGTTAGATTCCTCCACGCTCAGCCAGTGTCCTTGATTTCCTGACATCAGTCACCTGAGGGACCGTGACAACATGCAGTTTGCCAAATAAATCCACAGGGCATTGCCAACAGCAACAATACTGTCTGTATACTCTACAGGAGGTTGCGCCTAGTAACAGGATAGTCCCCACATCTCACAAGCGGTTGTCACTGGTAACAAGCCTGTCTATACTCCACTGGTGGTTGCGACTGGTGGCAGGATGCTCCATAGGGAGTGGCAACTAATAACAGGATGGATAATAATTTGAATTAGACCACAGTACATCTCACAGCACAGATTAACAGGCAAAATGGGTACTAAAAGTGTTTAAAAGGTGTAAAGAAGGAAAGAAGGTAAGGATGGGAAAAAATATTTTTTGTTAGGTTACATTTAAGGCTACTTTCACACTAGCGTTCGGGGCTCCGCTTGTGAGTTCCGTTTGAAGGCTCTCACAAGCGGCCCCGAACGGATCCGTCCAGTCCTAATGCATTCTGAGTGGACGCGGATCCGCTCAGAATGCATCAGTCTGGCAGCGTTTGTCCTCCGCTCCGCTCAGCAGGCGGACACCTGAACGCAGCTTGCAGCGTTCGGGTGTCCGCCTGGCCGTGCGGAGGCGAACGGATCCGTCCAGACTTACAATGTAAGTCAATGGGGACGGATCCGTTTGAAGTTGACACAGTATGGCTCAATTTTCAAACGGATCCGTCCCCCATTGACTTTCAATGTAAAGTCTGAACGGATCCGTTTGCATTATCATGAACAAAAAAAAAAAAAAAAAAAAAAAATTTTTTTTTTTTTTTTTGTTCATGATAATGCAAACGGATCCGTTCTGAACGGATCCAAGCGTTTGCATTATAGGTGCGGATCCGTCTGTGCAGATACCAGACGGATCCGCACCAAACGCAGGTGTGAAAGTAGCCTTAGAGATTGATGATTTCTGTTCCAACTTTGAGATTAAAGGGGTTATCCCATGATTAATGTAAATGAAACTCAGATATCATATACCATGTGACATTCTCTTTCTAACAAAGCTAAAACCAGAACTGTACAATGTATTACGGTAAATAAATTTAAATGAAAGATTCTTATGATCTAATATGGGAATTTGGCTGCCAATGTAAAAAAAAAATTTGATACATTTTCTCTAATAAAGGAGATCAGGATGTTGTGAAATGTTTTTGTTTTTTTTCACTACAATAATCATATCCGATTATTAGTAAATTAATTGGCCCACATTTACTATTCCTGTCTATTTGGTTGACAGAGTAAATGTAGACAGTCAGAAAATGTGCCAAATTAAACACAGTGGCTTATGCTGAATGATAAATCAGGACCACCTACTGTATTTTGTGGCTTAATTTATGCTAAAAATGTGTGTCCGTAATGCATGGAAAATTTGTCTCAATGTACTAAAATTCCATCTCTGCACCAAAAATATGTCCTAATGTGACAAGCTTCTGTCCACCAAAAACTTTAGACCATCTCTAAATTGGTCTAATCTGCACCACCTTTATGCACCATAATCATGAAGGTGTCTAGAAGGTAGTTTAAAACAGGAAATGATGAGGATGTTAGAAAAAGTCATTCTTTTTGGAGCATCTGAATAATACAATAAATGTATCAAAAACGAGGTGTGCCACAATTTTGAAACAAACAATACAAAGCAGTGTCGGACTGGGGTGCCTAGGGCCCATCAGTAAAATGTATTTTGGGGGCCCACCATACGGATACATTCAAATATTTCCTGCTCACACAGCAGCAAGATGCTACCAGATGATTGAATATGGAAGTCTCTGCAGCAACTTTGAGAAGGTAGGTCCTGAGGAAGTGAGGATACTGGATAGCTTTTATCTATACCTAGAAGTCATCTATAATAATAAACTGGGTAGTTTCTGTAATAATTTATCAAGCTTTTTATATGAACATAGGCTGGGTGAGGTTCTGTACATTGAATATATGTATGTAGTGCAGTAAATCTAATGTATTATGTGCCACTTGTGCAGGGGGTGGGAGACTAGGGCCCACCTTGCTCAAGGGCCCACCGGGGGATTCACCTGTACCCCTGTGGGCCAGTCCGAGCCTCATATGAAGTATGTGGTGCACTTATCATAGTAAATGTGGGCCATTGCTGTCTCAAAAGCAAACTTTCCATGGTTTGAACAATCCATTTTTTTATATTAATAAGACATCTCGAGGCTTGTAAAAATAAAAATATCATGTTGCCCAGAATTACCATTGAACCTTATTCATCAGTACAGGTACAATTTAGATGACTAGAATGATCCCACAATGTGTATGGTCACTGGATTACCATTGTACTGGATTGAGCTTCAATAGTTCATACAGCAAATACTTTTTCAGAAAATGAAAATTTTGTTTATTTTAATACCATGTAAAGTGTTTCTGAGGCATCAAAACTAACACATGATTATGGTGCAACATTGAGTATTTGACATTTTCAAGCAGCAGAATACTGTAGGAGCAAGGACAAAGGACATTTGTTGCTTCCATATATCTCAAGTAATGGTGAACAGAGGAGAATGTAATCGATATATAGATGGATTGTGACTGCATTTAGAAGATAATCGTTGGTTTAGATCCATATTGACTGAGCCATGAATCTTGGGTATACTATTTTCTCTAGGTGTGCTAGATTATCTGATCAATGAAGTCAGCTGCGTACACTCTTTTATCACTCTGACAAATAGTCTCTCCAAATATGTCCCCTTGTTGCTGTGTACTGCAGTCTGGTCTAGGGGTATAACACAGGTTAGATGTAGCAGATCATTAGAAAAGACAGAATATAAATCTGGGGCAGAGAGAGCTGACTGCTGCACAGTGCAGATAATGACAGGGAAATGAAGGGAGTCAATTAATTAGGCGTCGTTAGTGAGCGAGGTTTTATTGCAAATCGGATAACTATTTCTGCACTCTGTGTAACCTTTTTCTGAGGTCTGAAGACTAGTAAAATGTCTACATCAACACAAAATTAACTGTGTTCCTAAATTATAATTCTACTCAACTATCCTCTGGAAGCAATATCTAGATAGTATATCAGGTTATTGTTTCATTAGAAAAGAAATATCTATGTGTTGAAAAGTATAAGCTAATTTCTAATCTTTGTACATCACGTCATGAATCTTATCCATAAGGATGCAACAGTGTCTATGCAGGAAAATATTGTAGACTATCTTGATTGACAGGACAAGGTGAGATCATTATGCAGGAACTGAGCCCTGCAAAAGGAACAAGGGTGCACAGAGAGGCTTGGGCCCACCCTTGGTGCACTTAACTGCTCATTTGCATATGAATTAAAAGTACTTTTTCTCCAGAATGAAACAACAGATCGCGAAGTGAGCTAGCTCTACAAGGTGTTGTGCCTTGTTTAACAGTGAATTTCTGGGTGACTGACTCCCTTTAACTCTACAATTATAGCACATCTACATAATATACATTGATATACTACTTCTAAGTTAAATTTATCAAAATAAGCTAGAGGTTCTTATACATTTTGATCATAAGCCCAATTGCCTCTATGGGATGCAGCGCTGCATGGCGACTGATGATGATGTCGTAACACAGTGTCTGCAGTCCAACAACACCCCTGCTGCCGTGCTAAACACCCTTGGCTCTGAACCACACCATGCCACAAACAGAGCACCATAGGCCCCCGCATGGCACAAACATTAAAGTTAAAGCTTGTCTCGATAGGTTCAGCTAGGACTAATGATTATTGCATTTCACTATATTAAAGAATAGGACACATAAAGGGTTCTTTTATCTTTCTTGGTAATCTGTGACAGCAGGCAGTGTTTCATGAGAACAAAGTTCTAGAAAGACCATGCTTGCCAGCAGTCCTGATTTTGCCTGGAAAATCCAGCAAACCAGGCAGGCAGCAAAAGGTTGATGGTAGTGAAGAGTGAATTTCTTGTCATTTGTATTGTGTCTGATTAACCCTTTCATGACCAAAGGTCATTGATGCCCCAGTGTCCAGGTCAAAATTTACAAATCTGACATGCGTCACTTTAAGTGGTAATAGCTTTGGAACACTTTTACTTATCCACGCCATTCTGAGATTGTTTTCTCGTGACACATTGTATTTCATGACAGTCATAAATTTGAGTCAATATATATCTCCTTTTTTAAAAAAAAAATCCCAAATTTACCAAAAAATTTTAAAAATTTGCAATTTTCTAAATTTCAATTTCTCTGCTTCTAAAACAGAAAGTGATACCTCATAAAATATTAATTACATAACATTCCCCATATGTCTACTTTATGTTGGCATCATTTTGGAAATGTTATTTTATTTTTTTAGGACGTTAGAAGGCTTAGAAGTTTAGAAGCAATTCTTAAAATTTTTAAGAAAATTTCCAAAACCCACTTTTTAAGGACTAGTTCAGGTCTGAAGTCACTTTGTGGGGCCTACATAGTGGATAACCCCATAAATGACCCCATTGTAGAAACTACACCCCTCAAGGTATTCAAAACCAATTTTACAAACATTATTAACCCTTTAGGTGTTCCACAAGAATTAAAGGAAAATGGAGATGAAATTTCTAAATTTCACTTTTTTAGCAGATTTTCTATTTTATTACATTTTTTTCTTTAACACATTAAGGGTTAACAGCCAAACAAAACTCAATATTTATTACTCTGATTCTGCGGTTTACAGAAACACCCCACATGTGGTCATAAACTGATGTAAGGGCGCACGGCAGGGCGCAGAATGGAAGGAGCGCCGCATGGTTTTTGGAAGGCAGATTTTGCTGGATTGGTTTTCTGAACGCCATATGTTTTTTATTTTTCTACCGATCGTCTTGTGCAGGGGCTCATTTTTTGCAGAAAGAGTTGAGGTTTTTATTGGTACCATTTTTGGGTACATAAGATTTTTTGATCATTCATTATTACACTTTATGGGACAAGGTGGCCAAAAAATTGGCTGTTTTGGAACAGTTTTTTTTTTTTTTTTTTTACACCGTTCATCTGAGGGGTTAGGTCATGTGACAGTTTTATAGAGCAGATCGTTACGGATGTGGAAATACCTAATATGTATACTTTTTCTTATTTATTTAAGTTTTACACAATAATAGCATTTCTGAAACCAAAAAAATGATGTTTTAGTGTCTCCATAGTCTGAGAGCCATAGCTTATTTATTTTTTGGGCGATTGTCTTAAATATGGGCTCATTTTTTGTGGGATGAGGTAACGGTTTGATTGGTACTATTTTGGGGTATATTCGCCTTTTTTGATCGCTTGGTGTTGCACTTTTTGTGATGTAAGGTGACAAAAATGGCTTATTTTTTTACACCATTTTTATTTTTTATTTTTTATGGTGTTTATTGGACGGGGTTGATGATGTGATATATTTATAGAGATGGTCCTTACGGACGCGGTGACACCTAATATGTGTGGTTTTCTGCTTGTTTGTTTTTTTTTATAGGAAAAGGAAATTTATTTTTTACATTTTTATTTATTTATTTTTACTTTTATTATTTTCACTTTTTTTTTTATCAGTTCCCTCTTGGATCTTGAAGATCCAGTGGGGCTGATGGTTGTACTATACTTTGCAATGCTCTTGCATTGCAAAGTATAATACAATCAGATGCCTGTAGGTGGCAGCACTGGACGCCTATACCATGGCAACCGTACGCCTTTGCAAAGCGTCCGGTTGCCATGGCAACCATCGGGCGCTGCAATCGCAGCAGCCCTGATGGTTGAGAGAGAGGGGGCCCCCTCCCTCTATTACCCCCATGGATGCCGCTACTGCGGCATCTATGGGGTTACAGCAGTGTCAGCATAGAGCTGACACACGCTGCTGATGGCGGCGGGTCAGGAATGGAGCCGCCGCCATCACACACACAAGGGGGACCGCATCGGGGGCAGGGGGCAGCGCTGGAAACGGGGGAGGGGGGGCAGCATTTTACTTACAGATCGGGGCAGGAGGGGGCGGACCGCTTCGGGGGGGCAGGATAAGATGATGGACAAGAAGGGGGCACAGATCGGTGCAGGAGGGGGCGGACCGCATCGGGGGAAGGACAAGAACAAGGAGGGGGCACAGATCGGGGCAGGACCGCATCGGGGGCAGGACATGAAGAAGGAGGGGGCACAGATTGGGGGCACAGATCGGGGGCTTCAGGACACATTACCGATTTCAGGCTGTGATCTGCAGAGCGCAGATCAGAGCCTGAAACCGGCATTTTAACACTGCCGCGATCCGATTGGTTAGTCTGCACAGACTAACCAATCGGATCGATTGGTGGCAAGGGGCCACTCTGATTGGCCCCTTGCCGGCATTACCGCACTGTATGCTGTCCGTGACAGCAGCAGGACAGGGGCAGAAGCTTAAATCCAAGCGCTTTGCAGCGCTTGGATTAAAGAGCTGCCAGAACGTGTATATACGTGGTAGCTGCACGGGGCATGTGCAGCTATCACGTATATATACAGATTGCAGTCGTGTAAGGGTTAATAAAATCTTTAAAAAATTCAATTTGGGTCTAAATTGTTTGTACCCGAATCAAATGTTCTCTGATCGACCTGAAAATTGGTATATGACTACCAAGGACTTAATTTTTTTGCTCTCTCTTTTCTCTTTCCCCTTTCAAGATTTTTAAAGCATTGACAGCAATAGCAAATAATGTCAGAGTGACACTGACATATATAGCTATGGGTAAATGGGGTGTCTCTTTCCAAATCATGCCTAGTCAACTGAATTTACTACAGGTGGACTTCAATCAAGGCGCATAAACATCTAAAAGATGATCAAGAGAAATGGGAGGCCCCCAGAGCTAAATTTCAAGTGTTATAGCAAAGGGTCTCAATATGTATGTTCATGCAAAATTATAGTTTTTGCTTCTTAATAAATTTGAAAACATAAAAAAAAATATGTTTTTTTTTTATTTTATTAAGGGGGTGAGTGCAGATTGATGGGGAAAACAATAAAATGTAAAGGTTATGTACACCTTTTGGGGGTAATTTTTTAAAATTATTGCATTTTACTCATTTTTGGCTAAAAATAATTTTATTAAATTGGCCTTAATGAAAAAATATTGAGCTGTTCTGCTCAATATTTTTTCATTAAGGCTAATTAAAAAATTTTTTTTAGCCAAAAATGAGTAAAATGCAATACAAAAATAAATGGCCTCCAAAGGTGTACATAGCATAAGATCACAACATAACAAAATGTAAAAAAAAAAAAAAGTGAAATAATCTGTAGACTTTATGAATGCATGAATGCACTATACAGTCCTGATCAAAAGTTTAAGACCACTTGAAAAATGGCAAAAAATCATATTTAGCATGGCTGGATCTTAACAAGGTTCCAAGTAGAGCTTCAACATGCAACAAGAAGAAATGGGAGTGAGACAAAACATTTTTTGAGCATTCAATTTAATGAAAACAATGAATAAACTGAAACAGGCTGTTTTTCAGCTGATCAAAAGTTTAGGACCACACCTTAAAAAAAAAACTAAACCCCCCCCCAAAACAGAAATCCAACTTCCAAACATGAACTCAGTAAGGAGTAGCTCCGCCGTTATTGTTTATCACTTCAAAAATTTGTTTCGGCATGCTTGATGCAAGCGTTTCCATGAGGTGAGTGGGAACATTTCTCCAAGTGGTGAAGACGGCCGCACGAAGGCCATCTACTGTTTGGAACTATTGTCAATTTTTGTAAGCTTCCCTTGCCATCCATCTCCAAAGGTTCTAAATTGGATTTAGATCAGGGGGACACGCAGGATGGTCCAAAAGAGTGATGTTATTCTCCTGGAAGAAGTCCCTTGCCCTGCGGGCATTGTGTACTGTAGCGTTGTCCTGTTGAAAAACCCAGTCGTTACCACACAGACGAGGGCCCTCAGTCATGAGGAATACTCTCTGCAACATCTGGACATAGCCAGCGGCCGTTTGACGCCCCTGCACTTCCTGAAGCTCCATTATTCCACTGAAGGAAAAAGCACCCCAGACCATTATGGCGCCCCCTCCACTGTGGCGCGTAGAAAACATCTCAGGTGGGATCTGCTTGTCATGCCAGTAACATTGGAAACCATCAGGACCATCAAGGTTAAATTTTTTTCTCATCAGAGAATAAAACTTTCTTCCACCTTTGAATGTCCCATGTTTGGTGCTCTCTTGCAAAGTCCAAACGAGCAGTTCTGTGGCGTTCAAGGAGACGAGGTCTTTGAAGACGTTTTTTGTTTTTGAAACCTTTCAGTCTCAGATGCCGTCTGATGGTTATGGGGCTGCAGTCAGCACCAGTAAGGGCCTTAATTTGGGTCGAGGATCGTCCAGTGTCTTGACGA
Source organism: Bufo bufo (assembly GCF_905171765.1). NCBI lineage: Eukaryota > Metazoa > Chordata > Amphibia > Anura > Bufonidae > Bufo > Bufo bufo. Next base: position 321,588,210 of record NC_053391.1, read on the forward strand.
ACAGCCAATTTGATCCTCCTGCTCAGTGCTGATGAAATTTTTTGGGGTCTTCCACTTGACTTTTTTGTTCCATAACCCTCAGGATCATTTAAGAAATTCCAAATGACTGTCTTACTGCGTCCCACCTCAGCAGCGATGGCGCGCTGTGAGAGACCCTGCTTATGCAGTTCAACAACCCGACCACGTTCAAAAAGGGAGAGTTTTTTTGCCTTTGCCATCACAACGTGTGAGTACCTGACAGAAAATGACAATGAATCCACATCTTTGCACAGATTTCGCCTTTTAAAGGCATGTGGTCCTAAAATTTGGATCAGCTGAAAAACAGCCTGTTTTCAGTTTAATTGTTATTTTCAATTAATTGAATGCTCAAAAAATGTTTTGTCTCACTCTCATTTTTTCTTGTTGCATGTTGAAGCGCTACTTGGAAACTTGTTAAGATCCAACAATGTAAAATATGATTTTTTGCCATTTTTCAAGTGGTCTTAAACTTTTGATCAGGACTGTATATCCACACAGCCTTACCCTTTTATATTTGTGTTTTCTATTTAAACGCTTCCGGGTACTCAGGACTTTTAAGATGGTACCTGCTCCGGAATGGAGCGAGCGACATGAAGAAGGCATTGGCTATTCGTTCAGTCCTATAAGCCTAACCAACCCATAACCTCCACCCCTCACCCTCACCCATATAAATAAACACACCACACCACTGCTTGGATTTAATCGGCCACAGCAGCCGTTTATTAAATAAATACAACATAAATATAACATGAGTTAAACCCATGTCGAGGGAGGTCCTAGAAGCCCCAATAACTTTATAAGCACTGGAACACCTGCGTCTCCATCTTGCCCCCAGCCGTTGAACCCAGCTCGGAGGCAGCAACTGATGGACGCGTAATTAGTTCCTACCAGCTCCTCAATGAGAGTCCAGCCCCTCCCGCGGGGCCCTCCCATCCTCAGGTACCACCATATTCCACCACTTCAAGGACCTCCCCCGCCTCCACGACTGCCGCGACATATCACAACCCCAACCCTCACCACTTCCACTTCCAATAGGGTCGGGCGGGTGGGCGATTCAGTCTCCTGGCCAACACTGCTCCTACTTCCGCCTTCTTCCTCCTTCTCACCTCTGGCCACGCCCCCCGCCGCCCTAGCAACTCGCGCTTCTCTCCGCTCCCGCCCCCACTCACAATTGATCCTTTCCTCACCTAGTCCTGCACTGCCAAGCCCCTTCATGAACGTCCTCCCCCACCGCTGCGCTCCAGTCCGGACTGACTTGAAGAAGGCATTGGCTATTCGTTCAGTCCTATAAGCCTAACCAACCCATAACCTCCACCCCTCACCCTCACCCATATAAATAAACACACCACACCACTGCTTGGATTTAATTGGCCACAGCAGCCGTTTATTAAATAAATACAACATAAATATAACATGAGTTAAACCCATGACGAGGGAGGTCCTAGAAGCCCCAATAACTTTATAAACACTGGAACACCTGCGTCTCCATCTTGCCCCCAGCCGTTGAACCCAGCTCGGAGGCAGCAACTGATGGACGCGTAATTAGTTCCTACCAGCTCCTCAATGAGAGTCCAGCCCCTCCCGCGGGGCCCCCCCATCCTCAGGTACCACCATATTCCACCACTTCAAGGACCTCCCCCGCCTCCAAGAACGCGCAGCTTGACCACCTCAACCCTGCGCGTCCCTCCACATACGCAAAGCTATCTCCACTCCACTCTGGAGCCCCAGAGCCCACAAATCCGTACCTACCGCATTCAGGTGCACTCCATCTGCTCTCCAAAACGCACCCTCACCCTTCTCCAACACCTCATGCCGCACCACCACACCACCATTCCTCGCCATAAAACGGCCCACTGCTCTGTTTACCTTTATCCTAGCCTTATTAAGGCTCTCCACTGACCTCGCACCTCTCCACGCCTTCCGCGGCACAATGTCAGACCAAACAATGATCACCCCCGGAAACAACGCCCAAATCCTGAGTAAGTCAAACTTGACATCCCGAACCAATTCCCTAAACGGACGCTTTCCTAAATCATTCCCCCCCACATGCAAAACCAACACATCAGGAGGACGATCCAAACGAACGAAATGATGCACCTCCCGCAACACTCCGCCCCACAATATACCTCTGACTCCTAACCACCTGACCGTAGCCAACTCCGGACTCACACCCAACTGCCGACCACTCGGCCTCACATCCGCTCTGATTGCACCCCAGAACACATAGGAGTGCCCCAAAATCCACACCAACGCCGCCATCATTCGACCTGCGAACACAAAAGAACAAAATCAACATCACCTACCTACATCCTTACTCTACAACAATGCAGGCCGCACATACGATTTAAAACGAACCGACTCCCAACGCCCAATCCTCCTAATCACCTCCTCACTGGCGCCCCACCTGGCTGCCTCAGTTGCCGCACAAATTCTGAATGAATGCCCAGAATAATCCTTGACCGGCACCCCCAAAACCTTTAAACATTTTTTAAAGACCGACAGAAACTGAAATCTAGACAAAAAGGAACCGTCCTCATGCCTCAAAAACGGGACCTCGTTACTCTGCAGACCCTCACCATACGATCCCGCACACTTCACCGGGCACATACTACACCCCGGCACTGAAAACAACGTAAAACGCTGCCCCCTACCCTCCTGATCCGTCTTTGACCTGCGAATCCGGACATGCAACCTATCACCCACCAACTCAACATCCTCACTCCTAAGCCCCTCCGCTCTCCTAACACTATCACACACCAACTCCCCCAAGCGAAAAGCCCCAAAAAACGCCAAAGCAAACGCAGCCTTAAACAGCCCCAGCTCCTACCCTGAACTGCAAACACCACACAACTTATCACCCATTTGCACCAACAACTCAAAAGACACCGGCCTCCTACAGTCCGGCACCCTGCCTGCACCCCTACGCCAACCCTTCAAAACCTGCCTCACCAGCAAACTCTTAGTCAAATCAGGTAACCCCCGCCACTTAAACCCAAACGCTATACCTGAAATAAGATGATTCACCTTTGACACCGACCACCCCTCGCTCTTCAACTGCCCCAACAACATCAACAACCGCACATCGCCATCCACTCCACCGGCACCCCAAGTCCCGTTCCACGCCTCCCAGGTCGTCCACGCCTTACCATACTCCCTCCAAGTACCCGGACTCAACGAATCCCTCAACAACCCCATCACTTCTCCTCCAGGATCGCCCACAGCTATGACGGACACTCCAGACCCTCCACCTCCGCTTCTGGCGCAAGAAGCCGGAACCGCTCCCACTGTAAACGAGAAAGAGAATCCGCCACTGAATTAGCCATTCCAGCCACATGTTCAGCCACCAACCACACGTTAATTGACAAACAACGCAATACCAAAAACTCTAACAGCCTAACCACCGGCGGGGAAGATGCGGACAAACTGTTGATAGCCTGAACCACCCCCAAATTGTCACAATGAAAGCGCACCTTCCTGTTTCCCTATTTCTCACCCCACATTACAATGGGAAAGAGTTCTAACAAAGCCATGTTTTTTACCCACCCACGACTTACCCACGACTCTGGCCACACGCCTGCACACCATTGTCCCTGACAATAGGCCCCAAAACCCACCCCCCCTGACGCGTCTGTATATAACTCAAAATCCACGCTATCACACAACTCCGCCATCACCAAAGACCTACCATTGTACTGACCCAAAAACTCCGCCCACACCCTCAAATCCCCTTTTAACTCTTTACGTAACCTGATAAAATGATACCGCGCCGATACCCCTGCCGTAGCCGCGGCCAATCTTCTACAAAAAATTCTACCCATAGGCATAATTTGACACGCAAAATTCAATTTACCTAACAATGACTGCAACTCCCGCAACCTAATCTTCTCCCTCCCAATGGCCCTATCAATCTCCTGACGTAGATCCACCAACTTATCCTGGGGAAGCCTACACTCCATCCGTTCCGTATTTATAACAATCCCCAAAAAACACAATTCCGTCGCCGGACCCAACGTCTTCTCCTGCGCCAACGGTACCCCAAAGCGCGCAAAAACCCACTGCACTGTATGCAGCAACAAAGAACAAACCCGTGAATTCGCCGGCCCTAAACATAAAAAATCATCTAAATAATGGATAACGGATGAACAACCTTAAACTTCCACCACTACCCATTCCAGAAGTGAGCTAAAAGTCTCAAAATACGCACACGAAAGAGAGCAGCCCATCGGCAAGCACCTATCCACAAAATATTCCCCCTCCCAAAAACAACCCAACAATACCATGCTCTCTACGTGCACCGGAAGCAAGCGAAACGCCGCCTCCACATCAACCTTAGCCATCAACGCCCCCTGCCCCAACCGCCTCACCCATTTTACAGCCGCATCAAATGAAGTGTAGACCACCGAACAAAGTTCAGGATCTATCCCATCATTGACCGACGCACCTTTCGGGTAAGACAAGTGATGAATGAGCCGAAACTTGTTCGGCTCTTTCTTCGGCACCACCCCCAGCGGAGACACCCTCAACCCCCCAATCGGCGGCTCCTTGAATGGACCCGCCATCCGCCCCAACTCCACTTCCTTCCTCAACTTCTCCGGTACTACTTCCGCGTGAACAAGCGCAGACCTAAGATTCTTAGGAACCATAGGCCCCGCCGTAAAAACCGATGGAATCCGAAAACCAAACCTAAAACCATCCCCCAACAAACCAGCCGCAACCCGATCCGGGTATCTATCTAGGAACACCTGCATCTCTTCCACCCGCACCGGCGTCCGTCCCTTTTCCAGCACCATCCCCCCCCCTATTCCTTCCCCCTTTGAAACAACGGTTAGCTCCATGAGCTCCCCCACACCCCGTGCACTCGTGCTTAAATTTGCACTTGGCCCCAAATCTGCAATTTCCCTCGTTGAAAAGGAAGCACAACCCTTTTGCCGATGCCGCTGCCAACGCCCCCAGGGATGATCCCCCGGACTCCCCCCGAAAGGACTGCCCAGCTCTAGGAGGCGCCGTCACCCTCAACCACAACCCAATATCCTTATGATCCCACCGGATATCAGGCCTCACCGCCTTACGCTGCCGGAACTGCTCATCATACCTGAGCCAGCCCACCCCACCATAAACCCTATAAGCCTCCCCAATAGCGTCCTGGTAGCAAAAAAGTGCCGAACAACATTCAGGAGACCTTTCACCAATGACACTTGCTAATATGGCAAACGCCTGCAGCCAATTAGCAAAGGTACGTGGGATCAAACGATGCCGCCGCTTCTCCTCCTCCTCCTTTTTTCCCTCGTCCTTCTTACCCCTATCCAGATTGAACCTTTCTAATGGGAGCAGCGAGAATATCTCCACGTACTCACCTTTCCAGATCTTTTCCCTCACTTCTTGCTTCAAATGAGCCCCCAGCGGCCCCTCAAAGCACACATACACCTCACCACGAGCCCTATCATCTAACCTCTGCCCCTCCCCCTCTCCACCAGCCTGCGTCTCCACTGACACCGACCCCAACTCCGCCGCAGCACCTTGCACACCAACCCCTGACCCCGGCACCACTCCCCAACCAGGCAACGGAGACCCGCCGCCAGCTCCCATACCTGACAACCATCCCGCCAATCCCCCCAAAAACTGCCCCAAACCCTTACTAAAATCCCCCATGGTCCCCCCCCACCAACCGGGAGACCCTGCGCTAACATGGAGCCCCAAGCAATCTCACCAGGCACCACGGGCGCTGTGACTCCCGCTGCTGCAGATCCTGACTCCTGCCGCACGGACACTGCACCATCATAGCTCCTGGACTTCGACGGCTGCTCCTCCTGGACCACTTGCACGACCCTCTGCACCACACTGGCCGGACACCGGGACGAGACCGCGGCCTCCACCACTGCAAGGGGACCTTCTTCCACGCTGCTCACATCTTCTCTGGACCTGCGCTGGTATTCGTCCTCCCCCAGCGCAGTCCGAGGAACCCGGACCTCATCAAACAGCCGAGTGGACCGCCCGCTGAAAGAGGGACTGGGCCGGTCCACCGTTCCTGGTCCCGAATCCAGCTGCACAGCCGCAGGGAGCGGGGGAAGGGGCGTCCCACTCCTCACAGGGCCCCGCCGCGTAACGGGATTCCTCCCACGGCGAGAGCGGCTCGCAGAAAGCTGAGCGGCCGCTCTCCGCCGCCGAGGGTCCACAGGGGGGCTCCCTACTCGGCGCCGGGCCCGGGGGGTGACTTCAGGGCTTAGGCGCGCCGGTGGAATACTCCGCCGCGGCCGGGCAGCCCGAACATTAGGGGTAGCCACAGGAGCAGGTGAAACTATGCATGCACCAACCTGCTCCTGCAGCCAGCCAGGCCCCCGCACCTCCGCTTCTCTCCTCAGTCTCTCTAACATCTCCTCCACCGTCATCACAGGCGCCGACATGCTGCAGTCCGTCCGATTCAGTCTCCTGGCCAACACTGCTCCTACTTCCGCCTTCTTCCTCCTTCTCACCTCTGGCCACGCCCCCCTAGCAACTCGCGCTTCTCTCCGCTCCCGCCCCCACTCACAATTGACCCTTTCCTCACCTAGTCCTGCACTGCCAAGCCCCTTCATGAACGTCCTCCCCCACCGCTGCGCTCCAGTCCGGACTGACTTAGCCACTGGATGCTTGCTGTTTTATACAACAGACACCCGCGGCTAATATTCGCAGTAATGCCATCAGCAGACATTTAACCCATCTAATGCCGTGGTCAAATGTGACCATGGTGTCTGAGAGGGCTAAAACCTGGAAGTGTGTGCTTCTGGGGCAACAATGCTTTCCCCCAGCAGAAAGTGGGGAAAATGTTCTATGCTGGTAATGAGCCTGAGCCTGTAATAGGCTACTAGGCTCATTACCTGTATATTACAGTTCAAGCCATTAAATAATGAAGCAAATTACATTATTCTATATAGGAAGGAGGAAATCCAGCACTTGTTTAAAAATCCTCGTTAAGCTTTATTAATTACTTGTAGCAATATAAATCACAGGAACAAAACAATCCATAATAGCATCCGTTGACGCTTTGTGTGACTGAGTGAGACTGACTATGCTGGGCAATTTAAATCACATGTTGGTCCCCCATGCCTGGTCAAATATCTGAAATAGGGATTCAACAAACCCGATCCAACTAAACCCACGCAAACACAAACGCAGGGGCGGGGGGGCTGTTGCCCCGGGCGCAAAATTGCAGGGGGCGCCAGGCAGCTGAAATTTCCGTTATGCCTTATACTCTTCAGGCCACTAGGCCTAAAGCCTATAAGGCAGTAGAGCGATGCAGGACTCGGTCACGATTATCTCACTGTTATCTCCTGCGTCGGATCTCGCGATATGATGCGATGACGCGGCGCGGGAAAGCACAGTGAGGTGTTCGTGACCACCTACGCCGGGACGCCACAAGCTGTGATGGAGACAGGTTAGGCCTCTTTCACACTTGCATTGTCCGGATCCGTCGTGTACTCCATTTGCCGGAAGTGCCCGCCGGATCCGTAACACCGCAAGTGAACTGAAAGCATTTGAAGACGGATCCGTCTTCAAAATGTGTTCAGTGTTACTATGGCAGCCAGGACGCTATTAAAGTCTTGGCTACCATAGTAGTAGTGGGGAGCGAGGGAGAAGTATACTTACCGTCCGTGCGGCTCCCGGGGCGCTCCAGAATGACGTCAGAGCGCCCCATGCGCATGGATGACGTGATCCATGCGATCACGTCACCCATGCGCGTGGGGCGCCCTGACGTCACTCTGAAGCGCCCCGGGAGCCGCACGGACGGTAAGTATACTGCTCCCCCGCTCCCCACTACACTTTACCATGGCAAACAGGACTTTAGCGTCCCGGCAGCCATGGTAACCATTCAGAAAAAGCTAAACGTCGGATCCAGTAATGCATTTCAATGGGCATTAATTCCGGATCCGGCCTTGTGGCAAGTGTTCAGGATTTTTGGCCGGAGAAAAAAGCACAGCATGCTGCAGTATTTTCTCCGGCCAAAAAACGTTCCGGTCCGGAACTGAAGACATCCTGATGCATCCTGAACGGATTTCTCTCCATTCAGAATGCATGGGGATATTCCTGATCAGGATTCTTCCGGCATAGAGCCCCGACGACGGAACTCTATGCCGGAACAAAACAAAGCAAGTGTGAAAGAGCCCTAAGTATTTTTTTTTATGTGCCCTAACCTAATTGCAGAGGCACTGGGGGCACTATGGGGGTGGGGGAGGACTGGAGCAGAAATAGGAGGAGTACTGGATGGCATAGTAATAAGAGTGGAGAGGCGGCCATTATATTAATAACAAAGAGGCGGCCATTATATTAATAACAAAGAGGGGGACATTATATTAATAACAAAGAGGGGGACATTATATTAATAACAAAGAGGGGGACAATATATTAACAAAGAAGGGGCCATTATATTAATAATAAAGAGGGGGCCAATACATTATTGTTAATATAATGTCCCCCTCTTTATTATTAATATAATGGCCCCTTCTTTGTTAATATAATGGCCCCCTCTATATTATTAATATAATGGCCCCTTCTTTGTTAATATAATGGCCCCCTCTATATTATTAATATAATGGCCTCTTCTTTGTTAATATAATGGCCCCCTCTTTGTTATTAAAGAGGGGGCCATTACATTAATAATAAAGAGGGGGCCATTATAATATACAGGGGGAATAATATTATGGGGACTGGGGAACTATCTGTCTGGCTCTAGCACAGTATTGGGGGGGCAGCAGGATGAGTTGTTGAGACACCAGGAAGGAGAGGATGATAGTAAAGTGAGGAACCTAAATTTTGTTCTGTGAAACTCTGCAGAGACGAGAAGCGGCTGAAAGAAGGTGTCATGGCAGTATTATCCTGAATAAAGACGTTGAGGAAAGTCTACATCCCAGGGGATGTCACTGGATGTAACAGGTATGGTGCGGTATTCTACTGTAATAATAATGTCCATTCACATATCTGTTTCATGGTAGGGTTGGGGGGTGGATTGAGAATTTGGCCGACCCTGCCGCATCCTAGCCCCAGACTTCAGGTCACACTGTGTGTGTTCTGAATTCTGGGGCCTCACACCCATCTACTACATTATCTGTACTCAGAGAGTTATCCCTGTGTTAGCTGTGGTGTTACATAGGACTGCTAGTGATCTACTACAGTAACTGTTAAAAGGGGCATGCCCGGGGTAGGGGAGGGGGGCACAATTTTTGGCTTGCCCCGGGTGCTGGCAACGCACGCTACTCCACTGCACAAACGTACTACATCTAACACATGAATAAAATCATTACAAAAACACCACATAGTTATTCTTCATTTCATATTATCCTCATGAATTAAGCTTCTATATTAGTGTTGTTAATCAGTAAACGGACAAATAAATAACATGATCATAGAGAGACAATACATAATTACCTGCACCAAAGAATTCACAATGACAATAACTAATCGGCTTATTAGTGTACACGGACATTATGGAGGCGCTCATTAGTACCGAAGGACCAGGAAGCGGTGAAGGCTCTGTACTCACCACTTCCTGGTCCTCGGCTGTCGGCTGCGAAGTCTGCGCACAGCGTGAGGGCGCTCTGTGACCTCACGCTGTGTGTGCTGGTTCACAGCACAGCCGGCAGCAGGAGGAAGAGGATTGCGATGTAGGTGAGGAGCGGCGGCGTCCGTAGCAGAAGAGGTAAGTGTTTTTTTTTGTTTGTTTTTTATAAAACATGAGGCAATCTGGGGCAATATGCTGGGGGCTGATCAGGGGCAATATGGAGATGCTGGGGGCTGAGCAGGGGCAATATGGAGATGCTGGGGGATGATCAGGGGCAATATGGAGATGCTGGGGGCTGATATGGGGCTCTTATCTGAGGTCTGATTGAGGGTCTGATCTGAGGTCTTGTTGGGGTCTTATTAACATTGGGGGTCTGATTGCTGGTCTGACCTGAGGTCTAATGAAAAATATTTTTTTCTTATTGTCCTCCTCTAAAACCTATGGGCGTCTTATAAGGCGAAAAATACGGTAAAAAAAAAACAAAACAATATCACGGGCATTGCCACATGCGAAAACGCCTGTACTATTAAAATATAAAAAAAACTTTACTCCCATACGGTGAACAGCATAACGGAAAAAAATAATAAAAATGGCTGATTAGCTATTTTTTCATCACTTTACTCCCAGAAAAATGTATAAAAGGTTGTCAAAATGTCATACACAGCCCAAAATGGTATTTACAAAAACTACAGATCATCTTGCAAAAAATAGCTCTCACACATCTCCTTATCCATAACTATTTAAAAGTTATGGGGGACAGAATACGGCGATGACAAGAAAAACACAGCATTAAAACACAAGAAAAACTATAGAAGTGTGGTATCGCCATAATTGTACTGGCCTAGAGAACGAAGAGTACAAGTCCGTTTTTCCACATAGTGAAAAACGTAAAAACAAAACCCATAAAACTGTGGCAGAATTGCGTTCTTTTTCCAATTCCACGCCATTTTGAATTTTCCATCCTCCCTTTACTTTGTATGCCATATTAAATGGTGGCATTATAAAGTACAACTAACAAGCCCTCATACGGCTATGTGACTGGACAAATATAAAGGTTATGTCTCCAGGAAGGCATGGAGCGAAAAATAAAAATGCAAAAATGGAAAATTGCTACGTCAGGAAGAGGTTAATATGGTGGAGTCCTTGGATCATATCTAAAAGTGCTTGTTGAACTTTTTTTGATTCTTTGATTTTTAGATAAAATGAATTGATGGAATGTTATTATTGCTTTGGCTTTTTCCAACACTCAGTCACAATGATGAACCTCTTTTATTCGGCAACGATTTGTTTAATGTTTTTTATCTCAGAAAAAAAGGCATTGTTGCATCAGCTTTGGTTTCATTAATTGTAGCAAGAAAATTGTGTTTTTGATAATAACATTTTCCTGTGTGGCCCACTTACATAGTAGCTTCTTTTTTTTTTACTATGGAATATTTTGCTTTGTAGATGCAGGCTTTGTGTGTAGGACCTTGTGCTAACTGTTATGAGAAAATTGATAAAAAATACAAAAAAAAAAGCTCTCTCATAGTTCTCTTGTAATCCGAGAGATAAAGGACCACTATGAGATCGTCAGGTGCTGAAGGTTCACGCTCAACACAGAACTGAAGGAATCAGCAATAGAGAAATGAAATGGCACGGTGCTGTATAGTATTTATAATTCTGCAGCTTAGAAACAAGTCAGCTAGCTTCAATGTACGCCATAGGGCAGTACAGCATATAAAAAAGATTGCCCATATTAAAGCATCCACTCAAAGAGCCATGGAAAGACTTTGGATAGCTTGAAACCTTCTATAATTAATAAATAGGTACTAGTATTTTTTTTATACTGTAACAGAAGTCTTAAAGGAGCACTCCAAGAAATGTTAACTCACCAGCAATATTCTCCCAGCTCTATTTCTGTTAGCTCAGTTGCATCCATACATTTTGAGCTGTTTCCTTGTGGGCAGCTGGGTCGTGTGATTCCCAGTCCGACCACTAGTCCAGAGCTTGATCTCTTGTGTAGATAAGATGTCAGTCTCCCATGTGTAGTTGACTTCCTGTGTACTACAGGATAACATTAGCATGTATCAAATCCATCCTGGCAGCTTTCAGACCCATGTCTTCCCCACCAAGCTCCACCCTACTTGTTCCTTTGCATAATCCTCTATGTATACAGTCCTGCTGAAGAAAACATTTCTGTCTTATCTAAGAAACTAGGGCTGTTGTGTGTTGTGCAGGTAAGAAATGATTAGCTGCAGTGTTATAAAAGTCCTCTGACTCTCTGAGTGCTATCTTTCCTTGGGGAGAGAGTGCCTTAATCGGTGTGAGGAGACTTAAGACCATACATGCTCCTCTGAAATTCTGGGGAAAAAGGGATGCAAATGAGCTCTTAAACTTTGCCTCTGATGCCACCAGATGTAAGGCAGATATCCTATAAGTCATTGTTCGACTCTTTAAATAGGCCATGAGACATGACTTGGATAGTAAATAAGCCAGCACCTCATCTGCAGACAGCTGTTTCAGGGTGATTGCCCCTCACTCACACTCAGGTCCGGCGCCACCTGTAAGGCGACCTAGGCAGCCACCTAGGGCGCAATTTAGCAGGGAGTGCCGGTCCCGTGCGGTTTAAAAAAAAAGCATTGCCACAAGTTTTTTTTTTAAGTATGGCGGGCGGCGGAGGGCCCTCCCCTGCATCGGGCGGCTGCCGCACTGCCCAGAGAGAGGGACTGACAGGAGGGAAGCGCCTCTAATGTAGCGTGGCCGAGCTCTGTTCGGTCCGTGGTACAGAAGCATTTGTTTTCTGTACCCGGCCGGACTGACAGGAAGTGCTCATTTAGTGTGCACCTGTAATGCAGACCGAACAGAGCTCGGCCACGCTACACTAGAGGTGGGGGGGGAAGAATGACAAGGGAGTGGGGGGGGGATGAGAGTGACAAGGGAGGGGGGGAGGAAATGATGAGAGTGACAAGGGAGTGGGGGGAATGAGAGTGACAAGGGGGGGGGAGGAAATGATGAGAGTGGCAAGGGAGTGGGGGGAGGAAATGATGAGAGTGACAAGGGAGTGGGGGGAGGAAATGATGAGAGTGACAAGGGAGAGGGGAAATGAGAGTGACAAGGGAGTGGGGGGGGGAATGAGAGTGACAAGGGAGTGGGGGGCTACTCAAACAAAACAATAGCTGATCTTAAGGAGACCAGCTACAGAAAACACTGTGGAGCCTCATTTAAGAGTCTCGACACAGCAATCCAAAGTGCAAAGCTCCCTGGGAAACAGTGATATGCAAAATAACTGTGGAGCCCCAGTTATGGGTCTTCAACACAGTGAAAGCCAGATATCCCTCAAAGGAAGGAAAACCGAGCAAAGGGGTGTCCCCATTACAGAGATCACCAAATCCACCATATTAGGTAGCCCCTATGTCAAGATCCCGCTCTTTTACAAGCTTTAAGGATGTGACGGGGAAAACCTAAGCCAGTTATCCATCCACAGACAGCTGTTTCGGGGTGTTGCCCCTCATCAGTGTGGAGTAGGATTCTGGCTAACCGGGAGCAATGCCTTGGAGACTACTCAAACAAAACAATAGCTGATCTTAGGGAGACCAACTACAGAAAACACTGTGGAGCCTCATTTAAGAGTCTCGACACAGCAATCCAAAGTGCAGGGGGGGGGGGGGGGAGAGAGTGACAAGGGACGGAGGGGGGGGGGGGGGGAGAAGAGAGTGACAAGGGAGGGGGGGGGGGGGAGAGTGACAAGGGAGTCCCCAGAGCCAAACTGCAGCCAGAGACCAGATCATCTTATTGTCCTGGTGGTAAGTAGACAATGCAATATGTTTATTATATAATTGTTTAGTTATTAATACTACATTGGAAACTAATTTACCTCACATTAAGGCTCCATTCACACGTCCACAACGTGTTTTGCAGATACACGGAGCCGCAGATCCGCAAAACACGGAAAGCGGCAATGTGCATTCCGCATTTTGTCGGATCGCACATTGCCGGCACTAATAGAATATGCCTGTTCTTCTCCGCAATTGCGGACAAGAATAGGACATGTTCTATTTTTTTGCGGAACGGAAGTGGGGACCCGGAAGTGCGGATCCGCAATTCCGTGTCCGGGCAGCACATCATGCTGCCCCATAGGAATGAATGGGTCCGCAATTCCGTTCCGCAAAATGCAGAACGAAATTGCGAAAATTTACTTTCAATGGGTCCGTGGAAAAATCGGAAAATGCACCGTTTTGTAGCCGGATCCATGATCCGTGTTTCCTGTCCGTCAAAAAAATATGACCTGTCCTATTTTTTTGACGGACAACGGTTCACAGACCCATTCAAGTCAATGGGTCCGTGAAAGAACACGGATGCACACAAGATTGGCATCCGCATCCGTGATCCGTGGCCGTAGGTTACTTTCATACAGACGGATCCGAAGATCCGTCTGCATAAAAGCTTTTTCAGAGATGAGTTTTCACTTCGTGAAAACTCATATCCGACAGTATATTCTAACACAGAGGCGTTCCCATACTGATGGGGATGCTTCTAGTTAGAATATACTACGAACTGTGTACATGACTGCCCCCTGCTGCCTGGCAGAACCCGATCTCTTACAGGGGGCTGTGATACGCACAATTAACCCCTCAGGTGCTGCACCTGAGGGGTTAATTGTGCATATCATAGCCCCCTATAAGAGATCAGGTGCTGCCAGGCAGCAGGGGGCAGACCCCCCTCCCTCCCCAGTTTTAATTTCATTGGTGGCCAGTGCGGCCCCCACCCCCGCACCCCCCTCCCTCTATTGTAATATCATTGGTGGCCAGTGTGCGGCCTCCCCCCGGCCCCCCCTCCATTGTATTATCATTGGTGGCCAGTGTGCGGCCCCCCCGGCCCCCCCCTCTATTGTATTATCATTGGTGGCCAGTGTGCGTCCTCCCCCGGCCCCCCCTCCCTCCCTCTATTGCATTATCATTGGTGGCCAGTGTGCGCCCCCCCCCCCCTCTATTGTATTAATATCAATGGTGGCCAGTGTGCGGCCTCCCCTTTCCCCCCCCCGATCATTGGTGGCAGCGGAGATTCCGATCGGAGTCCCAGTTTAATCGCTCTGGGGCTCTGATCGGTAACCATGGCAACCATGGTAAGTGACAGATCATTAAGCAATGCGCCGCACAGACCTGTCACTTACCAGTAGGAGGAGCTCCCGGCCGGTCACAGACAGCGCAGCAGGTAAGTATGATGCTTCTAATATTGTAATATTGCTAAGTAACCATGGCAACCAGGCCTGCAGTAGCGTCCTGGTTGCCATGGTTACCAATCGGAGCCCCAGCGATTAAACTGGGACTCCGATCGGAACTCTCTGCTGCCACCAATGATCGGAAAGGGGGGGGGGGGGGGAGAGGGGAGGCCGCACACTGGCCACCAATGATAATACAATAGAGGGAGGGAGAGGGGGCCGGGGGTGGGGGCCGCACACTGGCCACCAATGATAATACAATAGAGGGAGGGGGGGCGGGGGGGGCGCACACTGGCCACCAATGATAATACAATAGAGGGAGGGAGAGGGGGCCGGGGGTGGGGGCCGCACACTGGCCACCAATGATATTCAAACTGGGGAGGGAGGGGGGTCTGCCCCCTGCTGCCTGGCAGCCCCTGATCTCTTACAGGGGGCTATAATATGCACAATTAACCCCTCAGGTGCAGCACCTGAGGGGTTAATTGTGCGGATCACAGCCCCCTGTAAGAGATCGGGTGCTGCCAGGCAGCAGGGGGCAGTCATGTACACAGTTCTCAGTATATTCTAACTAGAAGCGTCCCCATCGCTATGGGAACGCCTCTGTGTTAGAATATACTGTCGGATATGAGTTTCACGATCTAACTCATATCAGACAGTATATTCTAACATAGAGGCGTTCCCATGGTGATGGGGACGCCTCAAGTTAAAATATACCATCGGATTGGAGAAAACTCCGATCCGATGGTATAATAGGGACTCCTGACTTTACATTGAAAGTCAATGGGGGACGGATCCGTTTGAAATTGCACCATATTGTGTCAACGTCAAACGGATCCGTCTCCATTGACTTGCATTGTAATTCAGGACGGATCCGTTTGGCTCCGCACGGCCAGGCGGACACCAAAACAACTTTTTTTTCATGTCCGTGGATCCTCCAAAAATCAAGGAAGACCCACGGACGAAAAAACGGTCACGGATCACGGACCAACGGAACCCCGTTTTGCGGACCATGAAAAAATACTGTCGTGTGCAGGAGGCCTAATGTAGTGGTACTGGTGTCTATAGCCTGTTCCTGCAGAGAAAAGACACTGTGCAGTACTGGTGGTAAAGGAGTACTATAGTGCCAGGAAAACAAACTCATTTTCCTGGCACTATTCAGTTGTTAGGAGTGGGGCACCCTCGTGTCCCCCTCCCACTGGGCTGAAGGGGTTAAAACCCCTCACTGGGAACTCTTGTCCCCGATACTCCTCTCTGCTGCGAATGCGCATGCGCACGCATTCAAAACTATGTTCCGCGTCTTCCCACTATAATTTTCACAGTGAGAATCACGGAAGCACCTCTACCGGCTGTCAGGGAGACAGCTACAAGAAGCTTGATTAACCCTAAGAGAAACATAGCAGTTCTTTTAATTTAAATGCTGAGAAGGGGGTGGAACATGATATGGGCAGATCATCTGATAAGAAGGGGGGGGGGCCCGCAATTTTTATCTTGCCTAGGGCGGCAAAAATCCTTGCAACGGCCCTGCTCACACTTTCTTTACAATATGTGTGCTCTGTTTGCAGAATCTCCAGTGTAATTTTATGAGATGTATCTTCACGCTGCTCTTGTCTTCCTCCTGCTTGCAGGAGTTGACAGATAGTTATCTATCGAGAGGCAGCAGAGCTAGAGTGAAGCTGCTTCACATAAGAATACAATGAGACTCTGCAGTACGAGTTTTATTTCACTGCTTTACCACGCAATGCTGCACACGAAAGGAACCAAGATGGCAAACACGCCACAAATAGCAAATCAACTAAAACAGGTATGCACAATCCATACACAAGAGCCTCTACATTGTTCTTTAACAATGGCCTATACTGCACTATAAAAAATGCTGAACTGCTTCTTTAAAGGGTTTCTGTCACCTGAAAAATGGGTATTAAGCTGGCTGACCTTAGCGATGTGCTAACGTCAGCTGAACATAACTATATTAGTGCCATCTCACTGCCTGAAGCCTTTATTGAGAAAAACTAACTTTTATAATATGCTAATTAGCCTATAGGTGCGAGGGGGGGGGGCGTTCTCCCACCTCCGTTCTCCCACCTCTGGCCATGCCCTGGTACACTAGAGTAACAGGGGCAGCATTGTTGGTCTCCTACCTCCGGACCAGTCTGCAGTGTAAATCTTGCGCCGTTCAGTATTCGGCGTAGGCGCAGTGAGGAAGTCAGCAGCTGCTGAGCGTCCTTGCCTCACTGTGCCTGCACCGAATACTGAACGCCGCAAGATTTCCACTGCAGACATGGCCAGGCAGTGCTGCTCTCCTCCAGCCGGCCATGTCAATAGAGAGAAGAAGGGCGTGAAAAGAGGTGGGCAAACGGAGCCTCTAGGAGCAGAGGCAACGCCCCCCCCCCCCCCCCGCACCTATAGGCTAATTAGCATATTATAAAAGTTAGTTTTTCTCAATAAAGGCTTCAGGCAGTGAGATGGCACTAATATAGTTATGTTCAGCTGACGTTAGCACATCGCTAAGGTCAGCCAGCTTGATACCCATTTTTCAGGTGACAGTAACCCTTTAATGACAAGCTACAGTAAAGTAAAAATATACTGAGATTGTGCTGCTTTCTGCTATTACTGTATCTCTATATCTTTGTAGCAGCCGGCATGTAATTTTCCACCTCGAGCATTCATATATTTCTGGACAAGAAGACTATTTTTATGAAATGCCAACAGAAAATGAACGTACACCCAATTTTCAGAGGTTGCAGATGCAATTCAATATACTCAGTGGAATTCTAAGGCCACGCTAAAATTACACACTACATTCGTTTTAATGATTTAATTTAATTTGTCAGAAAAAAATTGATTTCCAGAATAAAGTTCACCTGGAAGGATCAAAAGATGCCTAACCTGAAATATATACCACTGCTTGATTGCCAGATCTCAAGAGACCTGGAGATACAAGTCTCTTTGTTGAAGGAAAAATCGTCTGCAGCCCATGATAAAACAGGAATGTGTGCCTTTTCCATGGTTTTCCTCTTATGGCAGAAAACAAAGGGTCTTGTTTCTAAATCATTTATCTGATCTGTATTTTAGTATGTGCAACAAGCCTTACAGAGGAGATCTGGATTGTGCGCAAAGTTACAGAAACTTGCACTGTAGCCGAGAGGCAAAAGAAAATGCTCTCTGGGCCTATATAAATAGTTTACTGAAGAGAACATGGCACAGACTCATGTGTGTGCAATCCTGTTCGTAAGCTCTGATCTTCAGGACTGTAGGTCTAAGCAGGGAACTACTGATCACACTGATATGCTCCATATGAAATAAGCAAGCAGAGGTTGCCTGTAGCTGCAGTCCCCAAGATCTACTCTCTATGGGACTTAATTACAATACATGATATAGCAATACCTGAAGAGTTACTATGTTCTCAATACACAATACAATTCCATTGCTTGCTCATTTTTATAAGTCAAAGAGATCGAGAATGAAATGGCTGAGGCATTTTGGACATTTTCTCTGCATAATACAGCACTGTAATAGAAATGGCACCGTATTCAGCTCAGCGATTCCATCAGTGATTATGAGCCAAAACCAGGAGTGAAGCCTCCTCAGACATAAGGTATAAGGGTCCATTCACACTTCCGTATGTGTTTTGCGGATCTGTATGTGTTTTGCGGACACCGGCAATGTGCGTTCCGCATTTTGCGGACCGCATATCGCCGGCAGTCTCTCATAGAAAATGCCTTTTCTTGTCCGCAATTGCAGACAAGAATAGGACATGTTCTATTTTTTTGTGGATGCGGACAGCACATTCCGGCCCTATTGAAAATTAATGGGTCCACACCTGTTCCGCAAAATTGCGGAACGGATGCGGACCCATTTTGCGGACGTGTGAATAGACCCTAAGGGCTCATGCACATGATTGTTGTTGTTTTGCAGTCCGTTTTTCACGGATCTGTTGTTCCGTATGTGAGTTTTTTTCCCCTCTGATTTAAGTCCTCTTCCGTTGCGTTATTCCACAAAACATATACGTATGGTTTCTGTATGTGATCGTTTTATTGCGGATCGGAAACGGAAACAGTAACTTATTAATCACCAAAGACATGAGGAATATGGGCGGGGCATAACATTTCTACAGTATGGATCCGCAAAATACAGATGAAATACGGATGACATATGAATGTGTTCCGTGTGCGTTCCGTATTTTTTACGGACCCATTGACTTGAATGGGGCCTCGGACTGTAATTTGCGGACAATATTAGGACATGCACTACTTTTTTGCGGAACGGAAATATGGAAATACGGAAACGGAATGCACACGGAGTACCTTCCTTTGTTTTTGCGGACCCATTGAAGTAAATGGTTCCGCATACAGTCTGCAAAAAAAACTGAACGGTAGAGGAAAGAAAATACTTTGTGTGCATGAGCCCTAAGGGAAAGATCTGCTCCTATTCTGTTTTTAGAGCTGCAACTGGTTTTGTTTCACAATCACTGATGAAAATCACTGAGCAAAACACTGACATGTGAAGGAGGCATAAGTGGTTGTATGTGTCCCAAAGATTGGACCTCCCAGCAATCAGTAAGTGATGAAATATCTAAGTTTAAGTGGGAAAATGCGCACATTATCACAGACATTCCTAATTTGCTTATGATTGGAAGATGAATTAACTCTTTAAAGCTGGACTTTTTGAATAAAATTTGGGATTTTAGTCCAAGGATTTTATTTATAAAGTATTCTGTATTGTGAAAAAAAGGCTCCTATTTCAGAGTCACAATCCCACAAAAACTACAGCAGTACTACTGTATCTTATTTGATTAATGCCCACAATAAATTGATTTAGCAATTCAAGATTATACACTTACAAAAACAGAATTTGTTGAATAGTTTTACTTGGTGCCATGTGAAATGGACAGCTAAACAACCATGTAATCCATTGTTGCGTCACAACTGAAGTAGCTCAGGAAAGGCATGGAGCCATCAGCCGGCGACTGGTTAAGAATTTAGCACTACTGAAATTGTTTCCCATTCTTGTGGCAGTGGAGCTGTGGGGCCACGATTTCTCCAACAAGCGGGTATGTTTTCATTGTGATAACTAGAGATGAGCGAATCGAATCAGACGAAGTAGAATTCGATCCAAATTTCAGGAAAAATTTGATTCGCAACAAATGAGAAATTTCCTCACGATTCGTGGTAACGAATCCAATTTTTCATAAAATGGCGGTTACACGTGTGAGGACATGGTGCAAGGAACTCTGGGAAGGCAGGCTGACCCATAATGCCATGCATGCAGCCAATCAGCAGCCAGCCCGTCCTGTGATGTCACAGCCCTATAAATATGGCAGCCATCTTAGAGTCAGACATTTTCCAGCGTTCTTAAAGCGGAGACAGAAGTGAGAAGGTTGCTAGGGACACAGCAATAGGAAAAACCTCATTGTGAAAAAAACCCTGAAAAAAATATTTATAAGTGCAGGGAAAGGATAGGGAGGAATCATTTCACAGCATCTTAGTGAAGGGAGAGACGTCAGAAGGCGCTAGGGACAGTGCCAGAAAAGCGATTTACAAGTGCAGGGAAAGGATAGCGAGGAATCATTTCACAGCATCTTAGTGCAGGGAGAGACATCTGAAGTCGCTTGGGACAGTGCTAGAAAAACCTCATTGTGAAAAAAAAAGCGATTTACAGGTGCAGGCAAACACTATTTGGGGATCTAAATAGCCATTATACAGCTCTGGCATTCCAGCAATTTGTTTTTGTTATTGGAGTGCAAGTGCTATGTTGAAAAGCCTTTACTGGATTATATCTGTGGAAAAAGAAAAATACATACACATTTCACTTCTGCAGTTATTTGTGTAGAAAGAGTTTAGTGGCCTATTTCAGTACAAAAAGGAAAAATATATACGCATTTCACTTCTGCAGTTATATGTGGTGAAAGCATTTAGTGTCCTATTTCAGTACTAAAGGGGAAAAATAAACACTTCACTGTTGCATTTATTTGTGGTGAAAAACTTTAGTGGCCTATTTCAGTACAAAATTAAAAATATATACTCATTTCACTTCTGCAATTATATGTGGTGAAAGTATTCAGTGTCCTATTTCAGTACAAAAAGGAAAAATATATACGCATTTCACTTCTGCAGTTATATGTGGTGAAAGCATTTAGTGTCCTATTTCAGTACTAAAGGGGAAAAATAAACACTTCACTGTTGCATTTATTTGTGGTGAAAAACTTTAGTGGCCTATTTAAGTACAAATCAAAAAATATATTCACATTTAACTTCTGCAGCTATATGTGGTGAAAGCGTTCAGTGTCCTATTTCAATTGTAAGAAGGTACAAGGAATCATCGTGGATGATATGTACGTGTCACGAGGTTCCTGGCCTTGGTGAAGTAAGAACCGGTTTTTATGCGTCAGCAGCAGTTGCTGTTTGACACCTTAATACGTAGTATGGCTATATAGCTGATTCGGGACGGCTCTTACTGGGAGTAGTCAAAGTGCTGGGTAGGTGACTACTCCCTATGTTCCAGGCCGGGTTTTGCCAGGCCTAAAAACCAGCCAGCACTGCCAGGTGAGGAGGATTACCTCAGTCTGACAGTGGAGCTCAGGAGGTGTGTGTGCTGGGATCTGAGGCTTGTGCTGTGCTGGAGGGCTGAGACCCGTCTGTAAGGGAAACGGGCCCTCTTTAAAGCCTGCTATGGACTGCTGGAGGCAGAACTGCCAGCAAAGTGGTTTTGCAATGTGGACTTTCCATTGTGTGTGAACTAACACCAAGACTGCAAAGTAACGTTTTGTTTTTCCTTTATGTTTGAATAAACACGGAAGTTTGATTTAAGAACTGGGAATTTGCCTCTGTACTGCGTCCACACACTCTGTCTATCAGTGCAAATCCCCACAATTGGTGTAGGATGCGGACAAGAGCAGTGAGGCTGGCGTAAACGCAGATATTTTTGGTTTATGCATTATTCAGGCACGGTTGTATGTCGTACATTAAACCAGCTGTATTACAACCAGTGCCTCACGACAAAATGGAGGCTGTTGTGAAGGCCCTCATGGAGGCTAATCTGCAGCAGCGAGAGACAAACCTGCACCAACGTGAGGCTAATAAGCAGCAGCAGGAGACCAACTAGTTGCTGCTACAACATGTGATGGCTTTGCAAACAGCAGGAGCAGCTGATAGCCTCTCCTCTAAGCAGGCTCAGGAGGCCAGGGAGTATATTAGCCGGAACACGGATGTGTTATCGGATCTCCCTGGACGCACTTCCCCAATTCGGTATGACAATTGTCACTGAGCCTCAAGCGAAAGTCCAGCTAAAACCATACCGGGTACCCGAGGCTCGGTGACAAGCCATCTCAGAGGAAGTACAGATGATGCTTAGGCTAGACGTCATTGAGGAGTCTAAAAGTGAGTGGGCTAGTCCTATAGTGCTAATAGCCAAGCCGGACGGGACACTCCGGTTCTGTAACGATTTTCGTAAACTGAGCGAGATTTCCAAATTTGATGCGTTTCCCATGCCCATATGGATGAGCTTATCGAGAGGTTAGGACAAGCCCGGGATTTTTCTGTTTTGGACCTCACAAAAGGGTACTGGCAGGTGCCCTTAACGGAGGTTGCCAAAGAGAAAACTGCCTTCATCACCCCTGAAGGGCTGTATCAGTACAAGGTGCTACTCTTTGGTCTGCATGGTGCCCCCGCCACTTTTCAATGGCTTATGGACATTGTGCTGTGTCCACATTGTCAGTACACTTCGGCTTACCTGGAGGATTTTGTCATCCACATTACCAATTGGGAAAGTCACCGACCCAAAGTGCAGGCTGTAGTGGAATCCCTTCGGAAGGCGGGACTAACAGCTAACCCAAATAAATGTGCGATAGGGTTAGAGGAGACTGGAGAGCGGGAATTCATATTGCAGACAGACGCCTCCGAAGTAGGCCTTGGTGATGTACTGTCTCAGGAAGTCAACGGGGAGGAGCATCCCATTGTCTTGCTAAGCCGCAAGCTCACCCCAACAGAGACCAGGTACAGTATCGTGGAGAGAGTGCCTGGCTATCAAGTTGGCACTCGAGTCTCTCCGCTATTATTTGTTGGGGAGAACATTCTGCCTAGTGACTGACCACTCCCCTCTCAAGTGGATGAGCCAGGCCAAAGAGAGAAATGCCTGGGTCACTAGGTGGTTCCTGTCCTTACAAAACTTTAAGTTCTCCGTAGAACACTGGGCAGGCCAGTTGCAGGGAAACGCGGATGCCCTGTCCCGAGTATACTGTATAGCATGTGTTCACCCCCTCAGGGTTGAACAAAGGGGGGAGGTATTTAAGAAGGTACAAGGAATCATCGTGGATGATAGGTACTTGTCACCAAGGTTCCTGGCCTCAGTAGAGTAAGAGCCGGTTTTTATGTGTCAGCAGCAGTTGCTGTTTGACACCTTAATACGTAGTATGGCTGTATAGCTGATATGGGACAGCTCTTACAGGGAGAAGTCAAAGTGCTGGGTGGGTGACTACTCCCCATGTTCCAGGCTAGGTTTTGCCAGGCCTAAAAACCAGCCAGCACTGCCATGTGAGGAGGATTACCTCAGTCTGACAGTGGAGCTCAGGAGGTGTGTGTGCTGGGATCTGAGGCTTGTGCCATGCTGGAGGGCTGAGACCCGTCTGTAAGTAAAACGGGCCCTCTTAAAAGCCTGCTATGGACTGCTGGAGGCAGAACTGCCAACAAGGTGATTTTTGCTATGTGGACTTTCCATTGTGTGTGAACTAACACCAAAACTGCAAAGTGATGTTTTGTTTTTGCTTTATGTGTGAATAAACATGGAAGTTTGATTTAAGAACTGGTAATTTGCCTCTTTACTGCATCCGCACACAGAGCGAATCCCCACACAGTACAAAAAGGAAAAAATATATGCACTTCACTGTTGCATTTATTTGTGGTGAAAGAATTTAGTGGCTTATTTCAGTACAATATATATATATATATATATATATATATATATATATATATATATACACATTTCACTTCTGCAGTTATATGTGGTGAAAGCGTTCAGTGTCCTATTTCAGTACAAAAAGGAAACAAATATACGCATTTCACTCGTGCATTTATTTCTGCTAAAAGCATTTACTGGCCAATTTCAGTACAAAAAGAAAAATATATTCTCAGTTCACTTCTGCAGTTATATGTGTTGAAAGCATTTAGTGGCCTATTTCAGTACAGAAAGAAAAATATATACGCACTTCACTGCTGCATTTATTTCTGCTAAAGCGTTTACTGGCCTATTTCAGTACAGAAATAAAAAATATACACACTTCACTGGTGCACTTATTTGTGGCAAAAGCATTTAGTGGCCTATTTCAGTACAGAAAGAAAAATATATACGCACTTCACTGGTGCACTTATTTCTGGAAAAAGAGTTTAGTGGCCTATTTCAGTACAAAAAGGAAAAATATATACGCATTTCACTTGTGCAGTTTTATGTGGTGAAAGAGTTTAGTGGCCTATTTCAGTACAAAACGAAAAATATGTACGCATTTCACTTCTGCAGTTATTATTTCAGTACAAAAACAAAATATATTTAGCGTTCACTGTTGCAGTTATATGTGGCAAAACCTTTAGTGACGTAGAAAACGATACATTTATTCTGCGTTCAGCGCTGCAGTTATGCGTGGTAAAGCCTTTAGTTGCGTATTTCAGTAGAAAATGAAAAATGTATTCTCTGTCATTGTGCCACTTGGTGGCCTTCTCCTGATGCTGCTGCAGCCACCTCCAGACTCTGTCATTGTGCCACTCGTTGGCTTCCTCATACTGCTGCCACCTCCACACTCGGTCATTGTGCCACTCGGTGGCCTCCTCATACTGCTGCCAACTCCAGACTCTGTTATTGTGCCACTCTGTGGCCTCCTCATGCTGCTGCCACCTCCAGACTCTGTCATTGTGCCACTCGGTGGCCTTCTCCTGATGCTGCTACTACCGCCACCTCCAGACTCTGTCATTGTGCCATTCTGTGGCCTTCTGATGCTGCCACCACCTTCACACTGTCATTGTGCCACTCTGTGGTCTCCTCATGCTGCCACCACCTCCAGACTCTGTCCTTGTGCCACTCGGTGACCGTCTTCTGATGCTGCTGCTGTTGCTGCTGCCACCTCCAGACTGTCATTATGCCACTCGGTGGCTTCCTCATACTGCTGTCAACTCCAGACTCTGTTATTGTGCCACTCAGTGGCCTCCTCATGCTGCTGCCACCTCCACACTCTGTCATTATGCTACTCGTTGGCCTCCTCATACTGCTGCAAACTCTAGACTCTGTCATTGTGCCACTCGGTGGCCTTCTCCTGATGCTGCTACTGCCGCCACCTGCAGACTCTCATTTTGCCACACTGTGGCCTCCTGATGCTGCCGCCACCTCCACACTGTCATTGTGCCACTCTGTGATCTCCTCATACTGCCACCACCTCCAGACTCTGTCATTGTGCCACTATGTGGATTCCTGATGCTGCCGCAACCTCTAGACCCTGTCATTGGGCCACTCTGTGGTCTACTCATGCTGTTCCCTCCCTCCCCACTTCATGACTGGGCCACTAATTTGCCTTTCGGCCTGGCTGACATCATCATTTGTTTGACCCTTCTTCTGATCTGTCAGAAGGAAGGAAAAATTAGTTGCACAACGGATCCTGTCTGTGTAGAAGCTGTAAGGCCTGTATGGTCCCATCAGAATTGGCTTATGATTTGGTAGCCAAAAGCAGGAGTGGGTACAAAACACAGAAGACATGCAAATATTCCATTCCTGTTTTAGATCCAGTCCTGCTTTTTTTTGGCATTAGCAATACTGATGGATTATTGAGCAAATGCTGACCGAGTGAAGGCATATGCTCCACAGACAGGATCTGTTTTTTGGGGGTTTTTGTTCTGAAGGATCAGAGGTAGGGCAAATTAACCAGTGACATCAACTTAAACTTACTGATGACACCCTCTGCACTCTGTCGGGGGGGGGGGGGCTCTACTTGTATAAGCTTTAATAGAACAGGTTCTGATAACATCTATGTGGAATCATCTGGCGACAGTGTAAAAGGAGTGCTCTTCTTCTTGGCACTAACATCAACCTGTAAGGTTGAGTTCATACTTGAGTTGTTTGGTCAGTTTTGGCCCCGTGACTGTCCTAATAAGTGAAGTGTGCAGTGATTCTGAGAGCGACGCCTGTCATCTGCATGTCATACGGACTCACAGTATTATTTCACTACCAAAGCAGACTCCCTATGCGTGTTACTATAAGGCACAGTGTTCTACACCACTATAAAGGGTCTCTGCAGCCAGGAAATAGGCATTTTTAACGTAATTCGCCGCAAATACATTCGCATCAAACTGAATTTTTCCCAAGAAAGAATCGGCGAATCGAATTTTTGATCTAGTGATAACCATACTTTGGTGCATGCCATTTTTAATTTGTCTGCTTCTCCTCCCCCCAGTTGCAGTCTCTCTGGGCATTTGATATTGCATTGCTTGAAGCTAAATGCTTGTGTGTTTCCAAGCACGTTCAGGGTACAAGGAATTTGGTGGCTGGCACTTCGTTCTGCTTTCACTTCCACAGTTTTAGTGAGCTGGTACCTAATGCAGATGAGGTCAGTGCTGTGTGTCCTCAAAACCTGTAGAACTTAGTGGAGATGTGGTCATTTAGTTACTGCAGCGGTCAGTGTCTATCAGGACATGGTGCTGATGGTACCAGCAGGTTTGGAATGAGTGGGACAGGGGGAGTGTGTCAGAGTTCATTGGAGGATTATCTAGTGCAGGTGTTGAGGCTGAAGTGCGGATTTTGTGCATGGTTTGTCACCAACAGTGGTGTCCCAAAAGTTATCCACATTAGCATTTATGTTCCAGATACAGGGTGGCCAGGATATTACCAAGAATTTTTTGGTCCACCAGATGATGAAGGGATGAGCTACAACTGGATGAGGTAGGTCTGCATAAAGATAGGGTGGATAGTTGTGTGGGTCATTCTAAGACAGATCAGTGGGGGCATGGGTGCTTAGTGACATTGTATGCTGTGCCTAGGTCAGCTGCTTGCCCAGTAGCCAGTGTCTCCCAAAACCTACTAGCTCAGGGACGGATGCCACGCCACTTTTTACAGCATGCTGATGGCAAAGCATTATCCCAGTTTGTGGATATTTTTCGAAAGGGATTGTCCATGCTGGGAGAACAGCCAGGAATTATGCTTCATATTCCTTTTGGATAATGGCTGCCATGGTAACCTCCAGGTAGGGGTTAGGGGAGGAGATGGTGACGGCAATCGGTTGGTGGGAATCACAGAGGTATAGGCTATATGTATATCCTCAGCTAATATCTGAGTAGTTAGGTAGGTGCGATGATTAATATTCCTTGGTTAGTTTTAATGCATGGCTAATAGGGCTGTAGAGGTCAAATGTGTCACTCGTGTGTTCGACCCGGAGAGTATTTGGTCCTTTTTGTTTGCTGATCATTTTGACCATTCATACATGTTTTCAGGTGTGCAGAAATTCACCCCAAGGGTCGCTAGCTAGGGTTGTGTAATGAATCTGTGATAGTGCGGTGAATGGGAATACGTGGGATGATCTGGAGCTGAGTGCTTTAATTATTATTGCCAAATAGACTCCCCAGCTGATGTTCTGGTGCTGCATGTCAGAGGGAATGGTTTATGGTCTTCTATGGAGCTGATTTGGGATATCAAGTTTGATATATTGAGGCTGGTATCCAAATGTGCCGGGAGGGTGGGCGACAGGCTAGATATGGCAGGTTCAGGGTAAATAGGGAGGTGGATAATTTTGTACCTAGGAATGGGGAATTGTGGTGTGCCATAAGGAGTTGAAATCTCCACCTTGGGAATTTCATAGATGTGATGGGGTGCACTTGAACAATATAGGGAACTGAGTTTGGTCCGAACTTTGCTATCTTTTGGACAGCAGATGAACCTGAATCTTTCCGGGGTTATTTTGGAAGAATCCACTAAAACGGCATGTAGCACCATTTTAGTGCACATGGCAGGAAAAAAGCACAAGGGAAGAAGAAGAAGAGTTCTTACATGACCCTGAGACATGCCATACTGTCATTGCCAGGAACAATGAAAGGAAAGGCTAGGATTCCAAAGAAGACTTGTGTGTGCGGTGGTCAATAGAGAGAAGCAGCTGACAGGCAGAGAGTCAGAAAGAGAATGGAGACAGGACCTGTAGTTGTGCCTGCTATCAGAAGTGCAGGTGCACCTCAAAAGCAGCTACCTGCAAGCAAAAACTTTCATTTTGTCACTTTGTGGGGCCTACATAGTGGATACCCCCATAAATGACCCCATTGTAGAAACTACACCCCTCAAGTTACTTAAAACCGATTTTACAAACTTTGTTAACCCTTTAGGCGTTCCACAAGAATTAAAGGAAAATGGAGATCAAATTTTAAAATTTCACTTTTTTGGCAGATTTTCCATTTTACAAACTAAGAAGACAGGTTGGCATCAGCAGGAGCTGCTCAAACCCACATGCAGTTGTGCATATATATAGGGGAGCAAATCCTGCACTTGTGGCCCGTTGCTAATGGCAATCCCCAGCAAAATGCATACAATGGAGGATGCCCGCGGCGAACCACAAGTACCACAATAGACATCCTACACAAGGTAACAAGTGCGGATGTGATAATTAATATAACAATATAACAAAACAATAACAAACATAGGTGCACTCTGCAGTCTCACTAATTCTCAAACTGATTTTAAATTGAGAGATTAGTCAACATGTCCTACGGTGTAGAACATGTCTTAAGCCCGACACCACGACAAGGTTTCTCAAGTAGCCCGGGACCCTACACTCTCCTACCTGAGCCATATGGGCAATACCAGGAGCCAGTGGGCAAATTACAGGAGCATAGGGCCGACTCGCAAACAACTCACCAGTTACCTCCAGCATGTGGCCATGCTTGCAATGGGAGGAGGGAGGAGTCTGTGAGTCCACTCAAGACTTGCTGATATAGCCCAGGCTTCACAGGTGCACCTAAATGTGACCTGTAGATGGAAAACAGGCACATTTAAATAGGAGTTTATACACCTCCAGGAATCTATATATACAAACTAAGAAGACAGGTTGGCATCAGCAGGAGCTGCTCAAACCCACATGCAGTTGTGCATATATATAGGGGAGCAAATCCTGCACTTGTGGCCCGTTGCTAATGGCAATCCCCAGCAAAATGCATACAATGGAGGATGCCCGCGGCGAACCACAAGTACCACAATAGACATCCTACACAAGGTAACAAGTGCGGATGTGATAATTAATATAACAATATAACAAAACAATAACAAACATAGGTGCACTCTGCAGTCTCACTAATTCTCAAACTGATTTTAAAATTGAGAGATTAGTCAACATGTCAAATTTTTTCTTTAACACATCGATGGTTAACAGCCAAACAAAACTCAATATTTATTACCCAGATTCTGCGGTTTACAGAAACACCCACATGTGGTCATAAACTGCTGTATGGGGCACACGGCAGGGCACAGAAGAAAAAGGAACTCCACATAGTTTTTAGATGCCATGTCCCATTTGAAGCCCGCTGATGCACCCTTACAGTAGAAACTCCCAAGAAGTGATCCCATTTTGGAAACTAGGGGATAAGGTGCCAGTTTAATTGGCTACTATTTTTGGGTACATATGATTTTTTGATCATTCATTAAAACACTTTATGGGGCAAGGTGACCAAAAAATTGGTTGTTTTAGCACAGTTTCTATTTATTTATTTTACAGCACTCACCTGAGGGGTTTAGTCAAGTGACATTTTTATAGAGCAGATTGTTACGGACGTGGCGATACCTAATATGTATACTTTTTCTTATTTATTAAAGTTTTACACAATAATAGCATTTTTGAAACAAAAAATTATGTTTTAATGTGTCCATGTTCTGAGAGCTATCGTTTTTTTATTTTTTGAGAAATTTTCTTATGTAGAGGCTCATCTTTTGCGGGATGAGGTGACGGTTTTATTGGTACCATTTTGTGGGAGATACGCGTTTTTGATCACTTGGTGTTACACTTTTTGTGATGTAAGGCTAAGTCTACACGACGACATTTGTCGCGCGACAATAAGTCGCGCGACAAATAAGGTGCAACATTTGTCGCGCAACATTTTGTTGCACCAATGTCGCGCAACAATTTTTATAATGGCAGTCTATGGTGTTGCACTGCAACATGCAACATGCTGCGACTGCGACGCAACAGTCACAGAAAAATCCATCTCGTTGGATTTTCTGCGACTGTTGCGTCGCAGTCGCAGCATGTTGCATGTTGCAGTGCGACACCATAGACTGCCATTATAAAAATTGTTGCGCGACATTGGTGCAACAAAATGTTGCGCGACAAATGTCGTCGTGTAGACCTAGCCTAAGGTGACAAAAATTGCTTGTTTTGACACCTTTTTTTTTTTTTTTTACGGTGTTCACCTGAGGGGTTAGGTCATGTGATATTTTTATAGAGCTGGTGTTTACGGACGCGGCAATACCTAATATGTATACTTTTTTTTATTTGTTTCACTTTAACACAATAATAGCATTTTTGAAACAAAAAAAATGATGTTTTAGTGTCTCCATGTTCTAAGAGCTATAGTTTTTATATTTTTGAGAGATTTTCTTATATAGGGGCTCATTTTTTGCGTAATGAGGTGACGGTTTTATTGGTACCATTTTGTGGGACATACGCATTTTTGATCACTTGGTGTTGCACTTTTTGTGATGTAAGGTGACAAAAATTGCTTGTTTTGACACAGTTTTTTTTTTTTTTTACGGTGTTCACCCGAGGGGTTAGGTCATGTGATATTTTTATAGAGCTGGTTTTTACGGACGCGGCAATACCAAATATGTCTATTTTATTTAATTTTTTCTATTTTTAACATTTTTTTTTTATTCCTTACTTGGGGAATTTTTTTAAATTTTTTTTCTTAACCCTTTATTTATTTATTTATTTATTTTTTACACTTTTCGTCCCCCATAAGGTCATACAAGACCTCTGGGGGACATTTACTTCACTTTTTCATTTTTTTTTTCACTATTGATTTCTCCGGTAACTGGGGCTGACATAGTAGCCCCAGTTACAGAAGAAATGCAACCCCCAGAGAGGCTGTACAGCGCAATACAGCGCTGTACAGCCTCAGTGCAGGAATGATCGAGGTCTGTGAAAGACCTCACACAGCTCCTGCACTCTCCGGTCACATGACCGCCGGGCCGGAACAGGAAGCGCATAGCGGTGAGCGCTGTGTATGCAGCGATCCAGAAGGCAGGGACACCTGGGAACTGTCCGTGCCTTCTCTCTGGGTTGCCCTGCTGTCACTGACAGCGGGCAACCCGATCAGTAGCTGCACGATTAGCGTGCAGCTGCAGTTTCTGAACGGACGTTCTGGAACGTCCTTTCAGAAATAGAGAGGCCACCTCCCGGACGTTATATCCTATGGGCGGACGGGAGGTGGTTAATATATATTTTTTTTTTTAAAGGGATACATTTCTTTAAGGCGCAGCATAAACGTACGTGATTACTGCGTCAATATCAACATTTTATCACAGTCAAGGCAATGCTGGGGCCTGGGCCACCAATGCCTGAGGGTCAGTTCCGTGTACATACTTTCCACACAGTGGAAAGTTATACATTTTTTGGGGGGTAGGAGTTAAATTTCTTTAAGGTGCAGCATAAATGTATGTGATTAGTTCTTCAATACCGACATTTACTCACAGGCCCGGATGCTGAGGCATGCATCCTGCCACTGCCACTAATGCCAGAGGGTCAGTTTCCATGTACTCACTTTCCACACACCTGAAACTTAAAGAGGACCTTTCACTACTCCTAACATGCCTGTTTTAATAGCATCATGCATTCCCCATGTAATACCAATTCTGGAGCCTCTATGCTTATGGCTCTGTGTTGTGTCATTCCTGTATTATTTGCACTAGAAGTGATGAATGAGTTGCTATTAGCCTGCAGTAAGGCTACAGAGGGGAGGTAACCAGTTATGTACCTGCACAGACTGACTCTATCCAATCAGTGCTGCCATTTTCAGACTGTGCAGGGACACGCCCCCAACTGGTTACCTCCCCTCTGTAGCCTTACTGAAGGCTAATAGCTACTCATTCATCACTTCTAGTAGAAATAATACAGGAATGACACAAGATAGAGACATAAGTATAGAGGCTCCAGAATTGGTATTATATGGGGAATGCAAGAAGCTATTAAAATAGACATGTCAGGAGTGGTGAAAGGTCCTCTTTAACATTTTTTTTGTGGGAGGTAACACGGTTAAAATGTAAAATTGGGAGGGGGACGCAGTGTCGGCAGTGGTTAACACGGTTGAAATTTTCTCACAGTCCAGGCAGGATGAATGCAATCAATAGACCTCTTCTTGTTGCAGGTGCCCCATCTTGCTGTCTGTCTGCCTACCATCATGTTCTGTACGGATGCTGCTGTGGCCTGTATCGTGCCACTTCTGCCACTTTCCAACAATCATGTGCTATTCAGCAACTGGTTCTGTGGCCTGTATCATTCCACTAATGCCACGTGCCAACCAGCACGTTTACCAAGGACATTTTTCTGCAGAACATTTTGTAAGCAGGTAAATCCATCAGCGTGGCTATGCTTGCATACTATAAAAAAAAAGTACCAGCCTACGTGAGCTCCCACGGTCCCAGTCCCCATATATTTTTTTTTTATAGTGTGCAGAATGGTCACTGCTGATGGATTACAAGGGTGGCCATAACCATGGAATCGAGCAGTGTATAATGAATCAAGCAGCAAAGGAGGCAATATGGACAATCACAATACATTAGTAAGTGACTTGTATTACTTTTCTCTACATGATAAATGCTATTTGCTGAAGTGAGACAACCCTTTACTCCAGATTGGTTCTGTCACGAGTTGGAGGTCCCAGGAGAGACCACCGCATCGTCAAGCAATAAACGGAAATCAGGTACAGACACATAAGAGTTTATTGCACAAACAAAAACATGAAAGGCAGCACAGAGAAAACATGAGCTCTATGTACCGTCAGCACAGTGGGGAGAAAACCCCCACTGCGCCACTGTCCTAGTAATACTCCAGAGGGGCATGACTAAGCAACTCCTGGTGTTCACTAGAGCCCTAGATGGTAGGGTTTAGACTTTGCCGCAGGAAGTTGCCAGGGTCCACTCTGGAGCGTGAACTAGACAGTGCCAGCAGGAAAGAATGGACAACAGGTACCAGAAGGTACCGACGGCACATAGGCAACATAACAGACAGGTAAATACAAAACAGGGCAAATAATAACACAAGCAGGAGTTCATGCAAGGGAGCAGGAGTGGCAATGAGCAGAGAAGGACTTGCTCCACCAGTAGTAAACTGCATGGCCTTGTCATGCCACTCTGCTGCAAAGGCTTGCTGACACAGACATGAATACAAAACAGGGGCAACTAATAATACAAACAGGCGTTCACGCAAGGGAGCAGGAGTGGCAATGAGCAGAGAAGGACTTGCTCCACCAGTAGTAAACTGCATGGCCTTGTCATGCCACTCTGCTACAAAGCTTGCTGAACACAGACATCAGAATAAACACAAAGTAACTAAAACATAACAGGCAGAACAGATAACAGACAGACGACGGTAATGAACAAGTAGGGAAACCCACAGAGCACAGACAGACAGACACGGATCCCATGGGTCAGCAGCATGGGGGAGAGAGAGTACAAACCAGGAGCAGGACAAGACAACACACACCAGGAGAGCTGAACAGAACTGAGGAAACCTCAGCCTTATATACAGGTTCCATGGGTGCAGCAGAGAGACCACACCATGGAGCAGACAGAGGATTAACTCCTAATAGGCACACAGGGGAGTTAACCCATAAAGAACCACAAATAATACACAGGAACAGAACTTCAGCGAGGAGCGCCGAATGAGCAAGAACGGAAGGTCACAGTCAAAGGTAACGACTGTGACAGGTTCTAAGAATCCACACATTATACTGCAGTAGCTCTAGTTGTATTTCCCATAAACATCTGGACAGCAGTAAATCTGTAAAGCAATGAAATTTACAGACCCATAAATGATAAGCACATTGGGTTTACTGTATAAAAACTGGTGACAACTGGACTTATGAGGATGTCATACTCCATACTCTTGCCTACTGACTCTGTTAGCAGAATGCAGGCTGCTTCACATAGTTTGTAGTTGGACTTGCCCAGCCAAGACTAAATCATTTAAAATCTATGTACTTTTACAGCTGAACAATTCTGAAAATCACTGCATTAGGGAAATGCTATATTAGTAATTATGATGTAAAGATCCATTACTCTTCATTTTATACTCCAGTATAATATTATGTCCCTACAATAATCACAGTAGTTCTATAATTTAAGCATACTCATCGAAGCAAGTCTGGCAGATAGCTGCTTGCCTCAACACACATCCGCAGCCCTCATAATTTTAGGTAAAATGCTTTAAAAATCTTTCCAATAACTGAAGACTTTCATTCTAGCAACTCAGCAAATCAAGGCATTTTCATCTTCTCCCCTTGGTTTCTTCAGCTTCCCTGTTCCATGTTGTCAGGAGTATACTTTAGGGATTGCTATATATTAAAAAGCTAAACTGAATTCCAGAACCACAAAATCTCAATTTCAAATCATTATCCTGCCTCTTATTATGTCCACAGGATGCATGTGAATCATAAACATTATGGCCACCACTAAATTAATCCCAAATAGGATTTCTCTCTCTCCAAGGTGCCTGTCAGAGTAAGGAGAATCCTGCTGACTTTGATTTATGATCCTCGCATTAAATAAGTGATATTATCTTCCCTGCCCACAGACCTACAGTTTTATTATATCAATCCCGACAAAATCTTATAATAAAGAGATTTTTGATGGGCCATTAAAAGTGGAGGAGAAGAGATTTAAATAAGGTTTTATAGGGAAAAGGAGATTTTTTATTAACCACTTCTGTGTGGGTCCAGAGATAATAGCAGTGTGCCAGGAGCCGCAGACTGCCGAGGGCTGATGATGAGTGGTGCACGGCAAGGGTGGGCTGCCTTATGGCAGTGCTAGCTAATAAGTGCGGTGCTGCTGTTTCTGTTTGTAAGGAGAAATCTTAGAGAATAATAACTGTAATAATTATATTTAATGCCTTTAATCTTGCTCAAGAAGCAAACCTATTCTGAATATATTCATCTAACATCAATCTTATAGCCTGTGTTTGTGCCACCTGCTTATCGCTCTTGATTAAATCAAAAATTAAACTATGCTACTACATAGGTATTAGTAGACCGCACCTGTTGCTAGGATGTCCACCGGGACTAATAATGCATTTAAAGTGAATCTGAATCTGTCACCACAATCTTGGACTATTATCTGCAGTAATACATCAATAGTACTGCAGATATGGAGTCCAGATAAAAAAAAAAAATTCTTACTGCCCACTGTTCCCCTGCTGTCAGCCCTTAAAGCTGCATTGAAATACACTGTCAGGACTGCTGTGCATGCGCTCAGGAGTCCTCTCTATTATATTAGCATAGTATTTCAGCACAGCTTTGAGTGCTGACAGCGGGGGTACAGGAGGGGGCAGTAGGAGGAATCTGTACATTTAGGGTACTTTCACACTTGCGTTGTTTGATTCCGACAGGCATGAAAATGCCTGATCAGTCAGAAAAATTGCATTGCAATACCGGATCCGTTTTTCCGGTGTCATCAGGCAAAACGGATCTGGTATTAATTTTTTTCTCATTTTTAAAGGTCTGCGCATGCGCAGACCGGAAGGACGGATCCGGCACTGATACATTCCTATGGAAAAAAATGCCGGCAAGTCTTCAGTTTTTTTCCGCCGGAGATAAAACCGTAGCATGCTACGGTTTTCTCTTTTTGCCTCATCAGTCAAAATGACTGAACTGAAGACATTCTGATGCATCCTGAACGGATTACTCTCCTATTCAGAATGCATGGGGATATGCCTGATCAGTTATTTCCGGTATTGAGCCCCTTGACGGAACTCAGTACCGGAAAAGAAAACGCTAGTGGGAAAGTACCCTAAGTTTACCATTAAGTTCACATTTTTTATTTTGCCTTTTCCAATTCCATGTTCATTTAAATTTATAGCACTGGAATACCACTCTTGAATTACTTTATACAGTTTACTAGTTTATTAGTTTATAGTATCTTACTTCTCCTCACTATTCTTGATCTTCACCAGAAAGGTCAATGAAAGATGGAGGAACTTGTATATGGTGAGGTAAGTTGAGGCTATCATTACCAAACTTGTATCGATCTAGGGCTACAAAAATGATGCATTTTGTAGTATTCCCTAAGAGGGCTCCCAGTATATACAGTATATTGATTTCATTGTCTTTTGTTGTCCTCTTCTTAACAGTCCCTACTGTTTATAACACATACTCTACTTTTTCAGTTATCATGTTGAATTTTATAGACAAAGCAGTTAGTGTTGTGGGGGGCAGGATTTGGGCATTGAAATGTCTGTCTTGGTTACCAAAAATGCTTATCCTTTGGTTACCAAAAAAATGCTTGTTACCGTGTATTTTAGTCAAGCAGATTAATTTGTTACTAGAGATCAGGCGAAATGTTTGTCATCCAACATAACAATTAACAAGGAATTTCACCTAAAACGTTGCCTGTAATAATGACTCCTAGAGCTTTCCTTCTGGGAAAGCTCAAGACAACCAAAACATTTCCAGTAGAACATCCAAGAGTCTCTGCTGACCAATTTTCCAGAGTCCTGAATGGTAAATCCATCTATGTAGCAGTATAGGAACTGAGACTGTGCCGCTGCACAACTAGGCAGATTTGTCTTCCAAGCAGGGCAGACTGCGAACTTAAAGTGGCCCTGGAAAAAAATACAAAAATTCACCCCGTTTTGTAGTTGGGTCCAAATTGTTGGAAGGCAGAGCCAGCAATACCATATTGTGGCACATTATACCACCCCAACAGAGCCAAATACCACAGTCCATCCACAAATACTGCCAGCAGCACAAAATACATCCCCAAAACTTCCACTGGCTGGCCCACTGGGAAATTTCCGTGTAAGGTCTATGGCCAATCCGCCCCTGTTTCCAAGGTTCAGGTTGTAATGATGGCCACCCATTTACTTACTTTTCCTAAATACAGATTAACTAAGAAACAAATGAACAGATGACAGAGACGGTGAGGATTGATATCTACTTTGCTATTTTAGAGGTAGTTAATGGAAGTTATTCAAATGGTTGAACATATTACATAATGTACTGCAAACAGTGCTGCAGTTTAATGATATACAGTCAATGACAAAAATCCTATCACATATGAAACGAGTGTTCAAATGACTGTACATTTCTTCCAGTTGCAACTCATCAGAAAAATAGCTGCCAAAAAGTACAGTTAGAGGCTATACAGATTGCGAAAACACAGCAAATCAGCACAAAGAATTGCTATTTAGAGAAAATAGCACTCCTTCCCAAAATGACTCCTTCTCATATTTTACAGCCATTTTGAAAATAGCTTTTTTTTTTTTTTTTAACACATGCTGTTTAATTTTGCTATGAAAGCTACTCCATATTTCAACACTCATTGCATCTGAACGAGCGGCGACTGAGCCAGAAACTTGTTTAACATTACAGCTGTTAACCCAACTGTTCCACAAATCTTTAGAACTGGGAGGGATGATGAGAGTTTTGGAAAGAGCTGGGCTCACTTTAATGGGAGTCAGAGTTTTAAGAGGCCTGGGGCTACAATTATACCATGCCTGCCGCAGGAATATTTTAGGTCAGCTGGTGTTTATACGAGAAGGGCTTCCAATAGAAGTTGGGCATTTGGTATTTGTAAGATTCCGGGAATGATGGGGCAGCTGCTTTCTGTAAGGTAAAGCTGAATGGTGAGGGCAGCTGGTGTGCTTTTTAAGGTCTAAAAATAAAAAACAAAAACAGCAAGCGTGTTAACAAGGGTAGAAAAAATGAGTCTTAGGTTAGCAGTTCTGGGGTTAAATATTTGCCCTGTTGCTGCTACGGATGCAGCTTGCAATTAAGAGGTTAGCTCCCGATTAATTAGGTGTAATTACTGATTTTACATGACAGTGAAAATAATTGTCTTCCCTTTTATTACATCAAATTTTTCTCCCTGCTTTCTTTCTCCTCACTGACAGTGATTGCTCTCCTCTCTCTGGCGCCTCTTTATTATATTCCTTGATTGTGTTTCTCTCATATAAATTTTAGCGCCTACAGCACAAATAGGGGTCAGATCCTAACGATCTGATGCATCCTTTACACACACCGGCTTTTTTTTTTATTGCTGTGTCTTATATCTTGATTGCTGTACGCTTATGGGATTTTGCTAGGGGAACAAATCTAACCCAAAATTCACCCGCCGGCTTTTCTTCAACTGCTCAAAGAGAGGATTCTGGAGATCTTGGGTTGCACAGTTCACAGCAATGTTATCTCTGAAGAGTTTTGGAGATAATGTGAAACTCAAAAACTCAGCCAGTTTTTTCGCTGTTAAAATGCATAGGTCACAGACATAGGGCAAGAACAGAAATATTGTAGGCAGTACTGCAGTTCCATAGAAAATAGGAAGAATTATATGAAAGAATTGTTACAGAGATATAAAGAGGAACTGAGAAGAGCAGTTTTATGTGTGGATGAGTAGGAGTGGTGTCATCTGCATGGGGCACAATGTACGGGGCTTGTTATATAAATAGATAGGAGGAAGCACAGTGCATCATCCTAATGAAAGGGATATGGCTGCCCTTTTCAGAATTAGATTTTTAGGCTGTATATAATGTAGTACCTGGTACAATTTATTTTCAATAATTTCATAATATAGTAATATTTTATAGCCTTCTGTCTATCTGTCCATCCATCTATGAAAATAATGAATTCCAACAAAGACTTATCGGCAAAAATTGGAGGGATTATATAGGATGTGAGAAGATAATGTAGTTAGGATAGAAAAAGATTATGGGGAATAGGTGCAATGGACATTGTGGTGAGTGAAGATTATATTTTGGGATTGTGGTTCTTTGTGTCCATCAAGTGGCCACTGGTGGAATTACAGCTATTGGGGATGAGGAAATATGAATGTACTTGGAGGGCAGCAGCTCCACACTAGATGAAAGCAATGCATCCATCATTCAGTTTGTTCCCTAATTAAGCAGCATATGTGAATATGACACTGAATTAATAGCTTGATGCTGGGCTCCGACCTGAATAGGTTCGGGTGTATAGGTCTCCTTTAACCTGTTTCGTATGGAAATGATGATGACAGAGTAGTTCTCTTTTCCACTGTTCCTGTAAACGAAAATGAAACATTAATCACTATCCACAGTAAACAGAATCATAAAGTGATTGAGACAAAAAGGCAGTCATATGTCTTCTGGGAGTCATTGAAGGCTCTGAGACTTACTATATCAAAGTTGTATTCTCGCTGCAGCTGGGTGATGTGTGGTTGCTGATTATTTACACTGTCTGCAGGTACACTCTGAATAGAGAGCTAGTATGGTACTCTACCAGGAGCAAGCATTGTGTATTGTCTTGTCCTCCTAGATCCTGTAAACCAAGGGTACACATAGGGGGTCATTTACTATGCTAAAATTACGCCTAAATTAGGCATACTTCAGGTGCAGATAGTGGCACAATGTCAGTTGTGCCGCTTTCTGTGACTTTGCCCCGCTCAGACCAGGTCCTAAAATCGTGGGTGTGTCGTGGGCTGGGAAGGGCCAACAGACCCCTCTCATTTACCATTTTCTATGCGGTTTCAGGCTCTAAAATGGTCTAAGTGTAAGACAGCTCGGAAGCTGTCTTACATTTAAAACTGGCGCTGGATGCGTCAAAGTTATGGAGAGGCCGTCACCTCTACTAAACTGCGGCGCATCCACCGCCAGTTTAAGCCCCACAATGTGTCCCAAAGTGATTTAATGGTCTGATGGCCACATTGTCAAAACTGAATTGCAGAAGAAGATACCTCAATTAATTTTTATTTGATGTATATTTCAACCCTGTGCTCCTGAAAGGGAACCTATCACTATGAAAATGCCTTCCCATCTATCTGTCATGGGTAATGGGGAAGGGGAAAACACCAGAAACACACAAAAGAAAAGACAACAGTCTAGGCCACAAAAGCTAAGAAGAGGGATGGTGACCTCCTAGTAATCCCTAGGCCTATCCCTAACTCCTGCCAGTATGAGCAGCAGATCCTGATGGTGGAAATTTTCATATGCCGTATACCTAGGTCCTGCTGTAACTGACGATCCCTAGGATAGGTAGCAGGAGACAAGACAGTTGGTTCTTTCCCAGATGAAGGAACCTGCGTCTCCCTGAGGCCTAGAACAAAACGCACCAGCGAACAAAAAACAGAAAAGGCAACAAGCACTTTGCCTTTGGGATGTATGGAGTAGCAGGATATCCAAAACAAACAAGCTCTAACACTCAACAGGAAATAATCAACTGCATGGTCAGCAGTGTGAGGCTGACCTAAATAGAACCTCATCACTGATAACGAGCAGAACCTGAGGAGAGGTGCAGATCTGCCAAAAGAACAACATACATAGTGGAAAACACAGGAGAGAACTGTCACGGGAAGGGACCAGTAGACACTATCATCCATCAGGTTATGAACAGAAAGACGCCTTAGCAGATATGTTTTGGTAGAGAAAGATTCAGTATATAAAAATGATCTATAATCCATTTAAACCCGTGTTCTTTCTTTGCGTGAGAGGTCCTCACTAGGGGGTACTTACATAAAGAAGATAGTTGTCACGTCACTGAATAGACCACCCACTGAGACCTCCTAAACACAGAATGATCAGGGATCCATCACAAAGTTACCACACTCTAGTAATTTTTTTCTCTACAAACAATATGTCAATCTTCTCAGGTTCTTCTGATCTTTAAAGGTCTGCTGCTACTGGAGAATGGACACCATGTACAACAGGGCAGGTTCCCTTTAAGTGCTCAGTTATATGAGATCTATTTAGGCCTCGTTCACATTACCGTTTCTCCCCTTCGTTCTCCGTTGAACGGACCCACATTCTAGTCTATGGGGTCTTTAGGCTCCATTACGCTCTGTTTGTCTCAGTTATCTGCAGAATCCCTCCATTCCGTTCTGGAAATGGAATGGAATGGAAAGGAGAAATGGTGATGTGAACGAGGCCTAACTTAAAACTTCACAATCTTCATAAAGGTGGTTCTCTGGTTTCATAATGATTTTTTTTTTGTGTCCAAACATTATAGGGGTCAGTTATCAAACTGGTGTAAAGTAGAACTGGCTTAGTTGACCTAGCAACCAATCAGATTCTACCTTTCATTTTTCACAGCTACTTTGGAAACTGAAAGGTGGAATCTGATTGGTTGATATGGGATTTACTACTTTACACCAGTTTGATAAATGACCCCATATATATTTTTGCACCATGTACCTGTTTTTCATGTCAGCAATTTCCTTCCCCTGTTGCAGAACTTCCTATTTTTTCACCTTCCTAATGAGTTTTCTAACCAAACCGAGCATACTTTATTCCCTAATGTTTCTCAAAACTTGCTCCTCCTTTCTAGAATGTTCTCTCTGTTATAGTCATGACCCCTACACTTCCCCTCTCCATTTTAACTAGATGGAGCAAGCCCTGAGAAACATTACATGGCAAAGCATGCTGGGTATGGTTAGAAAAGCCAGTAGGACACTGTTAAAAACATGAAGTTCTGCGAGTCTATGGCTATATACTAAATGCAGTGAATATTGCAGAAGGTTAGAGAGATGACATGTACAATGTGATTGCCCATTTAGAAATTCATTGTGGATTGCATGAAGCCCCTTCAATCAGTAAGTTATGCCTCTTTGCTCTAAGCCTGGCACAAAACAGTAGGTGAAAGCATTTATACTCTGTGAACAAAGCCTTAAAGGGGTCTCTGAGATTTTTTAACTCATGACCTATCTTCTGGATAGGTCATTAGTATCTGATCGGTGGGTGTCCAACACCCGTGGCCATCTCTCAGCTCACCAAACACATT
This sequence comes from Bufo bufo, assembly GCF_905171765.1. NCBI lineage: Eukaryota > Metazoa > Chordata > Amphibia > Anura > Bufonidae > Bufo > Bufo bufo. The sequence continues at coordinate 321,629,911 of NC_053391.1, forward strand.
GCCGTACATTGTATAGCGACAGTGCTTGATATTGCAGCCCCTTTCACTTAAATGGGCCTGAGCTGCACCTAGGCCATATGACATCACATTCATTGGTCACTTGGCCTAAGCAATGTTGCGAGAAGGCCGTGGTGCTGGTATGAGTGCCGTGCCTTCTCAGACAGCTGATCATTGGGGGTCCCAGGTATCAGACCCCCACTGATCAGATACTGATAACTGCAGTGGCCAGGTACGGGTGGATAATATTCTGTATTTGTCGTGACGCCAATTGAAGCATGTGCAGGGTACTATCCCAAGGCCCTTCCAAGGTGTTATAACGCATGTCCCAGATTAGGAATGCCAGAGTGGTGTAATAGCCTATAATGTCTCTGTAGTTTGGTGGTAGCTGTGTCACGGTGTTTCCTGTGTCACGGTGTTTCCTGTGTCACGGTGTTTCCTCCTGGCTCACTTGCAATAACTTTGAGTGTAGTGATAGTAGGAGTAATAGAGGAACTTTGCAGAATAAATGATGTCCAGACCTTTAGACCTTTGCATCCAAGCGGTATACAGCTTTGGTCTCTTGGTCCCAGCAGGTTTTGGCAATGATTGGCAGGAATGAGTACTTCTGCTTTAAATGTGGAGCTTGCAGGATAAAACGTCTGATAGCTCTGTAACTGTTGCAGGGTTAGCTTCTGCACTTATCTGTAGCTTCTACTGTGGGGACAGACTAGCTGAGTAGGAATAGGCTTCTCCTAGGACTCTGGACTCACAGAAGGATTCTCAGGGTATGCTTTCTTCCTGAAACTGGAGTTTGCCTGTAGTTTTTTGCTTTCTTCATCCAGCAGAGCTAAGGGTGCTCCGACTGGGAATATGGCCACGTCTCTTGTGGAGCCGTGCCCCTACTTTCTGCACTAAGGAGGGAGTACTACTCAAAACCCTTCTTTCCTCAACAGGGGGTAAACTATATCTGGTCCTAACTGTTTTTTCCCTCCCTTGCTGCAGGAAGTGGAACAAGCGCAACTCTCTCTCTCTCTAGAAGGGGGGCAGAATAGAACAGTTCCACTCTGAACTGCCATAACATTAAGACTATCTCTGCCAATGATGCTGCCACAACTCTCGGGTGTTACATAACCTATCCAAAAGTATAGGTCTTCAGTTAAAACATCTTGGAAGATCCCTTTAAGCCTGGCCTGTGGAGCTCGCTGACAATCTAATCTCTAGGCTGTTCAACTTTCACCCAATGTCCACTGCCAGCAGAAAGACGAATTTGAGGATTCTAACATGCCGCGAAGCAAATGTTCATAGTTTGTCTTTTTCCCTATGGCAGTAAACACTCATGTTCAGTTGTGAGTGTGCAGGTTTATGGGGGGAGTCAAAGGAACTATAAACTGGATGGCTATAATAACAGGTTATAGTTCCCAGGTAGCAATTCTTCTAGAGACCTTCAAATAAAAAGGCCTTATTAGCAATGAAATATCTGTGTCATCTACTGTATGTGCACGATAGAAATCAATATACAGTGCTTGTGTTGAGCTGAACTAATGAATGCTGTTACAGATATGACTTTAATTGATACCAAGCAACTGGTGTGACCTTGATAATTATAAAGCCTGTGACTTACTAGAATGGAAGATTAGTGCCCCTTTTCACATTAACATACCCATGGAGACCTCATTTTGGTGTAAAAGGCCATTGCAGCCCATTTATTAACAGATTAACCATAATAACTGTAACAATGGCAGTTGGCAGCTGCCAGCGTGCAGCAGATCCTGCTATGTACCTCAGTCAAACTGCACACAAGGCTCCTCTTCTCCGCTGCAGGCTCCGGACCTGCTTTCCTGCACTGTCGCGGGCGGCGACAGCTTCAGTAGCACCTTGTAGGAGCCGCACACATCATGTTTCTTTAACCCCTTAAGGACCGGGCTCATTTTCACCTTAAGGACCAGGCCATTTTTTGGAAATCTGACCAGTGTCACTTTAAGTGCTAATAACTTTAAAACGCTTTGACTTATCCAGGCCATTCTGAGATTGTTTTTTCGTCACATATTGTACTTCATGACACTGGTAAAATGAAGTCAAAAAAATTATTTTTTTTGCACAAAAAAATACCTAATTTACCAAAAATTTGGAAAAATTTGCAAATTTCAAAGTTTCAGTTTCTCTACTTCTGTAATACATAGTAATACCCCAAAAAATTGTGATGACTTTACATTCCCCATATGTCTACTTCATGCTTGAATTGTTTTGGGAATGATATTTTATTTTTTGGGGATGTTATAAGGCTTAGAAGTTTAGAAGCAAATCTTGAAATTTTTCCGAAATTTACAAAAACTCAATTTTTAGGGACCAGTTCAGGTTTGAAGTCACTTTGCGAGGCTTACATAATAGAAACCACCCAAAAATGACCCCATCTAAGAAACTACACCCCTCAAGGTATTCAAAACTGATTTTGCATACATTGTTAACCCTTTAGGTGTTGCACAAGAGTTATTGGCAAATGGGGAGGAAATTTGAGAATTTGATTTTTTTGTCTAATTTTTCATTTTAACCCATTTTTTCCACTAACAAAGCAAGGGTTAACAGCCAAACAAGACTGTATCTTTATTGCCCTGACTCTGCTGTTTACAGAAACACCCAATATGTGGCCGTAAACTACTGTACGGCCTCACAGCGGGGCGTAGAGTGAAAGGTGCGCCGTTTGGTTTTTGGAAGGCTGATTTTTATGGACTGGTTTATTTACACCATGTCCCATTTGAAGCCCCCTGATGCACCCCTAGAGGAGAAACTCCCTAAAAGTGACCCCATCTAAGAAACTACACCCCTCAAGGTATTCAAAACTGATTTTACATACGTCGTTAACACTTAACAGTTAACAGGTGTTGCACAAGAGTTATTGGCAAATGGAGATGAAATTTGAGAATTTCATTTTTTTGCCTAATTTTCAATTTTAACCCATTTTTTTCACTAACAAAGCAAGAGTTAACAGCCAAACAAAACTGTATCTTTATTGCCCTGACTCTGCTGTTCACAGAAACACCCCATATGTGGCCGTAAACTACTGTACGGCCACACAGCGGGGCGTAGAGTGAAAGGTGCGCCGACTGTTTTTTTGACACCATGTCCCATTTGAAGCCCCCCTGATGCACCCCTAGAGTAGAAACTCCATAAAAGTGACCCCATCTAAGAAACTACACCCCTAAAGGTATTCAAAACTGATTTTACAAACTTTGTTAACCCTTTAGGTGTTGCACAAGATTTAATGGAAAATAGAGACACAATTTCAAAATTTCACATTTTTGGCAGATTTTCCATTTTAATATTTTTTTTCCAGTTACAAAGCAAGGGTTAACAGCCAAACAAAACTCATTATTTATGGCCCTGATTCTGTAGTTTACAGAAACACCCCATATGTGGTCGTAAACCGCTGTACGGGCACACGGCAGGGCGCAGAAGGAAAGGAATGCCATACGGTTTTTGGAAGGCAGGTTTTGCTGGACTGTTTTTTTGACACCATGTCCCATTTGAAGCCCCCCTGATGCACCCCTAGAGTAGAAACTCCAGAAAAGTGACCCCATTTTAGAAACTACGGGATAGGGTGGCAGTATTGTTGGTACTAGTTTAGGGTACATATGATTTTTGGTTGCTCTATATTACACTTTTTGTGCGGCAAGGTAACAAGAATTAGCTTTTTTGGCAGCGTTTTTTTTTTTTGTTATTTACAACATTCATCTGACAGGTTAGATCATGTGGTAATTTCATAGAGCAGGTTGTCACGGACGCGGCGATACCTAATATGTATTACATTTTTTTAATTTATGTAAGTTTTACCCAATGATTTCATTTTTAAAACAAAAAAAAGTTTTAGTGTCTCCATAGTCTAAGAGTCATAGTTTTTTCAGTTTTTGGGCGATTATCTTAAGTAGGGTCTCATTTTTTGCGGGAGGAGATGACGGTTTGATTGGCACTATTTTGGGGTGCATATGACTTTTTGATCGCTTGCTATTACACTTTTTGTGATGTAAGATGACAAAAAATTGCTTTTTTTACACAGTTTTTTTTTTTTTTTTTTTACGGTGGTCACCTGAGAGGTTAGGTCATGTGATATTTTTATAGAGTCGGTCGATACGGACGCGGCAATACCTAATATGTATACTTTTTTTTTATTTATGTAAGTTTTACACAATGATTTCATTTTTGAAACAAAAAAAATTATGTTTTAGTGTCTCCATAGTCTAAGAGCCATAGTTTTTTCAGTTTTTGGGTGATTATCTTAAGTAGGGTCTCATTTTTTGCGGGATGAGATGACGGTTTGATTGCTACAATTTTGGCGTACATGCGACTTTTTTGATCACTTTTATTACCTTTTTTTGGGAAGTAAGGTGAGCAAAATTTCAATTTCATCATAGTTTTTTATTTTTTATTTTTATGGCGTTCACCGTTCGGGTAAAGTAACATGACCGTTTTATAGATCAGGTCGTTACGGACGCGGCGATACCAAACATGTGTAGGGAATGTTATTTTTTTAATTTTTAATCAGTGATAAATGTGTTTTTTGATTTTTACTTTTTTTTCACTTTTTTTCACTTTTTTTTTTTACCCAGATCCACTTGGTTCTTGAAGATCCAGTGGGTCTGATGTCTGTATAATACAGTACAGTACAATATATATTGTTCTGTACTGTATTTTACTTACACTGAACAGATCTATGCTTTCAGCACAGATCTGTTCAGCACCATGGACAGCAGGACGCCTGAGAGGCGTCCTGTTGCCATGGGAACCTTCCCCGTCTGCTCAGAACTGCGCAGACGGGGAAGGGTAAGGATGGGATCTGGCGGGGGGCTGTCTGGGAGCTCTCTCCCTCTCCATCGGGGGGCTGCAAAGGCACAGCAGCCCCCCGATCGGAGAGGGAGGGAGCTCCCTCTTACTGTTAACTTTTTCCATACAGCGTTCCGTACGGACCGCTGTATGGAAAGGGTTAAACGGCTGACATCGCATCACCGATGTCAGCCGTTTATACCAGGGTGCCAGCAATGTGCTGGCACCCTGGTATACCCACTCTACACCAACGATTATTTAATGGGAGGCGGGCGGGGGATCGCGATCCCGCCTGCCGCACCGCCCGCCTCCCGCACCGCCCCCACCGCCCGCAACACCCCCCCTGCACCTCCCACCGGGCTAAAATCATTCAGAGGTGCAGGGGGGGGTGATAAAAATATATTTTCGGCACACTAAAGTTTCTGATCGCCGCGGTCAGGGACCGCAGCGATCAGAAACAGCAGAAAGCGCAAAAAAACGCAGGTCTGAATTGACCTGCGGTTTGTTGCGATCGCGGACATGGGGGGGTCACGGGACCCCCCCGCGCATTTAGCCGAGGTGCCTGCTCAATGATTTGAGCAGGCACCTTGTTCCGATCACAGCCGGCCGGGCGGCAGTGATCGGAACAACACATGACGTACCGGTACGTCATGTGTCCTTAAGGACTCGGGAAACATGCCGTACCCATACGTCATGTGTCCTTAAGGGGTTAAGGGTTCGTGCACGCCCCTGATTCCGACTTCTCTCCAATCCCGGCCAGGCACCACCTTTATAAGGGTGCTTCCCCCTTCCTGTGATGCCTGAGCAATATTCTGCAGCAAAGGTTCCAGCCTGTTGTTCCTGTGTTTATCCTTCTTCCGACCTTAGCCTGTATCCTGACCTCGTCTCTGCCTGATCCTCCTGTACCTCGCTGCTCTCAAGTGTATGATTCGGATTGTCGACCACGCCTCTGTCTGCTGTTCAGCTTGTTACACCTGCTGCACCTGAGCTATTCTAACAGCTCCAGCTCTGCTAAATCACTAACTCAGCTCTGATTCATCTGACTCTGCTGCCGCACTCCTTCCATCCAGTGTTAGCTCGCTCCACCTGCCTGTATCACCAGTGCTTGCACCGGGGCCACTTAACCGGGACCACTCTTACGGTAGCGACCTGGTGTCTCCCCTGCAGCTAAGAGCAGCTTCCGCATCTTGGAGCGGGATAAACAGTGAAAACTAGGGGAAACATTCAGATTCCGCTCCCAAGTTTGGCCCAAAGCCAAACCGGTAAGTGGCACAGCGGGTCCACACCCGTTGGAGCGTTACAATAACATTTTCTTTACATAACTTGCATATATCTGAACAATGTTCCAACTTCATAACAACCTGATAATGAGGGATCCTGGAAGGCAACCACATCCTTTTTATCTTTCAGGTGAAGTTTCACCTTACCCTTGGCAATACTCACCAACCCAAGGGCACCAAACATAAACATCATGCCCCTGCAGGCCTTCTAGAACAAACAGTTGCCCCCATCCTTCAACTCACTAAACTGTTATGGATGTTATGTTGGTGCACCACTTCCTGTTTCCTGTTTTCCTTTTGTGGCAGTTGCTCCTGTCTTTATGTTGTTACCAACATGGCTCCTGTGCAGTAATCCCACTTCTTACACCATGTTTCATGTGATGTAAATAAACACAGCACCCGGGATTACTGCACAGGAGCCATGTTGGTAACAACATAAAGACAGGAGCAACTGCCACAAACGGAAAACCGGAAGTGCTGCACCAACATAACATCCATACGAGTGGCAGAATAACCTACGTCACAATATCTCATTGATAAGCCAGTCTCACTTGGTATAACAGGGACATGTGTGCCCATTGACTGTGAGAAATGCACAGAGGTGGGGCCACAGACCAATGGTACTGGCAATCCTGAGCAAGCTAGTACATCTACCAGAAGCCATGCGCAAGACATGCCAGTAGAAGGTGATAAGAGCCCAGTAACTACCGAGAGGGCTAATAGACTACAAGGACCAGTCGTCACCCGTAAGTGGCAGATGTTCAAAACCACCTATGAGACTTAACCTATAGCGTATCAAATGCATTATTGTTATCTCTCTTCAAAACTTACAATGTTCATTTATTAACACTTAAAAAGGGGAAGATGTTATGGATGTTATGTTGGTGCACCACTTCCTGTTTCCGGTTTTCCGTTTGTGTCAGTTGCTCCTGTCTTTATGTTATTACCAACATGGCTCCTGTGCAGTAATCCCACGTGCTGTGTTTAGTTACATCACATGAAACACAAACCTCCTAAGATGCACGCCCCAAAGAGTCATGCAACTATTCCAAATAGTTTTGCCTCTCAGAATCCCCCTTTTTACCTGCCTCCCGGTAAGACAAGCCCTCCCTTCCCCCCAAAATAAACATTACAAATTAAGGGAGGGTGGGCAGGAACTTCCAACCTTTCTCCAGGGCAAGTGACTGACCCTGCTCTTAACTCACTTAAATACTGCCCACCAACCTCCACTGCTCCACCTTCTGCTCCACCAATCCCTACCTATGTCCCTTTTAAATTATTTAACCCCTTATATGCCTACCACTTCCCCCTAAGTCAATACGCCATTCCGCTATGGCTGCGCCCCGCTCCATCGCCTTTTTGATTTACTAGGATGAAAGATTAGTGCTGCCATTTTGCCACCCATCCCCTTTTCACATTAACAAACACACTGTCACGGCTGTGTCACGGTCTTGTTTTTGTGCGCCGTGACACGTTAGCCGTGCATGCTGGTTGCCAGGGGCAACGTGTTGTTTTGCAGCATGTGTGTGCTTTCCTCCTTTCTCCTTGTTCCTTCTCTGTCTGGTGCTGGAGCGGTTAACTACCTGGCTGGGTGTGGTCACTAGGTGCTTATTTTGCCTGTGGCTAGTAGGCCGGAGTCAGTTGTCCTCCAGCCTCTGTTTGTGCTGAAGCTATGCTCCTGTCCTGGGTGTTCCATCTGCCCAGTCCTTGAGGTCCACCTAGTGAGACATCGATCTCATCTCGATGTCACCTTCCCTTCCTTCCCCTATTCTATGTGTGGTGTGGTATATACCAGAAGAAAAAACACTTTCAATGTTGATTTCAAGCCGTAACTTCTTTATTCCGGTGGATACAAATATTACAGCTGTTCACATCACATGCGGTAAAAACACGCGGTCTTGTGTCAGTCGACGCGTTTCAAACTTAGCAGTTTTTATTCATGACTTCATGAGGGTCTCCTCAGCAGAGAATGGATTTATATCCCATTGAAATAGCAACCTCTGTGAGGGCAGGTGTTGTAATTACATTGCAGAGGAAGACGCCCATGACTGCCTGAATAGATTCTGTTGCAGTAGTCTATTCAATCTTTATTCATTAAACACAACAAATACCAAAAAAACTACAGAAAATATAAAAGCAGGTTCACACTAAGGCTAGACGCACCACTAAACTGTCTTAACGGTGGACAAATTGTCCATCAAGAAGCAGAGAAGTTCCAAGTAAATACTGAAAACAGCACTGACTTACATATGTCAATGTGAACTATGGTCAACCAGTACTGTGTTAAAACAGAAAGTCAAGCTCAAACCGCAACCGACCCTGCTCTTCAGTGTGAACAGTGACATACAGTTGCATATTCAAGGTGCTGATTAGAAAAGGAAAAACAGTGGAGAGGCAACATTATAACACTAATAAAAATTAAGCATTTCCTTTCTATAATTTAATCCTTTGGGAAAACGTGTGTTCAATTTAAAAATCCAAAAGGCCTCCATCAACAGTAATTTATGTTTTAAATCACCACCTCTGGACAAAGGGAGAATTTTTTCTTTTCCATATGCTTTGAAAAAACTGGTATTTCTATTGTGTTCACTTATGAAGTTCCTGGCAGCCCCTGATATGTTAGTATAGGAGGGATTCGTGATGTAATTTAGATGTTCCAGTATCCGTTGTTTGAATTTCCTGGAAGTGCTACCTATATACAATAGGTTGCAATGTGTGCAAGAAATAGCATATATCAAATAGGAGCTGTTGCAATTCATATATGAATTAATATTGAATTCCATTTTATTTTCTGAATCATGGAATTTCTTCACTGGGGCAACATAACCGCAAGTTTTGCAGGGATGACTGCCGCAGCGAAAAAACCCTCTATGATGTAACCAAGTGCGATTTCTTTTTTGTGCAGTGGATGAAAACATGGACGGCGAAAGTGTTGAAGCCAGGGTAGGAGAGCGTCTAGATACCACTCTGTAACCTTGTTCCAGAATGGCATGTGTCTTCTCATCCTCGTATAAAATCGGCAAACAATGTGAGACGATTTATTTGAGCGCATCAAACTGTTTGCTATAGGTGAGTATAAGGGTAGGCACTGGTGTATTGGAAGATCTCCTCCTACTTCTAAATAGCAAATCTTCTCGTTTTTTATTTGTCGCGATTCCTAGTGCTCAGGCCACCATCCAATGCGGATACCCTCGGGAGAGAAAACGAGCTTTGATGATTGAGCACTCCTTGGCATAATTCGCCATATTGCTACAATTTCTCCTTGCTCGTATAAATTCTCCCACTGGTACTGATTTGATGATATGCATTGGGTGGTGACTATTAGCCCTCAAAATCGTGTTTCCAGAAGTCGGCTTCTGAAAAGTGCAAGTACTAATAATTTGGTGTGGGACTCCTCTCAAAGTTAGATTGAGAAAATTAATCTGTGCATGGTCATGGCTGCAGGTGAACTTCAAATTATATGTGTTTGAATTGACATAGTCCAAGAAAGAGGGTATGGCAGGCACATCGCCCCCCCCCCCCCCCAGATGATGAGCAGGTCACCGATGTACCTGCCATACCACTCGATCTACTCTGCAAAAGGATTATCTGGTGTGAAGATATAACATTCCTCCCAAAATAACATTGTCAAATTAGCAAGGGAGGGGGAGAACTTGGCTCCCATTGAAACTCCTCTGGTTTGCAAGTAGTATTTGTCGTCAAAGGAAAAATAATTCTGTGTTAATAAAAATTCAGTGACACACAATATATAATTGATAGCTTCTTCCCTATGGCGACTGTATCGATGCAAATGATATTCCAGAGAGAGGAGGGCAATAGAGTGTGGTATTGAAGGATAGAGGGATATCACATCTAGCGACAACCAGGTATATCTGGTGTCCCACTCTTTGTTGAAAAAGCTCCTTAAAACCTCCCCTGTATCCCTCAGATAACCTGGAACCCTCATGACCAATGGCTGTAATATGGAGTCCAACCACTCCCCCAACCTCTCAGTGAGGGAGCCGATCCCCGAGACAATGGGGCGCAGTGGTGGCGGGTCCAGCCCTTTATGGATTTTGGGCAAAGCATGCAATATTGGCGTGACCGGTGACGCCACCGACAGGTAGGAGAACTCCTGGTGTGCAAAAATACCTAAAGCTTTCCCTTTCTCAATGATTGCGGTATATGATCGCATATAATCACTGAGTGGATTTCCTTTTAATGCACTATAAGTTGAGTCATCAGACAGCACCTCCAACATTTGTGTCTTGTATGAGGACTTGTCCAACACCACCACTGCGCCCCCCTTGTCGGCCATCTTGATTATGATGTCGTCCCTGTCCTGGTGTGGTATGTATGGGTTGGTGCTGTATGTCACACAGGTACTCAGCTCAATATAATGATGGTGTGAATGTCCCTGGGTAAAACATGTTCATATATATCCCCCATGATGCACAATGAAGATAAGTTAAACTAACACTGTGCAAAAAGGATAAAAATTTATAATACAACTAATATATACACACGATGAATGGGGACCAATAGCAGCCGTGTCCAGTCAAGGATGACACATATGTGTGTCAATGGGTCCGCATATCAAAGTGTGTATGCAAGGGCTACAAGTGACCACAGATGCTAGCTGCAGTAAACACTGATACAATGTACATAAACAAAGTGCCCACAGTGGATATATTAATGAACATACAGTGGAGATAGAACTGCATGCAGGTGGTTTGGGAAAACCAGTGACCTGTCAGAAGAGTGTCCAATCATCAAGTCATATGCCATAGCACAATGGTGGACCCACAAACCACACAAAAATTGTATGTTAATAACACAATAATACTGTGAGGAACATTGATAAATTACCCATGATGATCGAAGTACCCGAGGCAAAAATTATGCCTATGCCCCAACCTGCGTTTCGCCACCCTACTGGCTTCGTCAGGAGGGCTGATGTAAGTGAATTAAGAGCGGGTATTTATGCTACATACGCACCTGAGATGAATCAGTAACGCATGTCCAAGATGTAAATCAATGCACCTGAGGTCAATGTATGATGCATATCCAGCATGTTGAATAGGGATCGCGTCATCATAGCGCGCCACCCCTTCCACCGCAGGCGACGCGGCGCACGCTCACGTGATCACCCGCGTCATCCTGTAATGGGTGACGCGAGAACCTGCCCACCTTGGCCCAACGGAGCCCAACGGAGCACCATGACAATGCGCCCGCATCAGCGCATGCCTAGAATGCGTGCACCCCAGATGCTGCAAGAATAGTAGCGGTGATGTGGAAAACCATCATATAACCAGGTGTACCTAACCTAATACACTGATAAACAATTCATAAATATGCAGATTCCCTCTATCAGGGGTTATCAGGAGTGAGGAGATCTAGTTACCTCCTCCTCCTCTTCTTTTGTTTTCACCTTGCTCCTTACCCCTGAGGAAGCCGGATTGTTCCGGCGATACGCGTTGGGCGTTCTCTCACTCTTCCAGGTCCACTGCACCAGCAGGTTTATGTAGGTTTGACTCTCCAATTTAGACCTCATCATGGTCTGTCTGCATTTCTAGTGGTCTCAACTCATTTCATATTTGCTATATGTTTTGTATTGGATTTTTATATGCTGGTTTATAGTGTATATGCCCATTCTGTGGCAACCCAGTGGACCTGTATGTGTTGGTTACATATATTATATTGCATACCGCACTTTGTTCTAATTGTATACAATTTTTAATATGTATCTGTTGGTGTGTCCAATAAACTTTATATATATTTTATATTGACTCATTGTCGGATGTGCATATATGGGGTGGTTCTTGTGACTCTCTCTTGGGTCAGGTGATATTGTTTCATGCTTTTTTCACCACCCTTTGCACTCCGCGTATTATTTGGTGTGCCCCCTGTTTTCTCAATCCATATATATTAGTTGTATTATCAATTTTTAGCCTTTTTGCACAGTGTTAGTTTAACTTATCTTCATTGTGCATCCTGGGGGCTATATGAACATGTTTTACCCAGGGACATTCACACCATCATTATATTGAGCTGAGTATCTGTGCGATTCCCTCTATCAGGGGTTATCAGGAGTGAGGAGATCTAGTTACCTCCTCCTCCTCTTCTTTTGTTTTCACCTTGTCTATTAACTTTTGTATTAATAAAGATTTATTACATATTACATGTGAATATTTTTGTATAATTTATGGGGGCTATTGGGTTGGTCTGGATAGGAGTCGCAAATTGTATGTCTAGGCCCCTTTGCTATCTTATACTGTTATATCTGAGGTATATGTTGGTTCTACTCCAAGAATCATCAGGGCGACTAATGGTCTGTGGTTCCTGTGTATGAGTCCTCCTACCATCTGGGTTCGCCTATACAGTTAGGAGTCAGGGCGAGGATTAGGGATGCTCTAGATGGTGCCTTGCTACCTGTCCCCGATTTCCTGGCCTAGTTGTTATTCCCGTTTCCCTACGGTGTTTGATGGGGAGTTTTATAGCGGCCCATTTATTAACAGATTAACTATAATAACATTTTCTTTACATAACTTGCATATATCTGAGCAATGTTCCAACTTCATAACCACTTGATAATGAGGGATCCTGGAAGGCAACCCCATCCTGTTTATTCTCCAGTTGAAGTTTCACCTTACCCTTAGCGGCACTCACCGACCCAAGTGCACCAAACATAAAAATTATGCCCCTGCAGGCCTTCTAGCACAAACAGGAGCCCCCATGCTTCCACTCACCAAATCTCCTAAGATGCATGCCCCAAAGAGTCATGCAACTATTCCAAATAGTTTTGCCTCCCAGAATCCCCCTTTTTACCTGCCACAAACAAACATCGGTGACACCTCACCTATGTTCGTCCTGCCACACCCGAACTGCCGTCCCTAACTCCTCTTGCAACCCCAACGCCTGCAAATCTATCCCCAGTTCATTTAAATGAACTCCATCTGCCCGTAGAAACTGTGTGGACGCCTCCTCCAACTCCCTATGATGCACCACAACACCCACTTGCCACCATACAAATCTCCCTACTTCCTTGTTTAACTTTGCCCATGCCTTGTTGATACAATCCACAGATCTAGCAAACCTCCATGTACGACGGGCTACCACCTCGGACCAAACTATCAACAGGCCCTGGAACTCCACCCATAGCTGCAACGGATCCAACTTGATTTCTCTTATGACATCCTATATCGACGCACCCCCAAATCGTTCCCACCAACATGAAGAACCAAAATATCTGGGAGTCTATCTAAAAAAACATAGAATTTAAACTCCGGAAGAACCCTACCCCACAAAAGCCCCCGTAAACCTATCCAACGAACCTGTACCGCCTCGTTTGGAAAACCCAACTGTCTTCCGTTCTTGCGAACATCAGCCCGCAGGGCTCCCCAATATACGTAAGAATGCCCAAATATACAGGCCAAACACAGGAGAACCCTGCAACAACAAGAAGGAAAAACATCACACCTTAAAGCTACTACAGCTCCCCCCCCACTCCCGTGTTACCCAAAAAACCATCTACTCGAGGGCTGGCCAACCTGCGGCTCTCAAGCTGTTGTAAAACTACAATTCCCACCATACCCTGCTGTAGGCTGATAGCTGTAGGCTGTCTGGGCATGCTGGGAGTTGTAGTTTTGCAGCAGCTAGAGAGCTGCAGGTTGCCCAGCCCTGATCTACTCCATCACCTCCTAAAGCAAATGAGGCCGAACGTAAAAATGAAAACATGCCGACTTCCAACGGCCAATCCGCTTAATTGCAGCATCACCTAAACCCCACCTGGCTGCCTCTGTAGCCGCCCCAATCCTAAAAGAAATGGGAAGCAAACTCCCCAGCTGGCAAACCCGCGACTGTCAAGCACTTCCGAAAAATTGCTATAAACTGAAAATGGGAGAGAGAGGAACCATCCTCATGAACTAATAAAGGCTCCATCCCCTCCGGACGATAATGCAGCAATTCCTCCACACACTGAACCGGACACACCGCACAGCCTAACAACAGGTGTGGATTAATTCGCACCCCTTTCCCAACTGGGTCAGTCTTTGACCTCCTCAACAAACACTGCAAACCATTCGTCCCGACACATATATCCCCCCGCAGCAAACCCCCAACAGTTTGCTACTGCTAGACACTAACTCTGAAGCCCTAAATGCCCCAAAGAAAGCCAAAGAAACAAACAAGCCTCGTATTCTGACCTGCAAACTTCCTTCAACATTTTACACACTGTCTGTATTACCAGAAATGAGATCGGCCACCGAGTGTCCCTGGCCTATAACCCCGGCCACCGAGTGTCCCTGGCCTATAACCCTTCAGAGCCTGACGCGGCGAAAACGCCTTTGATTCGTCCACTAACCGCCGTAAACACAACCAAAAAGCAATGGCTGCAACCTTTTTTGACACTGCTTAAAACGACGCACCGCTCTCAAAGGATAACTCTACTAAATACACCAATAACGTCTGAAAATCGTCCGACGAAACGCAGTCCCCCACTTGATCTATCAACTTTTTCCACTGAGAACAAACTGATGCATAAGCCGACCACGTATCTTTACTGACCGATTGCTAAATCAAGGATACTGACACCCCAAGGCCCGTTCTCGTCCGCTCCTGGCACCAATCGACGAAAACGATCCCACTGGAAACGAGAAAGAGAATCTGCCACTGAATTATCAACCCCTGGCACATGTACCGCTAAAAAACAGGAATTCAACTCCAACCCCCTAATAAGCAGATGCCATAACAATAGCAACACCTGCAATAAACTAGCTGTTTGCGTATTTATAGCCTGTACCACACCTAGATTATCACAACAGAACCGCACGCGTTTGTTACGTAACAGGTTCCCCCACAACTCAGTCGCTAATATGATCTGAAATAACTCCAACAGCGCCAAATTGGTTAAGAAACCCGCCGTACGCCAATTCTCCGGCCAAGGACCTGCACTCCACTGCTCCGGCAAAAGGACCCGTAACCCCACACGCCCTGGACGCATCCGTATACAGCTCCAAATCAAAACTTGACACCGGCGCCTCCATCCAAACTGAACGCCCATTAAACTCGCCCAAAAAACGATCCCACACCGCCAAGTCATCCCTTACTTCCGCTGACAATCTCACATAATGAAACGGTGCTAAAGCCAAACGTCTAAAAAAAAAACTACCCATCGGCAAGATTCGACAACCAAAATTTAATTTTCTCAACACTGACTAACCCCTTCTAAGCTGGACCTTCTTAGCCCATCGCAACGAACAACATAAAATTGACCCTCCCAATGAAAACCCAACAAATGAAAACTACTTGGATGAATCGGCAGCAAATGGAACGCCGCTTCAATATCCATTTTTGCTAGAAGAGCTCCCTGACCAAAACACTGAACCCAACTCACCGCCGTGTCAAACGACATGTACGAAACCGAACATAACTCTCGCTCTATCCCATCATTAACCAAACTCCCAGCCGGATAAGAGAGGGGGTGAATGAGCCGGAATTTGTTTGGCTCCTTTTTAGGAACCAAACCAAGGGGAGACACCATCAACCCTGGAAAAGGAGGCACAGAAAACGGCCCAGCTGTGCGACCCGCTGTCAATTCTTTCTCTATCTTTTGCTTAACCACCTCTGGCTTGGTCAATGCTAAAACCAAGTTCTTCACTACCGCCTTGGAACCAAGCCACTCGCACGGAAACCGAAACCCTTCGGTAAAACACGAATGCAACAATTCAGCCCTTTCCCTATCTAAATATCTCTTTAGGAATGGCAACATCATGTCCACCTTCACCGGTGTCATTCCTCTTTGACAAAGCCTCAAATCCCTTACCCCTACCTCGCTTGAAACAACGGGACAAGCTGTGCGCCCCCGCTCCCCCTACATCCCGAGCATTCATGCTTAAATCGGCAATCAGAAAGGAACTTGCAGAACCCTTTATTGTATTGCCAGCAACACCCTTTCCTACCACTGACAAGTCCGAGGCCGAGGTTTCCCTGGCCCCCCTGCAAAGGGCTGCCTCTCTGCCTTTGGAGCCACCATCAAACGCATCCAAAGACTTTGTGATCCCATCTGATACTGGGACGCACCGCCTTCCGCTGCCGGAACTGTTCATCGTACCTAAGCCAAGCTACTCCCCCGTACAACCTGTAAGCCTCTCCAATGGCGTCCATATAACAAAACAAGTTGAGCACTGTTCCAGGAATTTTTTTCCCACTACACTAGCCAAAATCGCAAACGCTTGCATCCAATTCATAAACGTACGAGATATCAAACAGTAACGCCGCTTTTCCTCCTCTTCCTTTTTACCCTATCTAGATTAAACTTCTCCAGAGGAAGCAACAACATCTTCCCCCTGAACTCCTGCTTCAAATGTGCCCCCAGGGGCCCTTCAAAGCACACATAGACTTCCCCATTAGCTGCATCCACCAACCTTACATCCTCAACCACTGCAACTTTTTTGCTACTCCCTGCTACCACACCAGAAGGCCCCGCCACCTCAGCCCTGTCCGATGCCAACTCAGGCCTCCTTCCTACTGAACCCTGAATCTCCCCTGATGTGGCAAATTCCAGTGTCCACGCCATAGCCAGAGAATCCTTTGAACTAGACCCCAAGCGCGACACCGACGCCAACAATCCCGCCAACAACTCCTGGGCTATCCGTCATGCACACTCAACCTCAGTTATTCCTGCATTACTCTCCCCTAAACCCACACTGTACCCCTGACATCCACTCACCAGACTGTCCCTGAGAGGACTTCTTACATTATTTTACCCCTTATATGCCTACCACTTCCCCCTAAGTCAATATGCCATTCCGATATGACTGCGCCCTGCTTCATCGCTCTTTCTTATAACTAAATACAAATTAATGTCTGTAATAATGAATTAAATGAATAATAATTAATCTTAAAAATATTGTGAAAGGCAGCCAAAAGAAATATGTATATCAGACAATAGTACTGGCATTTTTCTAGTCTATCTGTCTGTCTATCTATCTATCTACAGAGTCGAGTCTCATCATTATGACCACTTCTTACTTTTGGTTTAAGTGCGTAGCTCGTGAAGGAAGTCACGTGTCATGAGATGGCTTGGTGGGTGTATAAGATATAGGAGATGCTGTCTGCACACATATCACTCATTGCTGTCATGGGTAGAGGAAGATTTATCATAGTTCAAAAAAGGGATGATTATTGGCTTTCGGTCCAAGGGTGGCCGTATTTCAGAAACTGTGCAGTTTGTGAACTGTTCACGTGCTACTGTTGTGAAAGTTTATTGTGAGTGGACAAATGGCACCATTGCAAATAAGGAAAGTGGAAACTGCGGAGCACCATGTGCTATTGATGTGAGAAGTGAATGTCAACTACGACGGTGTGCAAGAACGGATTAACACGCTACAGTGGAGCAGCTCAGTGTCAAAATAACCAAGGGAGCTACCAAGCATGTGTCTAAAACAACAGTTTAGAGAACCTTACTGTGAATGAGGCTCCAAAGCAGACGGTTGGGCACTGCACCTCTGCTAACAAAGTTGCATCTGTGGAAAAGGTTTTTTATTTTCTCTGCAGTATTGGAATTCGATCTCTGCTGATTGGCAAAGTGTTGCCTTCTCGGATAAATCACGTCTTCTGCTTCATTAAACAGATGGACGTTGATGTGTCAGGCGCGAAACGTCAAGAACAAACACCCTGTAACCATTGCTTGAAGAACACAAGCTGGTAGTGTCAGCGTTATGTTGTGGGGAATATTTTTGTGGCATTCTCCAGGTCCCACTACTCCATGTGAAAGGCACTATCATCTGATTTGGGTATGAATCCATTCTTGCAGATCACATACTGTACACCCATTCATGCTGATTGTCTTCCCTGCAGCGGATGAGATTTTGCAACAAGACAATGCAACATGCAACATGGCTAGAAATATCCGATACTGGCTGGAACAGCATGACCAAGACTTCCATGTACTAACCTGGACCCCTAATTCCGCAGACTTGAACCCATTTGAGCACCTGTGGGACCACTTCAATGGTTATGATTAATCTATGGATTCTTCTTCATGTATCCTCCATCAGCCGTGGGATGCACTGTAGTCAGCATAACTCCAGATATTTGTGACAGCCTACCAGGACCTTGTTGAGTCTTTCCCAGCCCACCCATCTGTGTTATTTACAGTACGGCTATCTGAAGTCTACCGATTCTAAAACATTTTTGGGTCCTATAAAGAACATTTAATTTTTGCATTTTAAGAATAAGTAACATTCATCCAACAGTGAGAATAGTAAAAAATATAATAAATTATTTATATAGAATTCTTTGAATTGGATGATTGTGGGAAGTGGGGTCAGGCATCTACATATGACTTATCAAAGTATGGAGAGTACCTCCAGTGGTGGTCATGAGCATTACTGTAACTGATTTTATAGACCTTGTGGCTAATCATACCATTAGTACCAACTAGATATCAGATGAACTTTGCATGAAGTGCTTCAATCTCCCTTTATCTGTTTTACTGCCTGCTTACATCATTACACCTTGATCCTTCCATTATCATATTCCTGCCTGCTTTTCGGCAGCTAATTGAAAGTACTATGAGCAGAGTGCTTTAATATACACTCTTTAATGCACTGCTAATGTACTCTGCACATTGCATACTTAAATTGATATAAAGCAAGATTCTTTACAACATAGACTCATCACAAGTTCATTTCAATGTTTTTATACACATAAAACGTAATCACTGTATGTAAAATTTATCACTGTTATGGATGCTGTATGGCATATTTGAAACATCTTACTAGTTATTATCTTATACACTTTTTCACTTCCATATGTCACCTGTTAGCTGAATACTTAAATATTATAATTAGAGTTGAGCGAACCCGAACTGTAAAGTTCGGGTTCGTATCGAACTTTAGGTTTTTCGGGATCTGAACCCGAACATTTACATAAAATTTTGGGTTTGGGTTTGGGTTCGGTGTTCGGCGCTTACTTGGCGCTTTTTGAAAGGCTGCACAGCAGCCAATCAACAAGCGTCATACTACTTGCCCCAAAAGGCCATCACAGCCATGCCTACTATTGGCATGGCTGTGATTGGCCAACTGCAGAATGTGACCCAGCCTCTATTTAAGATGGAGTCACGTAGCGTCGCCCATCACTCTGCTCGGATTAGTGTAGGGAGAGGCTGCAGCTGCTGTGAGAAAGAGATCAGGGAGAAATCTTAACAAGAACTGCTTTTTTTACTCAGCGATCTACAGCAAATGTGTTTTGTGGGTGCAGTGCACAATTTTTTTAAGCCTTCCCTGAGCCAACTACTGCTGAAAACAAACTTTTTTTACTTCAGTTTGTCAATATCAATACATAATCGGCAGCCATTTTATGCAACGATAGTGCACCAGCACAGGCTACCTGCATGTCTGCAAGTCCAGAAATACATCTTTTTGCTTACTGGGGTGAAAAAACCCTCTAATATACTGCACATCTGGGATAAGGCGTGCATAAGTGACTGTCACATTTAGGCCAGAAATACATCTTTTTGGTTACTGGGGGGAAAAAAAACTTAAATATATACTGCACATCTGGGATTAAACGTGCATAAGTGACTGTCACATTTAGGCCAGAAATACGGCTTTTTGGTTACTGGGGTGAAAAAACCCTCTAATATACTGCACATCTGGGATTAGACGTGCATAAGTGACTGTCACATTTTGGACAGAAATACATCTTTTTGCTTACTGGGGTGAAAAAACCCTCTAAAATACTGCAAAATCTGGGATAAAACGTGCATAAGTGAGTGTCACATTTAGGCCAGAAATACATCTTTTTGCTTACTGGGGTGAAAAAAAATTCTAATATACTGCAAAATCTGGGATAAGACGTGCATAAGTGACTGTCACATTTAGGCCAGAAAATACATCTTTTTGATTACTGGGGTGAAAAAACCCTCTAATATATACTGCACATCTGGGATTAGACATGCATAAGTGACTGTCACATTTAGGCCAGAAATACGGCTTTTTGGTTACTGGGATGAAAAAACCCTCTAATATATACTGCACATCTGGGATAAGACGTGCATAAATGACTGTCACATTTAGGCCAAAAATACATCTTTTTGGTTACTGGGGTGAAAAAACCCTCTAATATACTGCAAAATCTGGGATAAGACGTGCATAAGTGAGTGTCACATTTAGGCCAGAAATACATCTTTTTGGTTACTGGGGTGAAAAAACCCTCTAATATACTGCACATCTGGAATAAGACGTGCATAAGTGACTGTCACATTTAGGCCAGAAATACATCTTTTTGCTTACTGGGGTGAAAAAACCCTCTAATATATACTGCACATCTGGGATTAGACTTGCATAAGTGACTGTCACATTTAGGCAAAAATACGGCTTTTTGGTTACTGGGGTGAAAAAAAACCTCTAATATACTGCACATCTGGGATTAGACGTGCATAAGTGAGTGTCACATTTAGGCCAGAAATACATCTTTTTGCTTCCTGGGGTGAAAAAACCCTCTAATATACTGCACATCTGGGATTAGACTTGCATAAGTGACTGTTACATTTAGGCCAGAAATACATCTTTTTGGTTACTGGGGTAAAAAAACCTCTAATATATACTGCATATCTGGGATTAGACGTGCATAAGTGACTGTCACATTTAGACCAGAAATACGGCTTTTTGGTTACTCGGGTGAAAAAACCCTCTGATATACTGCACATCTGGGATAAGACGTGCATAAGTGACTGTCTTTTTTAGGCCAGAAATATGGCTTTTTGGTTACTGGGGTGAAAAAACCCTCTAATATATACTGCACATCTGGGATAAGACGTGCATAAGTGACTATCACATTTAGGCCAGAAATACAGCTTTTTGATTACTGGGGTGAAAAAACCCTCTGATATACTGCACATCTGGGATTAGATGTGCAAAAGTTACTGTGAAATTTAGGCAACAAATACCGCTGTCATATAGAGTTAAAAAAAAAAAATAGTGCAATACCTGTCATGGTCTTACCTTCTTGCTGTTCTCCTTCGTTTGACATGTGCTGGCGGCCATCTTGGTTTCTGGGTTTCTTGTAGCCTCCCACCCTGCGGCTCCTCCTTCCCACTGGGAGGAGCTGGATGCCTAGCTCATATATATAGGAGGTCTGTGGCTTCAGTTCCTTGCTTGGTCCTCCTGTGTTCACATGCTTCTAGACTGCTGCTGCTTCTGGTTCCTGATCCTGGTTTCGTCCGACTACCCTGCTGGTTCCTGATCCTGGCTTCGTCTGACTACCCTGCTGGTTCCTGATCCTGGCTTCGTCTGACTACCCTTCTGGTTCCTGACCTCTGGCTTCGCAAAGACTCTGCTTCGGTTTCGCCATCCGTTTGGACTTTTGCTTTACAGCTTTATTTTCAATAAAGCCTTCTTATTTTCACTTATCCCTTGTTGTACGTCTGGTTCATGGTTCCGTGACATTAGGACCAAGCCATGAATTCTGACGGTACAGGGCCATCCTCGCTACCCACGCTGGTTGCCAGACTTGATCAGCAGGATCACCTGTTGGGTCGGTTCGCTGTGGCGTTGCAAACCCTGCTTGAACGCACGGCTCATTTCGCTCCCGTTGCCGATGGGTCGGTTGTCGCTCCTGGGCCCGCTCCTACTGCCGCTCCGGTTGTTGCGCCAGAGTCTACCCCGACACCTGTTGTTGCACCTGCGGTGTTTCGGGGTATGACCGGTTCTGCCCCTCTTCCACAGCGCTTTGGGGGAGAGCCAACTCAGTGCCGAGGTTTCCTTAACCAGGTGGGCATTTATTTCGAGTTGCTGCCACATGCCTTTCCTACTGAGAGATCAAAGGTGGGCTTCTTGATCTCGCTGCTCTCGGACAAGGCCTTGGCCTGGGCCAGCCCTTTATGGGAGAACAACAATCCGGTGGTTGCCGTGTTTTCCAGTTTTGTTGCTTCTCTTCGGAAGGTATTCGATGTGCCGGCTCGTGCTGCCTCTGCTGCGAAGCTCCTTATGTCCATCAGACAGGGTTCACGATCCGTAGCTGAATACGCCATTGAGTTTCGTACCCTGGCAGCAGAGGTGGGCTGGAATAATGAGGCTCTGGTCGCTGCTTTCTCTCATGGTCTCTCGGATGCCTTGAAGGATGAGGTTGCAGCTAAGGACCTACCAGTGGAGCTCGAGTCTCTTATTTCTTTCCTGATTTTGATTGACACCAGACTCAGGGAGAGACCTTCCTTTAAGGAGAGCCTGCGGAGGTTTTCTAACAGATTGGCGCCTACGTTTGCTGTCCCACCCGTGCCTCCCTCTCCTCCCACGCCTCCTGGGGATGACTTGTCTGGGGGTGAACCCATGCAGCTGGGGTTTGCTCGCCTGTCCGAGGGGGAGAGGGTACTCCGGAGACGCGAGGGCCGATGCATGTACTGTGGTCTCGGTGGGCATTTTCGGTTGGCATGTCCGAACCGTCCGGGAAACGCTCGCACCTGAGATCCTGTCGGGGGCAGATCTTGGGTGGAGTCTCCTCGTCCCCGGTTTCCCGTGTTGACAAACCACTGATCACTGTTGTCCTCTCCTGGGTCGGGGGCTCGGTGACGACCCAGGCATTGGTGGACTCTGGTGCTGGTGGTTTGTTCATTGATAATGTGTTCGCTGCCGCCAATTCCATTCCTCTGCAGGCTCGAGGTTTCCCACTGGCTCTTGAGGCGATAGACGGCAGACCCCTTCTGCCGCCACACGTGACTCATGAGACCCTTCCAGTGGGGATAGCCATTGGTGCCGTTCACAGAGAGTCGGTCTGCCTCCAGGTTATTTCGTCTCCACACTACTCGGTGGTCTTGGGGTACCCCTGGCTCCGGAAGCATAATCCGACTTTCGATTGGAGATCGGCCGAGATCCTCTCGTGGTCACCGCAGTGTGGGGCTAGTTGCATCCATGGGTCTGTCAAGTTGCTGTGTACTTCCTCGGACTCTCTGTTGCCTCCTGAATACGAGGAGTACCGGGATGTATTCGATAAGGTGCGCGCGGTTGCCCTACCTCCGCACCGCCCATACGATTGTGCCATAGAGTTACAATCTGGTGCCGTTCCTCCTCGTGGCAAAGTCTATCCACTGTCGGTAGCGGAGAATGAGGCCATGGAGGAGTACGTGAGGGAAGCGCTTTCACGCGGACACATTCGCAAATCCTCGTCCCCGGCAGGGGCTGGATTTTTCTTTGTGAAAAAGAAGGGCGGTGAGTTGAGGCCTTGCATCGATTACAGGGGTCTCAATCGCATCATGATCAAGAACGCTTACCCGATACCCTTGATTTCCGAGCTGTTCGATCGCCTTAAAGGGGCCACGGTCTTTACCAAACTCGACCTGAGGGCGGCATATAACCTGGTAAGGATCAAGGCGGGCGATGAGTGGAAGACCGCGTTTAACACCAGGACCGGTCATTATGAATCCTTGGTTATGCCCTTTGGGTTGTGCAATGCGCCCGCAGTCTTTCAGGAATTCATCAACGATGTTTTCCGTGACCTGTTGCAGCAGTGTGTGGTGGTCTATTTGGATGACATCTTGGTATATTCTGAATCCATGGAGGCCCACATTCTGGATGTCAGACGAGTGTTGCAACGGTTACGAGAGAACAAGCTGTTCGGTAAGCTTGAGAAATGCGAATTTCACCGATCCCAGGTAACCTTCTTAGGTTACATCATTTCCGCTGAGGGGTTCTCCATGGATCCTAAGAAGGTTTCGGCTGTCTTACAGTGGCCCCAGCCCAGTGGTCTTCGTTCCCTGCAGCGCTTTTTGGGCTTCGCCAATTATTATCGGAAGTTCATCAGGGACTTTTCCATGCTAGCCAAGCCTCTCACGGATCTGACCAGGAAGGGCAGTAATTCCCAGGTCTGGCCGCTCGAGGCCATCCGAGCTTTTGAGGCTCTAAAGTCCGCCTTTGTGTCGGCTCCGATTCTGTCGCATCCCAACCCTGGGTTGCCCTTTGTCCTCGAGGTGGACGCGTCTGAGACGGGAGTAGGCGCCCTTCTGTCTCAGCGTAGAACACCAGAGGGTCCTCTGCTTCCTTGTGGGCTTTACTCCCGGAAACTGTCTTCCGCGGAGTGCAACTATCAGATTGGTGACAGGGAGTTATTGGCCATCGTGCAGGCCCTTAAAGAATGGAGGCACTTGCTCGAGGGTTCGGTGGTTCCGGTCCTCATCCTGACGGACCACAAGAATCTGACCTACCTTTCTGAGGCCAAGAGATTGACACCACGTCAGGCCAGATGGGCTCTGTTCTTGTCACGTTTTAATTACGTGGTCTCCTACCTACCCGGTTCCAAGAACATCAGGGCGGATGCCTTATCACGGCAGTACTCCGAGCTGTCCAGGGAGGAGTCGATTCCGACTTCGGTCATACCTCCGAATCAGATCTTGGCCGCCATTCGCACCAGCCTGACCTCTCCCCTGGGTGAGCAGATTTTGGCGGCTCAATCTGGTGCTCCCTCTGGGAGACCCAACGGCAGATGTTTTGTGCCTGAGGAGTTGCGCACTCGGTTGTTGCGAACCTACCATAACTCCAAGACCGCGGGGCATCCTGGAAAGAATCAGCTGTCCTGGGCTTTTTCACGTCTGTTCTGGTGGCCTTCCCTACGTTCCGACATCGCTGCATATGTAGCGGCATGCTCCGTTTGTGCCCAGAGTAAGTCCCCTCGGCACCTTCCGTTGGGCCTTCTGCAACCCATAGCCACCGGGGAGCGCCCATGGTCACACCTGGGGATGGATTTCATTGTGGACCTCCCTGCATCCCGAGGCCATACGGTCATTCTCATGATTGTGGATCGGTTTTCCAAAATGTGCCACTGTGTTCCTCTCAAGAAGTTACCCTCTGCACAAGAGTTGGCCACGATTTTTGCCAGGGAGGTCTTCCGGTTGCACGGTTTGCCCAAGGAGATTGTGTCGGATCGGGGGAGTCAGTTTGTGTCCAGGTTCTGGCGCGCCTTTTGCTCCCAGTTGGGGATTCATCTCTCCTTCTCCTCGGCCTACCACCCTCAGTCCAATGGGGCCGCAGAACGATCCAATCAGGCCTTGGAGCAATTCCTTCGTTGCTATGTCTCCGATCACCAAGACAATTGGGTTGACCTCCTGCCTTGGGCTGAGTTTGCCAGGAACACGGCGGTCAACTCTTCCTCTGGGACGTCTCCCTTCATGGCCAATTATGGGTTCCAACCTGCCGTGTTACCGGAGGTATTCTCTCCCCAGGATATTCCGGCTGTGGAGGATCACCTTTCCGTCCTACGTGCTTCTTGGGTACTGATCCAGAAGTCCCTTGAGGTCTCTGCGCAGCGCCAGAGACTCCAGGCTGATCGCAGACGAGCGCCTGCTCCTTCCTACCAGGTCGGAGACCGTGTATGGTTGTCCACCCGCAACCTCAACCTTCGAGTGCCCACTCCCAAGCTGGCGCCTCGCTTTGTTGGTCCCTTCCGAGTGCTTCGCAGGGTAAACCCGGTAGCCTATGCCCTTGCGCTTCCTCCTGGCATGCGGATCTCCAACGTGTTTCATGTCTCCCTGTTGAAGCCACTGGTGTGTAATCGTTTCACTTCCTCGGTTCCTCGGCCTCGTCCGGTCCAAGTGGGTAATCGTGAGGAGTATGAGGTGAGCAATATCCTGGACTCACGCCTGGTCCGCGGTCGGGTGCAGTTTTTGGTCCATTGGCGTGGTTATGGTCCAGAGGAGCGTTCCTGGGTTCCCTCCGCAGATGTCCATGCTCCTGCCTTGCTCCGAGCCTTCCACGCACGCTTCCCTCAGAGACCGTTCTTTACTCCGCGGAGGAGGGGCCCTTGAGGGGGAGGTACTGTCATGGTCTTACCTTCTTGCTGTTCTCCTTCGTTTGACATGTGCTGGCGGCCATCTTGGTTTCTGGGTTTCTTGTAGCCTCCCACCCTGCGGCTCCTCCTTCCCACTGGGAGGAGCTGGATGCCTAGCTCATATATATAGGAGGTCTGTGGCTTCAGTTCCTTGCTTGGTCCTCCTGTGTTCACATGCTTCTAGACTGCTGCTGCTTCTGGTTCCTGATCCTGGTTTCGTCCGACTACCCTGCTGGTTCCTGATCCTGGCTTCGTCTGACTACTCTGCTGGTTGCTGATCCTGGCTTCGTCTGACTACCCTTCTGGTTCCTGACCTCTGGCTTCGCAAAGACTCTGCTTCGGTTTCGCCATCCGTTTGGACTTTTGCTTTACAGCTTTATTTTCAATAAAGCCTTCTTATTTTCACTTATCCCTTGTTGTACGTCTGGTTCATGGTTCCGTGACAATACCCTACATCAGGGTTTTTATTGGCGGTTAATTATTTTTAACAGACTTAACCACTTTTTACTTTGCTTTGTGAACGCTAACTATGAGGCAAACATCTAATATGGGACGCGGTCATGGTCGTGGTGGTGGTGTTGGTGGAGCCTCTGGTGCAGAGAGAGGACGTGGCCGTTCTGCCACAGCTATACGTCCTACTGAACCTACTACCTCAGGTCCCATTAGCCGCCAGAATCCACAGCGATATTTGGTCAGGCCTAATGCCGTTCTAAGGATGGTAAGGCCTGAGCAAGTACAGGCGCTAGTCAATTGAGTGTCCGACAGTGGATCCAGCACGTTCACATTATCTCCCACCTAGTCTTCTGCAGAAAGCGCACAGGTGGCGCCTGAAACCCATGACCATCAGTCTGTCACATCACCCCCGTGCATATCGGGGAACCTGTCTGAGCCTCAAGTCATGCAGCAGTCTCTTATGCTGTTTGAAGACTCTGCTGGCAGGGTTTCTGCACTGACGCACAACCACTCATGTTTCCTGATGAGGACATGGGAATACCACCTCAGCACGTCTCTGATGATGACGAAACACAGGTGCCAACTGCTGCGTCTTTCTGCAGTGTGCAGACCGAAAAGGAGGTCAGGGAGGAAGACTGGGTGGAAGACGATGCAGGGGACGATGAGGTCCTAGACCCCACATGGAATGAAGGTCGTGCCACTGACTTTCAGAGTTCGGAGGAAGAGGCAGTGGTGAGACCGAGCCAACAGCGTAGCAAAAGCGGGAGCAGGGTGCAAAAGCAGAGCAGCCATCGCCAAAACAGTTCGCCTGCTACTGGCCACCGTCACCAGGGACCGAGCACACTAAAGGCAGCTTCAAGGGGTTCCCTGGCATGGCACTTCTTCACACAATGTGCTGACGGCAATACCCAAGTGGTTTGCACGCTGTGCCATCAGAGCCTGAAGCGAGGCATTAACGTTCTGAACCTTAGCACAACCTGCATGACCAGGCATCTACATGCGAGACACGGGCTGCAGTGGAGTAAGCACCTTCAAAACCAAGAAAGGGCTCAAGCCCCTCCTGCTCCCTCTTCTGCTGCTGCCTCGGCCTCTTCCTCCGCCTCGGGAGGAACGTTGGCACCTGCCACCCAGCAAACAAAAGGATGTGCTACCAACAACACCACGTCCGTCACCAAGCATCTCCACCATGTCACACGTAAGCGTTCAGCTCTTCATCTCACAAACCTTTGAGAGAAAGCGTAAATTCCTGCCTAGCCACCCTCAATCCCTGGCCCTGAATGCCAGCATTTCTAAACTACTGGCCTTTGAAATGCGGTCATTCAGGCTGGTGGAGACGGACAGCTTCAAACAGCTCATGTCGCTTGCTGTCCCACAGTACGTCGTTCCCAGCCGCCACTACTTCTCCAGGAGAGCCGTGCCATCCCTGCACAACCAAGTATCGGATAAAATCAAGTGTGCACTGCGCAACGCCATCTGTGGCAAGGTCCACCTAACCACAGATACGTCGACCAGTAAGCACGGCCAGGGACGTTATATCTCCCTATATATCATTCTTTGCCTCCTTTTGCCTCCTCTTCCTACTCGGCTTCCTCCTCCTCTTCTACCACCTCCTCATCCGGTCAGCGACAGACCTTCACCACCAACTTCAGCACAGGCAGGGGTAAACGTCAGCAGGCCGTTCTGAAACTGATGTGTTTGGGGGACAGGCCCCACACCGCGCAGGAGTTGTGGCGGGGTATAGAACAACAGAACAACGAATGGTTGCTGCCAGTGAGCCTCAAGCCCAGCCTGGTGGTGTGCGATAATGGGCAAAATCTCGTTGCAGCTCTGGGACTAGCCGGTTTGACGCACATCCCTTGCCTGGCGCATGTGCTGAATTTGGTGGTGCAGAAGTTCATTCACAACTACCCCGACATGTCAGAGCTGCTGCGTAAAGTGCGGGCAGTCTGTGCGCACTTCTGGCGTTCTCATCCTGCCGCCGTTCGGCTGTCTGCTCTACAGCATAACTTTGGCCTTCCTGCTCACCGCCTCATATGCGACGTGCCCACCAGGTGGAACTCCACCTTGCACATGCTGGAGAGACTGTGCGAGCAGCAGCAGGACATAGTGGAGTTTCAGCTGCAGCACACACGGGTGAGTCACACTGCGGAACAGCACCACTTCACCACCAATGACTGGGCCTCCATGCGAGACCTGTGTGCACTGTTGCGCTGTTTCGAGTACTCCCCCAACATGGCCAGTGGCAATGGCGCCGTTATCAGTGTTACAATACCACTTCTATGTCTCCTTGAGAAAACACTTAGGGCGATGATGGAAGAGGATGTG
Organism: Bufo bufo; assembly: GCF_905171765.1. Lineage (NCBI taxonomy): Eukaryota > Metazoa > Chordata > Amphibia > Anura > Bufonidae > Bufo > Bufo bufo. The sequence goes on from NC_053391.1 coordinate 321,658,560, forward strand.
GCCCAGGATGAGGAGGAGGAAGAGGGGTCATCTCTAACACGTTCAGGCCAGTCTTTTAGAAGTGGCTCAGAAAGAGGATTTTTGAAACAGCAGAGGCCAGGTACAAATTTGGCCAGCCAGGGCCCACTACTGGAGGAGGAGGAGGAGGATGAGGATGAGGAGGAGGATGGGGATGAAGCATGTTCAGAGCGGGGTGGCATCCAACGCAGCTCGGGCCCATCACTGGTGCGTGGCTGGGGGGATACGATGGACGCAGACGATACACCTCCCACAGAGGACAGCTTGTCCTTACCTCTGGGCAGCCTGGCACACATGAGCGACTACATGCTGCAGTGCCTGCGCAACGACAGCAGAGTTGCCCACATTTTAACGTGTGCTGACTACTGGGTGGCCACCCTGCTGGATCCCCATTACAAAGACAATGTGCCGTCCTTAATTCCCTCACTGGAGCGTGATCAGAAGATGCGCGACTACAGGCACACGCTGGTAGACGCGCTCATGATAGCATTCCCGACTGACGCCGGAAGACAAGTGGAAGCACAAGGCGAAGGCAGGGGAGGAGGAAGAGGTCGCCAATGCAGCTGTGTCAGCCCCAGCACCTCAGAAGGCAGAGTTAGAATGGCCGACATGTGGAAAAGCTTTGTCACCTCGCCGCAACAACCGGCCCCAACTGCTGATATGGAGCGTGTTAGCAGGAGGCAGCATTTGAACAACATGGTGGAACAGTACCTGTGCACACGACTACACGTACTGACTGATGGTTCTGCCCCATTCAACTTCTGGGTCTCCAAATTGTCCACATGGCCAGAGCTTGCCCTGTATGCCTTGGAGGTGCTGGCCTGCCCTGCAGCCAGTGTACTCTCTGAACGTGTGTTTAGCAGGAGGCGTCATTACAGACAGACGCAGCCACCTGTCCACAGTCAACGTGGACAAGCTCATGTTCATTAAAATGAACCAGGCTTGGATCCCTCAGGACTTGTCTGTACCTTGTGCAGAATAGAGAGTTCTAACAGCCTCAACCATCCAAGTGCACTTATTCCTTTTTTTTTTTATATGTCCCAATATTTTGGGGGATACCCCTATGTAAAAATGCAAAATAACACACATCTGTGTTGGCTACCTATTCCTCCTTCGCCGCCGCTTCCACCTAGACCGCCACGTGAGCCTACATGGCCACATCCACCCATTCACCGCCTCCTCAACCTCTTCCTCCTACATCATTCCTAATTTTTATTTTTTTAAGGTTTTGCCATGCTCTTAAGCACATTTTACTGTCTTTTGCAGCCCTCTAGCTCTTTCCATGACATTTTTACAGCCATTTTAGTGCTCAAAAGTTCGGGTCCCCATTGACTTCAATAGGGTTCGAGTTCGGGGTCAAGTTCGGTTCCCGAACCCGAATTTTTTTTTCAAGTTCGGCCGAACCCGAACATCCAGGTGTCCGCTCAACTCTACTAATCAGCACTAATGATGCAAATATTTTGGTGCAATACGTGAAACTTCACATTTTAGCAGGTCGGCATGTACAGTGCTGTCCATAATTATTCATACCCCAGGCAAATTTTGACTTAAAGTTACTTTTGTTCAACCAGTAAGTAATTTTTTGACGGGAAATGACATAGGTGTCTCCCAAAAGATAATAAGATGATGTACAAGAGGCATTATTGTGGAAAAAAATAACATTTCTCAGTTTTTATTTGCATTTGAGCAAAAAGTGTCCAGTCCAAAACTATTCATACCCTTCTCAATAATCAATAGAAAAGCCTTTATTGGCTATAACAGCAATCAAACGCTTCCTATAATTGCAGACCAGCTTTTTGCATGTCCCCACAGGTATTTTTGCCCAGCACTGTATGTATGTACAGAAGGGATGGCCGGCACTCCACTTTTCTTATTATCACTCAGTGCTCTGTGATAGGATGATGTCCCAATAATTATATAAATCAATTCACGGCACTCAATAATTGCAAAATGAAATTTGAATATTTATTTAAGCCACCAATGGTTATTAGTTTAGTTTAGGTCAACGTTTCGGTCCTCCCGGACCTTGTTCACGGCCTGTTGATTACAAATATATCAAATAAGTATACAGAACTTATATAAAGAATCAACCAAAAGGCAAATAAACATAAGGAATTAAACACAACATATGTACATATACATTTAAAGGTCCTCTGCTTATAGGTATGAACTATATATAGTAGCCCTAGGGCAGTAAACACAATGGTAAGTTAAATCCAGCGATTATATTATACATAGAACAATAAAGTGTTATATTGGAGCATAGGTCATAAGCTCACCAGTATAATATACTTCTGAAAATTATCCCATACATGGCAAAATAATGCTAGAATGATGTAATATAAAAGCCTATTGCAGCATACATACCTCGAGTCTGACATTGACCGGAAGAAGGGTGGCATTGCGGTGAACTAACTGAGCATATCCGGTATATAAGAGGCGTTATAATAACGCGAGATGTGGTAGTGTGAGGTGTGTCTGACCTTATAGCCGCGGTAGTAAACTGTGTGCTATGCGCGAAATCCTGGCAAGAAGTCCGATCATGTGATCGGCACTGCATCACGTGTATTAGGTAATTTGCTGGCGCTTGGGTCAAAAAACAAACACATCATATAATGGGGCTAATGACACATAATAGAGGCGCAGAACCTCCGGATATAGTATAGATTATAGTAAAACTAGTCTCAGTGTATATGATATCATGAACATTGTATAGAAAAGACACATAATCAACAAACTTATTCTACATATAAGAATACTGTATGGTACCATTAGTATAAATTACAGAGTTGTTAACATAATGAATTACAGAGTTAGTATATCAGGATATTAGAGTTAGTGTATTGAAATACAACATATATGTTAGGATACCAAATATATGTTAGGATACTAAGTATGTGTTAGAGACAATACTTTTTACATAGAGAGCCATACCTGTATGTTGAAATCATTTAGTCTGTAGGGAATATAAACAAAGAAAATGTTATAGGGTCACTGTGTGTACAATTCAAAATCGCGATTCAGTCCCATTGGGGATAAGGTCCTTAATTGGTGTATCCAATAGGATTCTCGTTTTTGAAGTAATAGTTTTCGATTACCTCCTCTACGTGGGATAGGGACATGTTCAATTATCTGGATACAAAGTTGGCTGATACGATGACTAGCTTGAATAAAACGATGGGGTATAGGAAGTTCGGATTTATTACAGCGTATATCAGATTTATGTTTACAAATGCGGTCTCGCACACACTGGGAAGTCTCCCCAATGTATGCGAGACCGCACGGGCATTTAATAAGATAAATCACAAATGATATGGCACACGTGAAGAAGCCTTTTACGTTATAAATTTTGCCGGTATGTGGAAGTGAAAACGAGCTACCTTTCATAACATGGGTACATTGCGCGCAGTTCAAACAAGGAAATGTGCCCATTTTTGGGTTGGAAAATACAGTTTGTTTTGGCTGAATTCTTTCTGACTGGATTATTGAATTCTAGTATTTCTGGATAGAATCTGCCCAAAAGGGGCCAATGTTTCTGTATAATACGTTGAATTTTTGGCATGAATGGATATGTGACCACTAGTGGGAGTCAACGGGGGGATTGTTGTAATTGTAGAGGCTTAGGTATTTATTTGTCCTGAGTTGTTAAATTAATCTCCTATGTAATAAGCCCCGTGAGTAACCCTATGCCTCAAATTTATCTGACATTTCCAATAGTCGTTATTTTTTAAGTGTAGGGTCACTCACAATTCTTGACACTCTAGCGAATTGTGATCGAGGAAGTGATGCCTTTGTGTTCTTAGGATGGCAACTAGAATATAACAACAATGTATTCCTATCCGTAGGTTTAGTGTAGAGAGCTATCTCGAGTTGACCATTTGAATGCTTCGGAAATGGACGTATCCAAAAAATGAATGGTAGTATCATCGACATGAGCAGTAAATTGTAAATCCTTCATAACATTATTAAGGTGAGTGTAAAAAGTATATTAGCGTATGTGATTCAAATGTGTGGCATGTATGTATAAACAGCAGAATGGGCCGACTGATTCAAGCTGATAGAAGAGCAACGTTGACAACCGAGGTATGCAGCAAAGCATTTGTGAAGCCACAACACGCACAACCTTGAGGCAGATGGGCTACAACAGCAGAAGACCCCACCGGGTACCACTCATCTCCACTACAAATAGGAAAAAGAGGCTACAATTTGCACGAGCTCACCAAAATTGGACTGTCGAAGACTGGAAAAATGTTGCCTGGTCTGATGAGTCTCGATTTCTGTTGAGACATTCAAATGGTAGAGTCCGAATTTGGCGTAAACAGAATGAGAACATGTATCCATCCTCTGATGGCTACTTCCAGCAGGATAATGCACCATGTCACAAAGCTCGAATCATTTCAAATTGGTTTCTTGAACATGACAAAGAGTTCACTGTACTAAAATGGCCCCCACAGTCACCAGATCTCAACCCAATAGAGCATCTTTGGGATGTGGTGGAACGGGAGCTTCGTGCCCTGGATGTGCATCCCTCAAATCTCCATCAACTGCAAGATGCTATCCTATCAATATGGGCCAACATTTCTAAAGAATGCTATCAGCACCTTGTTGAATCAATGCCACGTAGAATTAAGGCAGTTCTGAAGGCAAAAGGGGGTCCAACACCGCATTAGTATGGTGTTCCTAATAATTCTTTAGGAGAGTGTATATATATATATATATATATATATATATATATATATATAAGCTATCTAACTATCTATCTAATGTAGTGTGGAAAGCACAGAGCACAGCAATGACACTGCTGTCTCTCTAGGAACTTTAAAAAACTGTAGAAAATGGCTGCTGGGGAGGTTCTTATATACAGTAGGTGTTTGTGATATTGTGCTTTTAGCACGACAGCGTCGCGCTGATACTCGGCGACATGGTGCCGAGATCTCGCACTCACTGGAATAGTGACAGCACATCCCAGCAAGCGCGTCATAGAAGCGACGGGAGATCCGACTTGGATTCCCGCCAATTCTACACGTGTGCGGCGTTTGTTATGAATCCTGAGGGGGAAGTCCCCGCCGGATTTTAAATAAAAATCCGGCATGGGTCCCCCCCTCAGGAGCATACCGGGCCCTTAGGTCTGTTATGGGTTGAAAGGAGAGCCCCCCCTACGCTGAAAAAAAACGGCGTAGGGGTCCCCCTACAATCCATACCAGACCCGTATCCAAAGCACGCTACCCCGGCCAGCCAGGAAGGGAGTGGGGACGAGCGAGCGCCCCCCCCCCCTCCTGAGCCGTACCAGGCTGCATGCCCTCAACATGGGGGGGTTGGGTGCTCTGGGGCAGGGGGCGCACTGCGGCCCCCCCACCTCAGAGCACCCTGTCCCCATGTTGATGAGGACAGGGCCCCTTCCCGACAACCCTGGCCGTTGGTTGTCGGGGTATGCGGGCGGGAGGCTTATCGGAATCTGGGAGCCCCCTTTAATAAGGGGGCCCCCAGATACCGGCCCCCCACCCTAAGTGAATGAGTATGGGGTACATCGTACCCCTACCCATTCACCTGCAAGAAAAGTGGTAAAAACACAAATAAACCACACAGTGTATTAAAATATTTTATTTTTCTGCTCCGGAGGCCGCCCCCTGTCTTCTTTATTAGCTCTTTTACCAGGGGGGGCTCTTCTTCTTCCGCTATCCCGACGGGTCTTCTCCGCTATCCGGGGGGTCTTCTCAACTCTCCGGGGTTCTCCTTCTGTCTTCTTCCGCTATCCCGACGGGTCTTCTCCGCTATCCGGGGGGTCTTCTCAACTCTCCGGGGTTCTCCTTCTGTCTTCGCCGCTCTCCGTTGTTGACTCGGCGCACCCCGGTTCTTCGTCTCGCGAGATCTCGGATTTTAAATAAAAATTTAGCGAGACGAAGAACCGGGGTGCGCCGAGTCAACAACGGAGAGCGGCGAAGACAGAAGGAGAACCCCGGAGAGTTGAGAAGACCCCCCTGTCTTCTTTATTAGCTCTTTTACCAGGGGGGGCTCTTCTTCTTTCCGCTATCCCGACGGGTCTTCTCCGCTATCCGGGGGGTCTTCTCAACTCTCCGGGGTTCTCCTTCTGTCTTCGCCGCTCTCCGTTGTTTACTCGGCGCACCCCGGTTCTTCGTCTCGCTAAATTTTTATTTAAAATCCGAGATCTCGCGAGACGAAGAACCGGGGTGCGCCGAGTCAACAACGGAGAGCGGCGAAGACAGAAGGAGAACCCCGGAGAGTTGAGAAGACCCCCCGGATAGCGGAGAAGACCCGTCGGGATAGCGGAAGAAGAAGAGCCCCCCTGGTAAAAGAGCTAATAAAGAAGACAGGGGGCGGCCTCCGGAGCAGAAAAATAAAATATTTTAATACACTGTGTGGTTTATTTGTGTTTTTACCACTTTTCTTGCAGGTGAATGGGTAGGGGTACGATGTACCCCATACTCATTCACTTAGGGTGGGGGGCCGGTATCTGGGGGCCCCCTTATTAAAGGGGGCTCCCAGATTCCGATAAGCCTCCCGCCCGCATACCCCGACAACCAACGGCCAGGGTTGTCGGGAAGGGGCCCTGTCCTCATCAACATGGGGACAGGGTGCTCTGAGGTGGGGGGGCCGCAGTGCGCCCCCTGCCCCAGAGCACCCAACCCCCCCATGTTGAGGGCATGCAGCCTGGTACGGCTCAGGAGGGGGGGGGGGGCGCTCGCTCGTCCCCACTCCCTTCCTGGCTGGCCGGGTAGCGTGCTTTGGATACGGGTCTGGTATGGATTGTAGGGGGACCCCTACGCCGTTTTTTTCGGCGTAGGGGGGGCTCTCCTTACAACCCATAACAGACCTAAGGGCCCGGTATGCTCCTGAGGGGGGGACCCATGCCGGATTTTTATTTAAAATCCGGCGGGGACTTCCCCCTCAGGATTCATAACAAACGCCGCACACGTGTAGAATTGGCGGGAATCCAAGTCGGATCTCCCGTCGCTTCTATGACGGCTCTGTCTCCATCGCGGCAAGCCAGCTCGGCGCTGGCTCCCGCGATGGGGCTCGTAGGTGCTCAATCTCGCCGAGAAAGAGAGCGAGATTGACACAAAATCGGGTTCACCTACTGTAGAAAGGGAAAGGTAACTTTCCGTATGGTTTCTAGGGATGTTGCTAAGCTCAGACAAAGATATTGCAGCCTTCTCATTGGCCCACAAGCAAGAAGGGAGGTTACTGATGAAAACAAAATCTAGAATATTCGAAATTACGAATATATATCACTATATTCAACAAAAAATGGAACAACTGATCAGTGAAAAATGGACCGCAAAATACTGAAATAGCCATACGGTTGTGTGAAAGAGGCCTGACACTGACATGGAAAAGGACTTAGGAATTTTAGTGAACAGCAAACTAAGCTGTAGAAACCAGGGTCAGGCAGCTGCTGCCAAGGCCAATAAGATAATGGGTTGCATCAGAAGGGGCATAGATGCCCGTGATAAGAACATAGTCCTGCCACTTTACAAATCACTAGTCAGACCACACATGGAGTACTGTGTACAGTTCTGGGCTCCTGTGAACAAGACAGACATAGCAGAGCTGGAGAGGGTCCAGAGGAGGGCAGCTAAAGTGATAATTGGAAGGCAACTACAGTACCCTGAAAGATTATCAAAATTAGGATTATTTACTTTAGAAAAAAGATGACTAAGAGGATATCTAATAACTATGTATAAATATATCAGGGGTCAGCACAGAGATCTATCCCATCATCTATTTATCCCCAGGACTGTGATGAGGGGACATCCTCTGCGTCTGGAGGAAAGAAGGTTTGTACACAAACATCGAAGAGGATTCTTTACGGTAAGAGCAGTGAGACTATGGAACTCTCTGCCTGAGGAGGTGGTGATGGTGAGTTCACTAAAAGAGGGACCTGGATGTATTTCTGGAGCGTAATAATATTACAGGCTATAGCTACTAGAGATGGGTCGTTGATCCAGGGAGTTATTCTGATTGCCTGATTGGAGCCGGGAAGGAATTTTCTTCCTTAAGGCTACATGCACACGAATGTTGTTTGTTTCCGTGTCCGTTCGATTTTTTCTGCGGATAGGGTGCTCTCTGCATCAGTATGTCCGTTCCGTAGCCTCGCAGAAAAAGGCATTGTTACATTGATCCACAAAAAAAAACGGATGGCATACGGACCGCAAAACACATACGGTCGTGTGAATGTAACCTTAAAATGAGAAAAAATAGCTTCTACCTCATGTTTTTTTTTTGCCTTCCTCTGGATCAACTTGCAGGCTGAACTGGAGGTACAAATCTTGACGCAAATTCACACTTGCTCATATCAGACGTAGATTTCATTTTTTTTTAAAACAAAATGTGCCAAATGTATTAGTAAACATGTGTCTTTTAGTAAATTTGGTGCAATTCACTCCATGTTTTTATTTAGGCTGGCAAGTGAAAGAGGTAATCCATTTATCTCATATGAAATTTGCTGCGTGGCATATATGCCACTTTTTGGTGTGATGTGTACCAGAATACTGGTGCTCTATACTTTTTATTGTTGAGCATTTGCTACAGGGTTCAACTAGACAATCTCCTTAGGTCTGTTTCACATTTGCAGCAGGAGTTCTGTAGGCTGTTACGGCAGACAGAAGCCTGCTAGGGCTCTCTGGATCTGGAATTGCCAGATGTTCCCAAAATGCCCATTGGGTCTATTAACTATATGGCTCCATTCACACATCCGCAATTCTGTTCCGCATTTTGCGGAACGGAATTGCGGACCCATTAATTTCTATGGGATCCGCAATTCCGATCCGGAAAAAAATAGAACATGTCCTATTCTTGTCCACAATAGCGGACAAGAATAGGCATATTCTATTAGTGCCAACAATGTGCGGTTCGCATAATGGGGAATGCACATTGCCGGTTTCCGTGTTTTGCGGATCCGCGGATCCGCAAAACACACACGGATGTGTGAATGGACCCTAATAAGGTATGCCGGGATTTGACCAAACGTTCAAATGTGGAACAGGCTTTAGCCAAATATGTCAGCAGCACAAATCTCTGTCCTTTTCTGATTTTCTTCAATGAGCCAGTGTATGTAAAAGGATGGAGTCCAAGCTTTTTAGGTTACTATACTTTAGGTACCCAACTATGAGGCAGCCAATATGGACACGGACACTATAGTACCCTGCTTTGACCTTAAGGTTGAAAGTATAGAAACCAGTCAAGCCCTATTTCCTTGGATGGGAGTGACTGGAAGTAAACTGGCACTAGGAGAGAGTATTCTTTGAGTTTTTGTCAGTAAGGGTATTGTAGTGTACGGGGACTGTAATACCCGTCACTACCAAAGTGTCACTTGGTGTGCTGTCGTCCCTCCTAATTATGGGGAAGTTGTTATATGTCAGTTTTATAAAATGTAATGTAATGTATGTATTTTCCTGTTACTGAAACTTGCATGTACAGGCCTGCTAGGGGTGTCATTCCAGCTTCTAGTCAATAGAGGGAGCTAGGGAGCCCTAGTTTATATAAGGCCCAGTCAGGGAAGTGCAAGGAGACGGAGTCTAGTGTCTGTAATCTACAGTTGGAGATTAGACAATGTCTGAGACAAGTCCAGGCCTGAAGCCTGCGGTCCAGGAGAAGATTCCCTCCTGAATTCCCATATGCAGAAACAGGAATATGTTAGCTCAAGAGCCTGAGGAAGTTTCCAGAAGCTGAGAGAGACAGAGGCAAAGATCAGGAAAGCAAGAGGTACTCAGAAAGACAGAGGAGGTACTTATTAAAGCTATAGCCAAGGATATAAAGCCAGAACTAGGTTAATGGGCCTTGGTGAAGATATGCTATATTCCAGGATCAGACAGAATTAGAGTGCAAGCTCCTGTGCTGCAAGTCCTGTGTTCAACACTCTGTAATCACCTTGCTGTAACTGAATTGCCTGCATCAACCGAATTGCAAAATCGACTGTATGCCAAGGAACTGTGATTCCAATATTGTCTCTGCTTGAAAACTACTAAAGTTGGAGTTCTGTTTTAATACTACGTTTCCTCAATTTATTCCTGCATCCGCAAACGGCGTGCCACCGTTTACTTGGCACTGGCGTCACGAACTATTTCTACCTATACCTGCCCTTGCAGAGAGTCAGCTGTACCAGGTTAGTGTATATTGCACTACATCACCCAGAAACACCTATTGCACACAACTTGAGTACGCTGCACCTCTCTTTTGGCGTCACGAACAGGATTCCCACGCTTTCTAGTGCAAGAAGCGTGAACTTTGTGCCTTATACAGTTGCCCTGTGACCAAAGTGACAATTTGCCTGTTGTATTTAAGTGGACTTTGTGGACTGAAAATCATACCCAAAGTGTACCAAAAAAACTCTAAAAAGCGCTGTGCAGTATTGCGCTATCCAGAGGAAGAAAATCGCCGCATTGGAGTGTGGTTTTGTGGACTTTTTACAATCCTGCTTGCTGTCAGTGAATAGACAGCGTTTATACCCAAAGATGGCTGCCGGGCTTGCTGAATTTACTGCTGCGTCACCTTCATCCCGAAAAGGCGGGAAAAATTGGCGCCTTTCTGAGGAAAAAGCGGGAAGAAGGTCAAGGTCAGGCGCCACGGCTTATCTGGATATTTGCATGTCTGCCAGCATGGACACCGCCTTCCATATACTGGAATACCTGGGGGGCGGCCTCCCAGTGCAGTGGGAGGAGCTGGCTACTCTAATTGACGCGACCCTATCGCTCTCCCCAGAAGGATCGAGCATGTTGGATAGTGAGCAGAGTGTTACTGCAGCGTCCGCACCTGAAATTGCAAAGATGACTGACATCGGTGTAGAGCCAGAAAAGGCTCCACCGGCCTACTCTCCGGGACCGGAGCAACCCGCCTGCCGCCCAAGGGAGAAAGAACCCGAGCCCTACTATGGCTCGTGGAGGGACTTTTTCCAACCATCTTTCAAATGGTCCTCCCTGATGGCGGAGATCCGAGAGGCCGCTATAAAGCGGAATACAAAGACCAAAATCATCTATGAGGAACTAACTAAGACAATACATGAGAAGCATACGCACACCCAACCCCGCCTGGAAAGGAGAAAGGGAGTGGTGCTGTCATTTGACAAATCCCGTGGCTACGGGTTTATCCAGGACTATCTAACTGGCAGAGACCTCTATGTGAATCGAAGGTCTGTCAAAAGAGACTACCTCCCTTCGTACCAGCACAGCCTCCGCGAGGGAGAGGAAGTGGAGTACACCCCTGCCGAGAGCCTGCGAGGTCCTTATGCGACTGCTGTGACCCGTCCCAAGCGAAACCCTGAGGACTGGGAGGCAGAAGAAGGAGAAGACTACTCTGGCTGCGAGCGGGAACCGGAACGCTCTCCAGAGCCGGCCCATCACGCCTTTCAGGAGCGGAGCTCCTTCATTGGGCCCAATGTCTTCTGGCAGCCAACCGTGTTGGAGAAATGGGTGAGCCCCTATCCTTCCCCCGAGCTGCCTCGTCGGGAGAAGACCATATCAGAGCTGGAACAGTTAAAAGGACTTAGTGCTACCTTTGAAAACATCCGGAGGGGTCGGAGACCAGACGCATCGCCAGAACCTGCAGAGGCCGAGTCCGCACCATCGGTGACTGTACCTGCGCCGGCGGCGCCAGCAGATGACAGCGACTCCGACACAGAGAGCATCGGTGAGCAGATCGTCCGGCTGGAGGAGAAGTTGCGGGAGTTACGCAAGATCCACACCGCCAGGATCCGGACACCGCCAAGGAAGGATGAGGTAAGGGTGCCTGTCACCACCCGTAGACCACCTTCTGTTGCCACCGCTCCGTCAGTGCCCCAGACCGGACCCGCGATTGCCGTAAACTGCTGCACCCAGAGCACCGGACCGCTTGCTGCGGCGGTGCCAAGCGCATTACACCCTGCAGTGATCATGCAAGGACCGGCACGGTCCACCAGAGGGTTCACCCCTAGGCCTAATGGGCCAATACCTATTAGGGGCCCCTTTACCCTACAGCTGCCCCCTGACACTGTTATGTGGGCACACCCTCCTGTAGAAGAATACTACAGACGATACCTGCCAGCGGAGCCAAGTGGTTATGATATGACACTGTAATCAGCCTGCTAGGCCTTTGATTTATTTCACTGCAGAAGTTTGATGTTAACCCTTCCAGGACAGGAGTCCTACGTTTCTGGTCCTTTGTTGCGGCTGCCAGTTTGTCCACGGCTCAGTGGTAGGTGTTGACCACTGAAATCACAAAGTCAGCAAGGCCACGTTTGTTTCCAGGATCTCCTGCCTGCTTTTGTTACCCCACGCCAAGTTGTGCCTGTTCCTTTAGTTGCACCTTTTACCCTTCACCCCCTTTTCAGGTTGATCAGGGGTATTACAGCACTTGTCTTTGCTGTCCTTTTATTGTGCAACTTCATACTAAGGAACCGTGCCCGGAGACAGACTCAAAAGTACCTGAGCCTCTGAGATTCTTATTCTTTTAAAAGTAATGTGCCCAGAGATGGACTCCACCGCATGAGAGCCTCTGTGATTGATAAGAAATAACCTGGGTACGGACTCATGTTTGTTGTTTGAGCCTCCAAGAACTTTTATACTGTTTTATCCATTTTGCTGTTCTATCATGGACTTATTCATTGTCATGGACTATCCTGGTTATAATGTTACGCTGTGCCAGGTCAGCGCCCCCGTTCCATTCACTATCCTGAGAGAAGAGAACGACGCCCCTTGTCACTACCCTTCACTTTTGCCAATTGGACCTGATGTAAATGTAAATGCAGATGAATTACATGTATGTATGCCTGCATGTCTCTATTTTCTATTTCAGGTAGAGATTCCAGTTGGGCGACCCATGATGGAGTACGAGGTCGTACTCAGCTTAAAGCAGTGGGGTATGTAGTGTACGGGGACTGTAATACCCGTCACTACCAAAGTGTCACTTGGTGTGCTGTCGTCCCTCCTAATTATGGGGAAGTTGTTATATGTCAGTTTTATAAAATGTAATGTAATGTATGTATTTTCCTGTTACTGAAACTTGCATGTACAGGCCTGCTAGGGGTGTCATTCCAGCTTCTAGTCAATAGAGGGAGCTAGGGAGCCCTAGTTTATATAAGGCCCAGTCAGGGAAGTGCAAGGAGACGGAGTCTAGTGTCTGTAATCTACAGTTGGAGATTAGACAATGTCTGAGACAAGTCCAGGCCTGAAGCCTGCTGTCCAGGAGAAGATTCCCTCCTGAATTCCCATATGCAGAAACAGGAATATGTTAGCTCAAGAGCCTGAGGAAGTTTCCAGCAGCTGAGAGAGACAGAGGCAAAGATCAGGAAAGCCAGAGGTACTCAGAAAGACAGAGGAGGTACTTATTAAAGCTATAGCCAAGGATATAAAGCCAGAACTAGGTTAATGGGCCTTGGTGAAGATATGCTATATTCCAGGATCAGACAGAATTAGAGTGCAAGCTCCTGTGCTGCAAGTCCTGTGTTCAACACTCTGTAATCACCTTGCTGTAACTGAATTGCCTGCATCGACCGAATTGCAAAATCGACTGTATGCCAAGGAACTGTGATTCCAATATTGTCTCTGCTTGAAAACTACTAAAGTTGGAGTTCTGTTTTAATACTACGTTTCCTCAATTTATTCCTGCATCCGCAAACGGCGTGCCACCATTTACTTGGCACTGGCGTCAAGAACTATTTCTACCTATACCTGCCCTTGCAGAGAGTCAGCTGTACCAGGTTAGTGTATATTGCACTACATCACCCAGAAACACCTACTGCACACAACTTGAGTACGCTGCAGTATTCTTTGAGTTTTTCCCCTTTTTTAATTTTCCCAGCAGCACAAGTGGCACAACACATAGTGACACAAGCAAATATATTTCTGAGTATTCCGAGGCAAGTGACACCAAGAAGATAAGATGGATATTGGAAAGGTTGTAAATTTGCATTGATTGCAGACTATGCTTCGAAGAAAGCAATGTGTTCAGTCATTGAATGTACAAAAACACCAGACATGCTGATAGCAGCCTTACCAGAAATTATGTAGTATGAATTTTGTGAAAAATAACATCTAACCGGATTCATTGGTAAGTGTGTCACAATCTGAAATTATATAGAACCAGAACTTTGTACAGTGTAATTCTGGAGAAAGTTTTTTTAATCGACATACAAATACCGCTGGGTAAACCAGCATAGATTGATGTCTGAGTGGACATTTTCAAGTTATTTCCAGTAAAATAATGCTAACCATACAACAAAAAAACAACATATATGTATTACAGTATCTAAGAGCAAAGTGATTATCACTGCCTTTACATATAGGTTTAAAAAAATGGTCATAGGGAAAATAGCATAAAATAACAAATGGACCATTAGTCACCTGATAAATCCCCTGTCGCTCCAGCTTCAGTGCCCCCCAACAGGCTTTATTAATTGGTTTGCAGCAGTGACCATCGCAGCCTCATGACCACTGCAGCCAATCTGTCACAAACCAGGGGGAGTGAACCCACTGTGCCACATGACCAACCTCCTCTAAGGACGTTGTCGTCTTTAGTGAACCCCTCATTCTTCACAGTACCCCCAGATGGTGGGGATAGACTTTCCCGAGGGGAACACCAGGTTGCTACCTCTTGAGGTGGATTGGAACATGAAGCAGCTGGTCCAGGCGGACAAGGGGGTACCAGAGCAGGGTACCAGAGGTACAGTCGAAGTCAGCAATATTCCCTCTAAGCCTCTGCAGTTGCTGAGTAGTGTTGAGCACGAATATTCAAAAAGCTCATTTTTATCTAGAATATCGCCATTTCGAGAATTCGCGAATATTTTGAATATAGTGCTATATATTTGTTATATCGAATATTCGTCATTTTTTTCCATCTGAACACATGATTCCTCCCTGCTTCTTGCTTGTGGGCAAATGAGTCATTGGCCCACAAGCAACTTAAGCAGGGAGGAATCATGACTTGAGATGGAAAAAAATTACGAATATTCTAAAATACGAATATATAGGACTATATTCAATATAGTGCTATATATTTGTTTTTTAGAATATTCGCACTATATTCTATATGTAGAATGTAACGAATATTCAAATTCACGAATATTCGTCGAATATTCTACAAAATATTCGCGAAATATCAAGAATTCGAATATGACCCCTGTCGCTATTCACTATTGCTGAGCGGAGCAGTTAGGTAGCTGAGCAATACATCAAAAAGGTGAGTAATCTTTTACTAATGGTGCATTCCCATATAGCAACCGAACGGTAAACCTGCAATACAGTACAAACATCATTTAAAGGAGTATTCTGATCTCTAACTTTTCTGTGGCTCCACATGTGTGGCTCCCTCCATTTACTTCTATGGGAGACCCATGGTATCTGAATCTATTGGACTCTTGTGGATATACCATAAAAGTCTTACCTGCAGTCCGATTTAACACTACAAATAGCACAGTGATAACTCTCTGAATACAGATCATTTAGTACAGTCCCTGACAAAAGTCTTGTTGCTTGTGTACAAATTGACCTGAAGTGCCGCTAAAATATATTTCTAATCAAGATTTTGTTAGAAGAAATGGGTCATTTTAATCCCAACAGCTTTTGTAATAATGTTTCAGTGCAAAACGAAACTGACAAAAAGTATTCTAATATTCACAGCTTGGTAAAGCCCATTGAGTCAATTTTTGCCAAGACATAAGTGTTGTCGCCTTGCCATGAGCTTCACCTGCAGGGGCGGGCTGGGCCGGGGGACAGTGAGGCAATTGCCCCCCAGGCCGCCCTAAAAAAAACGGCCGCTGGGCCGTCTTTAACAAAAAATTATTATTATTTTTTTTATTCCTGCAGGGGCGGACTGGGACGGCTGCCCTAAAGCACTTAAAACGGCAGCTGTGCTGTCTGAGCACAGAGCGACCGGTCCGGGACCAGGAAGCCGCGGTGAAGGCTTTGAAGTTTGTACTCACCGGCCGCTCTGTCCTCGGCTGTGTCTGTGCAGGCTGCGCACAGGCGTAAGGCAGTTTGTGAGTGACGTCACACAGCTGTGCGCAGCCTTGAACAGCCGACAGCAGATCGCTGGAGCCTGGAGGAGAGAGGAGCAGAGTGGATGAGGCGGAGCCCCGGCAGCGTCCATTCCAGTTCCAGGAGCAGAAGGAAAAGTGTTTTTTTTTAGGCTGATGCAGGACAATCACTCGGGGGGGGGGGGGGGGGGCTGAATGAATTGATGTGGAGAGGAGAGAGGTTGCGTTGGGGGGGCGCCTGGCACTATGGGGGAGCTGGCACTATAGGGGGCTGGCACTATGGGGGAGCTGGCACTATGGGGGGGGCTGACACTAATGGGGGGCTGGCACTATGGGGGGGCTGGCACTATAAGGGGGCTGGCACTATGGAGCTGCACTATGGGGGGCTGGCACTATGGGGGGAGCTAGCACTATGGGGGGGCTGGCACTATAGGGGAGCTGGCACCATAAGGGGGCTGGCACTATGGGGGGCTGGCACTATGGGGGTCTGGCACTATGGGGGAGCTGGCACTATGGGGGAGCTGGCACTATAAGGAGGATGGCACTATGGGGGGGGGTGGGGGCTGATGAATTGATGTGGAGAGGAGGAGAGGTTGCTTTGGGGGGGGCCTGGCACTATAGGGGGGGGCTGGCACTATAGGGGGAGCTAGCACTATGGGGGGAGCTGACACTATGGGGGGGGCTGGCACTAAGGGGGGGCTGGCACTATAAGGGGGCTGGCACTATGGGGAGCTGGCACTATGGGGGGGGCTGGCACTATGGGGGGGAGCTAGCACTATGGGGGGGCTGGCACTATAGGGGAGCTGGCACTATAAGGGGGCTGGCACTATGGGGGGCTGGCACTATGGGGGAGCTTGCACTATGGGGGAGCTGGCACTATAAGGAGGATGGCACTATGGGGGGGCTGGCACTATGGGAGGGAGCTGGCACTATGGGGGGGCTGGCACTATGGGGGGGAGCTGGCACTATGAGGGGAGCTGGCACTATTGGAGGAGCTGGCACTATGGGGGCATTTCTTACTGGCACATTATGTGGGGGGCACCATGGGGGAGAGGAGCACTATGGGGTATCTGAAGGAGCTTTTTTTTAATTATTGGCACATTCTGGGGGGCACTATAGGGGAGAGCAGCACTATGGGGCATCTGGTGTTACTATAGGGGCATTATTTGGGGGTACTATGGGGAAGTGGGGGCTCTAAAGGGGCCTTTTGTATTGGAACATTATGGGGGCACTATGGCATTTGCTGGCACTGAGGGGGCATTTTTTACTGGCACATTATGGGAGGCACTATAGGGGAGAGCGGCACTATGGGGCATTATTTAGGGGCACTATGGGGGAGTGGAGCACTATTGGGGCATATGGTGGCACTAAGAAGGGACATTTTTTTACTGGCACATTGTGGGGGAGAGGAGCACTATAGGGGCATCTGCTGGGGGCACTAAGGGGCATTTTTTTTACTGGCATATTATGGGGGACACTATGGGGGAGGGGGAGAGGAGCAGTATGAGGGCATTTACTGGGGCACTATATAGGGGTATTTTATACTGGCATACATTATGGGGACATTAGCTTAAACTGCGGGCACTAAGCGGGGGTATTTCATGTTCTGTCATATTATAGGGAAAATTAGTACTACTAGGGGGTATTATGGGAGCTTTACTACTACTGGGGGGCTATGAGGAACATGATTACTAGGGCACTATAGGGGCATTATTACTACTAAGTGTGCTCTGGCAGATAATTATTTCTATTGGTGGGATTTTGGGGAGCACTGTTACTTTGGGGGCACCCTGGCATAGTATCAGCTTAGCACAATTATTTTTGGGGGACATTATCTTTATACTATTAGTGTCTGGGCGCAGTTATTTTTTAGAGCACTGTGTGCCAATAATTGTTTGAGGGGGCACTATCTGTGTGGTAGTAGTATTCCCAGGGGTACTGTTTCTGCAGTATAGTATTGGGGGCATAGCGGGTACAGTATTGGGGGCACTATCTGTGTGGTAGTAGTATTTCCAGGGGGACTGTTTCTGCAGTATAGTATTGGGGGTGGCAGGAAACTAATGTCTGTTTTTCAATCTCTGCAGAGGCGGGAGATGGCAGAAAAATCATTATGGCGGTCTGGTCTGAATGGAGAAGATGAGGAAAGAGAACGTCTACATCAAAGGTGACATCACTGGATATAAGAGGTATGTGGTGCTATGTAGGAGAGGAGATGCTCCGGCTCCTCCTCCTGCCATTTGCAGAAGGAGGATTCAGAGCTGAGTGAGAACAACGAAAGGGGGCAGCAGGCCACGGGCGGGTGGCAGATGGTGGGGTGGAACCACAAGCCTTGAGCAGGATCTGGGGAGGGAGGAGAGCGAAGGAGCTTCATGGCAGTAGCCTGCTGTCTATTGTATAATGTGAAGCAGGCAGTGCAGCCAGGACAGACCCTCTCCTCTCCGTATGATGTGTAGACAGGCCTCAACTATAGAATGTCAGCTGTACAGTGTGTGTTGGGAGTGGCCTATTATATGTAGGAGGGGCTTTTAATAATGGGTGGGGCTAAAAATGGGCCACTTGACTGGATTTGCCCCCCAGGACTAAGGCTGCCAGCCCTCCCCTGTTCACCTGTGACTAATAATGGATCAATTAGGTCTCAGGTGTGTATAAAAAGAACCCCAGTACACTAGACCTTCACATCAACTGCAACTAGACTGCAACTGGAAGATTGAAATCTTCCATAATGATAACTTCTCCTTTCATTGTCATTTTAGCTATTTCTTCAACTAGTAGATCATCTAGTTCTTTAACTTGACCAGGTGGTCTATATATCACACCTACACGAGTTACTGCATGGTTAGCAAACTGCAACGTAACCCAAACTGACTCTATGTTGGTACGTTGATCTACTAGTTGAAGAAATAGCTAAAATGACAATGAAAGGAGAAGTTATCATTATGGGAGATTTCAATCTTCCAGATATAAACTGGAAAACCAAAATAGCAGAAATGGGACTACTTAAAAGGTGCATTATTGAAGGCAACAGAAAATTGCATTAGACTTGTCAGTAAAAGCAAAAAAAGGAGGAGACCACTGTGGTACTCAGCAGAAGTGGCCCAAATCATTAAAAATAAAAAGCTAGCATTTTGTAATTATAAAAAAACCCAGAGCAATGAAGATAAGGAAATCTACAAGATTAGGCAGAGAGAGGCCAAGCAAGTTATAAGAACTTCTAAAGCGCAGGCAGAAGAAAAACTAGCTCAGTCTATGAAAAAAAGGGGATAAGACATTCTTCAGATATATAAATGAAAAAAGGAAATTAAAACAAGGAATAACTAAATTAAAAACAAAGGACGGAAGGTATGTAGAAGAGAATAAGGGCTAGCCGACTGCCTTAATGAATACTTCTGTTCAGTTTTTACAAAAGAAAAAGGAGAAGGACCTCCACTAGAAAGGATGACTAATAAATCGTTTGATGCATGTATCTTTACAGAGGAAGATGTTCTAAGTTTGCTGTCTAAGGTGAGACAAATAAGTCACAGGGGCCTGATGAGATACACCCAAAATTATTAAAAGAGCTTAGTGGTGAGCTGGCAAAACCGTTAACAGATTTATTTAACCAATCATTAGTAACAGGAGTCGTCCCGGAAGATTGGAAATTGGCAAATGTCGTGCCCATTCACAAGAAAGGTAGTAGGAGGAATCGAGCAACTATAGACCAGTGAGTCTGACATCAATAGTAGGCAAATTAATGGAAACCCTATTAAAGGATAGGATTGTGGAACATCTAAAATCCCATGGATTGCAAGATGAAAAACAACATGGGTTTACTTCAGGGAGATCATGTCAAACAAATCTTATAGATTTTTTTTGACTGGGTGAATAAAATAATAGACGGTGGAGGTGCAGTAGACATCGCATATCTAGATTTTAGTAAGGCTTTTGACACTGTCCCACATAGAAGACTTATCAATAAACTGCAGTCATTGAGCATGGACTCCCATATTGTTGAGTGGATTAGGCAGTGGCTGAGTGACAGACAACAGAGGGTTGTAGTCAATGGAGAACATTCAAAACAAGGTCATGTTACCAGTGGGGTTCCACAGGGATCTGTACTGGGACCGATTTTGTTTAATATCTTCATAAGTGATATTGCAAAAGGCCTCGATGGTAAGGTTTGTCTTTTTGCTGATGACACAAAGATATGTAACAGGGTTGATGTTCCTGGAGGGAAAAGCCAAATGGAAAAGGATTTAGGAAAACTAGAAGAATGGTCAGAACTCTGGAAACTGAAATTTAATGTGGATAAGTGCAAGATAATGCACCTGGGGCGTAAAAACCCAAGGGCAGAATATAGAATATTTGACACAGTCCTGACCTCAGTATCTGAGGAAAGGGATTTAGGAGTAATTATTTCAGAAGACTTAAAGGCGGGAAGACAATGTAATAGAGCAGCACGAAATGCCAGCAGAATGCTTGAATGTATAGGGAGAGGTATAAGCAGTAGAAAGAGTGAAGTGCTTATGCCGCTGTACAGAACACTGGTGAGACCTCACTTGGAGTATTGTGCGCAGTACTGGAGGCCATATCTCCAGAAGGATATAGATACTCTAGAGAGAGTTCAGAGAAGAGCTACTAAACTAGTACATGGATTGCAGGATAAAACTTACCAGGAAAGGTTAAAGGACCTTAATATGTATAGCTTGGAAGAAAGAAGAGACAGAGGGGATATGATAGAAACTTTTAAATACATAAAGGGAATCAACTCGGTAAAGGAGGAGAGCATATTTAAAAGAAGAAAAACTACCACAAGAGGACACAGTTTTAAATTAGAGGGGCAAAGGTTTAAAAGTAATATAAGGAAGTATTACTTTACTGAGAGAGTAGTGGATGCATGGAATAGCCTTCCTGCAGAAGTGGTAGCTGCAAATACAGTGAAGGGGTTTAAGCATGCATGGGATAGGCATAAGGCCATCCTTCATATAAGATAGGGCCGGGGGCTATCCATAGTATTCAGTATATTGGGCAGACTAGATGGGCCAAATGGTTCTTATCTGCCGACACATTCTATGTTTCTATGTTTCTAGACCTCTGCAAACATGCCTAAGATTCACCTGCAGACTAAAGTGTTGATTATCAAGAGGCTGAAGACCAGATCCACTGCTGATGTGGCAGACACCTTCAATGTGTCTCAGCGTCAAGTTCAGAGGATAAAAAAAAGATTTGAAGAGACTGGAGAGGTTTTGGACAAGGCCAGGTCAGGCCGACCGACCCCGCAAGACAACTGCTCGAGAGGACCGTTTGTTGGCCCGAAAATCCAAGGCCAGCCTATTTTCCACTGCAGCAGAGCTCCACGAGACCTGGTCACCTGAAGTCCCTGTGGACAGTTTGTCGGATTCTGTCTCAAAATGGCTTCCATGGTCGAATCAGTGCCCATAATCCAGCACTAAACAAAAGACAATTGAAAAACCGTGTGGCATTTGCCAAGGGCCACAGCCTGCTAAAAGGATGGACGCTGGAAAAGTGGTAGAAGGTGGATTTTTCAGATGAATCTTCTGTTGAATTACACCACAGTCGCCGCAAATATTGCAGGAGACCTACTGGAACCCACATGGAGCCGAGATTCACCCAGAAAACAGTGAAGTTTGGTGGAGGCAAAATCATGGTCTGGGGTTACATCCAGTATGGGGGTGTGCGAGGGATCTGCAGGGTGGAAGGCAACATCAATAGTCTAAAATACCAAGAAATCTTAGCTACCTCTTATATTCCCAACCATAAAAAAGGCCAAATTCTGCAGCAGGATGGTGCTACATCGCATACTTCCATCTCCACATCAAAGTTCCTTAAGGCGAAGAAGATCAATAGGCTCCAGGATTGGCCAGCCCAGTCACCAGACATGAACATCATTGAGCATATCTGGTGTAGGATGAAAGAGGAAGCATGGAAGACGAAACCAAAGAATATTGATGAACTCTGGGAGGCATGCAAGTTTTCTTTGCTATTCCTGATGACTTCATCAATAAATTGTATGAATCCTTGCCAAACCGCATGGATGCTGTCCTTCAAGCTCATGGAAGTCATACAAGACATTAAATTTGGATCTCACAGCACCACTACTTAATTTGCTGATATATTTTTGGATTTGCAGTAAAGTTGTTAAATTTCTGTATAGGCGACAAAACTTTTGTCTTGACAAAATTTGACCTTTCTGTCTTGATTAAATGATAAATCTTTTTTCAGTGAAACTAATTTATTTCAGTGCACTAAACATAATTTGGGAGGGCTTTAGCTTTTCATATGAGCTATTTCTAACACCAATTGATTAATTAAAAGTCAGGTTAATAGCAGGAGTTTCTACAAAATAGAGAAGCGACAAGACTTTTGTCAGGGACTGTAGATGGTCATAACTCTCAACCTTTAAAAAGCCCAAGGACGTCTATTATCAGTGGCATGTATACCGTATAGCAGCAATTTTTTTTTTTTTAACACTAAGCCATTCCTCTTACCCTTAATGTCTATCTATACATGTCCCAATTCCACCCAGTCCACTTTGGTCCCAACAAAATTGAATCCCCCCTTACAGTAGAATGCCCCTTTTAGTGACCCCTTATAGTAGTGCCGGTCTCTAAATTGTTAACACAATAAAAAAATAACACTCACCTCGCCCTGTTCTCTGGCGAATAGAACACACATGATAGCTCCCTGCTTCACCATTGCACTCAACTGTCTCTGCATCCTAAAAATATAGAGATCGTTAAGAGCAAGACATTCCACAGCCCTCCCAGGAAGGCAGAACAGCCACTGAGCTCTGGGACTGTCCAGATGGTACCTGCAGTCCTATGCAACACCACAGATAACACAGTGATAGCTCTCTGAGTACAAATAATGTAGTTGATGTTACCTGCAGTCCTATGTAAAACCACAGGTTAACACAAGGGCAGATTATGTGGTAGTGTTACCTGCAGTCCTTAGTGATAACTCTGTGCCTCCCTGTGCCTCTCCCATGGGACTCGTCCTTCTAGCTGTGGTGCAGTTCTGTCCTTCTGATCTTTCAGTAGCAGCGTGGCCCCGCACAGAATGTACTAATGCTGGCTGCGTCAGAACGTAGGAACACTGTAGGTAGAATAGCTTGTGTCTGTTCCGAATTCTGGGGCTACCGACCCTGGCGGTGCACACAGTGAAAATTGTGGGCATTGCTGGGATAAGCAGACCTAGAATTCAGAACAGACACTTTGTTGAAGTCCTGGTCATGGTCTGCGGCCCTGAGCAGGAGCAATATAGAAGCTGCACGGCCGCACGGCCGCTCAACATAAAGGGAACACTGGTAGTCAACAGGCCAAATTGCAACCAGGAGCGGCAGTGCAGAACCGAAGGGAGAGACAGAGACGAAGTTGAACAAGCAATGAGTCAGGGCAGGCGGCTCAGGTACAGGTCAGACAATCCAGGCCAGCAACAGGAGAGACGAGACAGGGGAGATAAGGATCAAACAGGAAGCAAAGTCCACAATCCAAGCATGGCTTAGGAATGCAGGAACACAAAAATAACCCTAACTTCAGGACAGGGCCGGATTAAGAGCATCATGGGCCTGGTGCTGAGGATTTTGCTGGGCCTTTTTATGGAACTGCACTCAGTGTCTTAATTACATATATATTTTATCGATACCATTAAAAAGTATTTTGTTCCTGCAACTACCCCTTCATTTGGCGTCTATCTTGGCAACATGGAGGGGGACCACGGGAGGGGGACCCTGAGGGTGGGGGCACCCTCAGGGCACTATAGTGTCAGGAAAACCGCTTTGTTTTCCTGACACTATAGTGATCATTTAACATTACTATGAAGATTACTGTTTTCTAGCTGCTGTGGACTGTGGACAACAGCAGCTAGAAACAGTAATTTCCATAGAGCTGTGTTATGATTTATGGACACAACACTCAGCATGCTTAGCCAGTCAGATAGAAGGCTGGCTAAGCATGCTGAGAGCTGTGTCTAAATAACATAACACATTAAAGGGATTCTGTCACCAGGTTTGACCCCTGTCAGCTAAAAATATGCTGATGTTCAGGGCGTCTTTACAATTCCTAATGTGGGCTTATAAATGTCATCTGTGGGCTTATTTAGCTAAAAAGCTTTTACTAACCTGTCAGTCAAACAAATAAGGTGCCCAAGGGGATGTTAATGGATGCAAGGTGCCGGCCGCACCCACCGCCGTTCGTGCCCAGCGCCGCCTTTCCAGACTTCTGCGCTGCCTCCTAATCCTCTGTGCCGCCTCTCGCTCTCCCTCCCTCCCCCCTCCTCCTGCTGTAAGATCTCGCGCATACAGGGGTTAAGCGAAGTGCCGGCACATGCGCACCTTGCTGTAAGAAGCCAAATGGAGAAGTCCGCACGGGCACATCAGGCGAGATCTTACAGCAGAAGGAGGGGGGAGGGAGGGAGAGCGAGAGGCGGCACAGAGTATTAGGAGGCGGCGCAGAAGTCCGGAAAGGCGGTGCTGGGCACGAACGGCGGCGGGTGCGGCCGGCACCTGGCATCGCTTCACATCCCCTTGGGCACCTTATTTGTTTGACTGACAGGTTAGTAAAAGCTGTTTTTTAGCTAAATAAGCCCACAGATGACATTTATAAGCACACATTAGGAATCGTGAAGACGCCATGAACATCAGCATATTTTTAGCTGACAGGGGTAAAACCTGGTGACAGAATCCCTTTAAAGAAATTACTGTTTCTAGCTGCTGTGGACTAGCAGCTAGAAACAGTAATTTCTTTATGTGTTATGTTATTTAGACTGAGCTCTCAGCATGCTTAGCCAGTCAGTAATTTTCATAGTGCTGTTATGATTTATGGACACAGTTCTCAGCATGCTTAGCCAGCCTTCTATCTGGCTGTGCTTCTTGAGAGTCACAGTCCACAGGCTCAGAAACAGCCTGTGGACTGTGACTCTCAAGATGCAAAGCCAAATAGAAGGCTGGCTAAGCATGCTGAGAGCTGTGACCATAAATCATAACAGCACTATGATTGCCCTCCCTTCCAACTGGATGAGTTTATCTGATACCTGCCCTGCTCCAGAAGCTCCTGCTGTCTCGCGGGCTGGTGTGGCTGAGCGCTGTGGGCCGTGTGCTGGTCGAAACTGCTGAGCAGGTTGTACACAGCGCAGCGTGCAGGAGGGATAACCGCGGGCGCACTGAGGTCATATCCGGCGGGCCGGCATTACAGGAACCGCACCAGCTGCTCTGGCGTCCTGCCGCCGGATATCCTGTGACATATATCCGGCGGCAGGACGACAGAGCAGCTGGTGCTGTTCCTGTAATGCCGCGGCCCGCCGGATTTTCGTTTCACTTGCTGAGTCACTGACTGCTGAGCTGTGAACCGAAGACTCTAGGTGCCGGTGCGCATGCGCAGATGCTATCCATTCGATTCACTTGCTGCTGCTGACTCAGTCGGCTCTTCAGCTCTCTAATGAGTGAGTCAGGATCAGGAAGAGTGATTGATTATAGTGATAGTGAAGGGAAGCTGAGGCTGACGCCGGACAGGAGGACTCAGGACAGGAGTCAGGAGCTGTCACTGTGGTGTGAATTGTTGTCTGTCGTGCATTGTTACCCACAGTGACAACAGTCTGACACTGACAGTAGTACAGCGAACCAAGTGAAGTGAAATGTGAATGCACAGGGAAAACTATGTGCTGAATTGATAACAGTATTACAGTAACACAGTCACTGGCTGATAATAAAACAGTCCCCACTTAACGGAATCCATAAAGGAGATGTGAACCCACCCTTAGTTATATAGCTTCTGAATGAGATGCCTTTAACATATATATCTCCTGAGAAGCCAATTTGATCCTAAAGGGTTAATTCAACCTGTAATCTAAACTCTGTGTCATCTGTCCCTTCTCTTATCTCTGCTCCTGTCCCTTAATCTTATCACTGCTGAGAGCCTCAGTGTAACCTGTTCTAGACTCTGACTCACGGCTCTTTTAACTCAAAGAATCGAATGAGTCTCTAACTAATCGGATCTTTAGATTCTTTTAACTTGTGACTCATTCAATTCATTTCTATTCTTAGACTCCCTGTACAGACGGCTCAGAGCTGCTAGTGCTTGCCTTGCCTCAGCTCTGATTGGTTGGTGGGCGAGGAGGGGAGGGGCTGGCAGAAGCAGCCATATTACGCTCCTCCCGAGTCCCTCCCTCAGGCTCCCTGCTGCCAGCGTGAGGTGAGCGTCTCTGCAGTGTCTGTGTGCTATGTGACAGCTAACAACAGAGGACTTTTAGC
This sequence comes from Bufo bufo, assembly GCF_905171765.1. Taxonomy (NCBI): domain Eukaryota; kingdom Metazoa; phylum Chordata; class Amphibia; order Anura; family Bufonidae; genus Bufo; species Bufo bufo. The sequence goes on from NC_053391.1 coordinate 321,684,785, forward strand.
GCGGGCCGCTCCCGACGGCCTTTTGGCTGGCGGATGGGCCTATTTTATGGTAGGGGCCTGGAGCTGGAGCTCCATCAGCCTCTACATTAATCCGGCCCTGCTTCAGGATGAAAGGATATATAAACCAGTGAATTCTGAGCATTCTTCCTAACTTTCCCTTGGACTGGCACTTGGAAAATACCATTGATACTCTGGTTTGCTCTTAGCTTAATGACGGCTGCCATTTTTACTTGGCCTGGTGCAGGTACCTTGATGCAACAAAAATCAGTGCCACTGATTACCTATGGCTACTATACAATATACCACTAGAAGTGATAGATATTATAAGGTAGGCTCCAAAATAAATAGAGTTTAGCTTTGCAATTATTTGTCAGAGAGTCTTCCGGAAAGTGTTATGGGTGTGTTGCTATGTACTAACCGTTGGCTTCACCAATGCACAGAGCGCAGTCTGAACCAGTACCAGTCTGAGCTCTCAATTGTGATGATTCTTTGTGTTTTTTATGTAAGCTCCCAAGCATATCGGTACATTGTACCAGCAGTAGAGATGAGCGAACCCGAACTGTATAGTTCGGGTTCGTACCGAATTTTGGGGTGTCCGTGACACGGACCCGAACCCGAACATTTTCGTAAAAGTCCGGGTTCGGGTTCGGTGTTCGGCGCTTTCTTGGCGCTTTTTGAAAGGCTGCAAAGCAGCCAATCAACAAGCGTCATACTACTTGCCCCAAGAGGCCATCACAGCCATGCCTACTATTGGCATGGCTGTGATTGGCCAGTGCAGCATGTGACCCAGCCTCTATATAAGCTTGGGTCACGTAGCGCTGCACGTCACTCTGCTGATACAAGTGTAGGGAGAGGTTGCAGCTGCGACGTTAGGGCGAGATTAGGCAGATTAACTCCTCCAAAAGACTTCATTCAGTGATCGATCTACAGCTGTGGATCATTGAACTGCTGCTTTTCAATTGCTCAGTGTTTTTAGGGTGCCCAGAGCGTTTTTCAGTCACTTTTTTCTGGGGTGATCGGCGGCCATTTTGTGGCTTGTGGTGCGCCAGCACAAGCTGCCACCAAGTCCATTTAACCATCAATAGTGTGGTTATTTTTTGCTATATCCTACATCAGGGTCAAGCTTTCATCAAGTGCATTTAACCATCAATAGTGTGGTTATTTTTTGGCCATATACTACATCAGGGGCAAGCTGAGCCTGTATCACCCAAGTGCATTTAACCATCAATAGTGTGGTTATTTTTTGCTGTATCCTACATCAGGGTCAAGCTTTCATCAAGTGCATTTAACCATCAATAGTTTGGTTATTTTTTGGCCATATACTACATCAGGGGCAAGTTGAGCCTGTCACCCAGCGCCTAAAAAATAGGCCTCACATTTATATTAATCCAAATCTGTCATTACTGCTTTAGCTGGTCAAGTTATTTTTAGTGACCGTCAAAGCACAGTTTTTGTTCTGGGTTGAAAAACAATTCCCAAATTTGCAATTCTCAAAATTAGTGGTTTCTGCTGTATCAGGCCTACTTTAAATCTATCCCTAAAAGGGTATATTAGATTCAAGGTGCTGATAGGGTAATTCTCAAAAACTTAACACACACGCTACAGTGCAGATCCAAGTCTAATTCTGTGATTAAACGTATACCTGTCACCCAGCGCCTAAATATAGGCCTCACATTTATATTCATTCAAATCTGTACTGTTTTAGCTGGTCAAGTTATTTTTACTGTCCGTCAAAGCACAGTTTTTGTTCTGGGTTGAAAAACAATTCCCAAATTTGCAATTCTCAAAATTAGTGGTTTCTGCTGTATCAGGCCTACTTTAAATCTATCCCTAAAAGGGTATATTAGATTCAAGGTGCTGATAGGGTAATTCACAAGAACTTCACACACACGCTACAGTGCAGATCCAAGTCTAATTCTGTGATTAAACGTATACCTGTCACCCAGCGCCTAAAAAATAGGCCTCACATTTATATTCATCCAAATCTGTACTGTTTTAGCTGGTCAAGTTATTTTTAGTGACCGTCAAAGCACAGTTTTTGTTCTGGGTTGAAAAACAATTCCCAAATTTGCAATTCTCAAAATTAGTGGTTTCTGCTGTATCAGGCCTACTTTAAATCTATCCCTAAAAGGGTATATTAGATTCAAGGTGCTGATAGGGTAATTCTCAAAAACTTAACACACACGCTACAGTGCAGATTCAAGTCTAATTCTGTGATTAAACGTATACCTGTCACCCAGCGCCTAAATAATAGGCCTCAAATTTATATTCAGCTAAATCTGTCATTACTGGTGTGCGTATATTAGTGTAATACGGTACCTAAATAGATAGCCAGATAGACTTAGTGTTAGGTGTCTATAAAAAAAGGCCTGAATTTTAATTCAATACATTGGCCCGAATAATATTTTTCTTATTGTGGTGAACGGTAACAATGAGGAAAACATCTAGTAAGGGACGCGGACGTGGACATGGTCGTGGTGGTGTTAGTGGACCCTCTGGTGCTGGGAGAGGACGTGGCCGTTCTGCCACAGCCACACGTCCTAGTGTACCAACTACCTCAGGTCCCAGTAGCCGCCAGAATTTACAGCCATATTTGGTGGGGCCCAATGCCGTTCTAAGGATGGTAAGGCCTGAGCAGGTACAGGCATTAGTCAATTGGGTGGCCGACAGTGCATCCAGCACGTTCACATTATCTCCCACCCAGTCTTCTGCAGAAAGCGCACAGATGGCGCATGAAAACCAAGCCCATCAGTCTGTCACATCACCCCCATGCATATCAGCGAAACTGTCTGAGCCTCAAGTTATGCAGCAGTCTCTTATGCTGTTTGAAGACTCTGCTGGCAGGGTTTCCCAAGGGCATCCACCTAGCCCTTCCCCAGGGGTGGAAGAGATAGAATGCACTAACGCACAACCACTTATGTTTCCTGATGATGAGGACATGGGAATACCACCTCAGCACGTCTCTGATGATGACGAAACACAGGTGCCAACTGCTGCGTCTTTCTGCAGTGTGCAGACTGAACAGGAGGTCAGGGATCAAGACTGGGTGGAAGACGATTCAGGGGACGATGAGGTCCTAGACCCCACATGGAATGAAGGTCGTGCCACTGACTTTCACAGTTCGGAGTAAGAGGCATTGGTGAGACCGAGCCAACAGCGTAGCAAAAGACAAAGAGGGAGCAGTGGGCAAAAGCAGAACACCCGCCGCCAAGAGACTCCACCTGCTACTGACCGCCGCCATCTGGGACCGAGCACCCCAAAGGCAGCTTCAAGGAGTTCCCTGGCATGGCACTTCTTCAAACAATGTGCTGACGACAAGACCCGAGTGGTTTGCACGCTGTGCCATCAGAGCCTGAAGCGAGGCATTAACGTTCTGAACCTTAGCACAACCTGCATGACCAGGCACCTGCATGCAAAGCATGAACTGCAGTGGAGTAAACACCTTAAAAACAAGGAAGTCACTCAGGCTCCCCCTGCTACCTCTTCTGCTGCTGCCGCCTCGGCCTCTTCTGCTGCTGCCGCCGCCTCGGCCTCTTCCTCCGCCTCTGGAGGAACGTTGGCACCTGCCGCCCAGCAAAAATGGGATGTACCACCAACACCACCACCTGCGTCACCAAGCATCTCAACCATGTCACATGGCAGCGTTCAGCTCTCCATCTCACAAACATTTGAAAGAAAGCGTAAATTCCCACCTAGCCACCCTCGATCCCTGGCCCTGAATGCCAGCATTTCTAAACTACTGGCCTATGAAATGCTGTCATTTAGACTGGTGGACACAGACAGCTTCAAACAGCTCATGTCGCTTGCTGTCCCACAGTATGTTGTTCCCAGCCGGCACTACTTCTCCAAGAGAGCCGTGCCTTCCCTGCACAACCAAGTATCCGATAAAATCAAGTGTGCACTGCGCAACGCCATCTGTGGCAAGGTCCACCTAACCACAGATACGTGGACCAGTAAGCACGGCCAGGGACGCTATATCTCCCTAACTGCACACTGGGTAAATGTAGTGGTGGCTGGGCCCCAGGCGGAGAGCTGTTTGGCGCACGTCCTTCCGCCGCCAAGGATTGCAGGGCAACATTCTTTGCCTCCTGTCTCCTCCTACTCAGCTTCCTCCTCCTCTTCTTCCACCTGCTCATCCAGTCAGCCACACACCTTCACCACCAACTTCAGCACAGCCCGGGGTAAACATCAGCAGGCCGTTCTGAAACTCATATGTTTGGGGGACAGGCCCCACACCGCGCAGGATTTGTGGCGGGGTATAGAACAACAGACCGACAAGTGGTTGCTGCCGGTGAGCCTCAAGCCTGGCCTGGTGGTGTGCGATAATGGGCGAAATCTCGTTGCAGCTCTGGGACTAGCCGGTTTGACGCACATCCCTTGCCTGGCGCATGTGCTGAATTTGGTGGTGCAGAAGTTCATTCACAACTACCCCGACATGTCAGAGCTGTTGCATAAAGTGCGGGCCGTCTGTTCGCGCTTCCGGCGTTCACATCCTGCCGCTGCTCGCCTGTCTGCGCTACAGCGTAACTTCGGCCTTCCCGCTCACCGCCTCATATGCGACGTGCCCACCAGGTGGAACTCCACCTTGCACATGCTGGACAGACTGTGCGAGCAGCAGCAGGCCATAGTGGAGTTTCAGCTGCAGCACGCACGGGTCAGTTGCACTGCGGAACAGCACCACTTCACCACCAATGACTGGGCCTCCATGCGAGACCTGTGTGCCCTGTTGCACTGTTTCGAGTACTCCACCAACATGGCCAGTGGCGATGACGCCGTTATCAGCGTTACAATACCACTTCTATGTCTCCTTGAGAAAACACTTAGGGCGATGATGGAAGAGGAGGTGGCCCAGGAGGAGGAGGAAGAAGAGGGGTCATTTTTAGCACTTTCAGGCCAGTCTCTTCGAAGTGACTCAGCGGGAGGTTTTTTGCAACAGCAGAGGCCAGGTACAAATGTGGCCAGACAGGGCCCACTACTGGAGGACGAGGAGGACGAGGATGAGGAGGAGGTGGAGGAGGATGAGGATGAAGCAGGTTCACAGCGGGCTGGCACCCAACGCAGCCCGGGCCCATCACTGGTGCGTGGCTGGGGGGAAACGCAGGACAATGACGATACGCCTCCCACAGAGGACAGCTTGTCCTTACCTCTGGGCAGCCTGGCACACATGAGCGACTACATGCTGCAGTGCCTGCGCAACGACAGCAGAGTTGCCCACATTTTAACGTGTGCGGACTACTGGGTTGACACCCTGCTGGATCCACGGTACAAAGACAATGTGCCCACCTTACTTCATGCACTGGAGCGTGATAGTAAGATGCGCGAGTAAAAGCGCACGTTGGTAGACGCGCTACTGAGAGCATTCCCAAATCTCACAGGGGAACAAGTGGAAGCCCAAGGCGAAGGCAGAGGAGAAGCAAGAGGTCGCCAACGCAGCTGTGTCACGGCCAGCTCCTCTGAGGGCAGGGTTAGCATGGCAGAGATGTGGAAAAGTTTTGTCACCACGCCACAGCTAACTGCACCACCACCTGATACGGAACGTGTTAGCAGGAGGCAACATTTCAATAACATGGTGGAACAGTACCTGTGCACACCCCTCCACGTACTGACTGATAGTTCGGCCCCATTCAACTTCTGGGTCTCCAAATTGTCCACGTGGCCAAAGCTAGCCTTTTATGCCTTGGAGGTGCTGGCCTGCCCGGCGGCCAGCGTTTTGTCTGAACGTGTATTCAGCACGGCAGGGGGCGTCATTACAGACAAAAGCAGCCGCCTGTCTACAGCTAATGTGGACAAGCTGACGTTCATAAAAATGAACCAGGCATGGATTCCACAGGACCTGTCCATCCCTTGTGCAGATTGGACATTAACTACCTCCCCTTAACAATAAATTTTTGTACTCCAGGGCACTTCCTCATTCAATCCTATTTTTATTTTCATTTTACCATTATATTGCGGGGCAACCCAAAGTTGAATGAACCTCTCCTCTGTCTGGGTGCCGGGGCCTAAAAATATCTGACAGTGGCCTGTTCCAGTGGTGGGTGACATGAAGCCTGATTCTCTGCTATGACATGAAGACTGATTCTCTGCTGACATGAAGCCTGAATCTCTGTTATGGGACCTCTCTCCTCTGCCTGGGTGCCTGGGCCTAAATATGTGACAGTGGCCTGTTCCAGTGGTGGGTGACGTGAAGCCTGATTCTCTGCTATGACATGAAGACTGATTCTCTGCTGACATGAAGCCTGAATCTCTGTTATGGGACCTCTCTCCTCTGCCTGGGTGCCGGGGCCTAAAAATATCTGACAGTGGCCTGTTCAAGTGGTGGGTGACGTGAAGCCTGATTCTCTGCTATGACATGAAGACTGATTCTCTGCTGACATGAAGCCTGAATCTCTGTTATGGGACCTCTCTCCTCTGCCTGGGTGCCTGGGCCTAAATATGTGACAGTGGCCTGTTCCAGTGGTGGGTGACGTGAAGCCTGATTCTCTGCTATGACACGAAGACTGATTCTCTGCTGACATGAAGCCTGAATCTCTGTTATGGGACCTCTCTCCTCTGCCTGGGTGCCTGGGCCTAAATATGTGACAGTGGCCTGTTCCAGTGGTGGGTGACGTAAAGCCTGATTCTCTGCTATGACATGAAGACTGATTCTCTGCTGACATGAAGCCTGAATCTCTGTTATGGGACCTCTCTCCTCTGCCTGGGTGCTGGGGCCTAAAAATATCTGACAGTGGCCTGTTCCAGTGGTGGGTGACGTGAAGCCTGATTCTCTGCTATGACATGAAGACTGATTCTCTGCTGACATGAAGCCAGATTCTCTGTTACGGGACCTCTCTCCTCTGTCTGGGTGCCTGGGCCTAAATATCTGACAATGGACTGTTCCAGTGTTGGGTGACGTAAAGCATGATTCTCTGCTATGACATGCAGACTGATTCTCTGCTGACATGAAGCCTGAATCTCTGTTATGGGACCTCTCTCCTCTGCCTGGGTGCCGGGGCCTAAAAATATCTGACAGTGGCCTGTTCCAGTGTTGGGTGACGTGAAGCCTGATTCTCTGCTATGACATGAAGACTGATTCTTTGCTGACATGAAGCCAGATTCTCTGTTACGGGACCTCTCTCCTCTGTCTGGGTGCCGGGGCCTAAAAATATCTGACAGTGGCCTGTTCCAGTGTTGGGTGACGTAAAGCATGATTCTCTGCTAGGACATGCAGACTGATTCTCTGCTGACATGAAGCCAGATTCTCTGTTACGGGACCTCTCTCCTCTGCCTGGGTGCCTGGGCCTAAATATGTGACAATGGACTGTTCCAGTGTTGGGTGACGTAAAGCATGATTCTCTGCTAGGACATGCAGACTGATTCTCTGCTGACATGAAGCCAGATTCTCTGTTACGGGACCTCTCTCCTCTGCCTGGGTGCCTGGGCCTAAATATCTGACAATGGACTGTTCCAGTGTTGGGTGACGTAAAGCATGATTCTCTGCTATGACATGCAGACTGATTCTCTGCTGACATGAAGCCTGAATCTCTGTTATGGGACCTCTCTCCTCTGCCTGGGTGCCGGGGCCTAAAAATATCTGACAGTGGCCTGTTCCAGTGTTGGGTGACGTAAAGCATGATTCTCTGCTAGGACATGCAGGCTGATTCTCTGCTGACATGAAGCCAGATTCTCTGTTACGGGACCTCTCTCCTCTGCCTGGGTGCCTGGGCCTAAATATGTGACAATGGACTGTTCCAGTGTTGGGTGACGTAAAGCATGATTCTCTGCTAGGACATGCAGACTGATTCTCTGCTGACATGAAGCCAGATTCTCTGTTACGGGACCTCTCTCCTCTGCCTGGGTGCCTGGGCCTAAATATCTGACAATGGACTGTTCCAGTGTTGGGTGACGTAAAGCATGATTCTCTGCTAGGACATGCAGACTGATTCTCTGCTGACATGAAGCCAGATTCTCTGTTACGGGACCTCTCTCCTCTGCCTGGGTGCCTGGGCCTAAATATCTGACAATGAACTGTTCCAGTGTTGGGTGACGTAAAGCATGATTCTCTGCTAGGACATGTAGACTGATTCTCTGCTGACATGAAGCCAGATTCTCTGTTACGGGACCTCTCTCCTCTGCCTGGGTGCCTGGGCCTAAATATCTGACAATGGACTGTTCCAGTGTTGGGTGACGAAAAGCCTGATTCTCTGCTATGACATGCAGACTGATTATCTGCTGACATGAAGCCAGATTCTCTGTTACAGGACCTCTCTCCTCTGCCTGGGTGCCTGGGCCTAAATATATGACAATGGACTGTTACAGTGGTGGGTGACGTGAAGCAAGATTCTCTGCTATGGCATGAAGAGACTGATTCTCTGCTGACGTAAAGCCAGATTCTCTGCTATGGGACCTCTCTCCAATTGATATTGGTTAATTTTTATTTATTTTATTTTAATTTTAATTCATTTCCCTATCCACATTTGTTTGCAGGGGATTTACCTACATGTTTCTGCCTTTTGCAGCCCTCTAGCTCTTTCCTGGGCTGTTTTACAGCCTTTTTAGTGCCGAAAAGTTCGGGTCCCAATTGACTTTAATGGGGTTCGGGTTCGGGTTCGGGATGAAGTTCGGGTCGGGTTCGGATCCCGAACCCGAACATCCAGGTGTTCGCTCAACTCTAACCAGCAGCAGCACCTGCTGCATAAATCCAGTTTTATGGTATACTGTATATTTTCCTGTAAGGATTATTAAATGTTGCTGCCTAGAGGTTCAGGATTAAAGGTGGGCACAATCCTTAGCTGAGCCTGTTGTAGCTTATTGACAGCATATGCAGTACATTCTTCATTTAATACCTAATGATCTCTAGCCTTAGGTAGGAGGTGTATTTTTAGCTTTTTTATTACTGTGCACTTGTGAATTTCTGTGAAAAGGGGTATTATGAATGTAATTTACTGTAAGTGGAATATATTGATGAAATGAAGGGAAATAAAACAGGTGTCTATGCGCTCACATCAATGCATGTGATCTGCTCTGTACATGCTGTGATCTGTCCCTTTCAAAGTAAAGCACATGTATATAGGCAGCGTAATCCATTCCCTCTGAGAGGATTGAAGAGCACAAATAGCTATGGCCATTGAAGAGCATCACTGCATGGTGCATAGTGTGCTGTTACACTCGCATACGAATTATGGAAGACGGGACTGAATAAAATAGATATTAGGATGTTCTGTCTGCACTTTGGATGTAAAATCTAAATGAGCATTTACCTGCTGGTGAGTGCTTGTCATTTAGAGTTTGACTTATGAACAATAAGGCTGGGTGTACCTGAGCGTATTCGATATGCGCTTTTTTCAGGCGTTTGTATCGGGCGTTTTTAATGGGCGGAAACAAGCAAATGCCCATTTAGGCGCGTTCCCGTTGAAGTCTGTGGGTGAGAACGCGCGACACTACGCCCCAAAGAAGCTCCTGTTCTTCTTGAGGCTTAGGGCGTTTTACAGCGCGTTCGTACGCGCTGTAAAACGCTCAGGTGAGAACCATGCCCATAGGGAAACATTGGCTTTTGCCTGTTAAGCATTTTACAGCACGTAGGAACGCGCTGTAAAACGCTCAGGTCTGAACCCAGCCTAAGGCCCCTTTCACACGGGCGAGTATTCCGCGCGGATGCGATGCGTGAGTTGAACCCGCACTGAATACCAACCCATTCACTTCTATGGGGCTGTTCACATGAGCAGTGATTTTCACGCATCACCTGTGCGTTGCGTGAAAATCGCAGCATGCTCTATATTCAGCGTTTTTCACGCAACGTAGGCCCCATAGAAGTGAATGGGGTCGCGTGAAAATCGCAAGCATCCGCAAGCAAGTGCGATTTTCACGCACGGTTGCTAGGGGACTATCGGGATGGAGACCCGATCATTATTATTTTCCCTTATAACATGGTTATAAGGGAAAATAATAGCATTCTGAATACAGAATGCATAGTAAAATAGCACTGGAGGGGTTAAAAAAAATAATAATATAATTTAACTCACCTTAGTCAACTTGCTCGCGCATCCCGGCATCTCCTTCTGTCTCCTTTGCTGAACAGGACCTGTGGTGACGTCACTCCGGTCATCACATGAGCCATCACATGATCTTTTACCATGGTGATGGATCATGTGATGACCGGAGTGACGTCCTCACAGCTCCTGTTCCTGTAATGAATGCTCACCACAGGTCCTGTTCAGCAAACAAGACAGAAGAGAATCCGAGCTGCGAGAGCAAGTGGACTAAGGTGAGTTAAATTATTATTTATTTATTTTTAACCCCTCCAGCGCTATTTTACTATGCATTCTGTATTCAGAATGCTATTATTTTCCCTTATAACCATGTTATAAGGGAAAATAATACAATCTACAGAACACCGATCCCAAGCCTGAACTTCTGTGAAGAAGTTCGGGTTTGGGTGCCAAACATGCACGATTTTTCTCACGCGAGTGCAAAAAGCATTACAATGTTTTGCACTAGCGCGGAAAAAACGCGGGTGTTCCCGTAACGCACCCGCACATTTTCCCGCAACGCCCGTCTGAAAGAGACCTAAGGGAGATTTATCAAACTGGTGTAAAGTAGAACCGGCTTAGTTACCCATAGCAGCCAATCAGATTCCACCTTTCCTTTTTTACAGCTCCTTGGGAAAATGAAAGGTGGAATCTGGAATCTAAGCCAGTTCTACTGTACTTTACACCCGTTTGATAGGTCTCCCCCAATTTGTGTGACACTGCAATAATTATGTGTAGTGAATTATGAGATATTTCATGCACAAATAAATACTTTTATAATATTCTAAAGGAACATTTACCAATATAATAGTCCATATGCACAATTTGATTTATTGATCAATTATTAATTTCTTATGCGAAAATGTAGCCTTTACTGCCCATGTAACCCATATGTCCCTATGTTAAATATTTTGCAGAGTGTATAGGCTTAAAGGGAGTCTGTCATCAAAGTTTCACCTTTTTAACCCTTCCCATAGCTTTCTAGCAGCCTTACAGTTAATAAAAATTTTACCTTTATAAACAATCCTGGACTTATAAAACCGGCAAAAAACATCTTAGTAACATATGCAAATAAGGGCTCGCAAGTGCTCGGGGCGGCGTTACCCTCGTAGGTGCCCAGCTAGCTCAGCCTTATCATCGCTTCCCCCTGCCCATTCTTTGCCTCTGCCTGCCCATCCTTTCCCTCTGACAGCCCATCTACTTACTTCTTGTTTCTCAGTCTGTCGGCCCATTCCTTGTACGGCATCACAGTAATTAATGCGCATGCGCCGATGGACCGCCTCCTTTGTGGTGTTTTCGCGCCGTTAGCCGACGCATGCGCATTAATTACTGTGATGCCGTACAAGGAATGGGCATCGCAGTGCGCATGCGCCGGCCGACGGACTGAGTGCGCAGGCGCGGGATATCGGAGAAACAAGAAGTAAGTAGATGGGCGGTCAGAGGGAAAGGATGGGCGGGCAGAGGGAAAGAATGGGCGGGGGGAAGCGACAATAAGGCTGAGCTAGCTGGGCACCTACGAGGGTAACGCCACCCCTGGGCACTTGCGAGCCCTCATTTGCATATGCTACTAAGATGTTTTTTGCCGGTTTTATAAGTCCAGGATTGCTCATAAAGGTAACGTTTTTATTAACTGTAAGGCTGCTAGAAAGCTATGGGAGGGGTTAAAAAGGTAAAACTTTGATGACAGACTCCCTTTAAAGGGGTTTTCAGCGACAAAGTCATGGGTGTCTATCGTACTTTAGATTCAGTATTTGTTCATCACTGCTCCTGCCTGTGCCCCCTCAGCTTGGCTAAACGCTAGGATAGCACACTGGCACCCTATACAAGCACAGGCAGGGGCAGAGATGTGTTCTCCTGCCTGTACAGTGTTTGTGGCAGTCCCCATTCCTCCATTACGGTGGAATGCATACATAGGCACCCAGGGTGTCTATCTGCCTAGTAAAATGGCAAAATCAATTAATAAAGTATATTCCAAAAATGATTTTAAGGCCATTTAGAACATTTTTTAAATACAGTTTAAGGGTCCATTCACACGTCCGTGGTGTATTGCGGATCCGCAAATTGCAATACACCCAGCCGGCACCCCCCCATAGAACTGCCTATTCTTGTCCGCAATTGCGGACAAGAATAGGACATGTTCTTTCTTTATGCGGAGCTGCGGCCCGGAAGTTCGGGGTCGTGCTCCGGAAATTCAGCCCCTTCAGCCCCACACCCTGAGGCGCGTTTCGGCAACATCTTCATCTGGGGGCGCGGCTCTCCTTGAAAATGTGCTCTATTTAAGTGCAGAACTCACCAATCGGCTTAGTGCTAATGTATAAATAAATAGCATATATGAAAAGAGTGACTTTTAAAATTACCTTTATTCAATATTTAAGCGGGTATAGGTATGTACAGTCGTGGCCAAAAGTTTTGAGAATTACATAAATATTTGAAATTGGAAAAGTTGCTGCTTAAGTTTTTATAATAGCAATTTGCATATACTCCAGAATGTTATGAAGAGTGATCAGATGAATTGCATAGTCCTTCTTTGCCATGAAAATTAACTTAATCCCAAAAAAACCTTTCCACTGCATTTCATTGCTGTCATTAAAGGACCTGCTGAGATCATTTCAGTAATCCTCTTGTTAACTCAGGTGAGAATATTGACGAGCACAAGGCTGGAGATCATTATGTCAGGCTGATTGGGTTAAAATGGCACACTTGACATGTTAAAAGGAGGGTGATGCTTGAAATCATTGTTCTTCCATTGTTAACCATGGTGACCTGCAAAGAAACGCATGCAGCCATCATTGCGTTGCATAAAAATGGCTTCACAGGCAAGGATATTGTGGCTACTAAGATTGCACCTCAATCAACAATTTATAGGATCATCAAGAACTTCAAGGAAAGAGGTTCAATTCTTGTTAAGAAGGCTTCAGGGCGTCCAAGAAAGTCCAGCAAGCACCAGGATCGTCTCCTAAAGAGGACTCAGCTGCGGGATTGGAGTGCCACCAGTGCAGAGCTTGCTCAGGAATGGCAGCAGGCAGGTGTGAGCGCATCTGCACGCACAGTGAGGCGAATACTTTTGGAAGATGGCCTGGTGTCAAGAAGGGCAGCAAAGAAGCCACTTCTCTCCAAAAAAAACATCAGGGACAGATTGATCTTCTGCAGAAAGTATGGTGAATGGACTGCTGAGGACTGGGGCAAAGTCATATTCTCTGATGAAGCCTCTTTCCGATTGTTTGGGGCATCTGGAAAAAGGCTTGTCCGGAGAAGAAAAGGTGAGCGCTATCATCAGTCCTGTGTCATGCCAACAGTAAAGCATCCTGAGACCATTCATGTGTGGGGTTGCTTCTCATCCAATCGAGTGGGCTCACTCACAATTTTGCCCAAAAACACAGCCATGAATAAAGAATGGTACCAAAACACCCTCCAACAGCAACTTCTTCCAACAATCCAACAACAGCTTGGTGAAGAACAATGCATTTTCCAGCACGATGGAGCACCGTGCCATAAGGCAAAAGTGATAACTAAGTGGCTCGGGGACCAAAATGTTAACATTTTGGGTCCATGGCCTGGAAACTCCCCAGATCTTAATCCCATTGGGAACTTGTGGTCAATCCTCAAGAGGCGGGTGGACAAACAAAAACCCACTAATTCTGACAAACTCCAAGAAATGATTATGAAAGAATGGGTTGCTATCAGTCAGGAATTGGCCCAGAAGTTGATTGAGAGCATGCCCAGTCGAATTGCAGAGGTCCTGAAAAAGAAGGGCCAACACTGCAAATACTGACTCTTTGCATAAATGTCATGTAATTGTCGATAAAAGCCTTTGAAACGTATGAAGTGCGTGTAATTATGTTTCACTACATCCCAGAAACAACTGAAACAAAGATCTAAAAGCAGTTTAGCAGCAAACTTTGTGAAAACTAATATTTGTGTCCTTCTCAAAACTTTTGGCCACGACTGTATATACCAACAGTGGTGTACTACAGTTACCAAAATTAATCAGTGGGGGAGTAGTGGCCCCCAAAAGAGAAAAACATACATGGTGGCGGGGTAGACACTCGGATACGGGTAAAGGGAAGTATGTTCTAGCCCAAGAAAGATTAAAGGGCTGAAGGAAAAAACTAACCCTAGAGGCCCTAGAGGACTGCTAAGCCCAGATGGTGGAGGTTCCCTGTCCCCGAACCTAATGCTACCCGGTCCCTAGAATTCCTTAAACAGGAAGATACTAAACGATGACACAGTGGAGAGTGGCTGGTAATCAAAATGGATGAATGTCACCATTACTCTCTTAAAAAAGAACAGTTATGTATAATACACCAGGGGTACTTATCTCCTTCACGTTTGTATAAAATGGGTGTACTCTCACATTCTTGTTGCCATAGATGCTCCATGGAAGGTGCTGATTTTTGGCATCTGATATGGATGTGCTCACACATTCAGAGGTTTTGGACAAAAGTTACAGATTTCTTGACTATTCTTTTGGGGCGTTCAGTCTCTATGGACCCCAAAATATGTATCTTTGGTATTTTAGATGACGAGATATGGGATCATTATGAGAGAATATTTTTGAGGGAGACCTTGTTTTTGGCAAGAAAAGTGGTAGCAATTCGGTGGATGGGGGAGAGGTGGTGCTCTTCACCGCAATCGATGTACAATAGGCAGGATCTTGCTAACTCTTTGGCTGAAATGTCGAGATAAGTGTGAACTCCTTTTCTGCATTAAATGTACTGTAAGTATTCATAACATTATATTTAGAAATGTGTCTCAGGTAACGTGATTAACCAACATGACATGTACGGATTGTATTTGTGATTTTTGTACGGTACATACCGTTGTATGTACTTTGTATAATTTGTGTTTTTTGTTTTTGCTCAATAAAAAGAATTTTAAAAAAAGAACAAATGATTATATACACAAAAGCCCCGACGCGTTTCGCCTAACATTTGTCAGGCTCATCAGGGGGTAAAAGAATAGATACACACAGTGTGATACAATTATGATACTTAGCTTTGCAGCCAGATGTCAAACCACAAGATGTTTTCTTGCAGGTCACCAAAGGAAAGAGGAGAGAAATAAGACCCTTTATCCCGCTACAGGTGCAGGCGGGAAGAAAGGTGGATTACCCCCCAAAAAATCAGGTTTTCAGGGCCCAAGCAGTACAGACCTGGTCCCTTAGCAGGGGTCAGCTAGCACTCAACTCCCTGGAACTCACTGGTCCCCACCCTTCCTGCAGGACCTGGGACTCTCCCACTCCTCCATGGGGGGGGGGGGGGCTTGAATGGAATGGAAGGTTTCACTGTATTCCATCTACTGCTCTGCCATATTCGCTGCCACCTGCTGGTGAACCCGGCACATTACATTTGAACATAAACAGATGCATAACAGGAAATGTACAATATATGGGACCTGGACATAGAAATATTTCCTTGTAATAAACCCTGTTAATGGCTGTAACACCTCAATAACAAGAACGGTTTGCTGGAATTAGAGAGCTGTACAATGGCAATTTGGATCCCCAGTCAGTGCAGCAAGGTGTAATAGGATTGTTCCTATTACCCAGGCTGTAACCACCCATATTGAACCCTGTTCAACATAAATGCTGTGAAATGATTCCTCCCTATCCTTTCCCTACCCCTTAAATAATCTTTCCCTGCACTCGTAAATAGTTTTTTTTAGTACAATGAAGTACACTGGAAAATGGCAGAATCCAAGATGGCTGATGCTATTTATAGGACTGTGACATCAGAGGGCTGGCTGCTGATTGGCTGCATGCATGGCATTATGGGTGATCCCACCTTTCCAGAGTTCCTTGCTCCATGTCCTCACACGTGCAGCAGCCATTTTAGGAAAAAATGTGATTCGTTAACACGAATCGCGCGATAATTGGGCTTCGGTGCGAATCAAATTTTTCCTGAAATTCGGATCGAATTCCACTTCGTCAGCTTCGATTCGCTCATCTCTAATCATTATATAGACATGTTATAAATGTGAATATGTATGAATGGGCATGCAAACAAATGTAAAGCAAAGAGAGTGACCAATAAGTACAGCTAAAGAAAGAAATGCTAAAAAATAAAAAGTGCAACCCAAACTACCCTAACAGTGAAAGTGAGCATGTGAGATAATAAATATGTGAATTATGTGAAGTGTATACGAAGAGTAAAATGTGAAAGGCCTGATTTATCAATTAATGAGTAAGTGTAGTGAAAAGAGCCACTGAAAGTGGACTTAGATAAAATATAAAGTGCCTATGAATGTCTATATGTTAGATTCAAGTCTACCATATGTCTCAAAAGAAAAAAGTCCATATATTGGCAATATGTACAAAAGTGCGTCATAACTAGTGTTGATCGAGCACCAAAGTGCTTGGGTGCTCTGGCCGAACACATCGGGTTGCTCGGGTGCTCTACCGAGCACCCGAGTATAATGGAAGTCAATGGGAGAACCCGAGCATTAAACCAGGCACCCCCTGCTCTGAAGAGAGGAGGGTGCCTGGTTTATAGGAAGAGGTCAGAAATTGATGGAAACACCACCGAAATGGTTCGGGAACAGCATGGGGAGGATGTCTGGATGCATCTTGGACTCCCAGGTCGCTGCTGGGAATGATGTTGTCCAAGTAGTACACCACTTTTACAGACTGACAATAATACGCACAAAACTGAAGGGAAAATTGTTAGGACTAGTGTTGAGCGCGAATATTCGAATTGCGAATTATTATCGCGAATATCGCAACTTCGAGAATTCACGAAGAATAAGAATATTTGCCTCTATATAGAAATATAATTTAGTAGGCCCAATGCATTTAGAACAACTCACATATTATAAATCACACACAAGCTGTAAGCAAAAGCAGCTAACAGTAGTTTGGATGAGCCAGCTAACCATTACACGAACAGAATTTTTTTACGAATTTAATGGTAGCGAATTTTCGCATACAATATAAGAAAGAGTCAAAATTATATGAGTAACTGAACGCTTTTTACATGTCAAGTGAATTCTCGGCACGGTTGCTTGTCATGGAACATAACCTAGCCTTTAACTTTGCGAAAAAAAAAACGTCTTTACAACATGCGATCCGCACACAAGCTTTAAGCATTAGCAATAAGCATAGTAATACTTGACTGATGAAATGACTCGAAATTTTTCGAAAATAGTGCTATATACGAAAATCAAGAATATAGCACTATATTCGAAAAATACGAAAAATACGGCATATTCGTAATATTCTAAAAGACGGAGTTAGAGCAATATTACGAATATTCTAAAAGACGAAGTTAGAGCAGTATTAAGAAATTTCGTAAAATACACATATAGATTGTAATTTAGCTAATATACTGCTAAAGTAATTTTTTTAATAGTGTACATATTTTCCAAAAACTGAAGTTCCGAAGAGGCCCAAAAAATTAGATAAGAAAAAAAAAAGGATTATACACTATATTAGCTAAATTACAATCTATGTGTATTATACAAAATTTCTTAATATTGCTCTAACTTCGTCTTTTAGAATATTCGTAATATTGCTCTAACTCCGTCTTTTAGAATATTACGAATATTCTAAAAGACGAAGTTAGAGCAGTATTAAGAAATTTCGTAAAATACACATATTAGCCTAGCCATAGTCATAGGAACGTTGCCTTATACAGGAAAAAAATTCGTACGAAAAATTTATTCGCATATTATTCGCGAAAAATAAAATAATTACGAATATTCGATTTCGATGAAAATAATGCGAATAATCATTCGAATATTCGCGAAATATCGCGAAATCGAATATGGTACCTCCCGCTCATCACTAGTTAGGAAACATTTTTTCCTGTATATTTACTTGTGCAGGTGAAACTCGAAAAAGTTCATTTATTTCAGTAATGCAACTTAAAAGGTGAAACTAATATATGAGATAGACTCATTACATATAAAGTGAGATATTTCAAGCCAGGGGCATGCATAAAAATCACTGGGCCCCATAGCAAGAATCTAAATTGGTCCCCAATTCCCCTTTTATAGCCCCTCCCACTACCCATTCCAGGCCTCTCCCTTTGTTCCATGAACTATTCTTGCTGCTGCATTTTATAATTTATGCCATCAGGGCTGGATTGGGATTACAAAAGAGCTATACTAGATGCAGTGTGTACAGATTTATAGTATATACAGCAGTGTACAGTTATGTGAGGTACGCGGTATAATATATGCAGTGTGTACAGGTATATAGTATATTCCCTAGTGTTCTGATATGTGAGGTACAGGGTATAATATATGCAGTGTGTACAGGTATATAGTATATACAGCAGTGTACTGATATGTGAGGTACGGGGTATAATATATGCAGTGTGTACAGGTATATAGTAAATACAGCAGTGTATTGACAGCTCGTACCTAACATATCAGTACACTGATGTATATACTATATATATATATACTATATATCTGTACACACCAACTATTATACCTCATACCTTACATATAAGTGCACTGTGATATATACTATATACAGTCCTGATCAAAAGTTTAAGACCACTTAAAAAAATGGCAAAAAAATCATATTTTTAGCATGGCTGGATCTTAACAAGGTTCCAAAGTGCACTGTGATATATACTATATACAGTCCTGATCAAAAGTTTAAGACCACTTAAAAAATGGCAAAAAAAATCATATTTTTAGCATGGCTGGATCTTAACAAGGTTCCAAGTAGAGCTTCAACATGCAACAAGAAGAAATTGGAGTGAGACAAAACATTTTTTGAGCATTCAATTTAATGAAAACAACGAATAAACTGAAACAGGCTGTTTTTCAGCTGATCAAAATTTTAGAACCACATGCCTTTAAAAGGCCAAATCTGTGCAAAGGTGTGGATTCATTGTCATTTTCTGTCAGGTAGTCACACGTTGTGATGGCAAAGGCAAAAAAACTCTCCTTTTTTGAATGTGGTCGGGTTGTTGAACTGCATAAGCAGGGTCTCTCACAGCGCGCCATCGCTGCTGAGGTGGGACGCAGTAAGAGTAATTTGGAATTTCTTAAATGATCCTGAGGGTTATGGAACAAAAAAGTCAAGTGGAAGACCCCAAAAAATTTCATCAGCACTGAGCCGGAGGATCCAATTGGCTTCCGTCAAGACACTGGACGATCCTTGACCCAAATTAAGGCCTTTACTGGTGCTGACTGCAGCCCCATAACCATCAGACGGCATCTGAGACTGAAGGGCTTCAAAAACAAAAAACGTCTTCAAAGACCTCGTCTCGTTGAACGCCACAGAACTGCTCGTTTGGACTTTGCAAGAGAGCACCAAACATGGGATATTCAAAGGTGGAAGAAAGTTTTATTCTCTGATGAGAATTTTTTTTACCTTGATGGTTTCCAACGTTACTGGCTTGACAAGCAGATCCCACCTGAGATGTTTTCTACGCGCCACAGTGGAGGGGGCGCCATAATGGTCTGGGGTGCTTTTTCCTTTAGTGGAACAATGGAGCTTCAGGAAGTGCAGGGGCGTCAAAAGGCCGCTGGCTATGTCCAGATGTTGCAGAGAGCATTCCTCATGACTGTGTTAACAACTGGGTTTTTCAACAGGACAACGCTACAGTACACAATGCCTGCAGGACAAGGGACTTCTTCCAGGAGAATAACATCACTATTTTGGCCCATCCTGTGTGTCCCCCTGATCTAAATCCAATTGAGAACCTTTGGGGAAGGATGGCAAGGGAAGTTTACAAAAATGGACAACAGTTCCAGACAGTAGATGGCCTTCGTGCGGCCGTCTTCACCACTTGGAGAAATGTTCCCACTCACCTCATGGAAACGCTTGCATCAAGCATGCCGAAACAAATTTTTGAAGTGATAATCAATAACGGCGGAGCTACTCATTACTGATTTCATGTTTGGAAGTTGTATTTCTGTTTTGGGGGTGTTTTTTTTTTTTTTTTTTGGAGGTGTGGTCCTAAACTTTTGATCAGCTGAAAAATAGCCTGTTTCAGTTTATTCGTTGTTTTCATTAAATTGAATGCTCAAAAAATGTTTTGTCTCACTCCCATTTCTTCGTGTTGCATGTTGAAGCTCTACTTGGAACCTTGTTAAGATCCAGCCATGCTAAATATGATTTTTTTGCAATTTTTCAAGTGGTCTTAAACTTTTGATCAGGACTGTATCTGTACATATTGCATCTATAATACTGCGTAATATATATATATATATATAGTGAAGCCTGTAATTGTGGGAGGAGCTCCCTCCCCTACTTATACCCAGCAGCCGGGAGACAGAGGGCGCTCTTTCCTGTGCTTCAGTTCCTAGCTCAGCGGACAATCGCGACGTCACTTCCGGTCTCGGCAGCTTCCGGTTTTGTCCCTGCAGCGTGCGGTGCCCGCGGTGAGTAAGACCTTCGGCGCTTCGCCCCTGCCTCCCCGTATCTACCAGTCGCATCACCCTCCTGCCGATTCACGGCCGGACGCGCACTGCAGCCTCGTGGGGCCCTCCAGGCACTGGACGGTTCGCTCCAGTTCAGCGTCCGGGCGGATTCCCCGTCACGCAGCCTTGCGCTCACCATCCGGGTGCCGGGTTAGTCCGCAGGTTCTCGGGGGCCGGTGGTTGGGTCCATGCCTTGCTAGGGGTTGGGTCCTAGCAGGCCACTCAGGCTTCCTCCACCGGTGGGGTTCTGCCCATTTGCGCTTCAGTAGGGGTTCCTGAGCCGGGTTGCATTATCCACCGCACCGGTCAGAAGATCACCGACAGAAGGGGGTGCGGTAGTTCTCCTTCCTGGCCTGCCAAGTTAATCTCTCCCTCATCCCTCGAATGCTCAGGTACTTGTCCTTTCCGCAGTACCCGGCTGTCCAGGCCGGGCTTCGCATCTCCCATAGGCACAGGTCCTGTTCTCTTGGGTGAGGGATCTCTTAGAATTCCTGTTCACGTACTCACCTAGGGCACGCTTTAGCTGTTTTTGATGTGGCATACAGGGTCGGCCAGGTTCAATTCATTTGTCATCAGCTGAAACGCTAAGCTCATCTCTCAGGCAATATTCGGCTCCTGAAATAACTCAGGCCACGTGTCGATCATACATCGCTACCGGAATTGCTCAGTTTATCTGCTTTACAATGCAACGTTGGTCCCTGATTCGCTCAGGTCTATTGTTTTGTCTGTGCCGCTCAGTTTCTTTCTGCAGGAGTTTTGGTGGTTCCTAATTTAAATCAGGTCGAGTATCAATCATGTTGTTGCCTGATTCGCTCAGGTGCTGATTGTTTCGATATTATGTTGAATCCTGTTTCACTCAGGTCATATACAATTGTCTGAATCTCAGGTCTTCTTCTTGCATGGTGGCGCTGGTCAGGTAACAAGTCGGTCAAGTCATTTGTTCCTGAATCTTTCAGGTTCGTGTCATTGCATGAGCAACTCAGGTTTTGTTATGGCCTGAATCGCTCAGGTCTCAGGCAATCGTCCGGATCACTCAGGTTTTACGCAATTGCCTGAATCACTCAGATTTTATGTAATTGCCTGAATCGCTCAGGTTTTCATGTAATGGCCTGAATCACTCGGGTTTTGTGTATTTGCCTGAATCGCTCAGGTTTCATGTAATTGCCCGAATCGCTCAGGTTTATGTAATTGCCTGAATCGCTCAGGTTTCATGTAATTGCCCGAATCACGCAGGTTTTAGGCAATTGCCCGAATCACGCAGGTTTTAGGTACTGCTGGAATCGCTCATGTTTTATGTTATTGCCTGAATCGCTCAGGATTTTATGTATTTGCCTGAATCGCTCAGATTTTATGTATTTGGCTGAATCGCTCAGGGTTTTTTTCCGCAGTGTCCTGTTGGTTCCTGTTTACCCGGTTCGTGTTCCGCATGTATGATTTCCTGAATCGCTCGGGTCATTCTTCATGCGGCACGGCATCGGTCCCTGATTTGTTCAGGTCAGGGTCATTTATTAGTCACCCATGGCACCCAGGCTGCGTTCTGCTCTGCTTTTTGCTTCGATCCAGTTCCACCAGGTCGCACCCCTCTCCAGGTCTCGTGTCAACGCAAGCTTGTTTTTACATTTAAGCAGGGCCTCAGGCCACCGTGATTCCGGTCCAGCTTCAGTCGTGTCGCAGTGCTCCTCTGTTTCCGGTCATTCCACGGTGCCAGGTTCCAGGTAAGGTCAAAAACTGGGTGGCGACATGCGGTCTTCCGCTGCTCAGGGTTGTCCCTTATTCATCGCGAGCTTCCATTTCTAGGTCTCTGGTCCCGCCAGAGAAATTAGTCAGGGCTGACTGTTGGTTCGGGTAGGTTTGTGCTTTTTTTTTTTTTTTCTATGCCACGTTTGTTCCTGTTCTCTCACCGCTCTCGCCCGGTCACCCTGTCACCGCTCGTCTATAAAAAAAAATAAAAACATTTTTTTTATTTTTTTTTTAAGGATTGGGGGGAGACTTTAAAATTATTTGTATATATGCTTACCTCTTTCCCATGCAGACTAAAGATGTCTCAAGCGTCAGATGTGGATGACAACATGTCTTTATCCGGGTCTTCGGTGTCGGGGCGTGCAAGTAACCAGTCCCTTCGTAGCTGGACAATTCCTAAGCTCATCGCGGAGCTTAATAGGAGAGGAATTCATCATCCCGCATCAGCAAGAAAGGCGGAACTCTATCGTCTCCTGATGACGGAGTCAGGGGGTTCATGCGAACAGCCCTCTCTCTCTTCTATTCAGCTGTCCCTTCTGCAGCTGCAGTCCACCATCGGCAGCCTGGCTGGATCGGTGGCAGATATTCAAGCCAGGATGGGGGAATTGGAGTCTCGGCCTCCGGTGGCGTCACCATCACCAGCTCACCCACCCATTCCTTCCACTTCTTAGGACACGGCTCCAGGTACAATCTGTGCCAGCCCCCAGATCGCTCCCTCACATTTTATCCCGGAGAACTTAAAAAGGGATATCCTAGCGGGAAAGGATGTCAATCTGGCATCAATTCTCATTGCGTCCCAGGACGTTTCTGAGAACAAGATCATTAATTGTGGGGAGGTGTCGGTTGTTCTCAGGGCCAAGGACGCTCGCTTGAATCGTAAATTGTCAATTCCTGAATTTGTACTTGCTTTCAGCCTGTACAGAGACACCATTTGCTCGGTACAACCGCACAGGCGTGAGGAGTTAGATTCGTATTTGTACCGTATTACTGACTTAGGTTACAAGTACGGTGGCACAAACTTTTACGACTACCACAGGTCATTTTCGGCCAAGGCAGCCGCAGCCCTCGCCCAGTTCCAGTTTATCACTGACTGGGCGAACCTCGACATGGAGCTCTTCTGTCGGCATTTCGCCAGTTTAAGGGCTCCTACTTGTGCGGCTTCCAGGTCCCTCCAGCGCCCAGCGTTACCAGGCCTCAACCGATAAGCTGGGTAGGCCAATTACTTACCTGGGACAGAGTCAAATCTGGAACAATTTCAATTCAGGGGGATGCGGGTTTAACAGTTGCAGAGCTTTGCATATCTGCTCTCTCTGTTTTAGGGCCCATCCTCGTCCTAGCTGCCTGAAAAAGCAGCACAAGACCCTATGACTAGCCAACATCAACATCGAGCTTCTAGGTGTTCTGTTGCAGGACCATCCTGATCCCCAGTTGACCCAGTTCCTTCTCTCCGGATTCGAGAGGAGTTTCCACATGGGTTTCATTGCCCTCCCTCAAGTTTCCTGGGAAGGAAGGAACTTGCTGTCGGCTACTCAGGAGCCGGCGGCAGTAGATACCCTATTGCTAGAGGAGGTCCAGAAAGGGTTCCTGTTGGGTCCCTTCCAGTCAATCCCCTTCGCAATTTGGAGGGTGAACCCGATCGGCCTGGTTACCAAGCAGTCCTCCAATAAAAGGCGATTAATTTACGACTTGTCTGCTCCTCACATGTCACCCATTCCCAGTTTGAATTCTTTAATTCCATCCGAAGAGTTCTCCATGAGGTACTCGTCCATCGATGAGGCCATCCAGTACATCTTGCTGGCTGGGGAAGGGGCTTGGTTGGCCAAGGCCGACATAGCGGATGCATTTAAGTTTCTCCCTATTCTTCCCCAGCTATGAAAATATTATGGCTTGCATTGGGCAGATGGGTATTATTTCGCCAACCGGCTCACCTTCGGATCTAAGAGCAGCCCGTGGCTGTTTGATAGATTTGCGTGCGCCTTACATTGGATCCTGGTTCATCATGGGGGGTTGGACATGGTCATCCATTATCTCGATGATTTTCTGATCGTCGAGAGCCCCCAGGGTGAACCTACAGGTTTAGGGAGTTTGCTGCAGCTATTCGCCAAGCTAGAGGTTCCCGTGGCGGCAGCAAAGACTGAGGGGCCAGGTACCAGGGTTACCTTCTTGGGCATCATCCTCGATTCTGTCTGCATGGAGGCCAGCCTCCCCATGGCAAAGCTTTCGAAGATCCAGGCCACCATCTCCTCCGCGGCTTTGTCCAGGGTCCTGTCCAAGCGGGAGCTCCAGTCCCTGTTAGGTTCCCTAAACTTTGCCTTCAGGATCATGCCCCAGGGTAGATCTTTCACTTCTAGGCTCCTCAGTCTCCTCCCTTCAGCTCTGGATCAGGATTCCACCGTCCAACTGGACAGGCATGCCATGGCGGACCTACAGATGTGGCAATCATTCCTTTCCAGGTGGAATGGCATTTCTCTGTTTGTGCCTTCCCCGGATTCCGCGTCCCCCACGGTCTTCACCGACGCCGCTGTCTCTCGCGGGTTCGCGGCCATATTCCATCCCCACTGGTTTGTTGGCAGTTGGCCGGTGGAATTCATATCAGACGCCGGCTCTCTGAAGTCATCCCCATTATTAGAACTGTACCCGATAGTGGCAGCCGCCCAAGTTTGGGGTTCACTCTGGGCCAACAAGTCAGTGATTTTCATGACAGACAGCCAGGTGTTGGTAGACGTCATCACGAAAGGGAGGGCAAAGTCCCAGAAAATCATGTCCCTCTTGCGTAAGTTAGTTTGGCAGTCCTTGCAGTTTAATTTTCATTTCTTCGCATTTCATATCCAGGGGGCAAAGAATGTCACGGCTGATGCATTATCCCGCTTTAACTACGCTATTTTTTTCAGGAACTACCAGATGCAGACCCCGTCGGTACTCCAGCTCCGCCATTCAGCTCCCTCCTGTTGGACTAGGGTCCCTGGTAGCCTCGGCACGGATCTTAGTTCAGCATTCTTTAGCAGCCAATACTGCCAGGAACCTACGGTGCAGGGTTTAAGGTCTTTCGTCAGTTTGTAGACACCCATCCTCAGGGGGACTTGGACAAAGTCACCTTTCTCATGGCATTCATAGCTCATTGTCATTCTCACCGCCACCTGTCTTTCAATACTATCATGCTGTATCTGGCAGGAATCCAGCACTATCGGATGCTCAGTGACCCCTCTGGCAAGTCCATTTTGGCAAATCAGGCCATTAAAGCTACTCTTAGGGGTATTCAGAAGGATAGCGCGGGGGTTCAGGTTCGCAGGCAACCGGTCTCAAGTGAGCTGTTCCGCAAGTTGTCTTTAGCCCTGGACGGTCTTCCTTTTGGGCACTCGGCCAGCATCACCACCAAAGCAGTCATGTACCTTGGGTTCTATGGGTTCCTTAGACCTGGGGAGTTCACCTGCGGCTCGGTCAGCCGTTCAACCCTTCTCAAGCGACATCTTATCTGGCATGATAACCACTTCACGCTGTCAATTCCATCCACCAAAACTAACCAGGCAGGTCCTCCCACCGAAGTAGAGTTCTTCCCCACTTCCAATTGCTGGTGTCCCGTTAAGGTTCTCAAGGAACTTATAGCCCCACCCCAGTCAGCTGCCTTAGACGGCCCGTTACTCCCGATAGACGGTAGGCCCATTTCTTCTGCCCGCTTCATCTCTAACATCGGCACACTAGCGGCAGGTTTGGGATACAATCCTAGTTCAATTTCCGGGCACTCCTTCCGGATAGGAGCAGCTTCTGCGGCTTCCAGGCATCAGGTTCCGTCTCATGTGATCCGTAAGATGGGTAGCTGGCGGTCGACATGTTACGCAAGATATATACCTAATCCCCAGGTTGAAATATCTAGAGCCTTTTGTTCTTAAGCCGTGTAGGTTTCGTTTCTCTCAATAAACTGTTGCACTCTACACAGTGCCGGTCGTCATTATTTTGCCCACATATTAGGGCGTTACCTCGTCTCTGGCTCCGGGCACACTCCAGCCAGATAGGCCAGGGCAGTATGTAGGCATGCCTCTTCTGTCCCTCGCTCAGCTCTTACCACAAATAGTGAAGGCTGTGTACAGCCTGTAATTGTGGGAGGAGCTCCCTCCCCTACTTATACCCAGCGGCCGGGAGACAGAGGGCGCTCGTTTCCTGTGCCCCTCCCTCCCATCCCCTTTTTTCATCTATCCCTCCTTGGGTGGCCCACATATTTAGGCCTTACCTCGTCTCTGGCTCCGGGCACACTCCAGCCAGATAGGCCAGGGCAGTATGTAGGCATGCCTCTTCTGTCCCTCGCTCAGCTCTTACCACAAATATACAGTACAGACCAAAAGTTTGGACACACCTTCTCAAAGAGTTTTCTTTATTTTCATGACTATGAAAATTGTAGATTCACACTGAAGTCATCAAAACTATGAATTAACACATGTGGAATTATATACATAACAAACAAGTGTGAAACAACTGAAAATATGTCATATTCTAGGTTCTTCAAAGTAGCCACCTTTTGCTTTGATTACTGCTTTGCACACTCTTGGCATTCTCTTGATGAGCTTCAAGAGGTAGTCCCCTGAAATGGTTTTCACTTCACAGGTGTGCCCGGTGAGGTTTAATAATTGGGATTTCTTGCCTTATAAATGGGGTTGGGACCATCAGTTGCGTTGAGGAGAAGTCAGGTGGATACACAGCTGATAGTCCTACTGAATAGACTGTTAGAATTTGTATTATGGCAAAAAAGCAGCTAAAGCAAGTAAAGAAAAACGAGTGCCCATCATTACTTTAAGAAATGAAGGTCAGTCAGTCAGCCGAAAAATTGGGAAAACTTTGAAAGTAAGGGCTATTTGACCATGAAGGAGAGTGATGGGGTGCTGCGCCAGATGACCTGGCCTCCACAGTCACTGGACCTGAACCCAATCGAGATGGTTTGGGGTGAGCTGGACCGCAGAGTGAAGGCAAAAGGGCCAACAAGTGCTAAGCATCTCTGGGAACTCCTTCAAGACTGTTGGAAGACCATTTCAGGGGACTACCTCTTGAAGCTCATCAAGAGAATGCCAAGAGTGTGCAAAGCAGTAATCAAAACAAAAGGTGGCTACTTTGAAGAACCTAGAATATGACATATTTTCAGTTGTTTCACACTTGTTTGTTATGTATATAATTCCACATGTGCTAATTCATAGTTTTGATGCCTTCATAGTCATGAAAATAAAGAAAACTCTTTGAATGAGAAGGTGTGTCCAAACTTTTGGTCTATACTATTTATATATATATATATATATATACACACACACACACACACACACAGAGCAGTGTATTGATGTGAGACATAGAAGGTATAATACTGTAGATGCAGTGTTTACAGAAATATGTGGTCAGTTATACATTATGGTCACTGTGAGGTACATGAGGTAGTTGTGGCGAAACCGACCTCGCCACTGGGTTTTGGAGAGGACTGGCTGCTGGCCTCTTGCCCCAGGATTATGGGCCATATACTAACTTTTAAAACCCCTGAACCGATTCAAGTGAATTTTGGATAGGTTTGTCCCCACGTTATACTGTTTGAATTAATGTAAGTTATATGTATGGCCAATGTAAACTCACAAAGTTGTAACAATTTATAATAAGTGTAACTTGTCAGCTTGGGAGGAAAATGCTGGGTGTGTTTCTATTGTGCCATTGTCCCATTGTGTGTTTAAATGGTGATGTCTGTCCTGTTGTATCTACATGTGTATTGGCGATCTCCCTTTGTCCTCAGAGATAATTGGATTGCTCTTCAGGTTGTCTGGACAGAGAGGAGGAAACCATGATGCATTGTGGGGATATGTTGTCCTATGTCAGTCTTCATTCTGGTCCTCTGGGGGCGTGAACGATTGGTTGCTGTTGTATCATTGTATGTGTTGTAAATTACTGATTGGTTGTATTTCAAACCCCTGTGGGCAGTACTATGTTTGTGGTTTATGAATAAAAGAGACTGTACGTGTAGTACAGTCAGACCACTGCTTGACCCTCAACACGGAGCCTTGTCTCGTTATTGGGGAGATTCACTGTATGCTGTTAGAGGACCGATTGCCAGGATTGTATGCTTTTCCTGTTCGTCTGCTAGCAGCTATTCGTGAGGTTCCAGTTTGGAGTGCTACTTTGTATCCAGTTCGGGAGTTGGTGTTCTGCAAGTAGCTGTGCCTGTCTCTCAGAAAGGGGCACATCGCCTAAACGGATTTTAACCCCTTGTCTGCTGAAACGTCCCGTTACATTGGTGGCAAGCAGCGGGATCGTTCCTACAGCCAGAAGGACAGCTACAGGAGACACCATTTCTGTGGATTCTACAATTTGAGGGCAACGCATGTCCCAGTACAGCGACCCTGACAGCACCAGAATGGAAACAGCAGTGGAGTACGATGAGGGTTTCATGGATGACCGAGATGCAGTCCGCAAAGGCATCTGGTACCAGGTACTGGGTATTGTGGAGTATATGCAGGATGAGAGACTCCCCACGGAAGACCAGCGGTTGCAGAAGCGAGTAGCCCTGCGGATGCCCTTCCTGGGAGAGCAGCCCCGGGAGGAATGGGTAAAGGAATTGGAACTCCTAGCATGGCGAGAGCTGTGGCTGGAAGATGCCTACCAGGCGCTCTGGTGGTATGGGGCACAGTACCTACCCAGGACAGCTGAGCATGACAAGCCGGAGGGAGAGGAGTTTGATGGTCCTGGCTTGTTATGGGAGACCTTTTCAGAGCTGGAGTTTGGGAGCCCTACACAAGCCCGGTTCCATGATCTCTTGGAATGGAGGGAGAGCAGGTATGACTGGGACGACACTCATGAGATTGAGCAGGACCTGGTCCACTTGGTGACCCGGGAGATGGAGCTGGAACAGGGCTACCAGCAGCTGTTCCACGCCAGTGAGAAGGCTCAGCAGGACAGTAAGGTGACAGACCCAGTCTCCATTCCCCAGCGGCAGTGTGAATTGCAGGGAATTGGGAGCCCAGTCTCCATTCCCCAGCGGCAGTGTGAAGTGCAGGGAGAGGAGAGCAGCGTCCTCCCTCCTCAGCGGCAGGCGGAGTTACAGGGGGCAGAGGTAGTTGTTCCTGCCCCCCAGCAGCAGCATGATTTTTTGGGAATTGGGAGCCCAGTCTCCATTCCCCAGCGGCAGGCGGAGTTCCAGGGGGCAGAGACAGTCGGTCCTGTCCCCCAGCGGCAGAGTGTCCAGCAGGGAATAGAGAGCCCAGTCTCCTTTCCCCAGCAGCAGGACACTGTATTGGGAGCGGAGACGGTCGGTCGCCCTCCCCAGCGGCTGGAAGTATGTATGGGAGAGGAGCTCATTACCCCCTCTCCCCAGCGGCAGCTTAACGCACCAGGGGGACAAAGTAAGCCCCACAACAGTGCAGATGGGACCGTGGTCTCTGCACTTACAGCACAGGGGGTAGAGACATTCGGTCTCCCCCTCCAACAACCAGGCTCCAACCAGGCTTCTTCTGTGGTAGAGCTGGCACCAGGGCAGAGTACCGCTGATACCTGCCCACAAAGCAACCTCCACTCCAAGCCAGGGAGCAACACAGAGACCGAGAGTACCAGCTTCCAACACAACCTTGGTGGACTCACTGGACAGAGACAGGCTACTAAAGTCAACAGGTCCAGTATTTGGTTGTGGGTGGGCTGCCAGACTAACTCAGGTACCGACCGGCGTGAGGTCAGGTATCTGGTTAGTCTTCCCTGGGGGGGGGGGGAGATGTGTGGCGAAACCGACCTCGCCACTGGGTTTTGGAGAGGACTGGCTGCTGGCCTCTTGCCCCAGGATTATGGGCCATATACTAACTTTTAAAACCCCTGAACCGATTCAAGTGAATTTTGGATAGGTTTGTCCCCACATTATACTGTTTGAATTAATGTAAGTTATATGTATGGCCAATGTAAACTCACAAAGTTGTAACAATTTATAATAAGTGTAACTTGTCAGCTTGGGAGGAAAATGCTGGGTGTGTTTCTATTGTGCCATTGTCCCATTGTGTGTTTAAATGGTGATGTCTGTCCTGTTGTATCTACATGTGTATTGGCGATCTCCCTTTGTCCTCAGAGATAATTGGATTGCTCTTCAGGTTGTCTGGACAGAGAGGAGGAAACCATGATGCATTGTGGGGATATGTTGTCCTATGTCAGTCTTCATTCTGGTCCTCTGGGGGCGTGAACGATTGGTTGCTGTTGTATCATTGTATGTGTTGTAAATTACTGATTGGTTGTATTTCAAACCCCTGTGGGCAGTACTATGTTTGTGGTTTATGAATAAAAGAGGCTGTACGTGTAGTACAGTCAGACCACTGCTTGACCCTCAAAACGGAGCCTTGTCTCGTTATTGGGGGGATTCACTGTATGCTGTTAGAAGACCGATTGCCAGGATTGTATGCTTTTCCTGTTCGTCTGCTAGCAGCTATTCGTGAGGTTCCAGTTTGGAGTGCTACTTTGTATCCAGTTCGGGAGTTGGTGTTCTGCAGTAGCTGTGCCTGTCTCTCAGGACCTGTGATGTTGAAGATGATGTCATCACAGGTTCTGGCAGATGCACTATTCTAATCTGGGAACTACACTTTAAACTCTTACAGGACCTGTGATGACATCATCAAAGGTCCTTTAGTTTTAGAAAAATAGACAGGAGCAATTAGGGGGTGGGGCCTCTCCTCCACTTCGGGCACCTCTTTTTCATGGGCCCCATAGCAGCTGCGTGGTCTGCTTATACGGTAGGTACGCCACTGTTTCAAGCCTTTATTCGGTATCATTTGGATTATTATGGCTTACAGCTTATGAAATCCCAAAGTCTCAATTTTGCTCGGGGGGAAGGGGGGGGGGGGAAGGGGGGGGGGGGGCGGGGGGAGGGTTATGGATTAATTAGCTGACTAGAGTGTGACACTTTGAGCCTAGAATATTGAACCTTTTCACAAAATTCGAATTTTAAGCTGCATTAATGCAATTCCTTTTCATTTGCATTACTGAAATAAATGGACTTTTGCACGATATTCTAATGTTTCGAGTTTCACCTGTATATAAAGTGCAAGTGCTGCCAAAAATTACAAGGAAGAGGCACTCCGATACAACCCGTATATCACATAAAGGAGGGCCTCATTCACATTGTGGTACAATTGTTAATGTAGTGGGACTCCTACACTCATAAAGCCTATGCACTAAATGAAAGGGCTGCGAAAAAATTACAAGGAAACGGCACTCCAATACACCCTTTGGCCCATTCACACGGCCGCAAAAGGGTCCACATCCGTTCAGCACCAGGTCCGCAACACACCACGGACGTGTGAATGGACCCTTAGCTGGACATAAAGGAGGGCATCATACACAGCCTTGAAAATTATGATTGATGGCCTGCTGGTGACCCTCAAAAACATTTGGAGCAAGGGCCTGCTGATCTGACCATCTAAAACATTATGGGCGAGGGCCTGCTGCCGCTTTGGTGACTGTAGATAACCTGGGGCCGATCACACTTCCCCGTGACGGCGACGATCCATTCGGATGTCTGCCCTATAAACTTTTGATGTTATTTTCAGCGCAAACCATGGTGACCACAGGTAAAGGTGAATCAGTGTTCGATTCCAGAGAGGGAGCCTGAGAAATGGCTACATCTACCACATCCAAGCAAGGCAGCATGCGCGCAAATTACCTATTAGGTATAATTAGGTGAGGGCCTGCTGATGAGCTGACCCTGTAAAAGATTTTAGGTGCGGGCCTGCAGGTGAGCTGACCCTGTAAAAGATTTTAAGTGTGGACCTGCTGGTGAGCTGACCCTGTAAAAGATTTTAGGTGCGGGCCTGCAGGTGAGGTGACCCTATAAAAGATTTTAGGTGCAGGCCTGCTGGTGAGCTGACCCTATAAAAGATTGTAGGTGAGGGCCTGCTGGTGAGCTGACCCTCTAAAAGGTTATAGGTGAGGGTCTGCAGGTGAGCTGACCCTCTAAAACATTATATGCGAGGGCCTGCAGATGAGCTGACCCTGTAAAAGATTGTAGGTGAAGGCCTGCTGGTGAGCTGACCCTGTACTGTAAAAAATTATATGCGAGGACCTGCTGGTGAGCTGACCCTGTAAAAGGCTGTAGGTTAGGGCCTGCAGGTGAGCTGACCCTCTAAAAAATTATATGCGAGGGCCTTCAGGTGAGCTGACACTGTAAAAGATTGTAGGTGAAGGCCTGCTGGTGAGCTGACCCTGTAAAAAATTATATGCGAGGGCCTGCTGGTGAGCTGATTCTGTAAAACATTGTAGGTGAGGGCCTGCTGGTAAGCTTACCCTGTAAAATATTATATGCGAGGGCCTGCTGGTGAGCTGACCCTGTAAAACATTGTAGGTGAGGGCCTGCTGGGGAGCTGAAGCTCTAAACAATTATATACGAGGGCCTGCAGCTGAGCTGACCCTATAAAACATTGTTTTTGGTGGAAGGGGTGCATGGGAATACCATATATTCAGTACATTATAAACAACACATTTAAAGTGCCTTTATGTTCATCAGCTTTCCTCTGGTGGAGTTGAGAAGTCAGGGGCAATCCAGGCCTTGTTAATTTTTATAAGAGTCAACCTGTCAGCATTTTCAATTGATAGGCGGATACTCTTATCTGTTATAATGCCACCAGCAGCACTAAATACCCGCTCTATAACGCTGGCGGAAGGGCAAGCCAGCACCTCCAAGGCGTAGAGCGCCAGTTCGTGCCACGTGTCCAGCTTGGACACATCCAGTTGTAAGGCACTGAGGGATCATTGAGGACGCTGACACAGTCTGCTATGTACTCCTTCACCATCTTCCAAAATGTTTCCCTCCTTGTGACATTAGGCCGCGCATCAGGGTGATGGCGGGGTGTCATGAAACTGTCCCAGGCTTGGGAGAGTGTTGCCCTGCCTCTGTTGGAACTGCTGTGTGTTCCCCTTGTCTCCCCTTCTAGGTTGGCCAAGGAACTACGGACTCTGCCGCCAGCGTTGTCAGATGGAAATTTTTGGAGCAATTTTTCAACAAAGATATTCTGGTATTGCACCTTTTGCTCGTCCTCTCCACCAGAGGAATGAGAGATGAGAAGTTCTCTTTGTAGCGGGGGTCGAGAAGAGTGAACAGCCACTAATCCGTGTTGTCTAAATTGCGTATAATGCGCGGGTCACGGGAAAGGCAGCCTAACATGAAGTCAGCCATGTGTACCAGAGTACCAACAGGAAAGACTTTGCTGTCTTCGCAGAACAGGTGGAATTAAACTTCCATGGGTACTACCCTCTGTAGCGGAGGCAACGTCTCCTGCTCCTCCTCTTCATCATCCAATTCGCGCTGCGAAGACAAACTGAGGGTGGTCTGGCTATCACCCTGTGTAATGTCTTCCCCCATTTCCACCTCTTCCACATGCAAAGCATCATCCTTCATTGTGAGCAGTGAGCGTTTGACTACACACAGAAGTGGGATGGTTACGCTGATAATAGCATTATCGCCGCTCACCATCTGTGTTGATTCCTCAAAGTTTCTTAAAACCTCACAGAGGTCAGACATCCATGCCCACTCCTGGTTTGTGAATAGCGGTAGCTGACTGGAAAGGCAACGACCATGTTGCAGCTGGTATTCCACTACTGCCCTCTGCTGCTCACAAAGCCTGGCCAACATGTGGAACATAGAGTTCCTGCGCGTGCTCACGTCGCACAAAGCTATTGATGACTTTCGGACATGTGCACACACGTGGCGCACCTTCACCAGTAGCTCAGGCAAATTGGGGTAGGTTTTGAAAAACCGCTGAACCACCAAGTTTAAGACGTGGGCAAGGCATAGGATGTGTGTGAGCTTGCCGAGCTCCAAAACCGCCACCAAGTTACGGCCATTATCAGACACAACATCCTAGGTTGAGTGGCGAGAGACACCGCTCAGTCTGGTCTCTTATCCCCTGCCACAGCTCTGCGGCTGTGTGCTGTTTGCCCCCTAAGCATATCAGCTTCAGCTCGGCCTTTTGTCGCTTCCCCACTGCAGTGCTACACTGCTTCCAGATACCGACTGATGACTGGTGCTGCATGCGGATAATTCGGAGGTGGAAGTGGAGGAGGAGGTGGAGGAGGAGAAGTGGTGGTTGGAGCCACTAACGTAGGTGGTGGCGGAAACCCTGATGGACGTAGGGCCCGCAATCTTGGGCATGGGTAGCACCTGTGCCATCCCGGCCTCCACAACATTCACCCAGTGTGCCGTCAGGGAAATGTAGCGTCCCTGGCCGAATGCACTTGTCCATGTGTCCGTGGTTAAGTGGACCTTCCCAGTAACTGCGTTGGTCAGGGCATGTTTGATGTTACGGGACACATGTTGGTGTAAGGTGGGCACGACACATCGGGAAAAATAGTGGTGGCTGGGGACTGCGTAACGCGGGACGGTCGCTGACATCTGGCTGCGGAAGGCCTCAGTGTCCACAAGCCTAAATGCATCATTTCCAGGGCCAGTAATTTGCAAAGCTGCACATTTAGTGGTATGGCCTGTGGGTGGGTGGCTGGGTATTTGCGCTTGAATTAAAATGCCTGGAGTAAGGACATTTGGACGCTGTGCTGGGATACAGAAATGGATGTGGTCGCTGAGGGTGCTTGCGAAGGTCCATATGCAGGGCGGAAGGCATCCAGGCCTGCGCCTTCGACAGGGGATTGGCCAGCACGTAACACAGGGGAAGAGGAGGCAGTGGTGTGACTCGCAAACACAGATTGTGGCCCCAGGCGTTCATCCCACTTATTACGGTGCTTGGATGCCATGTGGCGGATCATGTCGGTGGTGGTGAGGTTGCTAGTGTTCACGCCACGGCTCATTTTGGTACGGCACAGGTTGCAAACTACTATTCTTTTGTCGTCCACACTTTCCTTAAAAAAGCGCCATACAGCGGTACACCTACCCCTTGGCAAGGGAGATTTCCGCAAGGGGGTGCTCCGTGGAAGAGTTGCGTGCCTGTTTGGTGTGGCCCGCCTTCTCCCTTTTGCCACCCCACTGCCTCTTCCAGCCTGTTGCGGTGCAGAAGATCCCTCCCCCTTTGTACTGCTGTCCTAGCTCGGCTTTCCACCTTCCCAGGTTGGGTCAGTGATTCAATCGTACACCACCTCCCATTCCACTTCCTCACTCTGCTCATCCTCCTGACTTGTTGACCTAACTACAACCTCAGTGATTGACAACTGTGTCTCATCCTCTTTATCAACCAACCTCTTGAGACAGTAATTGCCGTTGAGTTATTGGCAACTGTGTCTCATCATCATACACTTCATTAAACAGTAATTGCCGTTCCCCACCATAATCTTCTTGTGATTGTGGATGCTCAAGAGTTTGGGAACAAGATCTTTCCCTCTTCAAGCGTGCTTGGCGAGAGGGCCAAATCAAGGAATGGCGCTGAAAAGAGCTCCTCGGAATATCCGAGTGTGAGATCACTTGTTTGCCCAGACTCTCCATTGTGGGAGGAAGGAGGATCAGGGTGAGGATTGGGTTGAGCAGACTCTTGGCTACTGAGACTGGACTTGGTGGAAGACAGGGTGGTGATTAACCAACTGGAAGTATTATCTGCTGCAATCCAACCGACCACCTGGTCGCACTGGTCTGACTTCAAGAGTGGTGTCCTGCGCCGCCCTGCAAACTGGAACATGAAGCTAGGTATC
Organism: Bufo bufo; assembly: GCF_905171765.1. NCBI lineage: Eukaryota > Metazoa > Chordata > Amphibia > Anura > Bufonidae > Bufo > Bufo bufo. The sequence continues at coordinate 321,720,523 of NC_053391.1, forward strand.
GTGGATGATTGTTTTTCTTGTGCTCTGGCAGCATGCACAGTTTCACCGCGCCCAGGGCCACAGCCTCTGCGTGCACCATCAGCATCACGGCCACTGCCACGTCCCTTACTGCTCGCCTTCTTCATATTAAATGTTATATATGATTGAAAGTCTGTCACACGTACAGTAGCGTAGGATTTGGAAGTGTACGCAAAAAAGTACACTGTATGTCACAGATAAATTTTTGAAGCGCACACTGCAGATGTGGCCCTGGTAATGTCACTGTTAGAAGCGGACACCATCTATTGACAAAGTACGCTGTATGTCACAGATATTTTTTGAATGCGCACACTTTATACAGGAGATGTGGCGCAGCTAATGTTACTGTCCGCAGAGGACACCGTCTACGGGAAAAGTACACTGGATGTCATATATTTTTTGGATGCGCACACTTTACACTGGAGATGTGGCACAACTAATGTCACTGTCCGCAGCGGACACCTTCTACGGAAAAAGTACACTGGATGTCAGATATTTTTTGGATGCACACACTTTACACTGGAGATGTGGCGTAGCTAATGTCGCTGTCTGCAGCGGCCTAACTATTGTACGCTATTTAGCGCAGGATGCGCTAAAAATAGATGTTGCTGCCACACACAATAGTCCTTAGAAGGAATTTTGGGTCTGTAAAGTTTTAGCAATATATTACAGCTTTTGTGGTACAGGAAATATTATAAGTGATCTGATATGTTCTGGTATGAGTAGAATCTGTAAAATTAGTATCTCTTATTATATTAGGACATGCGACACATTTGCCACACAGAGTACATCCCCATTTTGGTCCTTTTGACTCAAAAGATGTCCCCATCTTTTGAGGGGAGTAATATAATTTAACCAGATAATCACTAAAAAAAATTGTTCTCCTAGCCACTAAAGCTGGAAAGGGGGTCCCAAATTTCTCCAATATGGGATATGCTCTCAAAACTGGCTAAAATCTCTCCATCAAATTGCGCATGTTCTCCCATTGTGAGAACACCCTTGCCTCAATCAGTTTTTTTGGGGTATATCACATCAGTTGCAATTTGTTGTTCCAATAGAGTTTGTCCCTCTGTATAGCTGCGGTATCTCAGTAGAACCGCACACAAATACTGCACATGCTTTATATAGAAAGTATATTATAGGTATATCACACCACTGCCTCAATCAGTTTTTTGGAGGGGCAACTGGTATATCACACCAGTTGCAATTAGTTGTTCCAATAGCGTTTGTCCCTTTGTATAGCTGCAGTATTGCTGCACATTACAAATGCACTGTAATATACTTTCTATGTTAGAAAGTATATTATAAGTATATCACACCCCTCAGTATGTCACACCTATCAATAGCACACCTATACCAGTCCTTAAAAGGACTTTTGTGGCCCTATTAGCTAGCGTTTGTTGTCTCTAACAGTCTGTCCCTGCTCCACACAGCAACCTCTCACTACACTGGCAAAACATTGAATGTAAAATGGCGGCCAGATCGAGTTTATTTATAGGGTAGGGGTGTGTCCATGTGCTGAAAACGTTTTAATTGGCTGTCCTGTCCCACCTGATGGATGTGTCATGGGTTAAAGTTTCGGCACAATGCAAAAGAATATGGCGCCGGCGGACTTCGCCATATGTTCGCCCTGTTCGGCAAATCGCAAACGAGCAAAGTTTGCCGCGAAATGACCGCCGGGCGAACCGCAAAGGCTAGCTTTATTAAGGGGACATAATACTTTCTCTGGGGCTCCAAAATCTACACGGGCTGTGCCATCGGGGTCAATGTGTATGTGGGCTCCCAGTGCTTGCAAAACATCAGTCCCTAAAAGAGGTTCTGGCAGGTTTTCTTTAACTAAACAATTCGGTAACAACAATACTGTCTTTTATCTTTAGTTTAAACTGGCTCAGATTCACAGAAAAAAACTGTTTCTCCTGTAAAATCCCACAGCCGGTATATAACAAGGGGTTAACTGATGTAGGCCGCAAGAAACTCTGGTCTACTACTGTTTGGCTGCCCCCGTTTCAACCAGGAATGCTACTGTCTCTGTTTCTGAGCATACAACAATCTACCTTGCACAACTTCTCCTCTCCATCCCTCAGTTTTAACCTCACCAACTACTTTTATCCATATATCAACCACTTCTTTACATCCATGATTCTTTAGCCAACCACAATGTGTTCTTTTGAATCTTTTCCAGACTAGCTTCTCAGAGCTTCCTTCCTAAATCAGGGTGCCACCGTACTAGTACTCCTAGGGTTAAGATTCCCATACTTCATTCCTGCCTTCTCTAATCTGTACAGCTTCTCCCTCCGTTCCTCCTTCTACGCCCACTGATGGGCGGGGAGCCCCACATGCAAAACAAGTCTCTCTTACGTCAGGGTTTTAATGCCATATTGTCTACAAATCCATCCGGCTGGGCCAGCTCCATTTTAGGGCAGTGTTCGACATTCTCCTTTCTTATACACATATATTTTCAACTTTCTCGTCATCTCTTTCTGATCCACCATCTGCTGACCATTTGCACTCCATACGGTACCACGCTTGTGCGATTCCTAACAATCCTCCATTACTCAAAATCCCTTGTTTATCTCTCAAACTTTCTTCCATAATTCTGTTTCCAACTTGCTGCCGTTTTTTACAATTTGCTATCTCCATCAGTTTCTTACAATTTTTAACATGGCTTTTCCCTTCCCCTTCGGCCACTAACTGCGGAGCAGTATATTCACCAGGCAACAAAGACATGGTACTTCCCATAATTGGGCGGAATACCTGTGAAACAATTAATCTCGACTGTACATGGCCATGTTCTAAAAGACGAAAACTTATCGCCAAAGAAGCGCAACAACCTTCTTATCCTACTCACGCAAGGAAATATTCGGAAATAGAAGTCTCGTGAGAACTAAGACGAGACTCCGGCGAAATCGAAACCACACAGCCAGAGCGGAGAGTGGTCGAACTGTGGGACGCCACAGCAGGAACCCCCCGCATGTCGAATAAGGTGAACCAACGAGGTACACAGAGAGTAGAGACATAGCTTGGATAAATGATATTGAAACTATATAGAGACCTTATCCTTGAGACATAAAGCCATATATATGTGGAACAATTAGACTTGCCGCATGGCCGGAGTGACACATATGATGTACTCAGACTCCTGAGAGAGTCGCATTGGATGGACAGTCTGAACATTGCCTAAAGTGGAGTTAAAGAGCTAAATACGCACAACAATTCACTATTTAGGGTGCCGCATGTGTTTGCTTTTTGTAACTTACATGTTATGTGGGACCTGCATGTGCCTATTGTAATTTGAAATTATAGCTGCATACGCTGCTGAAGCAAAATCCGCTCTATCATAACAGCTGTGATCCAAAGAGTCGTCCCCTATGGGAGGAAACGGATGCAGCTTTTTTTGATATAGCGAACCTCGAAGGCGAATCTACCAATTTGATTTTAGATATATTCATATGTCCTTTATATATTTTTATTCATTTTATTTTATGTTTACATGTTGTAGAGTCAATACATTTTAAAAATTTTCATTTCATTCACACATGATTCCCAATTGTTTTGAGTGCCGGTTCCATCTATCAAACACTTCCCATAATGTGGAAACACTAGACACACACACAATGTTCCCCGTTGGAAAGGGCCAGTCACAACCAGACTTAACCTTAGACAGGTTTGACCACTAGCTTCCACGTCTGGTCTGCTAGCACTGTATTATCCCATCTTCCCTGACCTTCACACCTTGGGAAAGCTAGTGCAGGAAATTATAATCCTCTCACTCGTCCACTGTCAGGTCGCTCCTTCTCTCCCTCCCGCCCTTGTCAGAGAGGACAAACACTTATCTCACAGAGTGAAGAAAACTTCCTTGGTGACTAGGGTTCTAAAGACTCAGGATTTCAACATCAGCCGAGGGCTGCTACTTACAACGTAATGATCAACCAGTAGAAAAGACTACCATAGCACAATGAAGTACAACAAGAGGTAGGTAAGATAACCAGTTTTCTTACCTTCTCCTTGGGGCTGCAGTCCCCATCCTCAAGTTTCATCCACCGTGCTCTGGGAATACAAACCTTCGGCTACTGACAATACTTTCTCTCGAGCCCACGTTGGGCGCCAACTGATATCGAAGCTCACAATCAGGATTAATTTTGTTCACCTGCTCCAAATTAGGTAATATATAATATGTGCACGGAAGTACACAGTGAAGCTGTATCAGGTCAAAGCAGAACTTAACTTTATTATTAAGTTATAAGCATTCTATACCCTCCAATGGACAATCATATTAGGGCATATATCTGCATACTCAGTCTCTCATACACTGGATGCAACTTTAAAAACATATCCATGTATGGGCATAAGCCTTAGTTTCTTTGTTCTAAAATGCCATGCAGCAGGGCGCTGTCCCAGAGGTAAAGCAGGATATGGCAGCCATCTTAATTGAATGATATCCATTTTCTATAACAGTGGCATGTCAAGTATACAGCTATAATAGCTATACAGAAGTCATGGACAGGAGCATTACATTTTTCTTCAATAATAATGTATGCTGCATTATATAAGCAAAAAATGCTGAAGTGAATTTTTAAGTAGTTTTTTCAATCTTGTTTATAAGATCTTGGCAGAGCATTTGGTGTGGTTACTTTTTATACAAGTGCAATACATCCTAAATACACTGCCTGTCCAAAAAAAAAGTCGCCAATGGATTTAACTAAGCAAATAGTTATGAGCCTCCTATTGGATAATTACTGCATGGGCGATTATCTTTCAGCTGGCAATAAGTTATTTAACCCCAACTGGTGCAATGAGTTGCTTCTCATTTCTTAAACAAACCATGTCGAAAGACACATCTCGTGGTCGTGAAAAGATGTTAGTCTGTTTGGGAAGGGGTCAAATCATTGGCATGCATCAAGCAGAGAAAACATCTAAGGAGATTGCAGAAACTACTAAAATTGGGTTAGGAACTGTCCAACGCATTATGAAAACTGGAAGGATAGTGAGGACCCATCAAATTCAAGGAAGAAATGTGGTGGGAAAAAATCCTGAATGAATCAAGATCGACGATCACTTAAATGTTTGTGAAAATCAAATCGAAGAAAAACAACAGTAGAACTCTGGGACTATGTTTAATAGTGAAAGTAAGAGCATTTCTACATGCACAATGCGAAGGGAAGTCAAGGAATTGGGACTGAACAGCTGTAAGAAAACCACTAATCAGTGAGGCAAACCAGAAAAAAAAGGCTTCAAAAGATTGGACTCTGTTCCAGAGAGATGGGTGCATCAGGGTAAGAAGAGAGGCAGATGAAGTGATGCACCCATCATGCCTAGTGCTTACTGTACAAGGGCCTATGTGGGGGCAGTGCTATGATTTGGGGTTTGCTGCAGTTGGTTAGGTCTAGGTTCAGCAACAGTATGTGCTCCAAGAATGAGGCCAGCTGACTACCTGAACATACTGAATGACCAGGTTATTTCCATTCAATGGATTTTTCTCTTCCCTGATGGCACGGGCATATTCCAAGATGGACAATGCCAGGATTCATCAGGCTCAAATTGTGAAAGAGTGGTTCAGGGAGCATGAGACATCATTTTCACACATGGATTGGCCACCACAGAGTTCAGACCTTAACCCCATTGAGAATCTTTGGGATGTTGCTGAGAAGGCTTTGCGCAGCAGTCAGACTCTACCATTATCAATGGAAGATGTTGGGTGAAAAATGAATGCCAACACTGGATGGAAATAATACTTGTGACATTGCAGAAGCTTATCGAAACAATGCCACAGACGAATGAGTGCCGTAATCAAAGTTAAAGGCTTTTTTTGGTGGCAATTTCTTTTGGGACAGGCAGTGTATCTCACCATTTTCCTTTGCACTGATTGGTATTACTCTTAAAGGGGTTGTCCGGGTTCACAGCTGAACCCAGACGATACATATTTCCCCACTCATACCCTCTGACATGAGATATGGGGCATTCATGCTCCGATGCTCTCCCTTGCCCCTGCGCTGATTGGAGGCTTTTTCTGGAGATCTAGTGACGTACCAGCCTCTCCATGGTAAGCTAAGCGAGCCCGATGATGCCACCGGCACTAATGGGCGAGATTTAGCACTGCCATAGCCTGTAAAGCCAGCTAAAGTCCACCCATCAGTGCCGGTGATGTCACCAGGAAACAGCTAGGAAGCCCCCGCCTAGCAGTGCTAAAATAAAAAAAATGCAGCACAGGCCAAGGGAGAGTATCAGAGCATTAAATTCTCCAATGCTGCTCATGTCAGAGGGGCTGATGTGTGGGAAGAAGGACATATTCCGTGTTCCACTCTGAACCTGACAAACCGCTTTAAGAATTTCCTGCAAAAGCATCAGGTAGTGATCATTTAATGACAAGTACATCATATTGGCAATGTTTGAAATCATCAGGGAAGTAATCATTTTGGTATTTTAACATAGAGTAATACATCAGGATAGTTACACGTCTCTGTTACTATTGCTATCTCAACAGTATGGCATAATGAGTATCTGAACGTTATAACACTGTGGCATTTGCTAAAGCCATCAAAATCTTGATTACATAGAGTACCCTAATAATGCATTGGGTCTTGGGATACCCCTCTCAACCAATGGGAGAGTCATGCTGGGAATCGCAATTAAACATTATAGGCTCCTGCCTTGAAGATCTCTTAAAATTATAGCCTCCCACTTACAGCTGACAGTGTAGAATAAAACACTCGTTCTCCCTCACTGTGTGCAGATGTAATTAGAGAGCCATTAAGATCTAATTAAAAATTCCCTTGCTCTTTTCCAGTCTGTGTTTTCCATTTCTCCGCAATGTATTTAGCTGTAGAGCGTAAATATTGTTCTCCCTCAAGGCATTGGAAATGTGAATGATAATGTTATACTCTGCAGGAGTCTGACAGTGATTGCTTTACATTGACGTGTTCTGCAGAGCTGCTACGTGGCAGGTAAAGGTTATAATCTACCCCTCCTGTGATGCCACACTTCACTTATGTTACTAAATAATTGTGAATGGCAAACGCAAAGGGTTTGGTTTTCATTAGTGCGAATAATAGTATATTTGTTAAGTGATCACACTGGTTTATAGACACCCAAATTGCATTAATGGCTCATGATTCTTCAATATACAGTCGTGGCCAAAAGTTTTGAGAATGACACAAATATTAGTTTTCACAAAGTTTGCTGCTAAACTGTCTTTTAGATCTTTGTTTCAGTTGTTTCTGTGATGTTGGTCCCCGAGCCACTTAGTTATCACTTTTGCCTTATGGCACGGTGCTCCTTTGTGCTGGAAAATGCATGTTCTTCACAAACTGTTGTTGGATTGTTGGAAGAAGTTGCTGTTGGAGGTGTTTTGGTACCATTCTTTATTCATGGCTGTGTTTTTGGGAAAAATTGTGAGTGAGCCCACTCACTGGGATGAGAAGCAACCCCCACAACATGAATGGTCTCAGGAATGCTGTACTGTGCATGACACAGGACTGATGGTATGCGCTCACCTTTTTCTTCTCCGGACAAGCCTTTTTCCAGATGCCCCAAACAATCGGAAAGAGGCTTCATCGGAGAATATGACTTTTGCCCCCAGTCCTCAGCAGTCCATTCACCAAACTTCTGCAGAAGATCAATCTGTCCCTGATGTTTTTTTCGGAGAGAAGTGGCTTCTTGCTGCCCTTCTTGACACCAGGCCAACTTCCAAAGTCTTTCGCCTCACTGTGCGTGCAGATGCACTCACACCTGCCTGCTGCCATTCCCTGAGCAAGCTCTGCACCTGTTGGCACTTCGATCCCGCAGCTGAATCCTCTTTAGGAGACGATCCTGGCGCTTGCTGGGCTTTCTTGGGCGCCCTGAAGCCTTCTTAACAAGAATTGAACCTCTTTCCTTGAAGTTCTTGATGATCCTATAAATTGTTGATTGAGGTGCAATCTTAGTAGCCACAATAACCTTGCCTGTGAAGCCATTTTTATGCAACGCAATGATGCTGCACGCGTTTCTTTTGCAGGTCACCATGGTTAACAATGGAAGAACAATGATTTCAAGCATCACCCTCCTTTTAACATGTCAAGTCTGCCATTTAAACCCAATCCCAGCCTGACATAATGATCTCCTGCCTTGTGCTCGTCAACTTCTCACCTAAGTTAACAAGACGATTACCTGAAATGATCTCAGCAGGTCCTTTACTCACAGCAATGAAAATGCAGTGGAAAGTTTTTTTTGGGATTAAGTTAATTTTCATGGCAAAGAAGGACTATGCAATTCATCTGATCACTCTTCATAACATTCTGGAGTATATGCAAATTGCAATTTTAAAACCTTAAGCAGCAACTTTTCCAATTTCAAATATTTATGTACTTCTCAAAACTTTTGGCCACGATTGTATACTAATTGACCAAAAAATTAAATAAATACCGCACCAAGAAGAAGTTGTTGTAATTGAAATGGAATATTGGAGAAAAAGTCTCTAGCATCCTGTTGACCCACCTCTGCAGCATGTTTGGCCTGCTGATGTTGCTGCCTGCAGATCCTGCCTGCAGATCCTGCACAGTCCTAAGTAGCCAAAGCTGGCATCCCAGCTGATTCTATAAATGATAAATGGCAAAACCTATGGTGACCAGACAGGCCAAGTGTTGCAATCTGATGGAGACATTCCTAGGAAATCCTTGTGTGGGCGAGGATTATCCTGTTGAAAATTCCAGCTGAAGCCCTACCTTAAGAGGCAACCAATGTGGCTGCAGGATGTCCTGCACATATAACTGAGTTGTCCCTATTAGGGGTGACCCGATTGTCCTATGCGATCACTCCCCAGATCATCACACCAGCAGATAAGACAGTATGTCGCTCAGCAATGAGGCCTTAATACTGGAACCCCAACTGTCATAGGATCCCAAAACAGAACCTGGATTAATCACTAAAGACAATATGGCTTCAGTTTGTAGCAGTCAAAAGTTACTCATTAGCGACACCACTGCTAGAAACATTGATGGTGGCTTGCTATAAATAGCAGCACATGTAATAAGCATCATGACAAACACATTTACTTCTGCCAAGCGCCATAAAATAGTCCAGGCAGAGACAGGGGGTGTGTAATGAAGGTGCTACCTGTGTCTGGATACGGACAGCGAAACTGTAGGCCTGCTCCTGCTTGTCAGTGGATCAAATGATCCTGTCTACTAGTCGTCTGTCTGGGACATCTGAGCCTGTTTGCTGTGCCTGTGTGCCCTCACATAATCACTGCTGCCAACACCTCCTAATCAGCTAAGTTATAACAGCCTAGATGGTGGGCAAATCATCAAAGTGACCATCCTGCTTCTCTTAGTCCAAATATGTTCCCCCTTTCAAAGTCTGTCAACTGGGGAAAATGTCATTAAGGTTTTGCATTGTGGAGGGCCATTTTTAGCAGTCATAGATCCCTCAGCAAGTGGTACACTATACAGAGCAGCCTCTGGGGAGCTATAATCATTTACACATGTGCCTGAGATATATACTCGCTATACTGAGTGTTGCAGCAAATAGGCATTTCTATCTGGGTGCCATTACTTTTTGTGTCAATGAGTATATCTACTTGCATAATTACTTGCACATATGCTATAGTTGTTTATAAGCAAATTGTTTAGTTTGATATATGGAAAATGGGTTTATCACAGCAAAAACATATCTATAGCTCATAGACCATAGTACATTTATGGGACGTCTAGATTCTAACAACACGTTTTTGGGTGGATAGACATTCTCACTGTGGAATACAGAGGCCAAACATCATACGCAAGACTGAAGGTATAACACCCTGAGAAGCTGCTGAGGTCACCATATCGTAGGTCCGAAAAGACAGGGAAGGAGAGTCATCTTGGACAGAAATTGGGCAGGGAATACTGTTCCAGTGTGTTCATGTGTGCGCAGTTACAGCCAAAGTCCAAGTATCAGAGCAGCCAGAGTTCAAAACCATCTAAAGAGGAATACTCGGGATACTGTACTCAAGCTGTTTAAAGAGACAATCAAGAGTGATGTCTGAATGTCAGCATCAAATTGGTGAGACTCATCAAGCATCATATCCTGATTGCGTTCTGAGCCATATAAAACTATTCTATACATATATACAAGTTACAGCTGTCACAGTTTAAATCTGTTTACCACATCATCTTTAGTAAAGAAAATGTTAATCACAATCCAGTCTAAAGTTCCTTTTACATGAAGCAATGTTTCAGACAATTATCGAGAACGAATGAAATGTTCATGATAATTGCCTAATGGTCAGAGGAGATGAGCAGTGTTGGGCGAGCATGCTCTGCCCAACACTTATTTTACTCGAGCATCGCGATTCTTGGCACATCGCAGTGTTCGGCTGAACACCACGTGTGCTCGAGCGCAATGCTCGAGTCTCCTCCCTGCACGTTTGTTGGCGCGCAGAGGTACTGGCACTCACTGTAATGCCATAGCTATGTTGGCTACTGGCATTACAGTGATTGGCTGGCTGGAACGCGTCATCGGGTGCTACATAGCACCCAATGACACGTGTTCGGCTCAGTCTTAGTCAGTGAGGGCTGTGCTGAAGAAGGGACAGATAGTGTAGGATTGAAATAGTAATATTTTAGTGAAAAAACTTGTTAAAGACCAAAAAGTCCTTTTAAGAACTATTGTTGTATCTGGCAGCAATATAATTATTAGTGCAACCTGCGCTAAATTGCGGGCAATTGTTAGAGACCCAAAAGTCCTTTTAAGAACTATAGTTGTATGTGGCTGCAATATATATTATTAGAGCAACCTGCGCTCAATTGCGGGCAATTGTTATTTCCGCTTCTGATAGTGACACAACCTCTGCTACATCTTTTATTTTACATTTGCACAGCCTAAATATCTGTTACATTCAGTGCAATTGTTCGGCCGCTGGTGACAGCGACATTACCAGCGATACATCTCCTGTATAACGTTTGCGCATCCTAAATATCAGTGACATTCATTCAGTGTCATTTTTTATTAGCCACTGGTGACAGCGACATTACTTGCGCTATACCTCCTGTATAACGTTTGCACATCCCCCAACAGCAGGCTCCAGCATGGACATTGCCGTAGCCTGACTCCTCCCACACATGTGACTGATCACATGATCATGACATCATGGAAGGTCCTTTAGCCTGGTAGCTGCTGCTTATGCAGAGCTGTCATCCGGCTGTTCAGGGCTGTGTGTCAGGTAGGAGGCTTTGCCTGAGTGAGGAGATCTAGTAGACACACACTGATGCTGCTTCTAATGAAAATACTTCAAATAATCAAATAATCAGCCACATTCAGCAGTCCTGCCATACTGAGTGACAATGCCTAAAAAAAAAATCCAACCTGAGAGATCAAACTTTTGGCAGACAGTTTTCTATCATTGATCACAAATAATCGCATATAAATTCTCAACCCTAGCCAGCCAAAATTATCAACAGCTTTAAAAGGTTGATGACTGGACCCGGCTGTGTCAGGGCTGTAGGAATCGGCTGCGCTATATGTTTGTGCGTTATGTAGCGGAGGTTCGGACGCGCTGCATCTTGCTTGCATTATGCGTTTATAGTGACTTCATGAATCTTAGGCTTATTGCACACGAACGTGTGCGCTCCGTGGCCGTATTGCGGACCGCATTTGCGGATTCGCAATACATGGGCACCGTTCCATTTGCATTCCGCATTACGGATGCGGGCCCATTTACTTCAATGGGTCCGCAAATCCGGAGATGCGGAATGGTGCGGAACAGAACCCTACGGAAGCACTACGGAGTGCTTCCGTGGGGTTTCGTCCCGTACTTCCGTTCCGCATAAAGATAGAACATGTCCTATTTTTTTGCGGAACGACCGTATCGCGGACCCATTTAAGTGAATGGGTCCGCGATCTGCTGCGGCTGCCCCACGGACAGTGTTCGTGCATTGCGGCCCGCAAAATGCAGACTGCAGCACAACCATGGGGCGCACACGTTCATGTGCCAGAGGCCTTACAGTGCCAATCTGTGTGGAGTCCGCTCAGCCAATCACCGGCTATAGCGGGACAGCGCTGAGTCCACCACTGTCTGCCAAGACATTATTGTGACGAGGGGGGGAGAAGAGAGTGACAAGGGAGGGAGGGGGGAGATTGACATCCATCACAATGCACCCCTTGCACACATACACAGAAACACACACTGCATCTCTTACACACACTCAATGCACCCCTTACAGAAACACACCTTGCAGCCCTTACACATACAAACACAGATTCACACAACGCATTCCGTACACACATTCAGAAATACACAATACATACCTTATACACAAACTTCTTTCTATCCCTTGCACGAAAACACACTGCAATCCACTACACACACACACTGCATCATCTACACACACTGGTATCCCTATACACTACATTCCATAAGCACACACATTAGATTCTCTACAGCAACACATAACACATCCCCTACACACTTCACCCACTGTGAACAAACTCATGGGTGGAACATGTAGGTGGACTTATGGGTGGGCGTTATGGGCATACTCACCGTCAGGCCCTGGGGCCCAGACCTTGAGCTGTGTAAAGGGCCCCAAAAAATGGAGCTGCTTCCCGTTCTCCCAGAACATTGATTTTTGTGACCACAGTTAGAAAAATCCTCCAGAGAGCCTGTTGTACACAAGACCAGTGGAGCCAGACTTCAGCTAGAGCCCATCATCATCCTCAACTGGTTGTAAGGAGGCAATCTAGTATATTATTCGTGGCACTAATCTTTAATTTACCTAACATTAAAGGGACACTATAGTCCCCAGAACCACTACAGCTTAATGTAGTGGCTCTGGTCTTTATAGCCTGTCCCTGCAGGCTTTTTAATGTAAACATGGTGGCACTGCAGCACTGGCGTTAGTTAATATGGCAGATCATATGGGTGGGGCATTGTGATGTCACATGGGAGGGGGGGCGGCAAACTTTTATTTTGCCTAGGGCAGCAAAAATCCTTGCACCAGCCCTGGGGCACATATCTGGCATAACTACTGTGGGGGAGGCACATATCTGGCATAACTACTGTGGGGGAGGCACATATTTGGCATATCTACTGTGAGGGGGCACATATCTGGCATAAATACTGTGAGGGGCACATATCTGGCATATCTACTGTGAGGGGGCACATATCTGGGCATAACTACTGTGAGGGGCACATATCTGGGCATAACTACAGTGAGGGGGCACATATCTTGGCATAACTACTGTGAGGGGGCACATATCTGGGCATAACTACTGTGAGGGGGCAAATATCTGGGCATAACTACTGTGAGGGGGCACATAGCTGGGCATAACTACTGTGAGGAGGGACATATCTGGGCAAAACTACAGTGAGGGGGCACATATCTGGGCATAACTATAGTGAGTGGGCACATATCTGGGCATAACTACAGTGAGGGGGCACATATCTGGGCATAACTATAGTGAGGGGGCACATATCTGGCATAACTACTGTGAGGAGGCACATATCTAGGCATAACTACTGTGAGGGGCACATATCTGACATAACTACTGTGAGAGGGCACATATCTGGGCATAACTACATTGAGGGGGCACATATCTGGCATAACTACTGTCAGGGGCACATATCTGGGCATAACTTCTGTGACAGGAACAAAGGTGGGCATAACTGCTGTGAGGGGCCACAAGAAGGACATAACTTTTGTGAAGGGACCACAAGGTGGGCTTAACTACTGTGAGCGGCCACAAGGTGGGTATTAGTACTGTGAGGGGCCACAATGTGGGCATTAGTACAGTGTGGTAGCACTTAAGGGAAATGTCCTAGACTTCCCTGCCATACATTGGCATGGCTCAGTCTTACAGGCCAGCACAGCGCCCCCTGCTGGTGATTTCACAGGGGCAGTCACCATCCCTTCATTATGTGGTTATTCTTTTTTTCTCTATCACCTCACCACAGGGACCTTGTTCTGGATCCAGTGGACCATCACGCCAACATCACCCTGGATGAGGTAGGACCAGATTTTATTAGGACTGGGTGAGTGTAGCCATGCATTGGGCTTAGGGCTCTATGACATGAGCGGATGCCATGTGAGTAAACAAGAAAATGACGTTGTGCTGGACTGCTGGTATAATTACACAATGTTATGGGGCTGGTATGTAATTTTTTCCAGGGCTGGTTTTCATACCCAGTCCGGCCCTGCTGGCACACATGGCTGACTTTATGTTAGGCTGCCTTTTTCCGTGACCCTCGCATTGTATGTATTTTGGCCAACACCGATTACCGCTGGCTGCAGAGTACATAGTTCCTTGGCCACCCAAGGAGGGGAGACGAGGAGAACACACAGTGTTTTGTCAGAGCTGGTATTTAGTGCTGCTGGGGCATAATAACTGATAAGCGCATCCGCCTGTCAACTGAAAATGCTGACCGGTTAACTCTTACAAAAATGAACAAGGCCTGGATTGCCCCTGACTTCTCTATTCCACCAGAGGAAAGCAGCTGAACATAAAGGCACTTTAAATGTGGCTTTTATGGTGTATTGAATACACTGTATTCCCATGCACCCCTTCCACCACTAAAAAGGGTAGATGGTTCAATCTCCCTTTTCTCGTTCTCCACCATCATTTTAGATGGTCAAATCAGCAGCAAGCACTCGCCCCTAATGTTTTAAAGGGTCAGCTCAGCAGCAGACCCTCACCGCTAATGTTTTAGATGGTCACATCAGTAGCAGGCCCTCGCCCCTAATGTATTAGATGGTCAGATCAGCAGGCCCTTGCTCCAATAGTTTTTAGATGGTCACCAGCAGGCCATCAATCATAATTTTTCAAGGGTGTGTATGATACGCTCCTATATGTGTAATAAAGGGTGTATTGGAGAGCAGTTCCTTGTACTTTTTGGCAGCCCTTTCACTTAGTGCATAGACTTTGAGTGTATGAGTCCCACTACCTGAACAATTGTACCACAATGTGAATGAGGCCCTCCTTTATGTGATATACAGGTTGTATCGGAGTGCCTTGTCATTTTTGGCAGCACTTGCAAGTTATATACAAGTAAATATACAGAAAGAATATTTCCTAACAATTTTTCCTTTAAAATCGATTTTATCTTCGGTTTTGTGCGTATTATTGTCAGTCTGTAAAAGTAGTGTACTACTCGGACAACATCGTTCCCTGCAGCGACCTGGGAGTCCAAGATGCATCCTGACATCCAACCCATGCTGTTCCCGAACCATTTCAGTGGTGTTTCCATCAATTTCTGACCTTTCCTGTGAACCAGACACCCTCCCCTCTTCAGAGCAGGGGTGCCTGGTTTAATGATCTGGTTCTCGCATTGACTTCCATTGTGCTTGGGTGTTCTGTAGAGCACGCGAGCATCCCGAGGTGTTCTACTTGAGCACCCGAGCACTTTGATGCTCGACCAACACTAGAGATGAGGACTGCATTTACATGCAGCAATTACATTCACTATATGGTGGTATGGCTGTAACAATTGCTTGTCCCCTTAGGCTACTTTCACACTGCCGTTTCTGGGTCCGCCTGTGAGATTCGTTTCAAGGCTCTCACAAGCGGCCCCAAATGGATCAGTTTAGCCCCAATGCATTCTGAATGGATAAGGATCCATTCAGAATTCATCAGTTTGGCTCCGTTCTGCCTCCATTCTGCTCTGGAGGCAGACACCAAAACACTGCTTGCGCTATGGTGCAATTGTAAACGGATCCGTTCCCCATTGTCTTTCAATGTAAGTCAGGACGGATCTGTTTGACTCACACTTAGACTTTTTTTTGGAGAGAATAATGCAGACGGATCCGTTCTGAACGGATACCAGCGTTTGCATTTATAGGTGCGGATCCGTCTGTGCAGATACCAGACGGATCCGCACTGAACGCAGGTGTGAAAGTAGTCTTAGAATTCAGTGTACTGGGCTGCAGATTACTGTTTACACAGCATAATCTGTTGCACATAAACAATGATTTTAGTGCTGATGATGCCACACAGTCAGGTTTTCTAATGCATTTTGGAAGCCAAAACCAGGAGGGAATTTAAAAAAGAGGAAACGTTGTATCTGTTCTTTATATTGTCTCCTCTTTTTATGATCCACTCCATATTTTAGCTTCCAAAATTGCATCAGAAAACCTGTGTGGGCCCTTACACAGGCCAATTATCAAGAACAAGCATTAGTACAAACACTCCCCAATAACTGGCCTGATTATGAGAAGTTGTAAAAGGACCGTTAGTCTGCTTATTACTCCTCCACCCTGCACCCCACAATGGCACGAGCTCCAAGTGCCATACTGAAACATGTCTGAAAAAGACTTGCAGGAGGTGTTTACATCTGCACTGGATGCTCTGTTAGCTGCCCCTATCCCAGAAACCCAACAGACGTCACTGAAGTCAATGGGGTCTGTAAGTCACCACTGGTGTCCTTCATGTGATGATCTCGCACGTCCATCATTTCGCAGTTTCTCTGATGGAGAACAATGAAAATAATTATCGCAGATGTGATAAGCCCTTGCCAAACTGGCCACATTTTTTAATACTGCGTTTAATGTTCTTTTGGGTTAAGGCTACATGATGATGAAATCTTCATATAGCTTGCTGCATATAGTAGTTTCATAATGTGTGTTTGGCTTCCCTGCTAGATGCTTGTTAAGCTTATTGTGTAGCCTCAAAAAGGATAGTGGTTGGTATTCTCCAATGTCTATGCCACCCCCATGTCCATCTCCAAGCCAGGACTCACTACCCACTGTTTAAAACTCATGATAAGCTTTGACATGACTGAGTACTTTTTTATGAATAGGAGGTAAGGTTAATCTCAACACCATCAATCCCAAACTAACTTGATCAGTAAACACTGATCAGCCATAGCTATTAAACTGCCCGCTTTTTATTGTTTAGGTTACCCTGGTGCCACCAAAACAGAACTGCCCAGTTGAGCATGGACCTCTCAAAGTTTCCTGAGCATCTGGCACCAGTACATTACCAGCAGTTGCTGTAAGTCCTGTAAATTGTGAAACCCCTTCCATGGATCAGCCTTGTTTTCCAGCGCCTCCCACAGATACTTGATCAAATTGAGATCTGTAAATTGGAGGTCAAGTCAGAAACGTGAATGCTTTGTCATGTTCCTCAAACCTTTCTTGAACTCAGTTTTTGCAGTGTAGGAGGAAACTACTTACCACTGCTGTTAGGAAATACTGTTGCCATGAAGGTTTGTCGTTGGCCTACAATAATGTTTTGGTAGGCAGTACATGTTAAAGTAAGATCCACATAAATACCAGGACCCAAGGTTTCCCATAGAGAATATTGGGGTGCTTTTGGTAAGTACTACCAGGAATACCCTTCTCAGGTCCTTATGCTTGCCCATTTTTCTTGCTTCCAATACTTTTGCGGCTTCATATTCAGATTTTTTAATGCAGTTTTTGAAGCCCAAACCAGGAGTGGATTAAAAAAATGAGAAATTGTATCTGGCCTTAATACTTTTTCTACTTAAATGGTCCACTACTGATTTTGGATTCAAAAACTGCATCCTAACTTCAAGAAATTGTTCACTTGCTGCCCATTACATCTCATTCTTTAACAAGCACCATTATCACAAAATAATCAATGTTATTTATTTCACATGTCAGTGGTTGTAATGTTATGGCTAAATGGTGTATGGGGAAGAACAGGTGGACAAAAAAGGTAAATTCCAGCTCACCAAATCCTCCCCATGAACAGAATGAACCGGACAAGTCCTTTCAGCATACAAAATAAAAGAAAAAGTTCCAGTACTTCCTATTCCGGTTATTGCTTCGTCTTTATTTCATTATTGGTTGCAGATACATCTCGTGGAAATCACATCCACCACCGCAACAGTTAACATGTTCGAACCTCCATCGTTCTTAATCATTATGATTAAGAAACGTTGGAGTTCAAACATGTTAAACCTGTTGCGGTGGTTGGGATGTGATTTCCACGAGATGTAATCTGCAACCAATAATGAAATAAAGACGAAGCATATACCGGAATACTAAGTGCTGAAACTTTGCCCTTTATTTTGTAAGAAAAGGTGGTCTGGCTGTTAAAAGTGCCCGAAAGCACGACCATATGCGTTGGCCAATCGTCACATGATTTTGCTGACTAAAAATGAGTCATCACCTTCAAAATTGTGCCTCTATTGGCAACAGCAAGTGGAGTTTTTACTTGTCTGCTGCATTTGGATCATCTGTTCTTGTCCTATCTGTAGACGTTGAGGTAGATAGGGATTTAAAGCCACACAAGGTATTCATAAAAATTTTGATCAGTAAATCTTCCACAAGCTTTTGGCCATTTGGGCATCCACAACAAAAACTACAATACAATAAAACAGATATATATATATATGACACTAACTTAAAAATACTAAAGGCAAATCAGAAATTGCCTTACATGAACAATATGGAAGACAACATTGTGCTAACTGTATTAGTGGAAAAATACAGGAATGGATATGAAGGCATTTTGATGGCTGCTGTGCTCATTGTCTACACTATTTACATTCTTATAGTTGTCAATTCGCATTGGACCAATTGTCACCATAATCAATCTGCAAATATAGCCCTTTAAATGGCTTAACAGAATGCATATTATCTTTCTACCTTTGGTATATACCATATAGACGTTCAGTAAGCTTACCACCGTGTTTAACAATGCATTTTAGTCCAAGGCATAATTAAATTCCATCTTACAAGCTCTCAATGTAACTGCCCCGTAAGTACTTTACAGCTACATGTGTGCCTCACCTACACCACTGTGCAAAAGCTGTGACTGTTTCATTAAGACAAGCTCCGTGTCCTCCAGCTGCAGGGTTTATGTGTTTTGGGTTTAATTAGGGCCTTAATCCGCTCATCAATCATGAAAGAAAGGTTCCTGGTTTAGACATCTAGACATCTGTAGACATTTACATATTTTACTATGCATGTATTAATCATCATTACACAGATCTTTAATGTATATTGTCGAAGAGCTATGATTAGTGTATTAATACTACAAGTCATATCAAATTAGGAAATCTACAGCACTAGCACGTACAGTATTCTATAGTAAGCAATAGGCAAGATAAAAGGAAACAGTGCATTCAACATGCAATGAGGAATATGTCTTGGAATCACAGTGATGCTAGCATATTTGCTTTAAGAAGGACCATTATGTATTTTTGTTGTTTAATTAAGTACCTGTACTTACGAGGTACACTCCGTTGATGCTGCCATCATTATTGTTTTTTTTTTCAATACCCTTCGTTTGCCCGCTGTGCCCCTTGCAATTTTTGTGCCAGTATGTTAATACTAAGCATCAGTACTGGGAGGAGGAGACGCCTGGGCTTCTCCCTAGCTGTGCTGCGGTCCAATTGTAGCGGTGCGCGTCACAGTCAGGGAGAAGGTGCGCTGTTTTTCCTCCCTGGCTGTGACCTTCTCTGCTGCAATGCTCCCAGCATGCATACTTGCTTGGCTGTTCTCAGAACTTCTATGGAAGTGAATGGTGCATGTTGGGATTTGTTGATTCACAACAAGCTGGAGTTCCACAGTACAGGTGAAACTCGAAAAAAATTAGAATATCGTGCAAAGTTCATTTATTTCAGTAATGCAACTTAAAAGGTGAAACTAACATATGAGACTCATTACATGCAAAGCGAGATATTTCAAGCCTTTATTTGGTATAATTTGGATGATTATGGGCTTACAGCTTATGAAGCCCCAAAGTCTCAATTTTAAGGTACCCCTTTGCTCAGGGGGTATGGATTAATCAGCTGACTAGAGTGTGACCACTTTGAGCCTAGAATATTTAACTTTTCACAATATTCTAATTTAAGCTGCATTAATGCAATTCCTTTTAAGTTGCATTACTGAAATAAATGGACTTTGCCGATATTCTAATTTTTCGAGTTTCACCTGTATATCACATATATTGCCATGGTGATGATGCAACAGACTCCGACTGACGGGGTGGGCAACATATGCATTATAGGGATTGTGGCGCCATTATTCCGACACATGATCCGACGATCAACACAAACATATAGCCCAGGTAAAGACAGCCGGTCTCAATAAAGCCCTAAACTGGCGGTGGTTCTGCCTGAAGGCTTCTCCATAACTTCGGCGCATCCAGGGCCAGTTCCTGCTTGCCCCTCCCCTTCCCCGTCCAGAACTGGCGCAAGCAGGGCGAAGTTGCACGCCATCTGCGCCTGAAATACGCCTAATTTAGGTGTATTCAGTGTAGTAATTGACCCCGTTTGATCATTGTTTTAGCTACCCTCTATTTGTTTGCAGGACCTCCTATTTTTGCTTCCATATGATCTACCAGCATAGAAACTATTTATATTGCTATATCTAGGACTAACAGTTATTCCATGACATAATGAATCGCAGGTGTGCTTCTATTTATGGTTCTATCCATGACTTATGGAAAATATTGAATATATGGAATATATGCATTTGTTTGTGATTCGTTTATGTAACTTTGTTTTATGCTAAAAAAGTATTTTCCAGTAACGATATATTCATACATTTTCCTATATTCTATTGTAGATTTATCCAAAGAGGAAGCTACATGTGGACCAAAACATTTGGCATAACTTCAATTTGTGGCTTGCTTTTTATTTTCAATAAAAAATAAATGAGTTGCATTATATTTACTTGGAGTGCGTTGATATGTATTGGCTATGGATAGTCCCTTCACGGGCAGCCCACAAATTTCAAGTTTGCAGACCCTGTTTTTTTCTAAACGTTAAACTCAATCTGCTCAGCTCTTTCTGTTCTATAGCATGCTGCTCACCGATAGGACTGAATGTAGAATATGACAGGTTCCCTTTAGAACATGGTCTAGTTTGGTTCTTAAAAGAGCTTTCTGAAACTGCAAGTTTAGTCCTATTCACCTGAATGGGACCAAAATGAATAATTTTTTGGTTGATGGAGCTACAGTACCGTATGTGAAAGTTTTTTTATTTTTTTTATATTTTTTTTAGACAAACTGTCATTTCCATTGGTACCATTTTGAGGTATGTTGTCACAGGGAGCCGGCGACGCGACTTTCCTGCGCTGCGCCGCCGGCGTCCTGCCTCTCTCCCTGAGCAGCGACGCATGCTGCGTCCCCGTTTCCCAGGTAACAGGGGGCGGAGCGGACCCGACTGCTCTCCTGCTGTCTGTGCAGTCGGCGTCCTCCGTTCCCCTGGCAACAGTATCAGGCTGAGCACCGAGCTGGCCACTCGGTGCTCGGCTTCTGTGTCTGAGCGGGTCATGTGACGCTGGCCACGTCACATGACCTTAGCCTTTCACTATTTATACAGGCAGCCTGCTGGCCACAGGTTGCCTGCGATTTTGGTCCTGTGCCTAACTGCTATTACTCTGTGCTTCTGCTACTCTGGATTTTGACCCTTGGCTTTTGTTCTTGACCCAACCTCGCCTGCCCTTGTGTACTGACGTGATCTCCAGGTTTGACCCTCGGCTTGTACGCTGACTCGTTCTTGCTATTCCTTGTGTACTGACGTGACCTTCAGGTTTGACCCTCGGCTTGTACTCTGACCCGTCCTTGCTGTTCCTTGTGTACTGACGTGACATCCTGGTTTGACCCTAGGCGTGTTTGTTTACCGTCCTTGTTACCCCTGCTCGCCTACGTTAGTGTTGATCTCTGGCATTTCGCTATTGCTCCTGAGACTTTACGTGACTTCGGATCCATCTGCAGGGTTCCCTCCTACTGCCTCTGCCTGGCTATATTCTGTCTGTGTCCGCTCTGCCTCTCTGCACTTATAGATGTTCCGGATCGTCGCCCAGTTACGCCCCGTCGCCTAGGACGGGTAATGTAAGTAGGCAGGGACAGAGGCGTGGGTGGCAGCTAGTGGGTGCACTTCCTCTTCCCCACTCCCTAGTGCATGACAGAATTGCAGGCCTTATCTCCCTATGGACCCTCTGCAGAGCCTTACTGACCATGTCCAGAACCTGGCGCAGATTGTGCAGAATTTGAGGGAAAGATTACAACTCCAAGAATCCGCTCAATCTCTCCCTACTTCTGATCTACCTGTACTTCAGGCAGAACCCCATGTCAAACTGCCTGATAGATTTTCTGGGGACCGCAAGTGTTTTTTGACCTTCAAGGAGGGTTGTAAATTATACTTCCGCCTGCGGCCCATTTTGTCTGGGTCCGAGCCGCATAGGGTGGGAATTGTTATTTTCCTCTTACAAGGGGACCCTCACGAGTGGGCGTTTTCATTGCCTTCCGACTCTCAGTGTCTTAGTTCGGTTGATGCATTTTTTCATGCCCTAGGGGTTCTTTATAATGAACCTGACAGAGCATCCGTAGCTGAGTCCCAGCTTAAGTCCCTAGTCCAGGGTGATCGGCCGGTAGAGGATTACTGCACGCAGTTTAATAAATGGTGCGTTCTTTCTGGCTGGAATGAACCGGTGCTCAAAAGCCAGTTCAGGTCTGGACTCTCTGAGAAACTTAAGGATATGCTGGTATGTTATCCCTGTCCCGATTCCTTAGAGGACACTATGACCCTGGCTATTAGATTGGACAGACGTATTAAGGAAGGGAGAGACAGCTGGAACATTTCTTTCTTTCACAGACTGTCCCTAACCCTGAATCCTTTCCAGTGGGACTTAGGTATGACCAGAAGGGAACAATGTCAACAACAAGGTACCTGTTTCTACTGTGGTGGCACTGATCATTGGGTCCGTCAATGTCCTAAGATTCCTCCCTCCGAAAGCTCATCCATTCTTGAGGGATCCAAAGGCAAGGTACTTCCTGTGGTGGTAAGAAAAAAGTTGCTGGTTCCCATTACTGTTGTTTTTGGGCCTAATAAGGGTTCAGGTAATGCTTTTATTGATTCCATTTCTGCCGCTAGCTTTCTAGATCTAGGGAGTGTGTCATACTGAGAAATGCTCCCTATTCATACTGGAGAATTTGCCCGTTGAAGTCGTCTTAGGAATGCCGTGGCTCCAAGTTCACAACCTGACCATCAACTGGGCAATGGGGGAATTAGAAAGGTGGGGTCCTAACTGTTCCTCTTGTGTATCCTTAGTGGTAGCGGTGGCTGCTTCTAGCCCTATGGCCATTCCTCCATATATTGAGGACTTCCACAATGTTTTTTCCACCTCCGAGGTCGAGGAACTTCCACCCCATAGGTCTTACGATTGTGTTATTGAGTTGGTGCCGGGATCCAGGTTTCCCAAAGGTCGTATTTTTAACTTGTCTGGGCCGGAACGTGGTGCCATGAAAGATTATATTAAAGAGAGCCTAAGTAAGGGGCATATCAGACCATCTACTTCTCCTATGGGGGCTGGTTTCTTTTTTGTTAAAAAAGACGGTGGCCTCAGACCCTGTATTGATTACAGACAATTGAACGAGATCACCGTTAAAAATCTATTTTCCCTCCCTTTGATTCCTGACTTGTTCAATCAGGTTCTGGGAGCATCGTGGTTTTCTAAACTTGATTTAGGAGGGGCATATAACCTGATTCGTATTAAGGAGGGAGATGAGTGGAAAACTGCCTTCAATACTCCGAAGGGACATTTTGAGTACCTGGTAATGCCATTCGGACTCATTAATGCCCCAGCAGTTTTTCAGAATTTTATGAATGACATCTTCAGGGAATTTATCGGCAGGTTTATGATTATTTATCTGGATGACATCCTTATTTTTTCTGTGGATTGGGATTCCCATATGTCCCATCTTAAACTTGTGCTCGAAGTTCTCAGAGAAATAAGCTATCATAGCTAACATTAGAAAAATGTGTGTTTGGGGTACAAGAGATATTGTATCTGGGTTATGTTCTACCCCTCACTCATTTAAGATGGATCCGGGGAAGGTGCGGGCTATCCTGGAGTGGGTGAGACTATCTTCCCTAAAGGCATCACAGCGTTTTTTGGGGTTTTCAAACTATTATAGAAAATGTATTAAAAATGTTTTTGTTATTGCCAAGCCGCTAACCGACCTAACCAAGAAGGGGGCAGATCTTGTTAATTGGCCGACTAAGACCATCGAAGCCTTTGAAACCCTTCAGATGCCCCAATCTTGATGCAGCCGGATCAGGAGAGACTTTTGTGGTTGAAGTTGATGCTTCTGAGGATGGAGTGGAGGCGGTTCTTTCTCAGGGATCGCCTAAGCTCACCAATCTAAGAGTGTGTTTATTCAAATGGACCGCGCTGCTCCAGAGTAAACAGAAAGATCCTCCTTTCCAAATCACACAGACTTCCTTGGATATGTGAAAGCATTCAGGTCACCTGGGTTCACTTTCCCCTCTCCTTTGCGAACCTCTGTGAAAGATCAAGGTTGCCACAAATAGTGAAGCACAGTCACATGGGTTGAACTGCAAAGGTTTTATTGTACTTACAGGATAAAAGAAGGTAACAAGCGGAGTATAAAAATCAATCACCCAACCCGGGTTTCGCTTCAGAAAGCTTCGTCAGGGGTATCTCCTCCGCCCACTTTAGGGCGGTCTTTATAAACCCACAGGTGAGGATTCACCACACCTCCATAAGACCTCTTTCAGACGGGCGTTGCGGGAAAATGTGCGGGTGCATTACGGGAACATCCACGATTTTTCCGCGCGAGTGCAAAACATTGTAATGCGTTTTGCACTCGCGTGAGAAAAATCACGCGTGTTTGGTACCCAAACCCGAACTTCTTCACAGAAGTTCAGGCTTGGGATCGGCGTTCTGTAGATTGTATTATTTACCCTTATAACATGGTTATAAGGGAAAATAATAGCATTCTGAATACAGAATGCATAGTAAAATAGCGCTGGAGTGGTTAAAAAAAATTAAAAAAAATTTACTCACCTTAGTCCACTTGATCGCGTAGCCCGGCATCTCCTTCTGTCTTCATCTGATCTCTGTGCAGCAACAGGACCTGTGGTGACATCATTCCGGTCATCACATGATCCATCACCATGGTAAAAGATCATGTGATGGATCATGTGATGACCGGAGTGACGTCACCACAGGTCCTATTGCTGCACAGAGATCAGATGAAGACAGAAGGAGATGCCGGGCTACGCGATCAAGTGGATTAAGGTGAGTTAAATATTTATTTATTTTTTAACCCCTCCAGCGATGTTTTACTATGCATTCTGTATTCAAATGCTATTATTTTCCCTTATAACCATGTTATAAGGGAAAATAATAATGATCGGGTCTCTATCCCGATAGTCTCCTAGCAACCGTGCGTGAAAATCGCACCGCATCCGCACTTGCTTGCGGATGCTTGCGATTTTCACGCAACCCCATTCATTCTATAGAGCATGCTGCGATTTTCACGCAACGCACAAGTGATGCGTGAAAATCACCGCTCATGTGAACAGCCCCATAGAAGTTAATGGGTCGGTATTCAGTGCGGGTGCAATGCGTTCAACTTACACATCGCATCCGCGCGGAATACTCGCCCGTGTGAAAGGAGCCTAAAATCGTCATAGCCAATACGGCTTATTACAAAAGTTAAAACCCTTATAAGGTACTGTACATAAAATACAAACTCATAGAATTTACATCACATAAAAACCTCCTTTAAATCGCCTAATTCCATAAATCACAGGGAATCTACCTCTAAAACAATTACATAGTATTCTTCCATTTAGAGGTATCCACCCTCCCCACGTGACCCATACTCCAACCAATAGTAAAATACACACCCTAGGACCGCCTCCTTTCATTCATGGATTGCAGAACACATCATACCCCACATGATCCACTCCGGCCAATCACAGTTCTCTAGCAGTACTGCCAATGGTCCTTGAATTGCTCCAGTGGATATTGCGGTACGGGATGTTCTCTCAAGTAAGGCAAGTTTTCCGATCAAACTCTACGTTCATCCCTTTAGGTTGTAGCGTATCCATCCTATAGATCCATTCAACCTCCCTCCTATTAAGCCGCTCATTGAAATTCCCTCCACGCCAATGTGGTTTAACCAGCTCGACTCCAACAAATGACAGGCCACTAGGATCTTTCTGATGTTTAGTTTTAAAGTGCAGCGGTCCATTTGAATAAACACACCTGTATATGTGAAGAGTATCCACTTCACAATTGGAACGCACCATAAAAAGGCAACGTACTAACGGCTGTTTATCTTTATTTTTATCTCACCAATCTAAGACCCTGTGCTTTTTTCCCCCATACATTTTCTTCTTCGAAAGGAATTATGACATTGGAATCGTGAATTACTTGCTATTAAGGGGTATTTGAGAGATGGAGACACTCTTTTGGAGGGACCAAACCACTGTGTCACGGTTCTCACTGATCAAAAAATCTATTGTTCCTTGAGTCCGCTAAATGTCTCAATCCTAAGCAAGCCAGGTGGGGCTTTGTTTCTTTACTAGGTTTAACTTCTCTATCACTTTCAGACCAGGAAGTAAGAATGTTAAGCTGGATGCCTTATCTTGAAGTTTTTGTGCCTTCCAACCTCCTGTCACGCCTCTGAACCCATCTTACTGGCTAACATCATCATAGCATCGGTGTCTGCTGACCTCTCTTCAGAAATTAAAGCTGCACAACATCTCGCCCTGCACGAACACCCACAGATAAGTTAATTGTTCGGGGCCATTTCCGTCTCCGACTTCTGGGTGAGTGCCATGATTCTGTGCTCTGTGTCATCCTGGTGTTGAAGCTACTAAGGAATTGGTATCTAGAACCTTCTGGTGGCCTACATATTTAGGGACATCAGTTTGTAGTGTCCCGCCTGCGAGATATGTGCAAGGTCCAAAACTCCTAGAACCGTCCTGCGGGTGAGCTGCTACCACTACCTCTTCCGATTAGACCTTGGTCACACATCTCTATGGATTTCATCACTGTATAAAGGTAAGAAGACACTGCGCTCAGGCCTATTAATCCTGAGCCTTATTACCCTCTGGCTCTGACTGTGTGGAACCTGTCCACTTCAGTTTCAATATCAAGATTATCTTGTTTCTGATATGTGGAATCTAGGGACCATTTTCTCCAGAGTTTCGATACGTACGAATTCTTCTCGCAGAGTTTATAGCAGGTAGAACAGGCTGTTTGGAGTTCGCCCCGGCCGGTAGCGAGACTCCGCTTGTACTTACGCTCACGCTCACAATGGGAGCTGGTGACGTCAACTCTTGAGCTACAGCTGCTGTAAGCACCAAAACCATGGTTTTTGGTGCTTACAGCAGCCCATAGCTCAAGAGGTGACGTACAAGCGGAGTTTCGCTACCGGCCGGGGCAACTCCAAACAGCCTGTTTTACCTGCTATAACCTCTGCGCAGAAGAATTTGTACGTATCGAAACTCTGGAGGAAAATGGTCCCTTGATTCCACATATCAGAAACAAGGTAATCTTGATATTTGAAACTGAAGTGGACAGGTTCCACACAGTCAGAGCCAGAGGGTAATAAGGGTCAGGATTAATAGGCTGAGCGCAGTGTCCTTTTTACCTTTATACAAAAGATTTGTCTAGCCTTTGATTAACAGTTATTGCGGAGCTGTTTAGATACTGATGCTTACTTTGTGTAATTAGCGCCGGTGGTGTATTTTTTTATAGTCTAGGATTTCATCACTGACTTGCCACCCTCTGAAGGAAAGTCAGTGATCTGGGTAGTGGTAGACAGATTCATAAAATGGTACATTTTGTTCCTCTAAGTAAACTCCCTAGTGCCAAGACTTAGGCTTCCTTGTTTATTGATCACATTGTTCGGTATCATGGAATTACTGAGAATATTGTCTCTGACAGGGTGTCAATTCGTTCCAGATTCTGGAAAGCCTTTTGCAGAGATGCGAAATTTAATTGTCCTTTTCGTCGGGCCTTTCATCCGAGACTAATGGGCAGATGGAACGCTTGAATCAGGCTGTCGAACAATTCCTTAGGTGCTATATCTCTGACAACCAGCATCTGTGGGTGAAGTACCTTCCATTGGCGGAGTTTGCCATTAACAATCGGGTGAACTCATCCACAGGGGTATCTCCGTTTTACTGCAATTTAGGGTTTCATCCTCGTTTTGGTTCTTGTTCTTCCGTGGCTTCGCCTAACCCTGAGGCGGATGTGGTTACTTCAGAACTGTGCACAGTCTGGGCCCAGGTTCAGTCGAACCTGGAGAAAGCCCAGGAGGTTCAGAAAAAGCAAGCTAATAGGAAATGCACTAAGGGAGCTAATTTTGAGGTCGGTGAGAAAGTGTGGCTATCCACCAAAAATCTGTCCTTAAAAGGGGTGTCTAGGAAATTTTTGCTCCAAGCTTTATAGGACCACATGAAATACTTGACATTGTTAACCGGTATCTTTTAAGCTGAAACTACCAGACACGTTCGATTTCATGATGTGTTCCATAAATCTTTGCTCAAAAAGTACGTTTCGCCTGTTGTACACAGGAATCTCCATCTCCGGTGGAGGTTAACGGTCAAGATGAGTTTGTTGTTTCTAAGATCATTGATGTAGGAAGGTCCGAAACTCACTGCAATACCTGGTTCATTGGAAGGGTTTTGGACCTGAAGAAAGGGTACCTGTCATAGAATACACGCTGATAGGTTGATTAAGAGGTTTCCTCTTGAAAACCCAGGGAAGCCGTCTCCACTGTCCTTGGGTCCTGAGGCCCCTCGTGAAGGGGGGGTACTGTCACAAGGCACCGGCGCCGCGATCTTCCTGCGCTGCGCCGCCGGCATCCTGCCTCTCTCCCTGTGCAGTGACGCATGCTGCGTCCCCGTCTTCCAGGTAACAGGGGCGGAGCGGACCCGACTGCTCTCCTGCTGTCTGTGCGGTCGGTGTCCTCAGTTCCCCTGGCAACAGTATCAGGCTGAGCACCGAGCTGGCCACTCGGTGCTCGGCTTCTGTGTCTGAGCGGGTCATGTGACGCTGGCCACGTCACATGACCTTAGCCTTTCACTATTTATACAGGCAGCCTGCTGGCCACAGGTTGCCTGCGATTTTGGTCCTGTGCCTAACTGCTATTACTCTGTGCTTCTGCTACTCTGGATTTTGAACCTTGACTTTTGTTCATGACCCAACCTCGCCTGCCCTTGTGTACTGACGTGATCTCCAGGTTTGACCCTCGGCTTGTACTTTGACTCGTCCTTGCTATTCCTTGTGTACTGACGTGACCTCCAGGTTTGACTCTCGGCTTGTACTCTGACCCGTCCTTGCTGTTCCTTGTGTACTGACGTGACATCCTGGTTTGACCCTAGGCGTGTTTGTTTACCGTCCTTGTTACCCCTGCTCGCCTACGTTAGTGTTGATCTCTGGCATTTCACTATTGCTCCTGAGACTTTACGTGACTTTGGATCCATCTGCACGGATCCCTTCTACTGCCTCTGCCTGGCTATATTCTGTCTGTGTCCGCTCTGCCTCTCTGCACTTATAGAGGTTAGGGACCGTCGCCCAGTTACGACCGTCGCCTAGGACGGGTAGTGTAAGTAGGCAGGGACAGAGGCGTGGATGGCCGCTAGTGGGTGCACTTCCTCTTCCCCACTCCCTAGTGCATGACATATGTATGGCTTTTGGATAACTTTTTTGTCATTTTTAAGATACTGGATGAACAAAAACTGCAATCCTGGAGTTGTTTGCATTTTTTTACGTGTTCACAGTACTGGATAAATGACGAGATAATTTTATAATACAGGTGCTTAAATATAAGGTGGTACTAAACAAAGTGTCTGTGGATCACTACAGCTGGGTAATTGAGATAAGGTGCTCTTGGTCTTTGTGACCCACCCAGTCACAGAAAAGAATAAATAGCAAAAAGATAAGACCAGGCACTCAAATATGTAGTCAATTGAGAAATATTTAATGGAGGTTATACTCCCTAAAATAGCAATAATATATTGATAAAATCAATACATAATCAGCAGCATAAAATTAGTGGACACTGAGGAAGGGGTCATTCTAATATCCCCGAAACGTGTATGGGTCATACCTTGCACCGGCATGCTGGGACAGTCGTTTTTCCTGGATTCTGAAGTAGAGACGGCTGTGTTAAAGACCGGTCACCTTTGGAGAAAGCCCTGAATATACGAAGCTCCAACAAGCTACGTGAACGTACAGGCAGCTGATATCTGGCTCATTGCGAATCTTTCAAGCTCGTACAGGGATAAGAGGACACCGGCTGGATTGAGGTAACATCAACACAGTTGCGCTAACAGGTGGGACGCCACCTTGGTTCAATACCGCACTGTGCCTCTTTGTCCTCTTTGTCTTCTTAAGGACTTGTGACACTCATGTATGCGCTGCTGAAAGTCAGCAGTAATACCGTATGGAACTACGATTATTTAAGAGTGTGATTATTTAAAAAGCCGTCTAACTAAAGTGTCACTGAGACACATGATTATCCAAGAGGATTATTCACTAAGAATCAAACAGATGGATTGCGGTTTCCTACATTTTGGATCCTGATTACCAACTGCTTGTTGACTGATACGTTGTGTCCCCTGCTAGTAACTGGATACACGTTGTTTCTATTGCTGCTATTAATTAGATATAAGAACTGCGGTCACCCACACATTTATATTTTGATTGCTGCTATTTATGTGATTATATTTGCATGTAATTTTATGCTGCTGATTATGTATTGATTTTATCTATATATTATTGCTATTTTAGGGAGTATAACCTCCATTAAATATTTCTCAATTGACTACATATTTGAGTGCCTGGTCTTATCTTTTTGCTATAAGGTGGTACTAATTTTAGGCATTTTCTCTTTTTTTTTTAAACCATAACAATTCCCCTTTTATTGATAAAACAGCAATGTTTGTGTTTTATTTTTACATTGGATTTTTTCTTTTAAATATTTAATAGTCCCACTAGAGGACTTGAATGTGTAATCATTAGAGATGTCCCGAACTATTCGCCGGTGAACAGTTCCCGGCGAACATCGCTTGTTCGCGTTCGCCGCGGCGGGCGAACATATGCGATGTTCGGTCCGCCCCTATACGTCATCATTGAGTAAACTTTGACCCTGTACCTCACAGTCAGCAGACACATTCCAGCCAATCAGCATACCCTCCCTCCCAGACCCTCCCACCTCCTAAAAAAAGCAAGTACGGCAGCCCTCTTAGATTTATTCTGAAGCTGCAGTAATAGTGAGAGCAGGGAGAGTGCTGCTGCTGCTGAATTAATAGTGAAAGCGTTAGCTAGGCCAGTGTTCTGTGTCCACTCCAGTCCTCAAAGACTCATCTGCTGTAAGGACAGCGTCCTGACAGCACCCCAAAAAGCCCTTTTTAGGGCAGTTGCCTGCCCGTGTGTGAGAGGCCACAGGCCCACAGACTGTACTGTGTGCACACCACTCATATAGGGTGGCACAGTACCTTGCAGATAAAAAAAGTCATTTAATTTTTTCTCTGTAATATAATTGCAGTTGTCTGCCAGTGAGTGTCAGGCCCACTGACTGTACTGTGCCCACTGCCAGTGCCCACCACTCATATCGGGTGGCACAGTACCTTGCAGATAAAAAAGTCATTAAATTTTTCGTCTGTAATATAATTGCAGTTACCTGCCAGTGAGTGTCAGGCACACAGACTGTACTGTGCCCACTGCCCACCACTCATATAGGGTGGCACAGTACCTTGCAGATAAAAGTCATTACATGCGGAGCTTTTTAAGTCCTACGCATAGCCACAGCCCTTCGGGGTCCACCCTCAGAGAACGACTCGACCGACAGGTAGCAGACTACCTCGCCTTAACTGCAGATATCGACACTCTGAGGAGCGATAAACCCCTTGACTACTGGGTGTGCAGGCTTGACCTGTGGCCTGAGCTATCCCAATTTGCGATAGAACTTCTGGCCTGCCCCGCTTCAAGTGTCCTGTCAGAAAGGACCTTCAGCGCAGCAGGAGGTATTGTAACTGAGAAGAGAAGTCGCCTAGGTCAAAAAAGTCTAGATTACCTCACCTTTATTAAGATGAATGAGGCATGGATCCCTTAAGGGACTGACAGTGGGGGATGCATTTGACTAAAAAAGATCTGATGAGATGCCTTGGGCTAAAAATGGTCCCCATGCTGCTGTATTTAATCTCTGAATGCCGGATGACTTGCGTGACTTCTCCGCCACCAACTAGGGTTCAAGCCGCAATGTTTTAGTACACTTTCTGCCTGGAAAACATCAACTTTTCCGGCCGGGCTGCAACAATATATAATTTTTCAGGCATGTGTACATGCCTAATTTTTCTGGCCTCTGATGCTGCACTGTGGCTGCAAAAACAAAACAAAAAAAAAAGGCACATACATGTGTCAATTCCCCTTCGTGATCGTTACCTTGTTGTGGTGAAGGGGCTTGCGTATCTCAATGAAGTGATCACCTCTATGAGTGTGTTGGCAATGTTGGCACACCCCAGATGATAAGGTCGTTGCATCATTGTGAACAGACCAAAAGCGATTGGCTGGATAATTTTTCATAGAAAAAACATTAATTTTCTTTGTGATCATCTAAGGTGATCATTAAAGCCTACTAGGCCAACAATGGGCCCACACTGCAGAATCATTGTTTTCTGGGTCACTTAACTGTCACTGAACTACCTTAGCACGACCATAGGCTTTGAAAAACCGGCATCGCCTGCAATCTCCCGAACGTGCGCACGAGCACAGTCATCACTACACCAAGATTGACGCATAGAGGAATAAAATTTATGTCATGAGTGTATCAACTATTGACAACTCTTTGCGGTTGTTTGCGGTGCATTAAACAGGGAGTTTGGTTTGTCACTGTGAAGCGGGCGTAACCCTTACACTACCTGATCGATACAACAGCATACCTGATCGTATACACACACTGGATGTTTTAAAGCACGTTATTCCAAACAATTTAGGAATGTTAGGTAATTTATGCCCTTTATGGATTAAAACCCGACTCTGCGTCAACTACGTAATTTTCCATGGGAGTTTTGCCATGGATCCCCCTCCGGCATGCCACAGTCCAGGTGTTAGTCCCCTTGAAACAACTTTTCCATCACTATTGTGGCCAGAAAGAGTCCCTGTGGGTTTTAAAATTTGCCTGCCTATTGAAGTCTATGGCGGTTCGCGAACATTTGCGTAAATTCGCGTTCGCCGTTCGCGAACGTAAAATTTTATGTTCGCGACATCTCTAGTAATCATTTCATTGCTTATATATCCCACTGCAATGCTTGTTTAGTTTAGTGTATTTTGTTGACATGACAGGGCCTAAAAGGCTTTCATACATGGCAAGCCTGGCCATTGTTTGGTCCTTGGCTGCCAGAGCTGCTATTGACAATGCCATCTAAGGGTTTAATGGATAGGATGCGTTCTAGCTCCTATTCTAGATGCTGCAGAAGGTGCCTGGCTGTATGCTACAGCTAGCTCCCCCTGCAGATTTGGCTCAGAGTCTACATCACGTGAGAGTGGTGAATGCACAGACTTTCTGCCTCTGCCATAAATGAGCAGGCAACAATCCATCAAGTTTAACTAGTTGCGGCAACTGTACTGCCGAAAGGCGTCATCGCGGTGGCTCCCCCAGGCCACGCTAACGCCGATTGGCGTCATCTCGCGTGAGCCGAGATTTCCTGTGAACGCGCGCACACAGGCGCGTGCGCTCACAGGAACGGAAGGTAAGAGAGTGGATCTCCAGCCTGCCAGCGGCGATCGTTCGCTGTGGGGCTGGAGATGTGATTTTTTTAACCCCTAACAGGTATATTAGACGCTGTTTTGATAACAGCGTCTAATATACCTGCTACCTGGTCCTCTGGTGGTCCCCTTTGTTTGGATCGACCACCAGAGGACACAGGTAGCTCAGTAATATGTTGCACCAGTACACTCCACCCCCCCCCCTGTCACTTATTAACCCCTTATTCACCCTTGATCACCCCTGATCACCCCATATAAACTCCCTGATCACCCCCCTGTCATTGATTACCCCCCTATCGAACAAATTCCAAGTCACCTATATAAAGACACTCAGTACATTAGACGCAGGGAAATGTACTGGATTTTTAAATTGAATAGTTTGAGTCCCTATGGCCTTAACGAAGCATTTGAGATCAATTTATAAAAGCTTAGGTGTAATAGCAATTAATATTTATGTGTACCTTCCCCCCCCCCCCATGTTTTACGGAATTATTTTTACCTATCGCTGATATTTTAACCCCATATCTATTGCAATATTACCACTTTTTATGGACACATATATGGATATAGGTCTTTTTTAAATATATATTTTTAAATATATATTTTTAAATATATATTTTTATATATAGATATTGTTTTACATGTATACTCTGTATGTATTTGTATGTGATCATATATACACAAGATGTTTTATTCATCAGACGCAGGAAGGGGTGTGTACTATGTGTATGACATGGTACATATATTTCCAGAAGCAATCTAGCTGCATATGTTTATTTATTTATTTATTTATATTTCATATCTTTATATATATTTTCTATTAGTTTATTTATTTATTGAATTAACTGTCTTAATCAGTGCCAGACTGATCGCACCATATGCACTTTTATCCATGTGATAGCATACTTCTAGATATAATGTAGCCATCAATCTTTTTATATATGGATCCCTCATGACCCTATTGCGCTGTGTCCGATGGTCTCCCAGGCACTGCGCTATGTTGAAGCGCTCACCAGCGTCTTTGCTGCCATGGAAACCAGCCATGTGACCGCAAGTCCAGCGATCACATGACCGGGCGGCTCACATCAGTAACACAGAGGTATTGAGCGCACACGCCGGACGCTCACCGCACATAGCAGCCGGCCTGCCCACATCACATGATCGCAGTGTAGCGGTCATGTGACTCCAGTCTGCTGGCCAGATCTTATGTATTTATGCATTTAGTCTCTCAAAATTACTCATAATACTAGTATCATTTCACCAATCGGCTATTCGCATTAGCTAAGGATATATTTACTGTTTATTTGATATTTTGATATGCTGATGGAATATTTGATTGTACACCTGGGGCTAGCCCCTCCCAGCTGTGGGCAGCTCCCAGGTAACCCGTTTTTTGGCGGTTTTTTCTGTTTATATAAACCCATAACTACCACTAGATATTGTGACCATATGCTAACCTGATGAAGGGGACAGTTTGAGCCCCGAAACGCGTTGTTCTATGCATAATTACTTATTATGTAAATAAAGAAGATTCACCAACAGAGACTTATTGGAACCAGTGTTTTTGCGCCTGATCAGAATTTTCTTCTACTGCAAGCATCCTTTGGCGGATTGGGCATCCGATCCCAAAGACATTCCTTCTGCGGCTGCACTCACGGATCCTAAAGGTCTATAAACTACCTACATATCTACAATAGAGTTGTGTCTATACTTGCACAACCCCTAAAGGTGAGCACCTCTATTTGTCAAACAATTTAGTTTGTGTTGAACGTACTACCCTATTGTGCGCCCCCCCACCCCTCTCTCTTTTTGTCTCTATATTCCCCTCGTGACCGAGGGGGACTTAGATTCGCCCGTGGTACCAAGACATTGATTACCCCCCTGTCATTGATCACCCCCCTGTAAAGCTCCATTCAGACGTCCGCGTGATTTTTACGGATCCACTGATAGATGGATCGGATCCGCAAAACGCATACGGACGTCTGAATGGAGCCTTACAGGGGCGTGATCAATGACTGTGGTGATCACCCCATATAGACTCCCTGATCACCCCCCTGTCATTGATTACCCCCCTGTCATTGATCACCCCCCTGTAAAGCTCCATTCAGACGTCCGCATGATTTTTACGGATCCACTGATAGATGGATCGGATCCGCAAAACACATACAGGCGTCTCCCTGGAGCCTTCCAGGGGGGGTGATCACCCCATATAGACTCCCTGATCACCCCCCTGTCATTGATCACCCCCCCTGTCATTGATCACCCCCCCTGTCAGGCTGCATTCAGATGTCCGTATGATTTTTACGGATCCACGGATACATGGATCGGATCCGCAAAACACATACGGACATCTGAATGGAGCCTTATAGGGGGGTGATCAATGACAGGGGGGTGATCACCCCATATAGACTCCCTGATCACCCCCCTGTCATTGATCACCCCCCTGTCATTGATCACCCCCCTGTCATTGATCACCCCTCTGTAAGGCTCCATTCAGACATTTTTTTGGCCCAAGTTAGCGGAAATTATTATTTTTTTTCTTACAAAGTCTCATATTCCACTAACTTGTGTCAAAAAATAAAATCTCACATGAACTCACCATACCCCTCACGGAATCCAAATGCGTAAAATTTTTTAGACATTTATATTCCAGACTTCTTCTCACGCTTTAGGGCCCCTAAAATGCCAGGGCAGTATAAATACCCCACATGTGACCCCATTTCGGAAAGAAGACACCCCAAGGTATTCCGTGAGGGGCATATTGAGTCCATGAAAGATTGAAATTTTTGTCCCAAGTTAGCGGAAAGGGAGACTTTGTGAGAAAACAATAAATAAAATCAATTTCCGCTAACTTGTGCCAAAAAAAAAATATTTCTATGAACTCGCCATGCCCCTCATTGAATACCTTGGGGTGTCTTCTTTCCAAAATGGGGTCACTTATATGTGGGTTATTTATACTGCCCTGGCATTTTAGGGGCCCTAAAGCGTGAGAAGAAGTCTGGGATCCAAATGTCTAAAAATGCCCTCATAAAAGGAATGTGGGCCCCTTTGCGCATCTAGGCTGCAAAAAAGTGTCACACATCTAGTATCGCCGTACTCAGGA
Organism: Bufo bufo; assembly: GCF_905171765.1. Taxonomy (NCBI): domain Eukaryota; kingdom Metazoa; phylum Chordata; class Amphibia; order Anura; family Bufonidae; genus Bufo; species Bufo bufo. Next base: position 321,757,102 of record NC_053391.1, read on the forward strand.
GAAGTTGGGAAATGTGTTTTGGGGTGTCATTTTACATATACCCATGCTGGGTGAGATAAATATCTTGGTCAAATGCCAACTTTGTATAAAAAAAATGGGAAAAGTTGTCTTTTGCCGAGATATTTCTCTCACCCAGCATGAGTATATGTAAAAAGACACCCCAAAACACATTGCCCAACTTCTCCTGAATACGGCGATACCACATGTGTGACACTTTTTTGCAGCCTAGGTGGGCAAAGAGCACCTTTAGGATTTCACAGGTCATTTACCTACTTACCACACATTAGGGCCCCTAGAAAATGCCAGGGCAGTATAACTACCCCACAAGTGACCCCATTTTGGAAAGAAGACACCCCAAGGTATTCCGTGAGGTGCATGGCGAGTTCCTAGAATTTTATATTTTTTGTCACAAGTTAGTGGAATATGAGACTTTGTAAGAAAAAAATAAAATAAAAATAAAAATCATCATTTTCCACTAACTTGTGACAAAAAATAAAAAGTTCTATGAACTCACTATGCCCATCAGCGAATACCTTAGGGTGTCTAATTTCCGAAATGGGGTCATTTGTGGGGTGTTTGTACTGTCTGGCCATTGTAGAACCTCAGGAAACATGACAGGTGCTCAGAAAGTCAGAGCTGCTTCAAAAAGCGGAAATTCACATTTTTGTACCATAGTTTGTAAACGCTATAACTTTTACCCAAACCTTTTTTTGTTTTTTACCCAAACATTTTTTTTTTTATCAAAGACATGTAGAACAATAAATTTAGAGAAAAATTTATATATGGATGTCGTTTTTTTTTGCAAAATTTTGCAACTGAAAGTGAAAAATGTCATTTTTTTGCAAAAAAAATCGTTAAATTTCGATTAATAACAAAAAAAGTAAAAATGTCAGCAGCAATGAAATACCACCAAATGAAAGCTCTATTGGTGAGAAGAAAAGGAGGTAAAATTCATTTGGGTGGTAAGTTGCATGACCGAGCAATAAACCGCTAAAGTTGTGGAGTGCCGATTTGTAAAAAAGGGCCTGGTCTTTAGGGGGGTATAAACCTGTGGTCCTTAAGTGGTTAAACTCTATAGTGAGGAAAATAAATAAAGTTGGGAAAAAATGTAAATAAAAATATAGTGCAGTAATTTTCAAATCTCATAAACCCATATTTTATTCACAATAGATCATAGAACACATATCACAGAGTAAAAGTGAGATATTTTACCATTTAATGAAAAAAAAATAACCAGGCAACACATCTCAAAAATGCTGGCACAAAGGCAACAACAGGCTGGAAAAGTAAGTGGTGGTATTGCAACTTAGCCACGTGACTGGGTATAAAATGACCATGTTAGAGAGGCAGAGTCTCGGAAACAAAGATAGGCAGAGGTTCACCAATCTGAAAAAACAATGTTTAAAAAGTGTGGAACAATTTTCCCCTTCCTTACCATGCCATTTTTTCAGTTGTAGCAATGGGCCTACAGTTGCAAGAAAAAGTATGTGAACCCTTTGGAATAATATAGATTTCTGCACAAATTGGTCATAAAATGTGATCTGATCTTCATCTAAGTCACAACAATAGACAATCACAGTCTGCTTAAACTAATAACACACAAAGAATTAAATGTTACCATGTTTTTATTGAACACACCATGTAAACATTCACCGTGCAGGTGGAAAAAGTATGTGAACCCCTAGACTAATGACATCTCCAAGAGCAAATTGGAGTGAGGTGTCAGCCAACTGGAGTCCAACCAATGAGATGAGATTGGAGGTGTCGGTTACAGCTGTCCTGCCCTATAAAAAATACACACCAGTTCTGGGTTTGCTTTTCACAAGATGCAAGCATTGCCTGATGTAAATGATGCCTTGCACAAAAGAGCTCTCAGAAGACCTACAATTAAGAATTGTTGACTTGGAAAGGGTTATAAAAGTATCTCCAAAAGCCTTGCTTTTCATCAGTCCACGGTAAGACAAATTGTCTATAAATGGAGAAAGTTCAGCACTGCTGCTACTCTCCCTAGGAGTGGCTGTCCTGTAAAGATGACTGCAAGAGCACAGCGCAGACAGCTCAATGAGGTGAAGAAAAATCCTAGTGTCAGCTAAAGGCCTCATGCACTGCTATGGGGGGGATCTGTGGATGACAGATAAATAGCATCTTATGCTATGTGTCATCCACAGATCCCTCCCCCCCCATAACAGTGTGAGCCACTGTGAATGACCCCCAATACAGGGGGTGGGGGCTGGCATCTACATTAGTTTTGTAATGTCAGCAGGGCCCAGTGCAGTCATTGTATTCTATTGCACCGGACCTCGCTCACTGTACTAATCATATCTAATTGCAGGCAATGTTTAACTATAGAATATCTTCAATCCAGCAGCCTGTACTTACGTCCGGAGCAGGCAGGAGGATGGGCGGGCACTGGCAGCGTAACTCACTACGTCACGCGCCCGCGCCGCCTGCTTCATTCATAAAGTGGGCGGAGCAGGCGCGTGACGTAGTGAGTTGCGCTGCCAGTGCCCCCCCGCCCTGCCTCCTGCCTGCTACGGACGTAAGTACAGGCTGCTGGATTGAAGATATTCTATAGTTAAACATTTCCTGCAGTTAGATACGATTAGTACAGTGAGCGGGGCCCAGTGCAATAGAATACAGTGACTGCACCAGGCCCCGCTGCCATTACAAAACAAGATGCCGGCCCCCCCCAGCCCCTCCTCGCTGATACACCTCTGACCGCGCTGTGCAGCATGTGGTCGGCGGTGTATCAGTGTAAACTGCAGCTTTCCCCCTATAAGAAGCACTGTCATTTTCCTCCAACTTTTGGGGGCAAAAAGTGTGTCATATAAAGCAAAAAATACGGTACGTAAAGGGAATCAACAAGGTAAAAGAGGAGAGAATATTTAAAAGAAGAAAAACTGCTACAAGAGGACATAGTTTTAAATTAGAGGGGCAAAGGTTTAAAAGTAATATCAGGAAGTATTACTTTACTGAGAGAGTAGTGGATGCATGGAATAGCCTTCATGCAGAAGTGGTAGCTGCAAATACAGTGAAGGAGTTTAAGCATGCATGGGATAGGCATAAGGCCATCCTTCATATAAGATACGGCCAGGGGCTATCCATAGTATTCAGTATATTGGGCAGACTACAGTAGATGGGCCAAATGGTTCTTATCTGCCGACACATTCTATATTTCTATGTTTCTATGTAAGTGACAAAAAATGGCGAATTGACCATTTTGAAATTTTTTGTTCCTTTATTCCATTTTTTTGAATGGGATAAATATTGTTATATTTGAATGCATGCAGAGATGCCAATGATGTGTATTTTTCTTATTGATTATGTATTTTGATTTTTAGTTTGGGAAAAACGGAGTGATTTGAACATTTTTAAAAACTTTTTTTAACTTTTTTTTTTAACCATGGATGACTATAACTGGCAATCATTAGATTGCCCATTGTGTTCTGTGATGGCTATATAGCCATCATAGAACACACAATTTATTTTATAACAATACCGTGCTGCCACCTACTGACCTGTATTTATATATTCCAGTATTAGCTATAGAAGCCTTCTTGAGACTCTGAGCTATTACAGGCAATAACAGGTTCCCCAATCTCAGCTAAGGAACATTGTTCCGGACATTGGAGTGTGCAGCTCCCGAGTCCCCACCGCTCAGATGCCATGGTCACATTTGACCATGGCATCAGAGGGGTTAAATGTATGCGATCAGCCTTAGGGACTGATTACATACATCCTCTTGAGCCTCTGCTGTTTGAAACAGCAGAAACCAGGGGGCAATGGCACCCACTGCAAGGGTTTAAAAGAAGAGGGGATGCTATACTATGGAAGATGTGTAATGTCCCACTGCTATGCAGTGCTCCACTGCTAAAAAGGTCAAAAATGTGTGAAATGATGTATTGTTTAGTTTCCTGTCTACAGACTGCAAAAAGGTTAATTGAATCTTACAGATTACGTTGCAAGGTGGGGCAGCCTCAGCCTCTCCACAGAGAGTGGCTTAGATTGGCTGATGCAATTAGTTGACAGAAAGCAGTGAGAGAGGAAAGAGCTAGAAGCAGTCATGAGCAAAACGTATTTAGCCAGCTTGAGATAGAGCCACAAACCAAGCTTCTGAGGGAGCAGTTGAGTAGTTTTGAACTGTATCAGCCTGTGTGGGAAGAGGTGCATGACTAAAGAATATGGAGTTAAATCTGCATCTAGCTGTTGGACTTCATAGCACTTTGCCTGGGAGAAATGAAACCCTGGCATACTTGTGAGACAGACTGGCTATTTGAAAGAAGAAATGATATCCTTCGGAGGAAACTGTTCGAAAACACTTGAAGTCAGGGCAGGCAGCTAAGGGTCAATACGGTAAACAGGCACAAGCCAGGGCAGGCAGCAGAGGGTCAGATTGTAAGAAGAGGTGAAGGTACAAATAATAATAAATATTCTAGCTATGGGCATCTAAGACAGTTTACCTTTACAAAAGCATTCCTTCCCGACAGTCACCTGCTCATGAGCGGAGGAGACCGATGTATTTACATGCAGTGATCTCCTCCACAGTATGTGGAGAGTGATCACGAATGCCATAATTTGTCCCCATACAGATTCATTGTTTGCCGACAGCAGAGAGTGTTTTCACAGCACGATCTGCTACCGACAAATGACTATTTTTGTGTCTGCGTGAATGATCTACCACCTGATGAACTAGCGTTTCGTTTGGCTGATATCTCTTCCTTCTGACTCCCCCATATGCATGCAAGTTTGGGTTTGTCCACTCATAAAAGTGTTTGAATTGGCAAGAGAGGTGGTGCCTTATCTCCTATAAATCACTGAAGAAAATGCACCAAACGGACATGCCACTGACTATACTAGCTGGTCATACAAGCAGATATTAAAAGCTGAGACTTTTGCCAATATATTCCTGTCAGGAAAATATCGGAGCCCATCATGCACCACGTCACGGTCACTCAGCATGGCACGGGGTCCTACCACTACGCTAAATGTGGTGTGAACACGGTCTGAAGGTGATGTAATCCAGCTCACAGCCAAGCTTCCACACAACCGCCTAGCAGGACAGCTAGTGCAATGTGAACAAAGCAAGACTGTAAGCCACACCCATATCAGACCGTGTGATGCCAGAACAAAAGGATCGGGCTTTTACATTCAACTTGCCTGATCATTCTTTCAACTCACATCATCTGTTAGGGTACAGTTCGGAGGCCCCCATACATATTGGATAGTCTGCGAGAACTGCCTAACTTGCCAATTTGGCTGACGATAATCTAATGTGTATGGGGACTTCTAAATATTTGCTAGTAGTTTGAAATTTGCGGTCGGCAGCGCGGGCCCGGTCAGCAAGAGGCCTAAGACAGATGTACTTGTACAGCGGATAACAGCTAAGTTACAATTCTTGGGACAAAAGGACAGTGCAAAACCGAGGATTTATGCGCGTCCATGTCTCATATTCCATCACAGCACAGTTCTATCACAAATTCAACCAAAAGGTTAACAGGAGAGCCTCATTGAGAAGACTGTTAAACAAGACACGTACAGTCGTTTTAATTTACTTTTTATTTTGGCAGTGAAATCAGTTTAACATTTTAAATTAACTCATTTTTGACAAGCAGAGTGTATGATTCATGAGGACATGAGTGTTTAATATAAAAAACAAATATTTATATTATATATACATTATATATATATTATTATTTTTTTTAACAAGGAAAAGCAAATATTCTTTCTGAAACTAGATATACACACATTTAACAATGTATGTATGGATATAGTTATAAATATCTGAATGGAAGAATTGTGACATCACATAAGAAGAAGTAATGTGACATCTCAAATACTGTGCAATATTTTATATTCCTGCTCCAAAGCCTGTTCAATAAGTGAATGAATGGTAAATTAATGTGTGTTAGAATACAATGCAATATGGATACTTTTGCAACCCATATTCTGGAGGTAAGTAGTGCGCTACTGTGTGTGTTTAATTGTCATTGTTCGGCATTGTTGACTAGCTCGGCCTCTGGGTTATAGACGTGAAGGCTTTTTGAAGCTGCTTACCTTCCAACCCATACACCATAGGTTAATACTAGAGCTTTTTGTTGGGTTAATCTTTGAGCCCTGCTTGATACATATGAGTGTCTTGAGTAGTAAACTTGCTTAGTTATATACAGACACTTACTTTTGTATAGACATATATAAATGTGATTTTTTTTACATACATGTATATAAATTTATCTTCAGTATAGAAATATATATCTATATACATACTGTATATATAGGTGTGTATATATCTATCATTATATAAGTTTATATACATGTGTCTAGGCACTTTTTACAATTAGGTGGTATCTGTTTGCCATTGTTCACAGGATGCAGTATGCCCATCATCACTAGGGACGTGTGACAATACAGTTAGAATCCAATACATGTCGCCAGCAACCCATGGTGTTTCATCATCCATGTGACAGTTCAGGGATAGAGGCTTTCTTTATGTAGACAAGAAGTGGGGAATGATCTTTAGCCTCGAGAAAATAAAGGGAAAAGGGTTCAGATGCACTCAGATGAATTCTGAACATTAAAGGAGAGAGAGAACAGGTTTTCTTCAAACAGTGATTTTATTCTCCAGAGAAGTGAGTCTCTTGGACACAGCTTCGAGTGAGATAGGAGTTAAGGAAATGTAGACTGATAATAATTCTTAAAAAAAGATTACAGTACAGCTAATTGCAATTAAACATTCCTGCATTCAAGTGGTTTGTCATTATATAGAGGAATGTCCTTCCTTGTCATTCCTTTTGGCTCAACATGCCCCTAGATTTTGCAATATTGTGTCAAGAGACGTCTTTCTTATATGTACATGTTGCAATATTATGTTAAATTGTGTTAATATTGTGTCTCCTTAAAGGGGTTGCTCATTCCTAACACTTAGGGGGTCATTTACTATCAGAAATATGCCTATATTAGGTGTATCTCTGGTGCAGATTGCGAAGCAAAGGTTATTTGTGCCGCAATCTGAGACTCTTCCCCACTCACGCCAGGCATTGACTATTTTCTACGTCTGTTTCAGGCCAGAGCAACATTTGGTGCAGAGAGATCGTCGCAAGCCACACTTAGCACAAAGAGATTGTAGAAGCAAAATAAACAATAGGAAACAGTTAAAAACTGTTCCAAATCACAATGAACAAGTTGCTTGTGAGACCTGGCACTGCATGTTTTTTTTGCTAGTCTTTCAAAATCTGGATTAATAGTTAGTGACAAGCATACACATGCAGTCTCCTAGATGATCATCTGTCAAGGGGGTTCTGTATTTAGATCGATATTTTCATGGTTGAGAATCCAAATTCCCCCTGTAGTGCCCCCAGTAGTAATAATGCCCCTATAGTGCCCTCAACAGTTTTAATGCCCTCTATAGTGCTCCCAGTAGTTTTAAAGCCCTTGTACCAACTTGTACCAACAATAGATATATGCACTAGTAGTTATAATGCCCCCTTCATACCACCAGTAGACATATGCATTCTATAGTGCCCCTAGCAAATAGAATATCCCCTGTAGTGCCCCTAGTAATTATAATGCCCCAGTAGGTATAATTCCCACTATAGTGCTCCCAGTCGGTACAATGTCCCCTATAATGTCCATAATAGTTATAATGACCCCTGGTAGTGCCCCAGTAGTTATAATGAAAAATGCCCCCTATAGAGCCCTCAGTAGGTATAATGCCCTTTGTAGTACCTTCAGTAGGTATTATGCCCCTCTGAAATGTCTCCAGTAGTTATAATGCCCCCTGTGGTTCCCGCAGTAAGTAAAATGCCCTCAGTAGTGCCCTTGGTAGCTATAATGCCTCTCTGAAATGTCCCCAGTAGATATAATGACCCTTGTAGTTCCCCAAGTAGGTATAATTTTTTTGTTGTTGTGCCCCTTAGGTATAATGCCACTCTGAAGTGCCCCCAGTAGGTATAATGCCTCCATAGTGCCCGAGTAGGTATAATGCCGTCCCTGTAGTTTCCCCTGTTTAATGTTTGTGTGGACAGCAGCACTTGTGCACGGGTTCCAGTCAGTGTGTCTGTGGCAGGTAAGTGTGTTACTGGTTTCACTTACCTGCCATCTCTCTATAGCTGTATGTGTTCCCCTCTCCTTGCAGCCTGGCCTCAGATAGAGACTCCTGTTCCTCCATTACTGGGATGAACAGGTCATCTCTTCCCTGCTCCTTGGTGAGGGATTACCAGGGCGACTTAGGGTCTTTAGGTATCCTGAGTATGAGTTGTCCTACCATCGGGGTCCGCTCATACAGTGAGGAGTCAGGAAAGGATTAGGGATGTTGTAGGAGGTGACCTGCTCCCTTATTACTCCTTTTGTCCAGGCTGATCCCCTTTACCCTTTGATACCGCACGGTGGGGGATTTCCCCCACTCCCCGCCGTGACAGGTTGTTGCTCTGAAATCAATGTTCTGCCACAACTGTCTGTGCTGGTCTGCCTTTTCATATTCCTCAGGCTTGTGGTCTATGAGAGTAAACAGCAGGGCAGGGAGCCACTGGCTCCCATGTCCCCCTGCAGCAGACCTTCATTTAAGCATAGAACAGCAGCAGCATGGCCCATCAGAAATCTACAGATTCTCAGTACTGGCTTGTTTCCTACATTTGCTTGGATCCTCTGAGCAAGCGTAGGAGAATGCAGCGCACAAGCCACACATCAAGACATGCATGTGGCTTATGAGCTACAGATTGGGCATCACTGTCCTACAGGGATCCATTATGTACTGATGCATGATGGTATTATTTGAGTATTGAATTGCAGTATTATGTAGGAATAATAATAATAATATAGAAGTGTACAATGGTATTTTGTAGGCATTTTATTTAAAGGGAGTCTGTCAGCATTTTTGACTAAGCAAAACTGCTGACAACATTAAGTAGGGGCCAGGGAGAGCAAGACAAACATACCATCTACGGAGGTTTTATTATCAGGAGTAGTGTGAATATGAACTGTTATTCTGCTAGGCACTGCTCTGGCAAGTACACTCGAGGTGGAGCTTCACTGAGAAGTGCTTTGTGCGTTGAGCTGCTTCAGAACCCCTCATCTCTGCTCTGAATGGCAGCTGTGGCATATAACCAGGAGAAAAGAGGCTATAAAGCATCTCAATACAAACAGCACTTCACAGTGAAGGACTACCTTTTGGACAATTGCAAGAGCAGTGTTTGGCAGAATAAAAGTTCATATTCACACTACTCCTGATAATAAAAGGTATGTTTGCCCTGTTCTCTCCCAACCATATCTAGCTCTGTCAGCAGTTATGCATGATCAAAACTGGTGGCAGACCCCCTTTAAATATTATTTGTATACAACATATTGCTTGGGTAGTATATAGTGGTGTTATATACTTACTGTTTGCCAGTAATATTTGCACTATTTGGGAACATTATATGCATGTTTAGTAGTAGTATTATGGATGAGGGTACTGATTTATTTTATTTTTTTTCCCAATGGTTCTATTTTTTCCTAAACCAGCCCAGTAAATATTATTAGGAGTACCCATAACTTGAAATAAAAACTATGAAAAAGGATATTCTTTCTTGTTAATGCCTGGATGAGCTCTTCCACCTTGGTCTGGAACTTGACAATAGCCTCACATTCACAGGGGTTTTCTTCTATTAGTTTAAAAAGAGAAATAGTGTTAGTTGTCTTTGCAATAGTCTGTACCATGAGTTTAAGTTGCATGGCACTTACCAACACAGATCTTCATCTGAAGTTTTTTGCCAATTTCTTTCATGGCCTTAAAATCAGCCGAGTAGAAATAGTGCTCATTCACTGGTTCAGAGGCAATCATCCGCAGCTCATCCTCCACAGCATTGCCCACACCAACTGCATACATCTTGTAACCTGTATATCAGGCATAACATAAATTAAAGTTAGGCATTATATTAGGTAATGGTGGTTTATGAGTGTACAAAACAAAGTATTTTATCTGTGTTGCATTACTAACGTGTTCAAAATAACAAAAAGTTAAATGACTATGGAGAAATGACAACTTTTTGTTATATATTACCTTGCTTATCAACTGTAGATTAGGAAATTTATTGCATAATTTTATTGGTTAATTTTCCTTACCCAGTTCCTTAGCCTTCAGTGCAGCATCATTGATATAATCCTGGGAACGACCATCAGTAAAGACAATGCCAACTTTAGACACTCCTGGTCTTCCCCCGTTGGAGATGGTAAACGTGTTATCAACTAGATACTTGAGGGCTTGACCGGTCATGGTTCCTTTCTCCATGTATGACATCTTTTTTACTGCTGTCTTAATGTCTTTCTTGCTGTTATATCTGCCCAAGGGGAACTCTTGCCTTACTGCACTGGAGTACTGGACTAGACCAACATGTGCCTTGTTGTTACCAACATCCACAGACTCCACAATCTGATTGATAAATTGCTTGACAAGTTCAAAGTTCTCTGGGCGAACACTCTTAGAGCCATCAATTAGGAACACAAGGTCAATAGCTGAGGCACCACAGGCTAAAAAAAATATCACAAACATCATGAGCTACCAGAGCTAAAAAAAAATCTGTATTACTTAGGCATGTTTTATTTAATTCATACCATTGCAGGTCTTTCCATCATCATTTAATGTATATCCATCCCTGCAGGCACAAGTGTAGGACCCTGGAGTGCTAACACAAATTTGCTGACAGTCATGATCTCCAGTAGAGCAGAGATCAGCCATTTCTGGGAAAGAAAAGATGTAAATAAAGATGATTACATGCTCAAATGAGAATTATTAACTGTATGCTCATATATAAACATATGGGCAGAACCAACCTAAGGGTCGTGTGTTACTTATTTAACCCCAAAGGAACATCCCTTCGCCCCTGTGAAGAGGGCATAATGCTGTCTTGTCAACAATCAGCAAAAAAGTGATGTGGTCTGGATGATTTTGTCTTGTAGCATAGTGGACTGAATTGAATTGTAGTAGGGATTGGTAATGGGGGCTCTTGGGAAAAAGGGCCAGAAAGGTGAAGAGTATTCCTCCTCCAAGAAAGTCTATGTAGCTAAGTGTGCATTAACACATTTATGTGGTAAGTTGTAGTGGACAGTGTGAGATAACATACCTTTCCTCTTGAGTCAATATATCCCAACATGAGTGGCGCAAAATGACCAGCTTTGAAAAAAAACATGGCATTGTGATACTCGGTAGGGAGTTGTTTATGCTATATATATATCTGTATGCAGCCACCCAGTAGTTGTGATATGAATGACAGCCCTTCAGGGCTCTTGCGGGCATTCCATGATAATGTGTTGAATTTTTATTATCAGAAATTGTTCTTATTGAAATTTGCCAAAAAGTAACGTTGGCCACATCTCTCTTACATTCATGCTACCGTAAATAGGGCATATGGAGTGTGTATCCCTTATGAGACAATTGTTTTAAATGGATTATCATGTAAATAAGCACATTTTAGTTTCAAGCTCTATCAAGTATGCTCGGTTCACACCACATCTTTGAAAATCTTTTGAAAAGTACTATTCTCTTCTAAGGAAATAAGTATCAGCTTACTGCCATGCCATCATTACAGTCAAAAAGTCTGGGCAGGTCCCCAGGTATCCAGAACATAGCACAATATGGTGAATTCCAGTAGCAGCAATATTTCAAATTTATTTAGGGTTTATTGTTCATTTTAGCTATGAATATAAACCAGTAAAGGGATATGATTAAGAATCTGCAAAAGCGTTTAAAGCCTGTAATAATTGTTATTTCAAATATGGACACACACGTGGTTCCTTTGAAAAAGTTAAGTTAAAGTTTGCTGCAGTTTTGTATTTAATGTGCTAAGTGTCAAGTTAACGATTGCTACACCAGCACATTTAACCCTTTTGTGACCACCCATACGTATTTTTATGCCAGTCACTAAGGGGCCTTAGGCTGGGCCGCCGTAGTCTAATCGGTGCACAGGTCCCCCATGAAGCGGGGAGCGGGGAACCAGCTCTCATGCCATCCCAGGCCATACATGCCGTGGGAAATGGCGCCCGCCGCATGTAAAGTGCTGACAGAGAGAGCGGACTCTCTCTGTCTCCCATCGGCACCCTGAAAATGCATTTGCGGGATGCCAATGTGTGTGAAGGCTGCCTGGGGTCTGATGTAAGCCCCAGACCAGCCTTCAGTAATTTCCAGCAGGCTGCGCCTCTCTGGCGCAGCCTGCTGGTCAATGTCAGAATAGCATTGCCAATAAAATGCAATGCATTATAGGGATAGTGCATTACATTTTAAAAGCAATCAAAAAGCTGCCCGTTATAGTCCCCTTGTGGGAGTAATCAGTGGTAAAAAAAGTAAAAAAGAAAAATCATTTATTCAATAAAAAAAATCCCATAAAAAATGTACGCTTTTTTTCCATTGAAAATACACTTTTTAATACATAGTAACATAGTACATAAGGCCGAAAAAAGACATTTGTCCACCATCCAGTTCGGCCTGTTATCCTGCAAGTTGATCCAGAGGAAGCAAAAAAAAAAAAAACCCTGTGAGGTAGAAGCCAATTTTCCCCACTTTAGGGAAATAAAAAATTCCTTCCCGACTCCAATCAGGCAATCCGAATAACTCCCTAGATCAACGACCCCTCTCTAGTAGCTATAGCCTGTAATATTATTACCCTCCAGAAATACATCCAGGCCCCTCTTGAATTCCTTTATTGTACTCACCATCACCACCTCCTCAGGCAGACAAAAATTGCAAAAATAAATGACACAGACTACATAAATATCATGTCAATTATCCCTTATGGTGAATGCCGTAAAAATAAAAAAATAAATAGACAGAATTGCTAATTTATTCTTAGTTGGCACCGAAAAAACGCAATAATAAGTGATCAAAAAGTGCCATTTACGCCAAAATAGTACCAATGACAAATACAAGTTGTCCCGCAAAAATCAAGCCCTCACACAACTCCATAGAAAGAAAAAAAAATAAAGTTATGGGTCTTGCAAAGCGGCAATGCAAAAACATTTTTTTTTCTTTAAAAAAAGGGGTTTTATTGCAAAAAGTAGTAAAATGTAAAAAACCTATATGTATTTGGTATCACTGTAATCATACTGACCCAGAGAATAAAGATATTATGTTATTTATACCAAAAAATTAACATCGTAAAATTTATAACGTAAAAACTCAGTGGCAGTATTGCTGTTTTTCACATCTCACTCCCAGAAAGAGTTAATAAAAGATATTCAGAAAGGTATAGCTCTTGGAACGCGACGATAAAAAAATGAAGAAAAACGCTTGGTCAGTAAGGCCCAAAACAGGCTGGTCACTAAGGGGTCTAATGAGTTGCAAAATTTGGTGTGAACAGGACCTCTGACAGACCATAAAACTGTAATTGCCAAAGGTCTGACTTCTGGGACGTTCACAGATGCAGAGAAACTGAAAATTTAAAGAGGTTATCCCATGACTAATGTAAAAAAAGAAATCAGACATCATATAGTACATGACACCCTCTTTCTAACAAAGCCAGAACCAGCCCTGTACCTCACATGGATCCAGAGATCTCCCCATTCATTGCTCTGCTAGATTTATATCAAGCTGCAGCTCAAGGGGAGTGTCTTCTCTGCTGTAGCTAAGGGGGCGTGTCTCAGCTCTCCCTATCACAGCTCAGGAGGCAGTTTTATGGATCAAACTGAGCATGTGTGGCCTTCCCAGTGAGCAGGTCAAAGAAATAAGAAAAAAAAACTGCAGGTGGCGCTATATAGATACACTTTAGTGAATAACTCAGTGGCTGTGCAAAATTTTTAATTACATGCAGTTACAAAAGTATTCAGAGGCAGGTGCTGGTTTGAAAACTGTAGAATATTTTTCGTGGGAGTGTAATTTAAAATTTTGTATATCCAGTGAGCTTTTCAAAAAAAGTTATCTGTATAGCGCCTTTTGCTGTTTGTCCCTTTCCTTCTTTTTCCGTTCAGCTCAGCAACATGACTGGAGGTGGGTACAAATGCTTAGTCCCATCCTTTAACTCCCACCAGCTGCATTTTCTGCAGAATTGGCACACCACCTGAGTTGTGGCAGGGGGAGAGCTGCAACACAAAGGAAACACCCACTGAACTGCGATAGAGGGAGAAAGCTGCAGCAGAATAAAAGACTCCCCTTGAGCCTCCAGCCGAAATCAATCTAGCAGAGCAATTGGAGCAATGAATGGGGGATCCATGTGAGGTACAGGGCTGGTTCTGGCTTTGTTAGAAAGAGCTTGTCAGGTACTATATGATGTCTGATTTAAATTTTTTACATTAATCATGGGATAACCCCTTTTAATAGAAAGTTTGACAGGCTGATTTGGTTGCAACAAATGAGTAGATACAATGCATGGTTTTCCAAGATACTTTTTGTATTAATTCCTCACAGATTTGACCAGCTCTGTCATTGTGGATAAAAGTTCTGGCCTGTCCTGGTCATATGATGATCACATAGGTGCATGGATCATTACAAGAGCTGTCAATAGTGTAACACGCGCGGCAGGTTAAGACTTCACTCAATGGCCGCCATGACTGGGAGTGGCCTGCAGATGGACCATTTGGCCTTACCCTTACTGTGCTGTCGCAAGCTGTGCAACTATGTTATTATGACTGGAACAGATTTTTATCCTCTATGAAGGACCCTACTAAAGTATATTGGAAAATTAATAAGCTCCTATTCATATTTCGAAATGCCACCTGAGGCATTCATGATCACGTCTCAGAGTCTGTGGGATGGCATAATTTACAGGAAATATCTCTAGCCATATACTGCAGTGCAAACAACAGTGCAGTATTATAGACACAAAATAAGGCTCTATGACCTACCACAAAATGCTTCCTGGAATTTCTTGCTGAGTTTCTCGATCACACTGTAGCTCTCCACATAGTCCACATGTTCGTCCAGGGGCTCACTTGCAATCTGACGAAGGGTGGTCATATCAACACGTCCTACTCCAATGGCAAACAGTTCCAATCCACTTTCTCGTGCCCTGGCTGAAATATCCTTTACACCGTCCTGAGGTCGACCATCAGTTACTACAATGCCTACCTGAAAGTAGTTGAATAGCAAATATATGTCCAGTTTACTGATAATTGAATCAATATTACTAATATTTCAATTCTTTCAATACTGTGTGCTACCCTTTGACAGCTTATAAAACAAGTATTCACTATATATTACTGATCTACATAGGTCAGTGGCCTACTGTATTGTAAAGATGGTGATACTTTAAAGCTGTAGAGACACTCAAAATTTATTTAGAGTTTGTAAGACACTCAATGGCCAAATATCCCAGTCATAGGCTTGTTACTAGATACATTTGGTCATAGAATTAGAGCAATATAACTTACCTAAAATGCAATTTGTGCTACAGTACCTATAGAATATATCATATCTACACACACATATCTTGCTTACATAAGGATACCTGTTGATGCCTTCCTTGCTTGTCAGATAATACCATCTAGAAATGGTATGCTACTATTCATTTGTATTTTTTTCTTGCACTTTCCTTACATTACCAATAGCTGATCATATACTTTCTGATAACACTAAAGGTGCAGAAATGACATTTCTTTTAATTATGAGGCATCAATGCTTGACAAAGCTTTGTGTGTTCCCCAATCCAGTAATGCTACGCCTGGAGAGGGGCCCTCTCACCATCCCTTCACAGTTCTAGCTGATAACACCTCTGACACGTCTCTGTTTCACTTTATCAAAGCTGCATTCTTCCTCTGTCTGTTCTACAGGTAGGGAGATATCACTCTAAATGAGGAAGTTTGCAAGACATTTTACTACCTGGTTCAGGAATGTACAAATGTCATAAAGGTGCATGGGAACAATTTTTGTTATTTGGTATCATTATTACGTCAAAGAGCTAGTTAGTGGCAGTGATTTGAATAATGTCAAGCTTCTAGCATGAGGCATGAGCAAGATCTAGCATCAGCCGAAGGAACCAGAGATGGTTAATATTGTCTTTGGTATCAAGTCCTTTAGTAGAGCTGGATATACACATTCAACAGCTGTCAGCCAATCAATCATTTGGCTAATGACAGCTATATTTCCCCTGACTCCCCTGTACATATACATGTTCGATTCAGCTAAAAGTGTAGGCACATTCATTGAAATGAGAGGAGAAAGCAACTGCCAAACACCTCAGGGAGAACAAAAGGTTGAAGCAAAAACATTCTTCTCTCCTCTATTAGAGGAGAGACTGGAGCTCTTCATACACATTAGGTTGTCGGCCAAACCCATAACAAGTATGGGAACATTAGGATATGAGTGGCTGCTATTTTTCAAAACAATGCTGTTACGAGAATAAGAAATTTTACCAAGGCCTAATAGTGCTCTGTTCCAAATTCTGAAGGAGCCTCATTGAAGTATCTGTAAAGAGACCTGTTGGCAAGATCATACTGCCCTAACACTAGGCAGCATGATGTATTGATTATAATAAGCTGCCTGTAACTGGATTTCAGAGAAATCAGCTTTAACAGTGGACGGCTGCATAAATTATTCACAGGTCTTGGGTAGAGGTGTCTGCTGGGTAGTTGTAGTTCCCCTCCAGTTTTCTGTGCCTGGCTCATGATAACTGACCACAAATCAGTGTTAAAGCTATGTTTAATCGAAAAGGCAGCAGCATTTTAGAGTTAAGCATAGCTTATTTTGGTGGTGGGACCTGTCACAAAATTATGCTGCAGGTGGTTGTAATAGCATGAGCAAGTTGAATGGTTCCCTTTAAAGTCAAGATTGAGCCAGTGAGTATTTGCCATTCAGATTGTCCCGCCTATAAGATTTGGTTGTATTAGTAAGAATAACACCTCTCTAAAGACTATAAAACATTGCTTTCTTCTCAGTTAGACTACCACTGAACCCAATAAGGTGTAAAACAGGAGTGCTGTCCCCTCTGCCCCTACTCGTTTGCCTCTCCACAATCCTAGCCTGGCAAAGTTCCTTGGCAACCTGTAAAAATAACATACTCCATATTGCTCACCTTCTTCACACCTGGAGATCTGAGCCTTGCTCCTTCTGCCTCAGTGAAGGCGTGGTTCATGGCATATTGAATAGAAAGGCCTGTCATCGTTCCAGTAGATAGAGGCTGAACCTTTTTGACTGCCTGAATTAAAGCAGCCTTAGTTTTGTGGGTTTTGAGGGAGAACTCATTTTTGACAGAGCTGCCATAATTCAGAAGACCGACTCTTGTGTTATTTACGCCGACGTCCAGAGATTCAATGACCTGAGACAAGAAAACCTTGACCTGTTCGAATTCAGAGGGTCTTACACTACGAGAACTGTCTATGATGAATACCAAGTCTGTGGGATGTGTCCTGCAATTGGGACCTTTTTGGGAGAGAAATAAAAAATCAGTGCAAGTCTATGTAAAAGCAGTTAGCGCGTTTAACAGCGCTCATTATTTCGGTGAAAACAGTTAGTGATCTGCATTGACTCTAAGTCTATCATCAACAGGACACAACTTAACAGTATTTTTCTGTCTTTTAGGAGTTTTCTAATTGTATTACTCCAGCATAATAAGTAATGTATTTTTTCATGGATGATGCATTAGAACAGATGGCTAGAAAAAGCTATTTGACAGAGAGACGGTGTTAATAATATAATCCTATTTCTATGTTTAGAGTCTCAAAGCCAACACTATGTGGGTTTGACTGGAGAGTGGCATCTTCTAGTCTATTACATCATTATTCTGGTGTGAGTAACTGATCAATATACTGTATACATGTATGTACATACTGTGTATAAAGTTTGACTTGGAGATGCTATAATTAGAGATGAGCAAATCGATTTTAAAATTAAGTAATTTGATCCAGGAGATTAGGGCACTTGTGATTCATTTAGTTTTTTTGGGGGGACCTGAATCAGATGTCCGATTCAGGTGAATTAGGCTATAATCAAATTTTAAGAAATTTGCTCAACTTTAGTCATACTCATAACTCATGTGTTTCTATGATAAAAATTACATTCAGTTTTTGTGGAATAGACTTATAAGCCTGATCTCCGTAATTGGCACATAGATCCAGAAATCTGGCACGTGTCAGTAGTTTGTTTAGTTTAAATCATAACAAAACCAAAAATGTTTTTCGACTCTATTCAGCAACAGTTGGTTGCTTGAAATTTTTTCCTAGTCTCATGCATGAGCTTCAGCCTATTGGCTGCACTGACAGATATAATTTTTAAAATAAAATATCTTACAATTGATCTTGATAACAATAACAAATACATTATTGTTATGCTTATTTTATATATTCTAGCCTTACTATAAAAAAGCTTAAGCTTTCTATTTTATGTTATCATTTTCCATACTTGAAACAAGTTTTTGATGGTGGGAAACTAGTTACTTGTAGAAGCCATTCTGCTATGAACAGGGACAAGGGGAGCAAACTAAAATTTTGCCCTGGGTGATAGGAATATCATCAACATTATATATTTGAATTTCAGTAAGATAGGCCAGATTCACAGAAGAATAAGGGCATATTCACCTACATCTGCGACCGAAAATCTTTTTGATATATCAGAATTGGATTGCTGTGGTGTCAAACTTATGGATTTCTGCAAGCCCAATTCAGATGATTGGGATAGTCACAGACATTTTTTTTTTTTTCAACAAAACTGATACATTTAAATTCACCCTGAAAGTTTTTTCATTTCCTGATTACTTAGATCTCTTTACATTAAATCCACAATATAGTTTCATGTTGTATAAACTTTTGAAAGAAGAGGAAACCATAAAAAGGAGCTGATTAATATATTGCAAATTAAACTTTGTTTGAATGTCTATGCGTGCTGTCATGGTTGTAAGCTATATGACAAAGTGTTGAAAAGCCACATGAAGACTTTACGCTGGACAGCTTTGTAGCGAAGATTATTTTTTTTTCGCTTTATCATACTTCAGTTTTTAGCCAATATTTGTTGCAAAAAGGAATAAGTAAATATATATATATAAAGTCACCATAATAGCCACGTATACATCAGAAATAGTTCGCATCCTCTATCTCATGTAGTTTTGACTAGTTTCACAACCTTAGTTCAGTAATACCAACCTTGTTACTACAACAAGACTACAGATATTCTCCAAAGTGTGTATTAATATGAACGTACATTATTAACTTATATTTTATGTCTGAGAAATCACTCACCTCTTAGCTGTTGCTGTGGCACTGCTCCCACTGCAACATAGCTATAGCAGCTGAAGAATAGGAGAGTGGAAAGTAGACTCAGAAAGGTCTTCATGGTGTCTAGAGAGGAGTCAGAAAGCAGAGTGAGAATGATGGAATGGGTAATTTGTGTTCAAGGTATCCTACCTACACACCTCCAGGTGTACCTCCCAGTTAAGTGACAGAAAAAGGGGTGGGGTGGGTGGAGATTGGCACCAGGGAGTTATATATAGGGGGAAAGGATCAGTGGAAGGATAGTTGTGCTTTAAAAATATTGACTTTCAAAACATTACTGTTAATTCCTTTTTATGACGTGGAAAAAGGTTTCATATAACAGGACATTCAATAAAATATGAAGTGTCCAGACAACACATTATGTCTAGCACAGGCGGAGATAACCTTCACGTAACCATATAAGATATAGATTAATAGAAGTGGCTGGTCATCTCTCCAGCACTAAAGCTTTTGGCTGAACAGCTGAGCTAGTTAGGACACCCAAGGGACCAGATGTCGGTTATGCTAATAACTGGTCTATGATTAGAGGAGGAATGAAACGTCTGAAAGTTGTAACCAGTGGTTCTGCTATTATTGGGTTAATCAGGTGAAAGCTACCTAAATGAGATCCTTTCACTGTGACTTATAAAAGAAGGCCTGTGTCTGTAGAGAAGACATAAACGTCTCTGTTCAGCTGCAGAGCTAACTCCAGTCTTTACACACAAAGTATCTCCATAGCTCTACACACCACAATTCAGTACTGCTGTGGTGCTGTGTAATAACTTACTGCCAGCTAGAATATGCAAGTAGTTCCTAGTAGGTGTTTATAAAGTGTCTGAAGGAATGGCACACAGGGAGTTAAAGAAGTATTTCGGAAACACTTAATGTTACTGAATGTCTGCAGTGTAGTTCTTTACTTTTATTTGACGTCCCAACAAAACTGTAACTGTTCGTATGTTCTGTAAGCTGCGTATGGTACAAGTCTTCCTTTCTCCTCAATCAGTAAGCAATCTCTGGATTGTTAGGTTTCCTCCTCATATAAGTGCCTCCTATATAGAACTCTGCCATCCCCAGAATAGAAATCTCGCAAGCAGTGAAAATAAAGTCGAAAAGTACTGCAAAAAAGGGAACTATAGGCGTGTTCCTGAAGGCAGAGTAAAAGATGATATACCACAGTGGCCTGAAACGAATCATGTGTATAATGCTGTGCTTAACGACGGAGGTTGCAAATTATACCGGACACAAGACAGCTAGCTCTTATTGACAGCTTACTGTTCTGTGCATGCTAGATGTCTCATAATGGCAATTTATGCCAACATATAGCATTCGCAATGAAGTCACGCACAGATATTTCCTTCTTTACCATAATAAGACACTAATATATTATATAGTAAGTCTTATTCCTAAGTCTCCAGTAACAATCTGGTGACTCAACTGATGAAAACGTGCATCTAGTATATCTCTACTCATATATACAGTGCTGTGCAAAAGTTTTAGACAGGTGTGGAAAAAATGCAGCAACATAAGAATGCTTTCAAAAATAATACAGAAGTGTTAAAATGAATAGTTTATTTGTATTAATTAATAAAAAGCAAAGTGAATAAACCAAAGAGAAATCTAATCAAAACAGCATTCAAAAAAGCCTCCATTGGAGCACCCAGCTTTTGACGGATGTTGGCTTGCTTAAATTCTTCTGTCTCTTCAGATAATACTACACAGACTCGAAGATGTTGAGGTCAGGGGGCCACCATATTATAACTTCCAGGTCTCGTTGTCCTTCTTTACCCTCAGGATAGTACTTAATGACATTGGCTATATATTTCCAGTTCTTGTCCTGCTGCCGAATACATTTCTATTTTTGAAAGGATTCTTACCGTAACTGTTAGAACAACTGTCCATGGCCACCACTGTCCTGCTCTCCCCAAGCAGAGGGTCCCTCAACTTTATGGTTCTCTGGTGACAAGCAAAGGTGTTGAAATCTAGGGCTTTTGTCGTTCTTCAGCATTTTGCCTGTATTTAACCTGCATTTGTTTCTGTGTGTGCTCCAGCATGTACCTACCCTGCCTGAGTATTCCTCCACTGCCAGGGTCAGTTTGCGTTCTGTTTAAGTTTAACCCTGTCTATCTGCCTTTTATGTATTCAGCCCTACTGTCTTGTCTGTGTCTTCACTACCGCTCTGCCAGCTAGTTTATCCTGTGTTTCCTACCAACTGTGCTAGAAGTGTGCTGTCTTGATCTGTAATCTTGCATTCAAGCCTTAGTGACCAGATTTCTCCTGCAGTCCTCCTGTGGTTTTGCTGTGTTTTCTGTATCCTGAATTCCTGGTGCTTGCACCGGAGTCCCTGACCCCAGTGTGTTGGCTGCAAACCACACCAGGTCTATCCCAGGAGGTAACGGTCTGGTTCTCCCCTGCAGCAAAATCCAGATCCCTGTACAGAGGTTAAAGGATGAATACTGCAGGAGCAGAACAATGCCCTTAGGGTTAGCCCAAAGTCAAATCGATTGGTTGGCTCAGTGGGTCCAAGCTCAATAATCTGTAAAACTTTGGCTACTTTCACACTGGCGTTTTGGTTTCCGTTTGTGAGATCCATTTCAGGGCTCTCACAAGCAGTCCAAAAAGGGTTCAGTTTTGCCCTAATGCAATATGTATGGATAAGGATCTGTTCAGAATGCATCAGTTTGGCTCCTTTCCGCCTCCATTCCGCTCTGGAGGCGGACACCATAACGCTGCTTGCAGCTTTTTGGTGTCCGCCTGACGATGAGGAGGCAAAAAGATTTTCACTGACACAATGCAAAACGGATCAGCCCCCCATTGACTTTCAATGGTGTTCAAGACGGATCTGTTTTGGCAATGTTAAAGATAATACAAACGGATCCTTTCTGAATAGATGCATGCGGTTGTATTATCAGTGCGGATGGGTCTGTGCAGATCCATGACGGATCTGCACCAAACGAGAGTGTGAAAGTAGCCTTACTTTGCAACATTTTTTCCACATCCTGCCTAAACCGTTTGCACAGTACTGTATATACATGTACATCTCACTGTGACTTAAAAATTAAAAAGAAATACATGCTCTCACTGATCTCCCACTGCTGCCATCCAATGTTGCTCCAATATCTGCTGCTTACCACCTTCTGTCTACCACTGGACAACCTAATATATGTTTTAATTGTTTCAGAGAGACATATTAGGGAAAATGTATCAAAACTAGTGCAAAAAAGGGATTAGTTATCCAAATTTCAGGTTGTTTGGAATAAGAAATCAGAAACTTGATTGGTTGCCATGGTGTTCCTTTGCAGCAGCTTGACATCGCATTGTGATTCCCACAAAAACTACTTTAGGTTTTATAGACATGATTAGTGGGACACTGATCCGTTACATCGGCCATAATTAAATTCATTAATCCATTATGACTCTGTATGGTTAAAAATTCACTATGGATTTTGATTAGTGCACTAATTTCAACCTACAAATAACTAATTACATATCAGACCTTATTTTTCTTCCTCTAACAGAGTCTAGTCACCAGGGCCATAACCAAATATGACCCAATAAAAAAAATGAACCCCCCTTCCCTCCGAGCAACTCCCCCGCAACACCCTCCTACAGTGTAACCCGCACTCCTGGGGCTAGTCAAGATCACCTACGCTTGCCATACAACAAGTGGTGGACGAACATCGGCAGGGACGATTCGCGAACGTGTTCAAATGTTCGCAAACTGCAAGTTCGTGGCGGGCCCCATTCACTTTAATAGCAGGCGAACCTGGAAAACCTTCAAGTCATATTTGCAGCCAGCAAATACTTACTAGAAGTGCACAAATAGTCTCACAACATGGCCAGGGACATACTAGAGGGAGATCAATGACAAAAATTCCCACAAAAAAAATGTATTTTAATCAGGGGCCATTTTTATGCGTCTTAAAGGGAAATTCTCAAAAATGTGCCCTGTTGGAGCCTAGAAAATTTTTAGTTTAGGCCACGGGAGTACGGGCCCTAAAAATTAGGCATTCACCTGAGATAAAACAAATTCTGATTATGTGGCTCGAGGTACATTATGCGGTCAATGGATAAAAATTTTACTGTAGGCCACTGCCCAAACATTAGGCATTCATGGGACAGAAAAGATCAAGTGATTATATGACCGGAGGTAGATTAGATGGTCATTGGATATAAATTTTTCTGCAGGCCAGGGGGAATACAGGCCCCAAACATTATGCATTCACCGGACAGAAAATATCAAGTGATTATGTGGCTGGAGGTATATTAGATGGTCATTGGATAACAATTTAACTGCAGGACAGTGGAGTTCAGGCCCCAAACATTAGGCATTCACCGGACAGAAAAGATCAAGTGATTATGTGGCTAGAGGTATATTAGATGGTCATTGGATAACAATTTTTCTGTAGACCAGTACAAATATATGTCAAATACATATGTTTAAAAGAACTTAAAATATAAAATTGAATTAAAAATATGGCTAACGAAATCCCCCCTCTTGAATAAACCCCAAATGATAATAGGTGAAATTCAATAACAGGTGGTCGTCACAGGTGTTTTATTCCTCCGAGGCCCCAACAATTAGGGATTCACCTTACAGAAAAGATCAAGTGATTATGTAACTGGAGGTATATTAGACAGTCATTGGATAACAATTTTACTGCAGGCCAGGGGAGCACAGGCCCCAAAAATTATGCATTCACCGTACAGAAAACATCAAGTGATTATGTGGCTGGAGGTATATTAGACGGTCATTGGATATCAATTTTACTGCAGCCAGTGGAGTACAGGCCCCAAATATTATGCATTCAACGTACAGAAAAGATCAAGTGATTATGTGGCTAGAGGTATATTAGACGGTAGAGATGGCCTTGCGGTTCACCCGGCGGTCGTTTCGCAGTGAACTTTGCTCGTTCGCGGTTCTCCAAACGGACGAACATCCGCCGGTGCCATATTCTTTTACATTGTGAAGAACTTTGACCCATGACACATACATCAGGTGGTACAGGACAGCCAATTGAGATGTTTCAGCACATGGACACACCCCTTACCTTATAAATAAACCCGATCTGGCTACCATTTTACATTCAGTCTTTTGCCAGTGTAGGGAGAGGTTGCTGTGTGGAGCAGGGACAGACTGTTAGAGACAACAAACGCTAGCTAATAGGGCCACAAAAGTCATTTTAAGGACTGGTATAGGTGTGCTATCGATAGGTGTGACTTACTGAGGGGTGAGATATATTTATAATATACTTTCTAACCTAGAAAGTATATTATAGTGCATTTGTATTGTGCAGCAGTTGTGTGCATTTCTGCTGCAATACTGCAGCTATACAGAGGGGCAAACGCTCTTGAAAAAGAGGGGCAAACGCTCTTGATATATCAGTTTCCCCCCCAAAAAAACTGATTGAAGCAGGGATATGATATACCATTAATATATTTTCTATGCAGTGCATTTGCGTAGTGCTGCATTTGTGTGCGGTTCTGCTGCGCTACAGCAGCTACACAGAGTGACAAACGCTATTGGAATAAATAATTTCAACTGGTGTGATATACCAGTTGCCCCCCAAAAAAACTGATTGAGGCAGGGGTGTGATATATCAATAATATACTTTCTATATATTCCATTTGGGTAGTGCAGCATTTGTGTGCGGTTCTGCTGCGTTACCGCAGCTACACAGAGTGACAAACTCTATTGGAACAAATACTTTCAACTAGTGTGAGATACCAGTTGCCCCCCAAAAACACTTATTGAGGCAGGGGTGTGATATATCAATAATATACTTTCTATATAGTGCATTTGGGTAGTGCTGCATTTGTGTGCGGTTCTGCTGCGCTACAGCAGCTACACAGAGTGACAAACGCTATTGGAACAAATAATTTCTACTAGTGTGATATACCAGTTGTCCCCTAAAAAAACTGACTGAGGCAGGGGTGTGATATACCTATGATATACATTCTATATAGTGCATTTGGGTAGTGCAGCATTTGTTTGCGGTTCTGCTGTGTTACTGCAGCTACACAGAGTGACAAACGCAATTAGAACAAATAATTTCAACTGGTGTGATATACCAGTTGCCCCCCAAAAAAACAGATTGAGGCAGGGGTGTGATATACCTATAATATACTTTATATATATAGTGCATTTGGGTAGTGCAGCATTTGCATGCAGTTCTGCTGCGTTACTGCAGCTACACAGAGTGACAAACGCTATTAGAACAAATAATTTCTACTGTTGCGATATACCAGTTGCCCCCCAAAAAAACTGATTGAGGCAGGGGTGTGATATACCTTCTTCCACAAATACTGCTCTTCTATAGGGACTTTGTCACAGGGTCATTTTCAAAATTACAGGCAGAGGAAGAGGCAGGCCATTCTGCAGGGGTAGTAGGGGTTGGGCAGGTGCACCAGGCCGGAGCCTAAGTGGGAAGTTGCAGAAGGTGCGTGCGATTACGTCAAAGGACACACCAGAGTTGGTTGAGTGGCTCACTCAGCCTTCCGCTTCTGTACCCTCCTCATCCTCTCTATCTGCACCCTCTTCACTCTCTGCTGTGTGCACCCC
The DNA here is from genome assembly GCF_905171765.1 of Bufo bufo. NCBI lineage: Eukaryota > Metazoa > Chordata > Amphibia > Anura > Bufonidae > Bufo > Bufo bufo. Next base: position 321,782,798 of record NC_053391.1, read on the forward strand.
CAAAGACACCACCACCACCACCAATAGCTGCTCTGCTCGAGTCAGAGGAATTATTTTCCCATCCATTCTAAGACCTTACCGATGCTCAGCCATTCTTGGCATCGGATCAGGAAGAGGAAGTATCAACAGTCGCTACCCAGCAGTCTGACGACAGTACCCAGATCAGCCCAGGGAGGGTGGTCCCTGCTGTTGCTGCTTACTACGAGATCTCTAATGTCAGTGGTGGTGAAGGTGATAATGATGACGTGTCGATGGACATCACGTGGGTGCCCACAAGAGAGGAAGAGGAGGGGAATTCAGAGGGAGAGAGACGGAGCAGCAAATATGGAGGATAAGGAGGAGAAGCAAGGAGAACTTACAGAGCACAGGAGGCAAAAAGTAGACTGCAAATATATCTGGAAAGAGCCATCCACCATGCATGGTCACATCTGGCTCTCCCAGGATGCCGGCACATAGCTCCGCAGTATGGGCTTTTTTTAACGTGACCGCTGCTGACAATAGTGTTGCCATCTGCAGCCTGTGCTGTCAACGCATGAGTCGCAGAAAGCCCAACACTCACCTAGGGACGACCGCCTTAAGAAGGCATCTGGCCTCCCATCTCCGAGCACAGTTGGAGCAACACACTCAGAACCCACAAAGCCACACTCCCGACGCTCCACATCCTGCCTCTTCTCCTTCTCCTCTCTCCTCCCATTTGTCCTTCACTCCAACTTTCACCATGCTGTCGTCGCGTTCATCTGGCAAAATGCAGGCTTCCGTGGCCCAAATATTAGATCGTAAAAGGATTATGATGCCGGATAACCCTCTTGCCCAACGGCTGATTGCCGGCTTGTCGAAACTGCTAGCCCGCCAACTACTGCCATAATTACTGGTGGACTCAGAAGCCTTTAGAAAATTTGTGGCAATTGGCACACGTAGATGGTCCCCGGAAAAAATATTTCTCCCAGAAGGGCATCCCTGAGCTATATGGCCACGTTCAGCAGCAATTGAATGTATATCTGGCACACAGTGTCGGTGCGAAGATACATCTGACCACAGACATGTGGTCTAGCAAACATGGGCAGGAAAGGTAAATAACTTTCACTGCCCACTTAGTGAACCTTCTGACGGCTGTCAAGCATGCATTCCATGGCACCAAGTGGATATGTTTCTACCGCCACGGATTGCATGCAGGCCTGCTTCTTCTTCTCCTCCTACTCCATCCTCCGTCTCCTCCTCGGCTGACTCCTCCTTTTCCACTGCTACCGCCTCTTCCACTGCACCCCCCAAGCTCCCCAGAACCTATTCGACGTGCCAGGTGAGACATTGCCATGCTGTGCTTCGGCTTTTGTGATGGAAGCCTTTCAGCTTTGCGGTCACAGGCCGATCAGTAGCTAACTCCGCTCAAATTGACAGTTGGTAAAGTGGTGTGTGACAATGGTGCCAATCTGCTGAGCACGCTGAAAAAGGACAAAATGACACACGTGCCATGCATGCCACATGTCCTGAACTTAGTCATGCAGCAATTAGTTGCCAAATACCCCGGGGTCCAGCACGTCTTGTGGCAGGCCAGGAAAATCTCTGGCCATTTTAGAAGATCTTACACGGCCATGGCTCGCCTTGCTGATGTTTAGCGGTGACACCACCTGCCCATCAGACGTCTGATTTCTGACTTCCCGACGCCCTGGAACTCCACCTTGTATATGCTTGATAGGCTGCTCCAGCAGAAAAGTGCCGTTAAAGACTACTTGTACAAATTCCTGCGGCAGGACAGGTTCTGGGGAGCTTGTCTTTTTTTCACCGCGCCAGTGGATGCTCACTTGCGCTACATGCAGACTTCTGCAGCCATTTGACGAGATCACCAAACTTGTCAGTTGCAGCCAGGGCACCATCAGTAACATCATACCTTACGACTTCTTTCTGGAGTGTGCATTGCGTCGTGTCATTGATCAAGCCGTCGAGGAGCAGGAGCAGGAAGATGAGAAAGTCGCAATGCTGGATGAATTCCCAGGGGGGGCTATTCCATCTGAGACAAGTCAACAGAGTTTGAAGAGGAGGAGGAGGAGGATGGTGTCGGGGCTGAGGAGGAGGAGGAGCAAGAAGAGCATGCTTTAAACTTTTCTGGGATCCCTGGTGTTGTCCGTGACTGGGGGGAGGAGATTGAGGACGACATTATCCTGGACGATGAGCAGGAGCCAGGCCACTTCACCGCTTCCAGTTTAATGCAAATGGGAGCCTTCATGCTCCAGTGTTTGAAGAGGGACTCCCGTATAAAAAGCATAAAGGGCAAGGACCAGTACTGTACTGGGTGGCAACGTACTCCCGGTACAAACACAAAATAGCGGACATGTTAACAGCATCACAGAGGGCTGTCAGAATGCAGCACTTCCAGGCTTTGCTTAGAGAAATGCTGCATTCTGCTTTTGCGGGCGCTGGCAGAGGAATTTCCACCCACAGAGGAACAGTTGCGGGTACCAATCCAACAGCGCATGAGATCATTCTCGCAGCCAACCCATCGACAGCTGCCCTCCAGATTCAGCCTCAGGGAATGCCTAGACCGACAGGTGTCCGACTACATTGGGTTAACGGCCGATGTGGACGCTAAGAAAAGCGAGGAACCCCTGGACTACCGGGTTTGCAGGCTTGACCTGTGGCCAGAGCTGGAACAATTTGCCATGGAACTCTTGGCTTGCCCCTTGTCGAGTGTCCTGTTCGAAAGGACGTTCAGCGCAGCAGGGGGGGATCATGATTGATAAGCGCACTTGCCTAGCTCACGTAGTGTGGACTACCTCACATTTCTAAAAATGAATGAGGCATGAATCTCGGAGGAATTCAACACATGTGACGACCACGTATAATTGAATTTCCTCATGACAGCCCACACATATCCTACAACACCAAGAACAAAGAATGGTCCCTGTCTTATGTAAATAATGAGGAATAAAAGGCCTTTTTTGTCCGTTGAATACTTAATGTTTTGGGCCTCGGAGGAATTCAACACCTGTGACGACCTCGTGTTTCAACTATTAGCATTAGTTTTTTTTTCAAGAGGGGGTATTTCGTTAGCCATGTTTTTAATCAAATTTAATATTTTTAGTTCTTTTAAGCATATGTATTTTACCTGTATTTGTACTAGCCTTCAGTAAAATTGATATCCATTGACCGTCTAATATACCTGCAGCCACATAATCACTTGATCTTTTCTGTACGGTGAATGCATAATTTTTGGGGCCTGTAATACATTGGCCTGCAGTAAAATTGATATCCAATGACCGTGTAATCTACCTCCAGCCACATACTTACTTTTTCTTTTCTGTCCACTGAATGCATACTTTTTGGGGCCTGTAGTCCACTGGCCTGCTGTAAAATTGATATCCAATGACCGTGTAATCTACCCCCAGCCACATACTTACTTGTTCTTTTCTGTACGGTGAATTAATAATTTTTGGGGCCTGTAATACACTGGCCTGCTATAAAATTGATATCCAATGACCGTGTAATCTACCTCCAGCCACATACTTACTTGTTCTTTTCTGTACGGTGAATAAATAATTGTTGGGGCCTCTGAGGAATTCAACACCAGTGACGACCACGTGTTATCAAATTTCAACTATTATCATTAGGTTTTTTTTCAAGAGGGGGGAATTCGTTAGCCATGTTTTTAATCCAATTTAATATTTTTAGTTCTTTTAAACATATGTATTTTACCTGTATTTGTAATGGCCTGTAGTAAAATTGATATCCATTGACCGTGTAATATACCTTCGGCCACATAATCACTTGATCTTTTCTGTCCGGTGAATAGCTAATGTTTGGGGCCTGTAGTCCAGTGGCCTACAGTAACATTTTTCTCCATTGACCGCATAAAGTACCTCGAGCCACATAATCAGAATTTTTTTTATGTCAGGTGAATGCCTAATTTTTAAGGCCCGTACTCCCGTGGCCTAAAATAAAAAATTTCTAGGCTCCAGCAGGGCACTTTTAAGGGAATTTCCCTTTAAGACGCATAAAAATCCCCCCATATTAAGATTTTGGTTGGAATTTTTGTCATTGATCCCCCTCTAGTATGTCACTATACACTTTGTGGGACTATTTGTGCACTTCTACTAAGTATTTGGTGGCTGCAAATAAGAGCTAAAGGTTTTTCAGGATCACCTGCCATTAAAGCGAATAGGGCCCACCGCGAACTTGCGGTTCGCAAACTTCCGTCCCGGAAGATGTTCGTCCGTCACTATTGGACGGTCATTGGATAACAATTTTACTGCAGGCCAGTGGAGTACAGGCCCCAAATATTAGGCATTCACCGTAGAGAAAAGAACAAGTGATTATGTGGCTGAAAGTACATTAGGCGGTCACCATATAACAAATTTACTGTTGGCCAGTTAAATTATACAGGTGAAACTCAAAAAATTAGAATATCGTGCAAAAGTCCATTGATTTCAGTAATGCAAATTAAAAGGAATTGCATTAATGCAGCTTAAAATTAGAATTTTATGAAAAGGTTCAATATTCTAGGCTCAAAGTGTCACACTCTATTTAGCTAATTAATCCATATCCCCTGAGCAAAGGGTACCTTAAAAATTGTGACTTTGGGGTTTCATAAGCTATAAGCCATAAGGCTTGAAATATCTCGCTTTGCATGTAATGAGTCTATCTCATATGTTAGTTTCACCTTTTAAGTTGCATTACTGAAATAAATGAACTTTGCATGATATTCTAATTTTTCGAGTTTCACCTGTAGGCTCCAAAAATTATGCATTGAATGTACAGAAAAGATCAAGTGATTATGTGGCTGGAGTTATATTAGATGGTCATTGGATATAAATTTTACTGCAGGCCAGTGGAATACAGGCCCCAAACATTAGGCATTCACTGGACAGAAAAGTTCAAGGGATTATGTGGCTGGATGTATATTAGATAATCATTGGATAACAATTTTACTGTAGGGCAGTACAAATACATGTCAAATACAGTATGTTTAAAAGAACTAAAAATATAAAATTGGATTAAAAACATGGCTAACGAAATCCCCCCTCTTGAATAAACCCCAAATGATAATAGGTCAAATTTGATAACACGTGGACGTCACAGGTGTTGCATTTCTCTGAGGCCCCAACAATTAGGCATTCACCGTACAAAAAAGATCAAGTTATTATGTGGCTGGTGGTATATTAGACGGTCATTGGATAACCGTTTTACTGCAGGCCAGTGGAGTACAGGCCCCAAACATTAGGCATTCACCAGACAGAAAAGGCCCTTTATGCCGCTGTATTTACATAGGACAGTGACCATTCTTTGTTCTGGGTGGTGGTGGATATGTGTGGGTTGTCATGAGGAAATTCAATTAAATGTGGTCGTCACAGGTGTTGAATTCCTCCGAGATCCATGCCTCATTCATTTTTATAAATGTGAGGTAGTCCAAACTGTTGTGAGCTAGACAAGTGCACTTATCGGTCACAATCCCTCCTGCTGCGCTGAACGTCCTTTCGGACAGGACACTCGACGAGGAGAAAGCCAAGAGTTCATTGGCAAATTGTGCCAGCTCTGGCCAAAGGTCAAGCCTGCACACCCAGTAGTCCAGGGGTTCCTCGCTTCTCAGAGCGTCCACATCGGCCATTAACCCGATGTAGTCGGACACCTGTCAGTCTAGTTGTTCCTTTAGGCTAGATCCGTAAGGCGGCTGTCAATGGGTTGGCTGCAAGAATGATCTCATATCCGAAGTGACCAACACATATTCAAACCGCCCTCTTCTTGCACGTGCGGTAATAAATGAACTTTGCATGATATTCTAATTTTTCGAGTTTCACCTGTAGGCTCCAAAAATTATGCATTGAATGTACAGAAAAGATCAAGTGATTATGTGGCTGGAGTTATATTAGATGGTCATTGGATATAAATTTTACTGCAGGCCAGTGGAATACAGGCCCCAAACATTAGGCATTCACTGGACAGAAAAGTTCAAGGGATTATGTGGCTGGATGTATATTAGATAATCATTGGATAACAATTTTACTGTAGGGCAGTACAAATACATGTCAAATACAGTATGTTTAAAAGAACTAAAAATATAAAATTGGATTAAAAACATGGCTAACGAAATCCCCCCTCTTGAATAAACCCCAAATGATAATAGGTCAAATTTGATAACACGTGGACGTCACAGGTGTTGCATTTCTCTGAGGCCCCAACAATTAGGCATTCACCGTACAAAAAAGATCAAGTTATTATGTGGCTGGTGGTATATTAGACGGTCATTGGATAACCGTTTTACTGCAGGCCAGTGGAGTACAGGCCCCAAACATTAGGCATTCACCAGACAGAAAAGGCCCTTTATGCCGCTGTATTTACATAGGACAGTGACCATTCTTTGTTCTGGGTAGTGGTGGATATGTGTGGGTTGTCATGAGGAAATTCAATTAAATGTGGTCGTCACAGGTGTTGAATTCCTCCGAGATCCATGCCTCATTCATTTTTATAAATGTGAGGTAGTCCAAACTGTTGTGAGCTAGACAAGTGCACTTATCGGTCACAATCCCTCCTGCTGCGCTGAACGTCCTTTCGGACAGGACACTCGACGAGGAGAAAGCCAAGAGTTCATTGGCAAATTGTGCCAGCTCTGGCCAAAGGTCAAGCCTGCACACCCAGTAGTCCAGGGGTTCCTCGCTTCTCAGAGCGTCCACATCGGCCATTAACCCGATGTAGTCGGACACCTGTCAGTCTAGGTGTTCCTTTAGGCTAGATCCGTAAGGTGGCTGTCAATGGGTTGGCTGCAAGAATGATCTCATATCCGAAGTGACCAACACATATTCAAACCGCCCTCTTCTTGCACGTGCGGTAAGATTGGTACCCGCACCTTTTTCTCTGTGGGTAGAAATTCCTCTGCCAGCGCCCGCAACAGCAGAATGCAGCATCTCTCGTAGCAAGGCCTGGAAATGCTGCATTCTGCCAACCCTCTGTGATGCTGGTAACCTGTCCGCAAATTTTGTGTTTGTACCGGGGGTCTAAGTACGTTGCCACCCAATACTGGTCCTTGCCCTTTATGCTTTTTATACGGGGGTCCTTTCTTCAATGACTGGAGCATTAAGGCCCCCATGTGCACTAAATTGGAAGCGGTGGAGCGCCCTGGCTCCTGCTCATCGCCCAGGAGAATGTCGTCCTCGGTCTCCTCCCTTTATCCACGAACAACACCAGGGGTCCCTGAAAAGTTTAAGCCTGCTCTTCTTGCTCTTTCTCCTCATCCTCCCCCCAGCCACCATCTTCCTCTGACTCCTCTTCAAACTCCTGCTGAATTTTTCAGATAGAGTAGCCCCCCTGGCAATTCATTCAGCATTGCGACTTCCTCATCTTCCAGCTCCTGCTCCTCGACGGCTTGATCAATGACACGATGCAATGCACGCTCCAGAAAGAAGGCATAAGGTACGATGTCACTGATGGTACCCTGGCTGCGACTGACCAGTTTGGTGATCTCATAAAATGGCTGCAGCAGTCACTCTGCATGCGTTGCACATGAGCAGCCACTGGCACGGTGAAAATAAACCAAGCTCCCCAAAACCTGTCCTACATAGAAACATAGAAACATAGAATGTGTCGGCAGATAAGAACCATTTGGCCCATTTAGTCTGCCCAATATATTAAATACTATGGATAGCCCCTGGCCCTATCTTATATGAAGGATGGCCTTATGCCTATCCCATGCATGCTTAAACTCCTCCACTGTATTTGCAGCTGCCACTTCTGCAGGAAGGCTATTCCATGCATCCACTACTCTCTCAGTAAAGTAATACTTCCTGATATTACTTTTAAACCTTTGCCCCTCTAATTTAAAACTATGTCCTCTTGTAGCAGTTTTTCTTCTTTTAAATATTCTTTCCTCTTTTACCTTGTTGATTCCCTTTATGTATTTAAAAGTTTCTATCATATCCCCTCTGTCTCGTCTTTCTTCCAAGCTATACGTGTTAAGGTCCTTTAATCTTTCCTGGTAAGTTTTATCCTGCAATCCATGTACCAGTTTAGTAGCTCTTCTCTGAACTCTCTCCAAAGTATCAATATCCTTCTGGAGATATGGTCTCCAGTACTGAGCACAATACTCCAAATGAGGTCTCACTAGTGCTCTGTAGAGCGGCATGAGCACCTCCCTCTTTCTACTGGTAATTCCTCTTGCTATACACCCAAACATTCTGCTAGCATTTCCTGCTGCTCTGTGACATTGTCTGCCTACCTTTAAGTCTTCTGAAATAATGATCCCTAAATCCCTTTCCTCAGATACTGAGGTTAGGACTGTATCACTGATTTTATATTCTGCTCTTGGGTTTTTACGTCCCAGGTGCATTATCTTGCACTTATCAACATTAAATTTTAGTTGCCAGATTTTTGACCATTCCTCTAGTTTTCCTAAGTCCTTTTCCATTTGGTGTATTCCTCCAGGAACATCAACCCTGTTACAAATCTTTGTGTCATCAGCAAAAAGACACACCTTACCATTGAGGCCTTCTGCAATTTCGCTGATAAAGATATTAAACAATATGGGTCCCAGAACAGATCCCTGAGGTACCCCACTGGTAACAAGACCTTGGTCTGAATATACTCCATTGACTACAACCCTCTGTTGCCTGTCCCTCAGCCACTGCCTAATCCATTCAACAATATGGGAGTCCAAGCCCAATGACTGCACTTTATTGATAAGCCTTCTATGTGGGACAGTATCGAAAGCCTTACTAAAGTCTAGATAAGCGATGTCTACTGCACCTCCTCCATCTATTGTTTTAGTCACTCAATCAAAAAAATCAATAAGATTAGTTTGACATGATCTCCCTGAAGTAAACCCATGCTGTTTTTCATCTTTCAATCCATGGGATTTTAGATGGTCCACAATCCTCTCCTTAAGTATGGTTTGGTCAGGTCAGGCTTACTGGCCTATAGTTGCCCGATTCCTCCCTACTACCTTTCTTGTGAATGGGCACAACATTTGCTAATTTCCAATCTTCTGGGACGACTCCTGTTGCCAGTGATTGGTTAAATAAATCTGTTAATGGTTTTGCTAGTTCACCGCTGAGCTCTTTTAATAGCTTTGGGTGTATCCCATCAGGCCCCTGTGACTTATTTGTATTAATTTTAGACAGTTGACTTAGAACCTCTTCCTTTGTAAAGACACATGCGTCAAAAGATTCATTAGTCTTCTTTCCCAACTGAGGTCCTTCTCCTTCATTTTCCTTTGTAAAAACTGAACAGAAGTATTCATTGAGGCAGTCAGCTAGTTCTTTATCTTCTTCCATATACCTTCCTTCTTTAGTTTTTAATTTGGTAATTCCTTGTTTTAGTTTCCTTTTTTCATTTATGTATCTGAAGAATGCCTTATCGCCTTTTTTCCCTGACTGAGCTAATTTCTCTTCTGCCTGTGCTTCAGAAGCTCTTATAACTTGTTTGGCCTCTCTCTGCCTAATCTTATAAATTTGTCTGTCATCCTCGTTTTATTTTTTTTTATAATTCCTAAATGCTATCTTTTTGTTTTTAATGATTTTGGCCACTTCTGCTGAGTACCACAGTGGTCTCTTCCTTTTTTTGCTTTTACTGACAAGCCTAATGCAATCTTCTGTTGCCTTCAATAGTGCCACTTTTAAGTAGTCCTATTTCTCCTGGTCTCCAATTAAACTGTTCCAGTCTGATAGGGACTCGTATACCACTAATCTAATTTTAGAAAAGTCTGTTTTTCTAAAATCTAAAACTTATGTTTTTGTGTGGTGTGACTCAGTCACTGTACTTATAGTAAACCACACTGACTGGTGATCACTAGATCCCAAGCTTTCCCCTACAGTAATATCAGATACCAAATTCCCATTTGTAAATACTAAATCTAAAATGGCCTCCTTCCGGGTTGGCTCCTCCACTACTTGCTGTAGAGATAATCCCAGTAGGGAATTTAGAATATCTGTACTCTTGGCAGAACTAGCTATTTTGGTTTTCCAGTTTACATCTGGAAGATTGAAGTCTCCCATAATGATAACTTCCCCCTTCAATGTCATTTTAGCTATTTCCTCAACTAGTAGATCATCTAATTCTTTGACTTGGGTAGGTGGTCTATATATAACACCTACACGAGTTACCTTATGATTATCAAGCTGCACGGTAACCCAAACTGACTCTAAATTGTTCTCGCTAACTTGTATCAAATTAGATTTTATGCTATTTTTCACATACAGGGCCACCCCTCCCCCTTCTTGCCTTCTCTGTCTTTCCTGTATAGAGAGAACCCTGGTATTGATATATCCCAGTCATTACTCCCCTTGAACCACGTCTCAGTAACAGCCACTACATCTATATTCTCAGATGCCATTATAGCCTCAAGCTCATTGAACTTATTCCCTAGACTGCGAGCATTTGTAGACAAGACTCGCCATGGTTCAGACACCATTCACCAAGCCATACATTGAATTCCTTAATGCGCATCTTCCTGTCATGCTGAAGGTTATGCACAGGCAAAACTGCAGAGAATAAAACAGTTGATGCAACCTCCCGTATATCCTTTCCAAGTGTATGAAAAGCTTCTTTCACCTTTGAAACCTCATTGCAAGCCAGATCGTTTGTCCCAAGATCATTTGTCCTGCTGCAGAGTTCGTACACGTAGCCATTAACAGCACATTGCTGCTGGAGCAGCCTATCAAGCATATACAAGGTGGAGTTCCAGCATGTCGGGCTGTCACAAATAAGACCTCTGACAGGCAGGTGGTGTCGCCGCTGAACGTCAGGAAGGCGAGCCATGGCCGTGTAAGATCTTCTAAAATGGGCTGAGATTTTTCTGGCCTGCCACAAGACATCCTGAACCCCGGGGTATTTGGCAACGAATCGCTGTACGACTAAGTTCAGGATGTGTGCCATGCACGGCACGTGTGTCATTTTGCCCTGCTTCAGCACGCTCAGCAGATTGGCACTATTTTCGCACGCCACTTTACCAACTGTCAAATTGAGCGGAGTTAGCCACTGATTGGCCTGTGACCGCAGAGCTGAAAGCAGTGCAGGACCGGTGTGGCTCTTGGTTTCCAGGCCAAACAGCCGCAGCACAGCATGGCAACGTCTCACCTGACACAAATAGGTTCTGGGGAGCTTGGGGGGTGCAGCGGAAGAGGCGGTAACAGTGAAAAAGGAGGAATCAGCCGAGGAGGAGATGGAGGATGGAGTAGGAGGAGGAGAAGAAGAGGCAGGCCTGCATGCAATCCTGAACACCAAATCTACACGGGTGCCACAGGTTGCATGCTTGACAGCCGTCAGAAGGTTCAACCAGTGGGCAGTAAAAGTTATTTACCTTTCCTGCCCGTGTTTTCTAGACCACGTGTCTGTGGTCAGATGTATCTTGATACCGACACTGTGTGCCAGAGATACATTCACTTGCCACTGAACATGGCCATATAGCTCTGGGATGCCCTTCTGGAAGAAATATTTCCTTCTGGGGACCTCCCATTGCGGTGTGCCAATGGCATCACATTTGTTAAAGGCCTCTAAGTCCACCAGTTTATATGGCAGTAGTTGGCGGGCTAGCAGTTCCGAGAAGCCATCGGTCAGCGATTGGGCAAGAGGGTTATCCGGCGTCATCAACTTTTTACATTCGAACATTTGGGCCACGGAAGCCTGCATTTTGCCAGATGAACGCGACGACAGCACGGTGGAAGGTGGAGTGGAGGACAAATGGGAAGAGAGAGAAGGAAAAGAGGCAGGATGTGGAGCGCTAGGAGTGTGGCTTTGTGGGTTCTGACGGTGTTGCTCCTACTGGGCTCGGTGATGGGAGGCCAGGTGCCTTCCTAAGGCGGTCATCCCTAGGTGAGTGTTGGGCTTACCGCGACTTATGCGTTGATAGCACAGGCTGCAGATGGCAACACTATCGTCAGCAGTTGACACGTTAAAAAAAGCCCACACTGCGAAGCCATGTGCCGGCATCCTGGGAGCACCAGATGTGACCATGCATAGTGTATGGCTCACTCCAGTTACATTTGCAGTCTGCTTTTTTGCCTCCTGTGTACTGCGAATTCTGTGCAAGCAGGTATATCTCAGGCCTCGATCAATATTTGTTGGAAGCCGGTACATCAATCCTCTCTATCAGTATTTTGTGGAAACAGGTATATAGAACCCATTAATGAGTATTTGCTGGAATCCAGTATATCAGACCCCTCAATCTATATTTGGTGGAAGCCGGTGTATCGCAGGCCTCAATCTATATTTGGTGGAGGCCGGTATATCACTCCCCTCTATCAATATTTTGTGGAAACAGGTATATAGAACCCATTAATGAGTATTTGCTGGAATCCAGTATATCAGACCCCTCAATCTATATTTGGTGGAAGCTGGTGTATCGCAGGCCTCAATCTATATTTGGTGGAAGCCGGTATATTAATACTCTCTATCAGTATTTTGTGGAAACAGGTATATAGAACCCCTTAATGAGTATTTGGAGTATTTGCTGGAAACGGATATATCAAACCCCTTAATCAATATTTGGTGGAAGCCGGTGTATCGCAGGCCTCAATCTATATTTGGTGGAAGCCAGTATATCAATCCCCTTTATCAGTATTTTGTGGAAACCGGTATATAGAACTCCATAATGAGTATTTGCTGGAAGCTGGAATATCAAACCCCTTAATGAATATTTGGTGGAAGCTGGTGTATCGCAGGCCTCGATCAATATTTGGTGGAAGCCGGTATATCAATCCTCTCTATCAGAACTTTGTGGAAACAGGTATATAGAACCCGGTAATGAGTGGGAAGCCAGTATATCAAACCCATTCATCAATATTTGGTGGAAGCTGGTATATCAATCCCCTCAATCAATATTTTATGGAAACTGGTGTATAACACCCCTCAATCAGTATTTTGTGGAAGCAGGCATATCAAAACCTTTAATCAGTATTTTGTGGAAGCAGGTATATCGCACCCCTTAACCAGTTTTTTTGGGGCAACGGGTATATCACACCTATTGCAATTATTACAATAGTGTTTTTCCCTCTATCTAGCTGTGGTATCTCAGCAGAACCGCACACAACTGCTGCACAATACAATTGCACTATAATATACTTTCTATGTTAGAAGGTATATTATAGGTATATTACACCCCTCAATCAGTTTTATTTTTGGGTCAACAGGTATATCACACCAGTTGCAATTAGTTATTCCAATAGCGTTTGTCCTTCTATCTAACTGCAGTATCTCAGCAGAACCGCACACAACTGCTGCCCAATACAAATGCACTATAATATACTTTCGATGTTAGAAGGTATATTATAGGTACAGTTGTGTTCATAATAATAGCAGTCAGATGTCACTACGCTGATCAATCACTGTTTTTGGTAGAAATGATATTTCTACATGGCAAATAATTTACTAGCAGGTGTAGTAGAGTAATAGAAATCCAACAGTCATGACATGCATGCTGCTGATTCTGTGTAATTGAATCACTAATTGAAAGGGATATGTTGTACTTTCTGGTTACAGTGCATTTCTCTCTGAAATTCTGAGGAAAATGGGTTATTCCAGACATTGTTCAGAAGAACAGTGTACCTTGATTAAAAAGTTGATTGGAGAGGGGAAAACATATAAAGAAGTGCAGAAAATGATAGGCTGCTCAGCAAAAATGATTGCAAATGCTTTAAAATGGCAACCAAAACCTGAAAGACGTGGAAGAAAGCGAAAAAACTACCATTCGAATGGATAGAAGAATAGCCAAAATGGTAAGGATTCAGCCAACAATCAGCTCCAGGAAGATCAAAGAAGGTCTAAAGTTTCCTGTGAGTACTGTTACAATTAGAAGACGCCTATGTGAAGCCAAGCTATCTGCAAGAACCCCCCGCAAAGTCCCACTGTTGAAAAAAAGACATGTGCTGAAGAGGTTACAATTTGCCTAAGAGCACATTGACTAGCCTAAAGAGAAATGGCGCAACATTTTGTGGATTGATGAAAGTAAGATTGTTCTTTTTGGGTCTAGTGGCTGGAGACAGTTTGTCAGATGACCCCCAAACACTTAATTCAAGCCACAGTACACTGTGAAGACAGTGAAGCATGGTGGTGCAAGCATCTTGATATGGGGATGTTTCTCATACTACGGTGTTGGGCCTATTTATCTCATACCAGGGATCATGGATCAGTTTGAATATATCAGAATACTTGAAGAGGTTATGCTGCCTTATGCTGAAGAGGAAATGCCCAAGACAACGACCCAAAACACATCAGTAAACGTTCAACATCTTGGTTCCAGACCAACAAGATTGACGTTATGGAGTGGCCAGCCCAATCCCCGGATCTTAATCCAATAGAAAACTTGTGGGGTGACATCAAAAATGCAGTTTCTGAGGCAAAACCAAGGAATAGAGAAGAACTGTGGAATGTAGTCCAATCATCCTGGGCTGGAATACCTGTTTACAGGTGCCAGAATGTCATTGTGGGGAGTGGGGGAAACTCCCCACCGTACAAAGTCACCATATACTAAGCCATAGGCAGGGAAAAGGGAGCTGGTCACCTCCTAAAGCTTCCCTAAAATAGCCCTAGTCTACTGGCTGTATGAGCCGCCTTCAATGGTAAGGGGGCTCATACCCACGAACCTAGAAGTCTAGGAATCCCTGCATCGCCCTCAACATCGTGACAGGGCAGAGACCTCCTGTTAATCCATCACCATGGATGAAAGGCATCTCCAGCGGGCCAGTAGCTGACAGGGAGAAAGGCAATGCAGCAGGGGAGGGGAAAATAAAATAAAAAAAAGTAGCAGATTCAGCGCCAGTGCAAGGAAGTCTCTCCAAGACTGCCGCCAGCCCCTGGAGCCACACACAGGAACCAGGGCGCCAGCCACCAAACAGCCAAAAGAGACTGCACTGAACACTGCATCCACCTCAGCCACGGTTCGCACCAAGTCGCTGCCAGCATGCATCCCCAACCAGCATACACCAAAGCCAGTTCAACAAGGAATGCAGCCAACCACCACAACACAAGTGACAGAACCACTGAGACAAGGACGAGGGGAGACCAAACATAAGTGACGTTTCACACCTACTGCAACCTCTGTTATAGAGAACCGCACTGTTAACAGGGTTCCCCTTTCACCCTCCCTCCGGAGGATAAGCATGTGCGCCAGAAAACGGCAGGCGACACATGATGTGCCCTCTTCCGAAGGCATGAATATACTGAGGAGCCTAAGTTTGACATACAGTCACGGTGGGGAGTGGAAACTCCCCACAGTACAATGTCACCATATACTAAGCCATAGGCAGGGAAAAGGTCACCTCCTGAAGCTTCCCTAAAATATCCCTAGTCTCCTGGCTGTATGAGCTGCCTTCAATGGTAAGGGGGCTCATTTCCATGAACCTAGAAGTCTAGGAATCCCTGCATCACTCTCAACATCGTGACAGGGCAGAGACCTCCTGTTCATCCATCACCACGGATGAAAGGCATCTCCAGCAGCCCAGTAGCTGACAGGGAGAAAGACAATGCAGCAACTGCACGGCAGGTAAGAACACAATGTAACAACAGAACATCAAACACTTACCTGCTGCAGCAAAGATGGAATAACCACACTAAAACAACCTGGACCCCCATGCAGACACCGAATCAAGGTGGCTCCAGGCAAGGCTGCTAATGTCTTTAGGTTCACCCCTTCGGGAAACCAATGGGACCCCCTTTCGGCGGTAACACACACAAGGGAGACGTCTTGCACACATGCAGGGACAAACACCAACAACATCCCAGACATGCAACCACAAACAAGACATACAACAAATCTCCAACTTAAACCCACACCGTAAATGACACACCACACAGCAGGGAGACACTACTTAAAGGGGTATTGCACACACAGGCAAAAGGCAACAGGTTGCCGCAGACAACAGCATGCGTGGCCAGCAATTCACAGCGCACACAGCAAAACCCGTGATACTGTCACAACATGCCAAAACAGCAACATGTTGCCACCGGCAACAGCAAGCGTGGCAACAGTGTCACGGCGTACAGTACATCATAGGCCTTGACACAGAAGTTGGTTGACTCCATGCAACACAGATGTACAGCAGTCTCAGAAGTGGTTATACAACTAAATATTAGTTAAGTCAGTTTATATAGTGAATGTTTGAGTTTGTAAAGAAGAATACAAACACTGCTATTTTTTGAACAGTCTAATATTCACTTTTCTTAAATTTTTTTAGAGGAACAACACAAATTTGATATATTTTTCGTCATGTTTTGATTTGGAATATAATATGTAGTGTTTCCAATGCATTTGTGTGTATGGAAATAAAAGCTATTAGAAGGACTTTGATCTTTATTAACTTTTTTAAACACACTGCTATTATTTTGAACACAGCTGTATATCCCACCCCTCAATCCGTATTTTTTTTGGGGTAGGGGGGCAACAGGTATATTACACCAGCTGCAATTAGTTATTCCAATAGCGTTTGTCCCTCTATCTAGCTGCGGTATCTCAGCAGAACCTCACACAAACGCTGCACAATACAAATGCACTATAATATACTTTCTATGTTAGAAGGTATATTAAAGGTATATCACACCCCTCAATCAGCTTATTTTTGGGGGGAAACAGGTATATCACACCAGTTGCAATTAGTTATTCCAATAGCGTTTGTCCCTGTATCTAGCTGCAGTATCACAGCAGAACCGCACACAACTGCGGCACAATACAAATGCACTATAATATACTTTCTATGTTAGAAAGTATATTATAAGTATATCACACCCCAGTCAGTATGTCACACCTATCGATAGCACACCTATACCAGTCCTTAAAAGGACTTTTGTGGCCCTATTAGCTAATGTTTGGTGTCCCTAAAAGTCTGTCCCACAGCAACCTCTCCGTACACTGGCAAAAAACAGAATGTAAAATGGCTGCCAGTTCGGGTTTATTTATAGGGTAGGGGGTGTGTCCATGTGCTAAAACATCTCAATTGGCTGTCCTGTCCCACCTGATGGATGTGTTATGGGTCAAAGTTCGGCACAATCCAAAAGAATATGGCGCCGGCGTTCATCACTCTCTGAGAAGGTCTGGCAGACGTTCTTCTGTACCTCTTACATGATGTTCTTTGTTTTGGTTTCACTTTGTCATCTCCTTTCCTGCTTCCAGCTGTCACCTATTTACACTAATTGCCTCCCTTTATATTCCCTCCCATACTGCCTCACTTTGCGGTTTATACTACTTCCTGGATTGAAGTGGTCACTGCTGGAGACTTCTGTTACTGCTTGTTCAGATGAGTCCTTTCATGTATTGTATTTTCTTGCTGTCCTGATTCTAGGTGACCCTGACTCCCTCCGTATTAAGTGCAGAGAGCTGGTGGTCGTGTCCCCTCACTATTATACTGTTTTCAGGTGTCACAGAGTCTAGGTACGAGGGCATGCAATCGTCTACCTCTGAGACCCTTGTATGTGCTTAGCAGTCAGGGTAAGCTCTTAGGGTTTTATAGGGGTCACCTTTATGCTCCTTAGTTTGGGATCAAGCCAGTCGGATGTTTATCCATAACTTCCAGCTATCTGCAATATCATCCGTGACATTATAAACCGCCATTACTGTCTTAAGCATGGATCCGGTTTCAGCGTTAATTTACCGCATGCAAGGTCTTTCACTGGAGGTAGCAGATCTCCGTAAAACTGTGTCTCAGTTCCAGGTGACTGGTTCTGCTTGCGTTCATGGAGTTTGTTCCGAGCCTAAGATCTCGCTTCCGGATACGTTCTCCGGGGGTAGTCAGAATTTTGTTCGCTTTAGAGAGGCTTGCAAACTCCATTTTCGCCTACTTCCACCATTCCTCTGGTGATGAGGAGCAGAGGGTGGGGATCATCATCTCGCTGCTCAGGGATAACGCTCAGTCTTGGGCCCTTTAGCTGCCGGTGGGGGCACGGCCCCTCCGATCGGTGGATGAATTTTTTGTAGCCCTGGGGCAGATATATGATGACCCGGATCGTATTGCTCTGGCTGAATCTAAACTGCATCTTTTATGCCAGGGTAAACAGTCCGCAGAGATATATTGTTCTGAATTTCGGAGATGTGCAGCTGATACTGGTTGGAACGATGCTGCACTCCGAAGTCAATTTTGCCATGGTCTTTCGGAGGGATTGAAAGATGCATTTGTTTTTCATGAGAGACCTGTCTCGTTTGAGTATGCCATGTCTCTAGCTGTTCTTATTGACAGGAGTCTTAGAGAGAGAGGAGAGACCACTCCTTCCTGTCATATTCAGTCCAAGGACAGTGGGGCGGTCTCATTCAGTGCGCAGGGGCCTAAGTCTCTCTCAATCCCCTCTGAGCAGGAGGCCATGCAGCTGGGTTTGCTTGCCTCTGATAGTAGAGGATTCAGCTCTCAGAGGAGGGTTTGTTTCTGTTGTGGGGGTATAAATCATTTGGCTAATGTTTGCCCCTCTAGGAGATTCAGGGAGTTTTCTGAGGGTAATAAAGAAACAAAGAGAAAAAAAACCTCTAAAAACTTTCCATTTGCTACTATTGGCAAGGTTGATGCAGAAATTGAAGGTTTGCCGTTTGCTTGTAGTTCCCGTTTTGTCCTACCTGCCAGGGTGGCGCTAGATAGCAAGAACATTGTTTGTGAGATTTTTGTAGATAGTGGAGCAGCTGTCAATCTCATTGATAATCAATTTTCTATAACACATGGTAACCAGGTATGCACTTTGGAAAAGGATATACCTGTTTTTGCTATTGATTCCGCTCCACTTTCTCAAAAATCGTTAAAGGGCATAGTTCACAATATCCGTTTGACTGTGGGTGATGCTCATGTTGAGGATATGTCATGTTTCTTCCTAAGCAGATTACCTACTCCTCTAGTGTTGGGGCTACCCTGGCTCACTAAACATAACCCCACCATTGATTGGCAAGCAAGGCAAATAAATGGTTGGAGTGACTTTTGCAGAGAGAATTGCCTCACGGCGTCTCTTTCAGAAGTTTCTACCAAGACTGTACCATCTTTTCTCTCAGAATTTTCGGATGTGTTTTCCGAGAGTGGTGTCCAGGAGCTGCCCCCTCACCGGGAGTACGATTGCCCTATTAATCTCATCCCAGGCGCCAAGCTGCCAAAATCACGTTTATACAATCTCTCCCAACCTGAAAGAGTTGCTATGCGTACTTATATCTCTGAGAGCCTGAGAAAGGGACACATCCGACCCTCGAAGTCACCTGTTGCCGCTGGGTTTTTTTTGTTAAGAAAAAAGATGGTTCTTTAAGACCTTGTCTGGATTTCAGGGAGCTGATCTGTATCACAATTCGTGACCCATATCCGCTTCCTCTGATCCCGGACCTGTTTAACCAGATTGTTGGTGCTAAAGTTTTTTCTAAGTTGGATTTAAGAAGGGCATACAACCTAGTCAGGGTCAGGGAAGGGGACGAATGGAAGACGGCCTTCAATACCCCTGAGGGTCATTTCGAGAATTTGGTTATGCCCTTTGGTTTGATGAATGCTCCAGCCGTCTTCCAACATTTTGTGAACAGCATTATTTATCATAGAATGGGGAAATTTGTACTGGTGTATCTAGATGACATTTTGTCTCCTGATTTCAAAACTCATAGGGACCACCTACGTCAGGTCTTGCTCATTCTGAGGGGGAATAAATTGTACGCTAAACTGGAAAGATTTGTGTTTGCGGTTCCGGAGATTCAATTTCTTGGTTTTCTTCTCTCCGCTTCTGGTTTTCGCATGGACCCTGAGAAGGTCCGCGCTGTGCTTGATTGGGAGCTTCCTGAGAATCAGAAGGCGCTGATGCGGTTTTTGGGTTTTGCCAATTATTACAGAAAGTTCATTTTGAATTATTCCTATGTTGTTAAGCCACTCACTGATATGACTAAAAAGGGGGTAGATTTTTCCTCCTGGTCGGTAGATGCGCTTAAGGCCTTTTCTAGTATCAAAGAGAGTTTTGCTTCCGCTCTCATTTTGGTACAACCTGATGTCTCTCTACCTTTTATTGTTGAGGTGGACGCTTCTGAGGTGGGTGTGGGTGCGGTCTTATCTCAGGATCCCTCTCCTGCCAAATGGCGACCGTGTGCCTTTTTCTCAAGGAAACTCTTCTCCACAGAGAGAAATTACGATGTGGGAGATAGGGAGTTGTTGGCCATCAAATTAGCTTTTGAGGAATGGCGCCATTGGCTAGAGGGAGCCAGTCACCCTATTACCGTGTTTACCGGCCATAAGAATCTGGCCTACTTGGAATCAGCCAAGCGTCTGAACCCGAGACAGGCCAGATGGTCTTTATTCTTTTCTAGGTTTATTTTTGTTGTCACGTTCCGCCCTGGGGTTAAAAATGTGAAGGCTGATGCCCTGTCACGTTGTTTTCCGGGAGGGGGGAACTTTGAATACCCGGGTCCCATTTTGGCTGAAGGAGTGGTCGTCTCTGCTCTTTATCCTGATTTGGAGGCAGAGGTTCAGGCAGGTTTACCTGATGAGGAGAGATTTTCCTCGTCTTTGTCATTTATTTGGCAAAAGATTCAGGGTAATCTGAAGAGGATGAGTGAGAGATATAAGCGTGTGGCGGATAAGAGACGTGTGCCTGGTCCGGACCTGAATGCGGGTGATCTGGTGTGGTTGTCTACAAAGAATATCAAACTGAAGGTTCCCTCCTGGAAGTTGGGTCCTAAGTTTATTGGGCCTTACAAGATCTTGTCCGTCATCAATCCCGTTGCCTTCCGTCTTGATCTTCCTCAGACTTGGAAGATCCATAATGTTTTTCACAGGTCCCTATTAAAACCTTACGTCCAACCCACTGTACCCTCCTCTTTGCCTCCTCCTCCGATTGTTGTTGATGGTAATCTTGAATTTAAGGTCTCTAGGATTGTGGATTCTTGCATTATCCGCGGTTCTCTCCAGTACCTCGTTCATTGGGAGGGTTATGGTCCTGAGGAGAGGATGTGGGTCCCAGTGGCGGACATTAAGGCCACTCGTCTCATCAGGGCTTTCCATAGGTCCCATCCTGAGACGGTGGGCTCTGAGTGTCCGGAGTCCACCCGTAGAGGGAGGGGTACTGTCACCGCCAGCTCTCTGAGAAGGTCTGGCAGACGTTCTTCTGTACCTCTTGCATGATGTTCTTTGTTTTGGTTTCACTTTGTCATCTCCTTTCCTTCTCTCAGCTGTCAACTATTTGCACCAATTGCCTCCCTTTATATTCCCACCCATACTGCCTTACTTTGCGGTTTATACTACTTCCTGGATTGAAGTGGTCACTGCTGGAGACTTCTGTTACTGCTTGTTCAGATAAGTCCTTTCATGTATTGTGTTTTCTTGCTGTCTTGATTCTAGGTGACCCTGACTCCCTCCGTATTAAGTGCAGGGAGACGGTGGTCGTGGCCCCTCACTATTATAGGGTTTTCAGGTGTCACACAGTCTAGGTACGAGGGCATGCAATCGTCTACCTCTGAGACCCTTGTATGTGCTTAGCAGTCAGGGTGAGCTCTTAGGGTTTTAGTTTCAATAGTTTTTTATTTTATCAGCACTATAAAACAAAGGATATAAAAGCAATAGGTGTGGACGCAGCCACATGATATATATGAAAGTATATGGACAAATTAGCAGTTAGTGGACGCAGCCACAATTTTAGTAATAGCATGAGCTAATGGTATAATAAACAAATTGGACATAGTAATGATACATGCTATTTATAAGGCAGGTGTAGCACTGAAGTATCTTCATAAAGTCTGTTTACTCAGCGCCATCATGAAGTGAATTTGAACAATAAAACAGAACATAGCCGTCACTAATTTGGTGACGAATCATAACTAGAAGCTGTGGAAGGCCACAGAACAAATAGGTACAATGAGACCTGAGAAGAGAGGAGTGAGAGCAGATGAAAGGAAAAGGAAGGGGAAAAACAAGAGGGAAAGACTTGGGGAGCTTCTGGTCACATTTTTGTCATCTCAACAGACAATCAGGGCAACCTATATTAGGAAGAATAGAGAGCACTACAGGTGCACCCACTCCAGGCCGCTTGTCTGAATTTAATAGGAATAATTGATGAGGGTAAGGAGTGTTCGTATCTACAAGTCTGATTTATCTCTTGTATGACTTCAGAAACAGAAGGAGGAGTTGGATTTTTCCAATGTCTGGTAATGACCAGTTTAGCGCTGAGTAGAATATGGCCTGTAATCTGTCTGTGGGGAAGGGGGATCTCATTAATCCCTAGAAACAGCAAGGCCAACTCTGGGCAAGGGTCCACCCTGTGGTCTATTAGGTTAGAAACAAGTCGGAAGATGTTTTTCCAGTGCTCAGTGAGGATGGGGCAGGACCAAAGAATATGGAGCAATGAACCACCTCCGCCACAATTCCTCCAGCAGTAAGGGGAAGTGGAGGGGTAAATTATATGAAGTCTCTGGGGTGTAAAGTACCAGTGAAGAATGGTTTTTAAACCTTCTTCATAATGGGTTAGACATTTGAAGTTTGACACGATAAATCCTATGGCAGCAGTCCTGTCACGAGTTGGAGGTCCCAGGAGAGACCACCGCGTCGTCAAGCAATAAACGGAAATCAGGTACAGACACATAAGAGTTTATTGCACAAACAGAAACATGGAAAGCAGCACAGATAAAACATGAGCTCTATGTACCGTCAGCACAGTGGGAGAAAACCCCCACTGCGCCACTGTCTAGTAATACTCCAGAGGGGCGTAACTAAGCAACTCCTGGTTTTCACTAGAGCCCTAGATGGTAGGGTTAGACTTAGCCGCAGGAAGTTGCCAGGGTCCACTCTGGAGCGTGACCTAGACAGTGACAGCAGGAGCGAATGGACAACAGGTACCAGAAGGTACCGACGGCACATAGGCAAACATAACAGACAGATAAATACAAAACAGGGCAAATAATAACACAAGTAGGAGTTCATGCAAGGGAGCAGGAGTGGCAATAAGCAGAGAAGGACTTGCTCCACCAGTAGTAAACTGCATGGCCTTGTCATGCCACTCTGCTGCAAAGGCTTGCTGAACACAGACATATGAATACAAAACAGGGCAACTAATACAAGCAGGAGTTCACGCAAGGGAGCAGGAGTGGCAATGAGCAGAGAAGGACTTGCTCCACCAGTAGTAAACTGCATGGCCTTGTCATGCCACTCTGCTGCAAAGGCTTGCTGAACACAGACATCAGAATAAACACAAAGTAACTAAAACATAACAGGCAGAACAGAAAGACAGGGAAAAGGACGCAAATGAACAAGTAGGGAAACCCACAGAGCACAGACAGACATGGATCCCATGGGTCAGCAGCATGGAAGAGAGAGTACAAACCAGGGGCAGGACAGGACAACACACACCAGGAGAGCTGACACAGAACTGAGGAAACCTCAGCCTTATATACAGGTTCCATGGGTGCAGCAGAGAGACCACACCCATGGAGCAGACAGAGGATTAACTCCTAATAGGAATACAGGGGAGTTAACCCATACAGAACCACAAATAATACAGAGGAACGGAGCTGCAGCGAGAGCATAGACAGAAGGTCACAGCCAGCGGTAATGACTGTGACAAGTCCAGGATTCATCAGGGAAGGACTTCTTTAGTTCTTTTTCCCATCTATGGATGGGAGGGGATTTAGTGAAGGTAGCTTTATCTCCCAGTAAATCATATAGGTGTCTCGTGGAATGTCGCTTAAATAGAGAAGGAAATTGAAATAGTCGCAAGATGGACAGGTTGACTTGTGGGGGGGATTGTAAGATCTTTGATAAGAAATGTCGGATTCTCAAATATGTATAGAATTCAGAATGAGGTAGGGCGAAAGCGCTTTGAAGAGTAGCGAAGGGAAGAAGGGATTGATCTTCTATCATTTGGGAGATAGTGTCAATTCCTCTATCTCGCCATGATGCTAGACTAATGTCTCGTTACTCGTATAGACAGTTCAATCGCGTGAGTTGAGGTGATTTTAAAGAATTGAGTCGATGTATCTTTTGATGTATTATAAATTTTAGTCCAAAGAGCACTAGCATGTGATATCGTAAGAAAAGGATGTGCAGGGGAGGCAGGACCCCATAACAGATGAATCAGGTAATCTCTAATATGAACTTGTTTTAGTGCGTGAAGTTCAATCTGCTGCCACGCTTTTTCGTTATTAGACGCCCACCATTCCCTAGTGAATGAAAGGCCTATTGCTACAAAATAATCTTTAATGTCGGGGAGACCCGCCCCACCTGCACATTTCCTCCTAGTTAGGAGTTCTCGAGCCACTCTAGGTTTAGAATTTCCCCAAATATATTTACCCAGCAAAGCTTGAGCTCTTTGAAAAAATGCAGCAGGGATCGGAATTGGGAGGGCTCGAAAGATATAAATAATTTCCGGTAGGGTCATCATCTGGAAAGATGCTATCCTACCCACCCAAGAAACCATTTGCATAGAGAAGCTCGCGAAGTCCGTGGACATGGTGGCTAGAATGGGAACATAATTACGCGTGTAGAGTAGAGAGCAGGGCGAGGTGATCTTAACTCCTAAGTAAGATATCTCCGAGGATTGCCAGTCGAGGTCAAAAGTGGCTTTTAAAGTGGCTTGATCAGTGGGCGAAATGTTTATAGGAAGGGCCTGTGATTTTGAACCATTAATCTTATAATATGAAAGGGATCCATAGTGGGAAATTACATTGAGTGCAGCTGATAAGGATTGTGAGTAGAGTTGAGCGAACACCTGGATGTTCGGGTTCGAGAAGTTCGGCCGAACTTCCCGGAAATGTTCGGGTTCGGGATCCGAACCCGATCCGAACTTCGTTCCGAACCCGAACCCCATTGAAGTCGATGGGGACCCGAACTTTTGGGCACTAAAAAGGCTGTAAAACAGCCCAGGAAAGAGCTAGAGGGCTGCAAAAGGCAGCAACATGTAGGTTAATCCCCTGCAAACAAATGTGGATAGGGAAATGAATTAAAATAAAAATAAAAAAAATAAAAATGAACCAATATCAATTCACAGAGGTCCCATAGCAGAGAATCTGGCTTCACGTCAGCAGAGAATCAGTCTCTTCATGCCATAGCAAAGAATCTGGCTTCATGTCAGCAGAGAATCAGTCTCTTCATGCCATAGCAGAGAATCTGGCTTCATGTCAGCGCAGAATCAGTCTTCATGTCATAGCAGAGAATCAGGCTTCACGTCACCCACCACTGGAACAGGCCACTGTCACACATTTAGGCCCCGGCACCCAGCTAGAGGAGAGAGGTCCCGTAACAGAGAATCTGGCCTGATGTCAGCACAGAATCTGTCTTCATGTCATAGCAGAGAATCAGGCTTCACGTCACCCACCACTGGAACAGGCCACTGTCACACATTTAGGCCCAGGGACCCAGGCAGAGGAGAGAGGTCCCGTAACAGAGAATCTGGCCTTATGTCAGCGCAGAATCTGTCTTCATGTCATAGCAGAGAATCAGGCTTCACGTCACCCACCACTGGAACAGGCCACTGTCACACATTTAGGCCCAGGCACCCAGGCAGAGGAGGGAGGTCCCGTAACAGAGAATCTGGCCTTATGTCAGCGCAGAATCTGTATTCATGTCATAGCAGAGAATCAGGCTTCACGTCACCCACCACTGGAACAGGTCACTGTCACACATTTAGGCCCCGGCACCCAGACAGAGGAGAGCGGTCCCGTAACAGAGAATCTGGCCTTATGTCAGCGCAGAATCTGTCTTCATGTCATAGCAGAGAATCAGGCTTCACGTCACCCACCACTGGAACAGGCCACTGTCACACATTTAGGCCCAGGCACCCAGGCAGAGGAGAGAGGTCCCGTAACAGAGAATCTGGCCTTATGTCAGCGCAGAATCTGTATTCATGTCATAGCAGAGAATCAGGCTTTACGTCACCCACCACTGGAACAGGCCACTGTCACACATTTAGGCCCAGGCACCCAGGCAGAGGAGAGAGGTCCCGTAACAGAGAATCTGGCCTTATGTCAGCGCAGAATCTGTCTTCATGTCATAGCAGAGAATCAGGCTTCACGTCACCCACCACTGGAACAGGCCACTGTCACACATTTAGGCCCAGGCACCCAGGCAGAGGAGAGAGGTCCCGTAACAGAGAATCTGGCCTTATGTCAGCGCAGAATCTGTCTTCATGTCATAGCAGAGAATCAGGCTTCACGTCACCCACCACTGGAACAGGCCACTGTCACACATTTAGGCCCAGGCACCCAGGCAGAGGAGAGAGGTCCCGTAACAGAGAATCTGGCCTTATGTCAGCGCAGAATCTGTCTTCATGTCATAGCAGAGAATCAGGCTTCACGTCACCCACCACTGGAACAGGCCACTGTCACACATTTAGGCCCAGGCACCCAGGCAGAGGAGAGCGGTCCCGTAACAGAGAATCTGGCCTTATGTCAGCGCAGAATCTGTCTTCATGTCATAGCAGAGAATCAGGCTTCACGTCACCCACCACTGGAACAGGCCACTGTCACACATTTAGGCCCAGGCACCCAGGCAGAGGAGAGAGGTCCCATAACAGAGATTCTGGCCTTATGTCAGCGCAGAATCTGTATTCATGTCATAGCAGAGAATCAGGCTTCACGTCACCCACCACTGGAACAGGCCACTGTTACACATTTAGGCCCCGGCACCCAGACAGAGGAGAGCGGTCCCGTAACAGAGAATCTGGCCTTATGTCAGCGCAGAATCTGTCTTCATGTCATAGCAGAGAATCAGGCTTCACGTCACCCACCACTGGAACAGGCCACTGTCACACATTTAGGCCCCGGCACCCAGACAGAGGAGAGGTTCATTCAACTTTGGGTTGCCCCGCAATATAATGGTAAAATGAAATTAAAAATAGTATTGAATGAGGAAGTGCCCTGGAGTAGAATAATATATTGTTAAGGGGAGGTAGATAATATCTAATCTGCACAAGGGATGGACAGGTCCTGTGGGATCCATGCCTGGTTCATTTTTATGAACGTCAGCTTGTCCACATTGGCTGTAGACAGGCGGCTGCGTTTGTCTGTAATGACGCCCCCTGCCGTGCTGAATACACGTTCAGACAAAACGCTGGCCGCCGGGCAGGCCAGCACCTCCAAGGCATAAAAGGCTAGCTCTGGCCACGTGGACAATTTGGAGACCCAGAAGTTGAATGGGGCCGAACCATCAGTCAGTACGTGGAGGGGTGTGCACAGGTACTGTTCCACCATGTTAGTGAAATGTTGCCTCCTGCTAACACGTTCCGTATCAGGTGGTGGTGCAGTTAGCTGTGGCGTGGTGACAAAACTTTTCCACATCTCTGCCATGCTAACCCTGCCTTCAGAGGAGCTGGCCGTGACACAGCTGCGTTGGCGACCTCTTGCTCCTCCTCTGCCTTCGCCTTGGGCTTCCACTGGTTCCCCTGTGACATTTCGGAATGCTCTCAGTAGCGCGTCTACCAACGTGCGCTTGTACTCGCGCATCTTCCTATCACGCTCCAGTGTAGGAAGTAAGGTGGGCACATTGTCTTTGTACCGGGGATACAGCAGGGTGGCAACCCAGTATTCCGCACACGTTAAAATGTGGGCAACTCTGCATGTAGTCGCTCATGTGTGCCAGGCTGCCCAGAGGTAAGGACAAGCTGTCCTCTGTGGGAGGCGTATCGTCATCGTCCTGTGTTTCCCCCCCAGCCACGCACCAGTGATGGGCCCGAGCTGCTTTGGGTGCCACCCCGCTGTGAACATGCTTCATCCTCCTCCTCCTCCACCTCCTCCTCATCCTCGTCCTCCTCGTCCTCCAGTAGTGGGCCCTGTCTGGCCACATTTGTACCTGGCCTCTGGTGTTGCAAAAAACCTCCCTCTGAGTCACTTTGAAGAGACTGGCCTGAAAGTGCTAAAAATGACCCCTCTTCCTCCTCTTCCTCCTGGGCCACCTCCTCTTCCATCTTCGCCCTAAGTGTTTTCTCAAGGAGACATAGAAGTGGTATTGTAACGCTGATAACGGCGTCATCGCCACTGGCCATGTTGGTGGAGTACTCGAAACAGCGCAACAGGGCACACAGGTCTCGCATGGAGGCCCAGTCATTGGTGGTGAAGTGTGTCTGATCCGCAGTGCGACTGACCCGTGCGTGCTGCAGCTGAAACTCCACTATGGCCTGCTGCTGCTCGCACAGTCTGTCCAGCATATGCAAGGTGGAGTTCCACCTGGTGGGTACGTCGCATATGAGGCGGTGAGCGGGAAGGCCGAAGTTACGCTGTAGCGCAGACAGGCGAGCAGCGGCAGGATGAGAACGCCGGAAGCGCAAACAGACGGCCCGCACTTTATGCAGCAGCTCTGACATGTCGGGGTAGTTGCGAATGAACTTCTGCACCACCAAATTCAGCACATGCGCCAGGCAAGGGATGTGCGTCAAACCGGCTAGTCCCAGAGCTGCAACGAGATTTCGCCCATTATCGCACACCACCAGGCCGGGCTTGAGGCTCACCGGCAGCAACCACTCGTCGGTCTGTTGTTCTATACCCCGCCACAACTCCTGTGCGGTGTGGGGCCTGTCCCCCAAACATATGAGTTTCAGAATGGCCTGCTGACGTTTACCCCGTGCTGTGCTGAAGTTGGTGGTGAAGGTGTGTGGCTGACTGGATGAGCAGGTGGAAGAAGAGGAGGAGGAAGCTGAGTAGGAGGAGGAGGAGACAGGAGGCAAAGAATGTTGCCCTGCGATCCTTGGCGGCGGAAGAACGTGCGCCAAACAGCTCTCCGCCTGGGGCCCAGCCGCCACTACATTTACCCAGTGTGCAGTTAGGGAGATATAGCGTCCCTGGCCGTGCTTACTGGTCCACGTATCTGTGGTTAGGTGGACCTTGCCACAGATGGCGTTGCGCAGTGCACACTTGATTTTATCGGACACTTGTTTGTGCAGGGAAGGCACGGCTCTCTTGGAGAAGTAGTGGCGGCTGGGAACAACATACTGTGGGACAGCAAGTGACATGAGCTGTTTGAAGCTGTGTGTGTCCACCAGCCTAAATGACAGCATTTCATAGGCCAGTAGTTTAGAAATGCTGGCATTCAGGGCCAGGGATCGAGGGTGGCTAGGTGGGAATTTACGCTTTCTCTCAAATGTTTGTGAGATGGAGAGCTGAACGCTGCCGTGTGACATGGTTGAGATGCTTGGTGACGCAGGTGGTGGTGTTGGTGGTACATCCCATGTTTGCTGGGCGGCAGGTGCCAACGTTCCTCCAGAGGCGGAGGAAGAGGCCGAGGCGGCGGCAGCAGCAGAAGAGGCCGAGGCAGCAGCAGCAGAAGAGGTAGCAGGGGGAGCCTGAGTGACTTCTTTGTTTTTAAGGTGTTTACTCCACTGCAGTTCATGCTTTGCATGCAGGTGCCTGGTCATGCAGGTTGTGCTAAGGTTCAGAACGTTAATGCCTCGCTTCAGGCTCTGATGGCACAGCGTGCAAACCACTCGGGTCTTGTCGTCAGCACATTGTTTGAAGAAGTGCCATGCCAGGGAACTCCTTGAAGCTGCCTTTGGGGTGCTCGGTCCCAGATGGCGGTGGTCAGTAGCAGGCGGAGTCTCTTGGCGGCGGGTGTTCTGATTTTGCCCACTGCTCCCTCTTTTGCTACGCTGTTGGCTCGGTCTCACCACTGCCTCTTCCTCCGAACTGTGAAAGTCAGTGGCACGACCTTCATTCCATGTGGGGTCTAGGACCTCATCGTCCCCTGCATCTTCTTCCACCCAGTCTTGATCCCTGACCTCCTGTTCAGTCTGCACACTGCAGAAAGACGCAGCAGTTGGCACCTGTGTTTCGTCATCATCAGAGACGTGCTGAGGTGGTATTCCCATGTCCTCATCATCAGGAAAAATAAGTGGTTGTGCGTTAGTGCATTCTATCTCTTCCACCCCTGGGGAAGGGCTAGGTGGATGCCCTTGGGAAACCCTGGCAGCAGAGTCTTCAAACAGCATAAGAGACTGCTGCATAACTTGAGGCTCAGACAGTTTCCCTGATATGCATGGGGGTGATGTGACAGACCGATGGGCTTGGTTTTCATGCGCCATCTGTGCGCTTTCTGCAGAAGACTGGGTGGGAGATAATGTGAACGTGCTGGATCCACTGTCGGCCACCCAATTGACTAATGCCTGCACCTGCTCAGGCCTTACCATCCTTAGAACGGCATTGGGCCCCACCAAATATCGCTGTAAATTCTGCTGGCTACTGGGACCTGAGGTAGTTGGTTCACTAGGACGTGTGGCTGTGGCAGAACGGCCATGTCCTCTCCCAGCACCAGAGGGTCCACTAACACCACCACGACCATGTCCACGTCCGCGTCCCTTATTAGATGTTTTCCTCATTGTTCCCGTTCACCACAATTTTGAGAATGGCAAATTTGGGAATGGTTTTTCAACCCAGAAAAAAAAGTGTGCTTTTACGGTCACTACAAATAACTTGACCAGCTAAAACAGTAGAGATTTGGTTAAATAGAGATGTGAGGCCTGTTTTTTTTTGCGCTGTGTGACAGGTATAGGTTTAATCACAGAATCAGATTTCTATCAGCACGCTAGCGTGTGTCTTAGGTTTTTCTGAATGACACTATCACTAGCTTCAATGTAAGATATTCTTTTTGGGATAGATTTCAAGTAGGCCTCAAATACCAGAAACTAGTTATTTTGAGAATGGCAAATTTGGGAATGGTTTTTCAACCCAGAAAAAAAAGTGTGCTTTTACGGTCACTACAAATAACTTGACCAGCTAAAACAGTAGAGATTTGGTTAAATAGAGATGTGAGGCCTGTTTTTTTTTGCGCTGTGTGACAGGTATAGGTTTAATCACAGAATCAGATTTCTATCAGCACGCTAGCGTGTGTCTTAGGTTTTTCTGAATGACACTATCACTAGCTTCAATGTAAGATATTCTTTTTGGGATAGATTTCAAGTAAGCCTCAAATACCAGAAACTAGTTATTTTGAGAATGGCAAATTTGGGAATGGTTTTTCAACCCAGAAAAAAAAGTGTGCTTTTACGGTCACTACAAATAACTTGACCAGCTAAAACAGTACAGATTTGGTTAAATAGAGATGTGAGGCCTGTTTTTTTTTGCGCTGTGTGACAGGTATAGGTTTAATCACAGAATCAGATTTCTATCAGCACGCTAGCGTGTGTCTTAGGTTTTTCTGAATGACACTATCACTAGCTTCAATGTAAGATATTCTTTTTGGGATAGATTTCAAGTAGGCCTCAAATACCAGAAACTAGTTATTTTGAGAATGGCAAATTTGGGAATAGTTTTTCAACCCAGAAAAAAAAGTGTGCTTTTACGGTCACTACAAATAACTTGACCAGCTAAAACAGTACAGATTTGGTTGAATAGAAATGTCAGGTCTATTTTTTAGGCGCTGGGTGACAGGCTCAACTTGCCCCTGATGTAATATATGGCCAAAAAATAACTACACTGTTGATGGTTAAATGTTCTTGGGTGACACAGGCTCAGCCTGCACCAGATGTAGTATATGGCCAAAAAATAATCAGACTGTCGATGGTTAAATGCACTTCGGTGACACAGGCTCAGCCTGCAGCTGATGTAGTATATGGCCAAAAAATAACCAGACTGTTGATGGTTAAATGCACTTCGATGTCACAGGCTCAGCCTGCAGCTGATGTAGGATATAGCACAAAATAACCACACTATCGATGGTTAAATACACTTGGTGATAGCTTGTGCTGGCGCACCACAAGTCACAAAATGGCCGCCGATCACCCCAGAAAAAAAGTGATCTAAAAACGCTCTGGGCAGCCTCAAAAAAGTGAGCAAGTCAATAATAGCACTTCAATGATCCACAGCTGCAGATCGATCACAGAATCAAGTCTTTTGGAGGAGTTAATCTGCCTAATCTCGCCCTAACGTCGCAGCTGCAACCTCTCCCTATACTGATCATAGCAGAGTGACGTGCGGCGCTACGTGACTCCAGCTTAAATAGAGGCTGGGTCACATGCTGCACTGGCCAATCACAGCCATGCCAATAGTAGGCATGGCTGTGATGGCCTCTTGGGGCAAGTAGTATGACGCTTGTTGATTGGCTGCTTTGCAGCCTTTCAAAAAGCGCCAAGAAAGAGCCGAACACCGAACCCGAACCCGGACTTTTACGAAAATGTTCGGGTTCGGGTCCGTGTCACGGACACCCCAAAATTCGGTACGAACCCGAACTATACAGTTCGGGTTCGCTCATCCCTAATTGTGAAGGATTTGTCAAAGTAAGTTTGATATCATCTGCGTATAGGGAAATAGTATGGGATCTGCTACCAATCACAACTCCAGAAATGGTGGGTAAGGCTCTAATATGTTGTGCCAATGGTTCTAACGCAAGGATAAATAGGAGCGGGGACAGGGGACATCCCTGCCTCGATCCATTCGTTATTATGAAGGGGTCTGAGAGGATTCCGTTGATCCATACTTTCGCCGATGGATGGGAATATAAGCTGTTAATAGCGTTAGTTATCTGCCCTGAAAAGCCCATCCATTTGAGAGCTGAAAAAGCGTATTCCCAGTGTAAGCGGTCAAACGCTTTTTCAGCGTCCAGGGTCACTACAAGCAAAGGAAGGGTATGTATTTCTGCAAAATTGACCAAGTCTACTATGCGTCTGGTGTTGTCAGAAGCTTGTCTACCTGCCACAAAGCCGGTCTGGTCCGAGTGGATCAGGGAGGGGAGCAAAGGGGAGAGTCTGCTTGCAATGAGCTTGGCAAAAAGTTTGATATCGGAATTTAACAATGAGATTGGCCTAAAATTTTGGGGTATATCAGGTGTTTTACCAGGCTTGGGTATAGTAACTACTAATGCTTCGAGCATGTCTGCAGGGAAGGAATCACCCTCCATGACACGGTTGAAAAGTTCCAATAAATGAGGGAGGAGATCAGGTAGGAAGTGACGAAAGTATTCATTGGACAAGCCTTCAGGGCCTGGAGACTTACCCAGCGGCAGAGACGAGACTACTTTAGTCAGTTCCTGAGAGGAGATAGGGGCATTAAGGGACTGAAGCTGTGAATCAGTAAGGACAGGCAGGGAAGCTTTGGAAAGAAATTCATCTATTAAAGCTAAATAGTTTTGTGGAAGTGGGGTATGATCTTTTAAGTTATATAGGGATTGGTAATATAATTTAAATTGATTTGCTATGTCTCTTGGGTCTAGTAGTTTTGCTTTAGTAACCGGGTGGAGCAAATACGGGATTTTTGATTTGGATTGTTGCTTTTTTAGCTGCTGAGCTAGAAGACGACCCGCCTTATTGCCTTGGGAATAGAATTTGGATTTCATTCTAAGGAGAGATTTGTTATAATTTTGAAGGAGCAGAGCCGTTCGGAGGGAATTGGAGCCCTGTGGTGTAGGGGAGATTTTGTTAATACTCTCTAGATCAGCAATCTCAGCAATCTCTCTCAGAGTTAGTGTTATTTCCCTCTCTCTTTGCTTCTTTAAATTAATATTTAATTTAATCAGGGAACCCCTCATAAAAGCTTTATGGGCTTGCCATAATATAAAATTGTTCGAGACTGAGCCAACATTAAACTGAAAGAATTCGCGAAGGTGTGCAGATAATTCTGCAGTGTGTTTAAGATTATTAAAGAGAAATGTATTATTTCTCCACACTGGAGCCCTATGAGACTGAAATTGTTCATCCAGAGTAATCATGATGGGGGCATGATCAGACCATTTTATTAGACCTATATCTGTGGAGAGTGTGTGAAGTAGAGAGGTGTGGTCAACTAGGAATAAATCTATCCGGGAATATGAGAGGTGTGAGGCGGAGAAGAAAGTATAATCTCTCTCCATGCTATGTTGGGCTCTCCATATGTCAGTCAATCCCTCTGACTGTAAAAAGGAGGCTATTCCTGTGTCCGCTCTACGGGAAGAGGAGGTAGAGTCAAGGGCAGTTTGGAGGACAGAATTAAAGTCTCCACAAATAATCAATTTACCTTGCTTAAGTGAATTAACCTGACGCATTACTTTATGTAAAAATGTTAGCTGATGTGAATTAGGGGCGTATACATTGACTAGAGTGTACACTACATTGTTTATGGAGCAGACTAGTATGACATAACGGCCAGAAGGGGCCATTTTGGAGGTAATTGGGGTAAATGCTACTGTGTTTTTAACTGCAATGAAAGTACCTAGTTTTTTCCTGGAGAAGTGTGAATGAAATATATTCGAAAAGAGGCGGTGGTGGATTCGAAAAGCATCGGCCTGGAGTAGGTGGGATTCCTGCACACACAACACATCCGCATGAGAGGCTAGTGCTTCAGACCAAAGATACGCTCGCTTTTGGGGACAGTTGAGGCCTTTGACATTAAGGCTCATAATCTTGAGACCCATCACTGTACGCAGGAGACAACCTACAGGTCAGGAGAACAATGGAGATACAACGTTATATCAATATACCGCAAATATATAATATCAAACAGGTTGTACCCAGAGTTTCTGGACAGGTATCACATACACAGGGGAAAATAGGGGAGGTAAGGTTGAGGTTATGAGATAGAGATAAAAGGGGGACAGCTATAACAGAGAGGGTAAGCCAGGAATTTTTAAGGCAACAAATCACGTCACCCAGATGGATTAGGGGCGAAAGTCCAACGCCAGTGCCAACGAGGTAGAAGAACAAGTAGAAATAGGCAGGAGGTTGCACCGGTCACATGAGGGCTGCAGAAAAGTGGCCCAGTAGTGAAAATCTTATCTTTTAGTAGTTCTGCCATCAGGTGGAGGACATTGATCTCAGAAAGTCTGTTTCGTATAAGAATGTTGAAGACAAAGGGAAATTTTTACATTTAGGTTTCTGAAGAGGGTGGATGAGATGCGTGCAAAGCCGGGGGATCATTCTCAGTAGATTTTGAGGAAAGAGGGATACCCCAGAGTTGGAGGAGTTGCTTTCCTTCATAAATATTTTTGATCGCATGAACTTGTCCGTTTCTACGGATGAGCAATTTCAGGGGGTAGCCCCACTTATAAGGGACATCTCTATCTTGGAGGGCTGTAGTTATAGGTATTAGCTCTCTGCGCCGTCGAAGCGTGTATCTTGATAAATCAGTGAAGAGCTTGATCTTCTGATAAGGCGCAGGAAGCGGTTGCTTCTTTCGCGCGGCTGACATCATAGCTTCCTTGGTATGAAAGAAATGGATCCGCGCAAGGGTGTCGCGCGGGATGTGCGGCCCTAAGTGAGGAGGTTTTGGTATTCTGTGGGCCCGATCAATAATCATGTCAGGTACTGGGATCTGTGGCAGCAGTACTTTCATGAGGCCTTTCAAGTATGGTTGCAATTCCTCAGGGACCACATCTTCAGGGATGCCTCTAAACTTTATATTATTTCGCCTAGAGCGATCTTCCATGTCTGCCAACTTTAAATTGATGGCCTCAAGCTGGTCAGCCATGTCATTGTGTGCGTCTATGATCTCATTTTGAGATGACGCGAATTCACCAATTTTTGTTTCAATATGGCTAATTTTGCCTTCGGCTGTCTGGATCCTCATAATGATAGGGTTAAGCAGTTTCTCCATATCTGCATTAAAGGAGAATTTCAGGGCCAGCAGCATTGCTTTTAGAGTGTCTTTAGTGACTATTTTATCAGAGGTAGGTAGCTTATGGAATGGGTCCTCAGGCTGACCAGCAGTGGATGATTTGCTGAGTAAATCACTGACCTGTTTTCCGGTGGAGCCAGAGGGATCCCGGGTTAATCGGTGAGAGTCACTGAGATGCGGCCATGCAAGGAGATCAGCGATGTCTGTGGGAGATCGGGCGCCATCTTGGACCGCATGTGCAAGCTCTGCTACTTCGGCAGGAGTCGGAGGGAGGGACGGCTGAGGTCCATGGAGAAGGTAAGCGAGTCCCAAGTGATCCGGTGTGGACGGAGAGCGGGCCACAGGTGCAGGCGATGGAGTGCTGATAGGAGAAGCCGGCGGGGATTCAGTGATGAGACCAGCACCATCTTTCCCTCTGTCTCTGGTGAAGAAGGAGTCCGCAGGCCCGTATTGTAGCTTGGGCAGAGATCTTTTAGACTTCCCCATAGTAGCTGGGGACAATAGAGAAGGCAGGAGGCACTTAAATCTTCCACCAAGAAGTTTTGGAGCTGGGCCTGCTGTGTAAACGTTGCTGCGGTGCAGGAGCTCCTCTTTCATGCAGCCATCTCGGTCAGCAGCCAGGCCACGCCGCTCTTAGGGTTTTATAGGGGTCACCTTTATGCTCCTTAGTTTGGGATCAAGCCAGTCGGATGTTTATCCATAACTTCCAGCTATCTGCAACATCATCCGTGACAGTTTGCATGTTTGGCAAACCGCAAACAAGCAAATTTCACCACGAACCGCAAGGCCATCTCTACATACAACCACCCATTTACTTGGTCATATAACAAATATAAAAATAAAATAACAGCAGGGTTGGATTTCTTGGGATTCTGGGGTTGCGATTGCAGAAAATTGTAAGTCACGCTGCGACCCCACAAATTTCTAATGCTGCACTGCCTCTCTGTGATCCTTGGTTGCAGGACAGCTGTTGCATCTAAGATCGCTCTTTAGCCCCAGCCTAACACACATGAATATTGCACCAAACAGAACTGTTTTGAATTTATTTGAATTTACTACTTTTTGGGTTGGCTGCTTCTTATTTTTATCTTTTATGTATATTTTCTACCTAATTTTTATTTTTATATATGTAACCAATCCCATTTATAATATCCTCTGATCAATATAGACCATAGACCTATTGAGACCAACTTAGACTGTATCAAACAGAGGTGCCCATCCTCATTGGAAATGAACTATGTACACACTTTCCCCTGGTAACATGCGATGCACTACAGAGAGGAATGCAACCGCTCTCTATACCCACTACCAGTGCATTCCAAGTTGGAACGCTACCACGATACGTCACCGGAAGTCTCGGCATGTGAGTTCCACGGTGGAATGCACAGAGGTTTATCCATAGTGACCAGAGACCACACCCCCGGTGACGTCAATTCCGGTGCCGCATTCCAGCACGGCAATTTTAAACATTATCAGACCAACCATGTGTATATAAGCATGTAGGATGTTACTATGTGTTGTTGTTTACATTGATCTGCTCCTGAGGAAGGGGGTATTGCTTAGAAGCCCCCGAAATGCGTTGATCCATATATTATCTTTATAAAGAGATTGACCTGTAGCCTTTTGAAGATTGTGCTGCCTTCGGTCTCCAACATTCTACATGCGATCCTGGCCAGGGGGGGTTAAATGTCTCAGGTGTCTTGAGCTTATCCTGCTGACAACACCCCAGCGAAGTGAGTGGATACCATTATTTGACTTATCATTTATTTATTTGCTTATTGTGGGGTTTCGCTCTGGTAGGTAGGGCAAGCGGGCACAGTACAGGGGCAAAATACGATAAATACAAAATAAGTTCTTAACTCAAAACGTCAGTGTTTATTCACACTGGGAAGGCACCAAAAGGTGGAACACACAGTGATAGAGATTTCAGCTGATATTCCAGTAATGTCGGACATCATTCACACCACAAAGAACATGTTTACAGCTTGGACCGCATGACTTTTTATGGCACAACACCATCTGGATTACTAGTAGGAAGTCTTGTTCAGTCTTTTGACTTGATAAAGGGGTCCGTAGAACCCCAAAACGCATTGTCTCCCAATAAACTTCATGACATTCTACATCTGGTTGTGATCCTGCGCCTTATGTTCACATCCTCACTTGACTCTTATGGTCCAGTAGAGCTCCAGTACAATTGTTCACCCAGTTGGCGGTCTGGCCCCTGCCTAAGGAGATTTTGGACAGAATCGGCAGCACCAACCAGTTACCAGTTACTTCTCCAGTTGGCCTTCATTGTGGTTGTGCCCTATATTGGTGCAACCTGAACAGGTGAGCATAATTAACCTGCCTTTGTTTGGAGGACACTGTTTATTTGACATACCCTATGAGCGCCATTCTCTACTCGTGGCCATTATTTGCTATTCACACTTGAGGCAATTGCACAAAACAGCACGTAACTTTGCAGTCTTGGTGTTAATTCACACACAATGGAAAGTTCATATAAAACAAGTCACCTTTCTGGCAGTTCTGCCTCCAGTAGTCCACAGCAGGCTTTAGGGGCCTGTTTCCCCAGCATGCAGCTCTCAGCCCTCCAGCACGGCACCAAGCCTCAGATGCCAAAACAGAGACTTCTCTGCTGAGCCCAGCTGCCAGGTGCTTCCAAAACCCGGACCGGCACTTAAACTCCGGTCCGGTATTTGACCTCACCTGGCTGGAAACCAGCCCAGCCGCACATGCTGGGAGGAAAATACCTGCCTTTCCAGACACAACCCCTAACTGTGTCACATACTCCCCCTTCGTTCAACCCTGAGAGGGTGGACACATGCCAGACAATGCACCCGGGGCATGGCATCCGCATTTCCTTGCAACCGGCCTGCTCTGTGTTCTACTGAGAACATAAAGTTCTGCAGAAACAAAAACCATCTGGTGACCCGGGCATTCCTGTCTTTGGCCTGGCTCATCCACTTGAGAGGGGAGTGGTCGGTCACCAGGCGAAACTTTCTCCCCAACAAATAGTAGTGGAGAGACTCGAGTGCCCACTTGAAAGCCAGGCACTTTATCTCCACTATAATGTACCTGCTTTCGGCTGGGGTGAGCTTGCAGCTTAGGAAGACAACGGATGCTTCTCCCTGTTGACTTTCTGAGACAGTACAGCACCAAGGCCTTCTTGGGAGGCATCCGTTTCTACCACGAACTACCTCTTGAAGTCGGGCGTCACCAAAACCAGTGACCCACACAGGGCCGACTTCAAAGCGGCAAAAGCCTCTTCCGCCTGATCATCCCAGCGAACCATCACTGATTTTCAAGAGCCCTGTCAACGGCGCGGCTAGAGTAGCAAAGTGGGGAGCAAACCTCATGTAATAGCCCACCATTCCCAGGAATTACTTTATTTGTGGAGACAGGTCGGGGCCAATTCCGTAACGCCTATATTTTGTTCACTTGGGGTTTGATGACTCTGTGCCCAATGACATACCCCAGGTACTTAGCCTCTTCTAACCCTATCGCAAATTTTTTTGGGTTAGCGGTTAGGCCAGCTTTCCGAATGGAGTACACTACAGCCTGCACTTTGGGTAGGTGACTTTCCCAGTCGGTACTGTGGATGACAATATCGTCCAGGTAAGCCGAAGCGTAGTGACGATGTAGACGAAGCACAATGTCCATTAGTGGCTGTAAAATGGCGGGGGTGCCATGCAGACCAAATGGTAAGACCTTATATTGATACAGCCCCTCAGGAGTGATGAAGGTAGTTTTCTCTTTGGCAGCCTCTGTTAAGGGCACCTGCCAGTACCCTTTCGTGAGGTTCAAAACAGAAAAATACCAGGCTTGTCCTAACCTCTCGATGAGCTTATCCACCCGGGGCATGGGATACGCATCGAATTTGGAAACCTCATTAAGTTTTCGAAAGTCGTTACAAAACTGCAACATCCGATCCGGCTTGGGTATCAATACTATTGGACTAGCCCACTCACTTTTTGACTCCTCAATGATGTCTAGCTGCAACATTAGCTGCACCTCCTCCAATATGGCTTGTCGCCGAGCCTCGAAAACCTGG
Organism: Bufo bufo; assembly: GCF_905171765.1. Classification (NCBI taxonomy): domain Eukaryota; kingdom Metazoa; phylum Chordata; class Amphibia; order Anura; family Bufonidae; genus Bufo; species Bufo bufo. Next base: position 321,822,238 of record NC_053391.1, read on the forward strand.
TATGGATTTAATCGAACTTTTACCTGAGGCTCAATGACAATGTCATTCTGGATTATGGAAGTGCGTCCAGGGAGGTCCGAGAACACATCAGTGTTCCGACTAACGAACTCCCTGGCCTCTTGAGTCTGTTTAGAGGAGAGGCTGTCAGCAATTTTTACTGTGGCAGCTGCCTCTCTTTCATCAGACAGAGAGGCCGGTATCTCTTCTCCTAGAAAACCCAGACGCAGGCTGTCTTCTGTACAGGTTTCCCTATCTTTCCACGGCTTCAGTAAAATTCACATGGCAAACCTGCTCTGGCTTTCGCCGCCCTGGCTGGTGTACCTTGTAGTTTACATCTCCAATTTTCTCGAGTACCTCGTAGGGCCCATGCAACCTAGCCAGGAACTTACTGTCCACGGTCAGCACCAGAACCAAAACCTGATCACCCGGGTTAAAGATCCAGACCTGAGCCTGCTGATTATAGACCCGACTCTGGGCTCGCTTAGCTGCCTTCATATGCTCCCTAACAAGAGGCAACACTGTCTCTATCCGATCTTGCATCTGGGTAACTAAATGACACTTTTATGTGGAATGGGTTGTTGTTCCCACGCCACTTTAAGAGACCGCGAGGGTGTCTGCCATATAGCAGTTCGAAGGGCGAGAACCCAGTAGAGGCCTGGGGTAACTCTCGACAGAAGGAGGTCCCAGTCCTTCCCATCTTTAGAATGGGGAAACACTGACCCTGCTCCAGGTTGTTGTGGTTCACCATCTACTATTAACACATTTTCCCAGGCACGAGATAGGGTTGGGTCCCGACGTTGGGCAGTACCAAAATTATCCCCGGAGACATTGAGGTCTGCCAATTCAGGACCCGATGGCAAGTCCTCCACGTCTCCCACCATCACACTTAGCTGGGTTGTCTCCCCTCTTCCACCGAAGTGACGGTCACCCCCCACCGCTGGCCCTTCGGTCTCAGGTTCCCAGGGTTCTGTTCTCCCCTACCCCCTCAGGCAGGCCACTCTGCTAGGGTTACCCCTGTCTCATGGGTATCAGTCAGTCTCATAGCAGGCGGTAGTGCTGGGAAGCCCAGGAAGTCTCTCCCTATTATAAGTTCATAGTGTAAATTTGGGGCAACTGCCATTTTGTGAGTCCATCTGCCAGCCCCTGTGGTTAGAGACACCAGGGCAGTGGGATAGTCTTTTAATTCTCCATGGATGCACAAGACTCTGACACAAGCACCTGCTGATTCCCACAAATCAGCATTCTTTTTTGTGCTCACTCTTTTATACGATTAAGCGTTCAGCACTTACTAACGCTATTTTCAGCGGCCTTTCCCCACTCCAATCTTACACCCACATTCTCTCTTGGATACTATATTTCTCCCCATCCATCACTGCTGGCGCCCAAAGGTTACACACTTTCTTTAACCCTTTGAGGACCAAGCCATTTTTCACCTTTCTGCCCAGGCCATTTTTGCCAGATCTGACATGTCACTTTATGTGCTAATAACTTTAAAACGCTTTTACTTATCCAGGCCATTCTGAGAATGTTTTCTTCTCCCATATTCTACTTCATTACAGTGGTAAAATTGAGTCAAAAAATTTCATTTTAATTTTTTTTTAAATATCAAATTTACCAAAAATTATAAAAAATTAGCAAATTTCTATTTCTCTACCTTTATAATAGATAGTAATAACTCCAAAAATTTCCAAAACCCACTTTTTAAGGACCAGTTCAGGTCTGAAGTCACTTTGTGAGGCTTACATAATAGAAAACACCCAAAAATCACCACATTTTAGAAACTACACCCCTCAAGGTATTCAAAACTAATTTTACAAACTTTTTTAACCCTTTAGGTGTTCCACAAGAATTAATGGAAAATGGAGATAAAATTTGAGAATTTCACTTTTTTGGCAGATTTTCCATTTTAATCAATTTGTTTCCACTAACAAAGCAAGGGTTAACAGCCAAACAAAACTCAATATTTAATTCCCTGATTCTGTAGTTTACAGGATCACCCCATATTTGGTCGTAAACTGCTGTACGGGCACACGGCAGGGCACAGAAGGAAAGGAACGCCATATATTTATTGCATGGATTGGCAAACGGGATGGAATTACTTATTAATGAACGTAATGCAGTTAACAAAAAGAGTCAAATGCTAAGTAACAAGCCTGATACCGACCCAATACGCGGATAAACTTAAAACTACGCCAAAAGGGACTTGGCTCGATACGAAAACACACCATAATGAGGAAAGTACAGGAAGAACTGATACGAACATTTTAGGACTAATTAAAGACTTCATTCATAATAAAATAGATGGTTATTTTCTTTCTATGTACCTTATACTAGGCATAATACCCAGAGGTCTCAGACTGTCTTTCAAGCCATCATTCCCTGAGGACCCTATCTTTTGTAAAAATGGCTTCAGATAAGTGATGAAAGCTCTGTGAAATTTATGAAAACTCTAATTAATAAACGTAAATCAATATGTGTGGATTTGGTCACAAAACTCAAAAACCATCTATACATTCGATCTAGAGACCACAAACTCATCCCCCATTTATATTATAAAATAAAAAACTTGAAAGTTTTTGAATACGAGGTCCGTAATAAGTGTAATTAATTACTCAGAGATATATCCGATTATCAAGAATAAATTGGAAGATAGGAAGAGTATGGGACTGCAGGAGATCGGACACCCATCACCCATCCCCTCTCACCTTCACCCTTAATACCGACAACAATAGAGCTTATCACAAGGATCAACACAGTTCACACCACTTCCGCACTAACTTTATAACACAAGAAAAATCCAGAATGGTTAGAACCATCTACAACAGTAATATAAATACAAATGTACAGAATAAAGCACTGGACTCGGGGAGAAATTATAATGTAGGACCACCACCACCAAGACTTCAAATCATACCCTATCACCTAAGACAAGATTAAATGTATTGGCTATATCCAACAACAACAAAAATAAAAATGAAAATAAAAACAAACTCATTAAACCTACATACCCCTTCCCCCCCCAACAATATCAGTAATTCAGAGCATGGGGTCATCATTTGTCCCCTTACATCTCCTTCCACGTTGACATCCTCCGGAGAACTTCGGAACGGGGAGGGTTCTGCGGGGCTCTCCATGGCCACGCCCCCGGTGCCACACCACTTCTTGACATAGAACCCATTAACGGGAATCTCAGGTTCTAATCTCATTCAAACCTGTGCCATACCACCTCCTGACGTAGCACCTATACCGATGGGAACTATGTCCCAACCATATCCCAATCCCCATCAACAGCTCTATGACAAATTCACCACCAATATCTGCCAATCTACTCAATATTAGTGATGAGCGGCAGGGGTCATATTCGAATTTGTGATATTTCGCGAATATTTTGTAGAATATTCGTCATATATTCGCAAATTCGTATTTTCGTTATATTCTACTTTTTTTTTATGCAAAAATCGGCAAGGTAATGATCACGTAATATGCGAATATTGTGCACTCTATACAGGCGTGGGTCAAAAACAAATATATAGCACTATAGAATATAGTGTTATATATTCATTATATCGAATATTCATAATTTTTTTTCCATCTGAAGTCATGATTCCTCCCTGCTTAAGTTGCTTGTAAGCCAATGACTCATTGGCCCACAAGCAAAAAGCAGGGAGGAATCATGTGTTTAGATGGAAAAAATGACGAATATTCGATATAACGAATATATAACACTATATTCTAAATATTTGCGAATTCTCAAAGTGGCGATATTCACGATAAAAGTTTGATTTTCAAATATTCGTGCTCAACACTACTCAATATCTCTACATATTCAGTATCTCCATCTAGTCCTGAAAACAACTTTACCAAGAACTCTTTTTTAGATCATGTATCCCCAACACCCCAAAAGGGTACTCCTGCCCCCCCAGCCAGGCAGATTTTGACCAGTTTTTTAACCCTGATTTGTCAAACAGACTCCCCACACCTAAGCACTCCATCAACATCCCGGTCCTTAAAAATCACTCACTTTTACACTCCAGTCTCGAACATAAAAAAAAAAAAGGTTAAACACAGATCTAGAGGGGAGGTAGAAATAGATGCACCTCTGCATAAAAAATCCAAACCAAAACATTGAACAAGGATTCGAAAGAATCAGAGAGAGAGATCTGTATTTTCAATGTATCCAATCATATACTTACACAAAATGAAATAGAACTTCTCACCAAAGGTCTCTCTTTCTGCCCCACCAACCAACCTGACTTATTTTAACTGTTCGTTGACCTCAATCAGTTCATCCCCAAACTCACTGTCCATTCACAGACAGTTCCTAATGTAAACATCAATAGTACCAATGCCATACACGCCCCCATGGATCTTCCTGTCCCTGGTGCCGTGTAATCGGAACCCCCTATCACCCCCATCTCATCCAATATGAAAATGAGATCCACCTTTTATTCCCTAGAAAGTAAGGGCCCTCACATCGAGAGCTTTTATAACATGGTCATGGCCGACCTTAGGGAGACTTTCTGTTCAACATCCACCACAGAGAATACAAACAATTTGAACTCTAACCTACAAAAAGCTCTGAACTCTCTGACCAAAAATAGGGACATCGTCATTAAAAGTGCGGGTGGTGGGATTGTAGTCATAGACGCAACATACTACAAATCCGAATTCCTCCGCATTCTGTCAGATAGCGTGTACTATAAACCATTAACATATGACCCTACCAATCGATACAAAAAGGTTAGTTGACTTATAGACGACGGTTTCAGCACCGGAGTCATTCGTAAAAAAGAAAGAATAGCAATATTTTATTTCCTACTAAAGATCAAAAAATCATTAACCAACCCCCCGGGAGACCCATTATATCTGGCATTGGATCCCTTACTTCGAACCTCTCAGATTACATAGATAGTATCTTACAAAGATACGTATTCGAACTGCCCTCTTAACTTAGAGACACCTCTCATCTCATCACCACTCTCGAGACATTTGATTGGAAAAAAGGTTACCGTTGGACCACCTTGGATGTATGCTCATTGTACAGCAATATAACCTATACCTTAGGTTTAACATCAATAGAAAAAAATATTACGTTCAGACCCCATGATGCCCCAGACACAGAGAACCTTCATTCTTAATTCCATTCAATTCATCCTTAACCATAACTACTTCATATTTAAATACACAGTGTACCAGCAAAAGAAAGAGACAGCGATGAGGACAAAAATTGCCCTTGTGTATGCTAATCTTTTTATGGGGGCCTTTGAGGGGGAATTAGTTTTCCTAACACACCCCAATATTAGATTTTACAAAAGGTATATCGACGATATTATTTTCGTCTGGGATGGAGAAGTTAACGATTTAACAACCTTTGTCAACCAAAATAATAACAACGACTGGAATCTAGAATTTACGTTAGAACAGCACCCTACCGAAGCAATTTTTCTTGATCTACAGTTGAGAATAATTAACAAAATTACCACCAAAACACACTTTAAAAAGGTGGATACAAGATTTTAAAAGTTGTCACCATCATAGATGGAAAAACAATATCCCATATAGTCAAATGAAGAGGATTAGAAGAAATTGCTTGGACGATAAAATAATAAAGGAACAATTAGATATTCTAAAGAAAAGATTTAAGGATAAGGTTTATCCCACGAAACTAATACAGAAATCAGAAAAAAGAATTTTGACAGAAAGTCAGGGAGAAAGTTTGAAAAGCAAAAAGAGACAAGAGAAAAATCTAAAACATTAAATTTTCAGTCTGATTACACGTTATAATATGAAACATATGAAGATAACAAAGATCCTGAATAAACACTGGAAAGTTTTATTGAAAGATCCCATTTTAGGGAAAAATATTCCGAAAGTTCCCACCCTAACCTTCTGGAAAGCCCGGACATTAAAAAACCTACTAGCACCTTCTTGTCTAAAATTAACGAAAGGTCACCATAGCCGAGGGCCCTCAGAGAGTAAAAGCCTAATTAGACCAGGGTCCTTGAAATGCGGGATGAAGAGGTGAAAATGTTGTAATATCATTAATTGTGGTAAAACAGTGGTACTACCATCCCCTAGAGAACCCATCCCATTACGTCACAGTATGAACTGTGGCAACTCTGATGTTATTTACTTAATTCATTGTCCCTGCAATTTACTTTATATTGGCTGCACAACCCAAACTTTACGGGAACGGATGAACGAACACAGATCTAATATTAAACGTAAAGTCGGCACCCATAGTGTATCTGACATTTTGCAGTATATCATGAAGGGGACCACACATTGCTTAGAGTAACCCCCCTCGAATGGATCCCTCAATCCTACCAGACCCTATGCAGGCAATAAATGTTCTGGATTTACCAGCTGAACACTCTAGTACCATTCGGTCTTAATGAATCACTTGAGCATGTGAATTATAAAAAATTCTTTATTACCCAGCCGAGTATTCATATATTCACCCCTCCGTTGACTCATCCTTTTAATGATTTATCCATCTATATATGTATTTACTATCTATTATGTGTACGGTTAATTTTATAGAGAATTTTATACCGAATTCCTTTAATAGTTTATCTATGTATGTATTTACTATTTATCACATGTGCGGTTAATTTAATACAGAATTCACTAAACTATTCCTTTAATAATTTATCCATTTATATATGTATTATATAATTATGGATTACGTATGCGGTTAATTTTATATAGATTTTTTAGAGAACTAATATAATATAATTGTATCGCTAAGGAGTAGAAACAGACATATATAAGGGAACCAAATGTCTCTCTTTTAAATAACTACTCTTTTAACGACCCATTCCATTAATTTTTTCACTATTACATTTTATACAAAATAGTTTTTTCTTAGGAGGTGAAACCATGTAGGTGATTAATAGAGACTTTAACCACAAATTCTTATAATCATGTATTCAATTTATTTATTTATTAATTTCTTATTGTATTTATTGTGTATACACGTATACAATTTTATAAATTTTTATACATATATATGGAGAATTTGGTGTCTATTCTATCAGATTAGTCCGATTCATTTATGGGGTAATATTCAAAATCCTATATTAATTATACATAGATTATTTATTTATTTTATTTATTTGAATGTACTACTTTTTGGGCTGGCTACTTCTTATTTTTATCTTTCATGTATATTTTCAAATTTTTATTTTTATATATGTACTCATTTATAATATCCTCTGATCAATATAGACCATAGAGCTATTGAGACCAACTTAGACTTTATCAAACAGAGGTGCCCATCCTCATTGGAAATGAACTATGTATACACTTTCCCCCGGTCACATGTGATGCGCTCCAGAGAGGAATGCAACCGCTCTCTATACCCACTACCGATGCGTTCCAGGTTGGAACGCAACCGCTCTTCCCCCTGTGAGTGCGATACATCACTTCCGGTGACGTCACCAGAAGTTGCGGCACGTGCGTTCCAGGGTGAAACGCACAGAGGTTTATCACTTGTTGCGGTCCACAGTGACCAGAGACCACCCCCCCAGTGATGTCACTCCCGGTGCCGCATTCCAGCACGCCAATTTTAAACATTATCAGACCAATTATAAGCATGTAAGTTGTTACTACTGTATGTGTTGTTGTTTACATTGATCTTCTCCTGGGAAAGCCCCCGAAATGTGTTGAGCCATATATTATCTTAATAAAGAGATTGACCTAAAACCTTTTCAAGATTGAGCTGCCTTTGGTCTCCAACATTCTACATGCGATCCTTCTAAATGTCTCAGGTGTCTTGAGCTTATCCTGCTGACAGCCCCCCAGCAAAGTGAGTGGATACCATTATTTGATTTATCATTTAATTATTTGCTTCTCTACAGATCATTTTAATTAATGATGACTTTATCCATTATCTCCTATTAACTTGGTTTTTTAATTGTATTATAATGTTATCCTCATATACTTACCTCTCTGTAGACCATCCCAGTGTCAACGTGTTTACACTTATCATTTGGACATTTTACACTCTGGTGTGTGAATTTATTCTGAACGGTTATTTAGTTTCAATAATGGTTACATGGGGAGTGGCACTACCTCTCTGCACCTGCTCATTCCCACAAATCAGCATTAAATAGCGGAAATAAGTCTGCACAATATTCCACCTTCCACCACCGCCACATTCTTTTTGTGCTCACTCTTTTATACGATTAAGTGTTCAGCACTCACTAACGCTATTTTCAGTGGCCTTCCCCCACTCCAATCTTACACCCACATTCTTTCTTGGATATTATATTTCTTCCCATCCATCACTGCTGGCGCCCAAAGGTTACACACTTTCTTTAAGGGATTCCACTTTTCCCTTGAGGATTTGTTTAACCTCCTCCCTTTTTTCTTTCTATTTATTTATATCAATATTGTAGGCCAGGGATCAGAAACCATCTACATTCCAACGGCTGTGAAACTACAACTCCCAGCATGCGCACTTACTTGGCTGTTCTTGTAACTCCCTCAGAAGTGAAAGGATTCTGGGAATTGTAGTTTCAGAGCAGCTGGAGTGCCGGAGGTTGCTAATTCCTGGTGTAGGCCATCAATACTGTTCATGGGGGTCTGAACTCCAGGTCCCCCAATAATCATCAGTGTAAAAGGAGCCCCACGTTTCTGCAAGTCATGTACCCCATTTTTTTGTTTGCACAGACACAATGGCTCAATCCATATAACAGCTGTGCCGAACACTGTTGATGGATGCAGCAATGTAGAGGGAGTGGGGAAAGGGAAAGACATTACCTGTAGCTCTATGTAAAGTCACAGATAACACAATGTTAACTCTCTGAGTACAGATAATGAAGCAGATGTTACCTGCAGTCCTATGTAAAACCACAGATAACAGTGATCACTCTGAGTACACAAAATGTAGTAGATGTTACCTGCAGTCCTATGTAACACCACAGATAGCACAATGATAACTCTCCGTATGCAGATATTGTAGTAGATGTTACCTGCAGTCCTATGTAGCACCACAGAAAACACAATGATAAGACTCTCAGGGCAGATAATGTAGCAGATGTTGCCTTTAGTCCTATGTAACACCACAGATAACACAGCAATCTCTGTGAGTACAGATATTAGATGTCATCTGCTGTGCTATTAAACAACACAGATAACACTGTGTTCTTTCTGAGTACAGAGCGTACATGTCACTTGCAGTCCTATGTAACACCACAGATAGCTCAGTGTTCACTCTCTCAGTACAGATAACACAGTGTTCACTCTCTCTGTACAGATAACAGTGATAGCTCTCTCAGTACAGATTGTTGTTGTTACCTGGCTGCCCATCTGAAGAGTCCTCACTGCGGGTGCGGGGCCTCCTGAGACTCAGGCCAATGCCCCGGCTCCTTTACAAGCTGCAGCTTGATATGGGCCTCAGAGACGGAGGGAAGGGGCCTGCGGGGCCTGACCTGACCACTGCCTGGCTCCTATTATCAATAGACTCCTCTGTCTAGCGCAGCGCTGGACAGAGGGGTCGGATGGTGTCTCAGTCCTCAGTGTCCCCAGTCAATCAGTCATGTCTGTATGTTTTTGAATGTGGCTGGGCCTGCTGCTTTTGCCTTATGTGTAAATAATAGCTTGTCTTGCACTGCCTGGCTGGTGCCCAGGCCTAGGCCTAGTAGCCCAGGCTCCCTGCTGGTGCACATCCCATACCAGTGTTACGTCTGCTACAGAGGTAGTTATGCCCCTAGTAGTCAACATTGCTAAACTCTTATATCAACAACTAATAAGTTGATGCTGTCATCTAAATAGAGCCTGCCACCATAAAATGCTGTGCAGTCTGCAGGCAGCATGTTATAGAGCAGGAGAAGCTGAGCAGATTGATATATAGTTTATGAGAAAAGCTTCAGTAAAATTTGTAATGTTTTTCAATTACATATCTGTTCAAGAGCCCAAGTGTGTGGTCTTGAGTGACTGACACCTATGTACACACAATGCTACAAGGAGGGCTGTCAGTCACTGATAAGACAGCCCCCTGAACAACTGAAGTCAGCAAGAGCTGAGATTTAAATGTATAAATAACAAGTTTTACTTTTCCCAGCATTTTCTGCTCTTCTGTGACATACATGAGACATTTACAGAAAAAATACTTGGAAAACTTTCTCATGCCTTGTCTACAGTACCAGTGCACAGATAATATATGACAGTCAGACATGATCTCTGAGCTTTTGTTTAACACAGTTGTTTTTATGCAAACTGCATATTTTTTCTTTTTATTAGGATCTAGTAAAGAAGAAAAGTAAGTATATGTCCTTCCTTAAAGGGGTTTTCATCTAAGGCCCGACAATGTACAGGGGGCCACCCAAGCCCATGCTTGGTAAGGCGTGGTGCACCCCAATAGGAAATAAGTCCAGAGAGTCATGGTCTGCAGTAAACCTGTGTGCTTCTTTACTGGAGGAATTCAGGTGCAAAACAATACAGGTGAGGCATAGGGCTGGCTACTCCAGTCTCCTCCCTTGCAGAAGAAGGGTTTGATGATGAGGAAAGGCCTGAGCTAGCTGTCTCTCTGTCTTTCAGAAGGCTGGTACCCTGACAGAAGGCTTGAAGCCCGCGGTCTGTAGTTCAGTAGTCTGTGTGGCTCCATCGTCACAGGGCTGGTGACCCATGGTCTGTGGCTTAGCGTCCCCCTCTCAGCGGCTTCTTCTGGTCACTTATGCAGACTGGCAGAGTCTCCCCCTCCAAGCACTGGTCCCTAACTGCAGAACATCAGGGGCTCTGACAGCTCTCTTTATATACAGTTTCTTGCTAAACTAGAACCTTCTAGTGGGAAGGGTGGAGTGGAGAAACTCAGAACAAAGTTACAATGTAGCAACTTTCTTCTCTCATAGACTTGCATTCGAGCTTCAATGATACTAAATGGCAAAAACACAGCACTTTTTCCAGACACAAACAGGTTTTCAGACATAACAACATAGCTAAACCAGACATTCAAAAGGTCAGTCTGGTTTCGGTGGTAAACAGTAATGGCCAGTTCGCAGTGTTCGCCGACGAACACATGCGATCTGCCATCTTCACTCCCAAGTCCGGTGATGCAGAGGTAAGTCCTTACCTGTGCCTGCGCCGCGAGCCGCTCTGAAACACATGCGGTCACCAGGAGCAGGCAGTTCCGAGAACAGCCGGATAAAGGCTGTTCTCAGAAGTGCCTTCTCCCGGTGACCGCATGTGTTTCAGAGCGGCTCGCGGCGCAGGCACAGGTAAGGACTTACCTCTGCATCACCGGACTTGAAAGTGAAGATGGCAGATCGCATGTGTTCGTCGGCGAACACTGCGAACTGGCCATCACTGGTGGTAAACAACAGTCTAGCCTTTTCCCTCAAAACATGCTCTTCTTTAAACCCTATGGTAGCTGTGGAAAATTATCAGCTTCTCATTCGAAGTCCCAAAAGTCTCTCAGTATTCATTAACCCTTTCCACAGAGCCTCGCAAATATAGTGCAAATGAACAGGATATATATCACAGCAAACATTAAAAAAAATTGGTTACACAGTATTAAACAGTACAGTATTTCACAAAGGTGAGTACACCCCTCACATTTTTGTAAATATTGTATTATATCTTTTCAAGGGAGAACACTGAAGATATGACACTTTGATACAATGTAAAGTAGTCAGTGTACAGCTTGTATAACAGTGTAACACACAGCTAATAATGTCTAAAAAGCTGGCAACAGAAGTGAGTACACCACTAAGTGAAAATAGCCAAATTGTGCTCAAAGTGTCAATATTTTGAGTGATCACCATTATTTTCCAGCAGTGCCTTAACCCTCTTGTTCATGGAGTTCACTAGAGCTTGACATCACAGAGCTGGTGGATCTTCGAGACCTTGCACTCCTCCACCTTCTACAAACCGGATTCCAAAAAAGTTGGGACACTATACAAATCGTGAATAAAAACTGAATGCAATGATGTGGAGGTGCCAACTACTAATATTTTATTCAGAATAGAACATAAATCACGGAACAAAAGTTTAAACTGAGAAAATTTACCATTTTAAGGGAAAAATATGTTGAATCAGAATTTCATGGTGTCAACAAATCCCCAAAAAGTTGGGACAAGGCCATTTTCACCACTGTGTGGCATCTCCCCTTCTTCTTACAACACTCAACAGACGTCTGGGGACCGAGGAGACCAGTTTCTCAAGTTTAGAAATAGGAATGCTCTCCCATTCTTGTCTAATACAGGCCTCTAACTGTTCAATCGTCTTGGGCCTTCTTTGTTGCACCTTCCTCTTTATGATGCGCCAAATGTTCTCTATAGGTGAAAGATCTGGACTGCAGACTGGCCATTTCAGTACCTGGATCCTTCTTCTACGCAGCCATGATGTTGTGATTGATGCAGAATGTGGTCTGGCATTATCTTGTTGAAAAATGCAGGGTCTTCCCTGAAAGAGATGACGTCTGGATGGGAGCATATGTTGTTCTAGAACCTGAATATATTTTTCTGCATTGATGGTGCCTTTCCAGACATGCAAGCTGCCCATGCCACACGCACTCATGCAACCCCATACCATCAGAGATGCAGGCTTCTGAACTGAGCGTTGATAACAACTTGGGTTGTCCTTGTCCTCTTTGGTCCGGATGAAATGGCGTCCCAGATTTCCAAAAAGAACTTTGAATCGTCACTCGTCTGACCACAGAACAGTCTTCCATTTTGCCACACTCCATTTTAAATGATCCCTGGCCCAGTGAAAACACCTGAGCTTGTGGATCTTGCTTAGAAATGGCTTCTTCTTTGCACTGTAGAGTTTCAGCTGGCAACGGCGGATGGCACGGTGGATTGTGTTCACTGACAATGGTTTCTGGAAGTATTCCTGAGCCCATTCTGTGATTTCCTTTACAGTAGCATTCCTGTTTGTGGTGCAGTGTCGTTTAAGGGCCCAGAGATCACGGGCATCCAGTATGGTTTTATGGCCTTGACCCTTACGCACAGAGATTGTTCCAGATTCTCTGAATCTTCGGATGATGTTATGCACAGTTGATGATGATAGATGCAAAGTCTTTGCAATTTTTCGCTGGGTAACACCTTTCTGATATTGCTCCACTATCTTTCTGCGTAACATTGTGGGAATTGGTTATCCTCTACCCATCTTGGCTTCTGAGAGACACTGCCACTCTGAGAAGCTCTTTTTATACCCAATCATGTTGCCAATTGACCTAATTTGTGTTAATTGGTCTTCCAGCTCTTCGTTATGCTCAAATTAACTTTTTCCAGCCTCTTATTGCTACTTGTCCCAACTTTTTTGGGATTTGTTGACACCGTGAAAATTGGAATCAACGTATTTTTCCTTTAAAATTATACATTTACTCAGATTAAACGTTTGATCTGTCATCTACGTTCTATTACAAATAAAATATTGACATTTGCCATCTCCACATCATTGCATTCAGTTTTTATTCACAATTTGTTTAGTGTCCCAACTTTTTTGGAATCCGGTTTGTAGTTGAATATGCCCCACAGATGCTCAATAGGGGCTAGGTCTGGAGACATGCTTGGCGAGTCCAGCACCATTATCCTCAGTTTCTTTAGCAAGGCAGTGGTCATCTTGGAGGTGTGTGGGGGGTCATTATCATGTGGAATACTGCACTGTGGCCCGGTCCCTAAAGGGAGGGGATCATGCTCTGCTTCAGTATGTCATAGTACATGTTGGCATTCATGGTTTCCTCAATGAACTGTAGCTCTCCACAGCAGGCAGCACTCATGCAGCCCCAAACCATGACACTCCCACCACCATGCTTGACTTTAGGCAAGACACACTTGTCTTTGTACTCCTCACCTGGTTGCCACCACACACACGCTTGACACCATCTTAACCAAATAAGTTTATCTTGGTCTCATCAGACCACAGGACATGGTTCCAGTAATCCATGTCCTTAGTCTGCTTGTCTTCAGCAAACTGTTTATGGGCATTCTTGTGCATCATCTTTAGAAGAGGCTTCCTTCTGGGACAACAGCCATGAAGACCAATTTGATGCAGTCTGCGGCATATAGACTGAGTACTGACAGGCTGACATCCCCCTCCTTTCACCTCTGCAGCAATGCTGGCAGCACTCATACGTTTATTTTGAAAAGACAACTTCTGGATATGATGCTGGGCACGTGCACTCAACCTCTTTGGTCAACCATGGCGAGACCTGTTCTGAGTGGAACCTGTCTTGTTAAACCGCTGTATGGTCTTGGCCACTGTGCTGGAGCTCAGTTTCAGAGTGGTGGAAATCTTCTTATAGTTTAGGCCATCTTTAAATAGAGCAACAATTCTTATTTTCAGATCCTCAGAGAGTTCTTTGCCATGAGGTGCCATGTTGAACTTCCAGTGACCAGTATGAGAGAGTGTGAGAGTGATAACACCAAATTTAGCACACCTGCTCCCCATTCATACCTAAGACCTTGTAATACTAATGAGTCACATGACACCAGGGAGGGAAAATAGCTAATTGGCCACAATTTGGCCATTTTTACTTAGGGGTTTACTCACTTTTGTTGCCAGCGGTTTAGACATTCATGGCTGTGTGTTGAGCTATTTTGAGGGCACACTAAATTTACACTGTTATACAAGCTGTACACTAACTACTTTACATTGTATCAAAGTGTCATATCTTCAGTGTTGTCCCATGAAAAGATATTATACAATATTTACAAAAATGTGAGGAACGTACTCACTTTTGTGAGATACTGTATAAGTCAATGCAAGTTAACCCTTTTAAGTGAAATAAAGTAAGAAGTTGATGTCTTTCATAGGGAAAACAGGGCAAATGTTCACAAATTCCCAGACTTCAAAGTACCCCTGCTCCAGGGCACCACATGTTTACCATGTATTATATGCATGTGCTACTATCCCATAAGGTTGTATAGGGAGTGGGAGGTTCCAACTGACTAGGCTGGGCTTGCTTTACCCTTCCTCCCTAGAAAGAAGTGTGTAAAAGAGTCTATGGCTGTCACCTCAGACAGCAAGGAACAGATCTTGGAGGGAGATTCAACTCCCCTACAGACTACAAGCCTGGAGCGGACTAGCCATATACCCTACAGAAAAATTCCCCAGAGGGCCGCTCAAGCCATCCTCACGGCCGAAGGCCAGGTACATGACAATCTGATGCTCAAATCATTAATTAATGCTTAATTCTCTTGAATTCAACTGTATCACCGTCCTCAAAATGGTGATAGGGCAGTATTTTATGCACTGCAGTATTGCTGAACCTGCCTACTTCTGTTTGCCCTGCCTACTTGAGGTTTGTGTTGGCTCTGCCTACTGTCAATTTGGACTTGCCTACAACTTGGGCCACATTTAGTTTTTTTTTTTTTTACAGGGCTCACAGTCCACCCGGGCTACAAGTGGTTTATGTTCTAGCACTTGAAAAGGAAAAGATCTACAGAAGGTTTATCTGTCACAAAAAGAGATTGCGAACTAGCTTGGCAAATATGGTAACCAGTAATTTGGCTATAGCCTCCTCTGCATGTGGTAGGAAGACTATAAGCTACAATCTGCCCCTGTTCAGAGACTACGTTCCCTTGAGAACACTATATATATATTATAGAGGACGCCAAGGTTGGGTCCTCAGTGACAGATATGTATCACCATTATTTGGGTTGTGGTGCCTTTAAGAAAGCACTACCTAGGATCCGGGACCCACAGGGTTAACTCACTCTCCTGATAAGAGGAAAAGGAAGTGAGTGAGGGGGTGGTGTGGAGTGTGTGGTGTTGTGGACACACTGCTGTGGCTGGCTGTAAACAGAGCTGGAAACTGAGGACATGTGGAAAGTTTGCAGGAGAGCCGACTGGAATCTACCACGGACTAAAAAGAACCCAGGGTAAAAAATACCTTTATTTTTGAACGGACTGTTCTATTGATTATGTTGTGCTGAACTAAGCGGACTTTAAGTTGGGTTTGCTTGTACCTTGGCTGCTGGAAGCTGTACCTATTTTCGTTTTGGAAAATAAACATCCGTTTTCTATAACCCTGGGCTGGCTCATGCACCTGGTTTATTGGAGTGATCTTCCCCCCCATATTACAATATATATATATATATATATATATATATATATATATACACACACAGTACAGACCAAAAGTTTGGACACACCATCTCATTCAAAGAGTTTTCTTTATTTTCATGACTATGAAGGCATCAAAAGTATGAATTAACACATGTGGAATTATATACATAACAAACAAGTGTGAAACAACTGAAAATATGTCATAATCTAGGTTCTTCAAAGTAGCCACCGTTTGCTTTGATTACTGATTTGCACACTCTGGGCATTCTCTTGATGAGCTTTAAGAGGTAGTCCCCTGAAATGGTTTTCACTTCACAGGTGTGCCCTGTCAGGTTTAATAAGTGGGATTTCTTGCCTTATAAATGGGGTTGGGACCATCAGTTGCGTTGAAGAGAAGTCAGGTGGATACACAGCTGATAGTCCTACTGAATAGACTGTTAGAATTTGTATCATGGCAAGAAAAAAGCAGCTAAGTAAAGAAAAACGAGTGGCCATCATTACTTTAAGAAATGAAGGTCAGTCAGTCAGCCGAAAAATTGGGAAAACTTTGAAAGTAAGGGCTATTTAACCTTGAAGGAGAGTGATGGGATGCTGCGCCAGATGACCTGGCCTCCACAGTCACCGGACCTGAACCCAATCGAGATGGTTTGGGGTGAGCTGGACCGCAGAGTGAAGGCAAAAGGGCCAACAAGTGCTAATCATCTCTGGGAACTCCTTCAAGACTGTTGGAAGACCATTTCAGGGGACTACCTCTTGAAGCTCATCAAGAGAATGCCAAGAGTGTGCAAAGCAGTAATCAAAGCAAAAGGTGGCTACTTTGAAGAACCTAGAATATGACATATTTTCTGTTGTTTCACACTTGTTTGTTATGTATATAATTCCACGTGTTAATTCATAGTTTTGATGCCTTCATAGTCATGAAAATAAAGAAAACTCTTTGAATGAGAAGGTGTGTCCAAACTTTTGGTCTGTACTGTAATATATATATATATATATATATATATAGGAGAGATTTAACAGTCTGATTGTAAGAGAGAGAAACTAGCCTCCTTATACAACCTTTAGAAATTACTCAAGTTAACTGTAAAGACTGCATTTTATGTGAATAGTGCTTATGAGGATCACCTGTTGACCTGCTTCAGTAAAGTGCTGTGGATCTGTTAAACCAAAAACGGTCTCGTCATTATACCACACCACACTACAGTTTAATCCATTATTTTCGCTGCATGGCCTCAAGAAGCACTGGGGAGGACAACCACTGTGACTTAGGCCTCATGCACACGACCGTTGTGTGCATCCGTGGCCGTTGTGCCGTTTTCCGTTTTTTTTCGCGGACCTATTGACTTTCAATGGGTCCGTGGAAAAATTGGAAAATGCACCGTTTTGCAGCCGAGACCGTGATCCGTGTATCCTGTCCGTCAAAAAAATATGACCTGTCCTATTTTTTTGACGGACAACGGTTCACGGACCCATTCAAGTCAATGGGTCCGTGAAAGAACACGGATGCACACAAGATTGGCATCCGTGTCCGTGATCCGTGGCCGTAGGTTACTTTATCCGAAGATCCGTCTGCATAAAAGCTTTTTCAGAGCTGAGTTTTCACTTCGTGAAAACTCAGATCCGACAGTATATTCTAACACAGAGGCGTTCCCATGGTGATGGGGACGCTTCAGGTTAGGATATACTAAATATACTAAAAGAACTGTGTACATGACTGCCCCCTGCAGTTAACACATTGGTGGCCAGTGCGGCCGCCCCCCCCCTCCCTCCCCTGTAGTTAACTCATTGGTGGCCAGTGGGCCCCCCCCCTCCCTCCCCTGTAGTTAACTCGGTGGTGGCCAGTGCGGCGGGCCCCCCCCTCCCTCCCCTGTAGTTAACTCGTTGGTGGCCAGTGCGGCCGGCCCCCCTCCCTCCCCTGTAGTTAACTCGTTGGTGGCCAGTGGGCCCCCCCCTCCTCCCCTGTAGTTAACTCGTTGGTGGCCAGTGCGGCCGGCCCCCCTCCCTCCCCTGTAGTTAACTCGTTGGTGGCCAGTGGGCCCCCCCCTCCCTCCCTCCCCTGTAGTTAACTCGTTGGTGGCCAGTGGGCCCTCTTCCCTCCCTCCCCCTCCTAATTAAAATCTCCCCCCTATCATTGGTTGCAGCGGAGAGTACCGATCGGAGTCCCAGTTTAATCGCTGGGGCTCCGATCGGTAACCATGGCAACCAGGACGCTACTGCAGTCCCGGTTGCCATGGTTACTTAGCAATTTGTAGAAGCATTATACTTACCAGTAGGAGGAGCTCCCGGCCGGACGCAGACATCGCAGCTCGCAGGTAAGTATAATGCTTCTACAAATTGCTAAGTAACCATGGCAACCGGGACTGCAGTAGCGTCCTGGTTGCCATGGTTACCGATCGGAGCCCCAGCGATTAAACTGGGACTCCGATCAATACTCTCCGCTGCCACCAATGATATGGGAGGAGATTTTAATTAGGAGGGGGAGGGAGGGGAGAGGGCACACTGGCCACCAATGAGTTAACTACAGGGGAGGGAGGGGGGGCCCCACTGGCCACTAACGAGTTAACTACAGGGGAGGGAGGGGGGCCCACTGGCCACCAACGAGTTAACTACAGGGGAGGGAGGGGGGCCGGCCGCACTGGCCACCAACGAGTTAACTACAGGGGAGGGAGGGGGGGCCCACTGGCCACCAACGAGTTAACTACAGGGGAGGGAGGGGGGGCCCACTGGCCACCAACGAGTTAACTACAGGGGAGGAAGGGGGAGCCCATTGGCCACCAACGAGTTAACTACAGGGGTGGGAGGGGGGCCCACTGGCCACCAATGAGTTAACTACAGGGGAGGGAGGGGGGGCCGGCCGCACTGGCCACCAATGTGTTAACTACAGGGGGGGGCTGCCCCCTGCTGCCTGGCAGCACCTGCCAGGCAGCAGGGGGCAGTCATGTACACAGTTCTTTTAGTATATTCTAACCTGAAGCGTCCCCATCACCATGGGAACGCCTCTGTGTTAGAATATACTGTCGGATTTGAGTTTCACGATCTAACTCATATCCGACAGTATATTCTAACATAGAGGCGTTCCCATGGTGATGGGGACACTTCAAGTTAAAATATACCATCGGATTGGAGAAAACTCCGATCCTATGGTATATTAACTCCTGACTTTACATTGAAAGTCAATGGGGGACGGATCCGTTTGAAATTGCACCATATTGTGTCAACGTCAAACGGATCCGTCCCCATTGACTTGCATTGTAATTCAGGACGGATCCGTTTGGCTCCGCACGGCCAGGCGGACACCAAAACGACATTTTTTTCATGTCCGTGGATCCTCCAAAAATTATGGAAGACCCACGGACGAAAAAACGGTCACGGATCACGGAAAAATGGAACCCGTTTTTGCGGACCGCAAAAAAATACAGTCGTGTGCATGAGGCCTTAGGCTACTTTCACATCTGTGCTTTCCCTTTCCGCTATTGAGATCCGTCATAGGATATCAATAGAGGGGGGAAATGCTTCAGTTTTGTCCCCATTCATTGTCAATAGGGACATAACTGAACTGAACGAAACAGAATGCACCAGAAAGCATTCCGTTCCGTTTGTTTGCTTCCCCATCCCCGACAGAATAACGCTGCAAGCAGCATTTTTCTGTCTGCAATGTGGTGCGGAGCAAGACGGATCCATCATGACACACAATGGTGGCGGATCCGTTTTCTCGGACACAAGCGAAAATGGATTCGTCCCCCATTGACTTTCAATGGTTTTCATGACGGATCCGTCATGGCTATTTTAAATATAATACATCTGCATCCATTCAGAACGGATGCAGACGGTTGTATTATTATGACGGAAGAATTTTTGCAGATCCATGACGGATCCAGCAAAAACGCTGGTGTGAAAGTAACCTAATAAAACTCCCACCTGCACTACTACTCACATCCTCTCCACTTCCATATGAAGTTCGTTGCATTATACACAATAGGGAATTATAACAGGGCAAGTTTTATTAGCAGTAAGAACAAGGAAAAAACCCTTTAAGCATATTTTTTTTATTAAATACATTATTAGCAATGATTGTTAATGGCAAAGTATAATACCAATTGTTTCAAAAATTTCTATGTTCAAGCTTTAAAGTTATCATTGCAAAGCTGGTTTGCCTTCATGAAAATGATCAGACTATTATGATATAGACACACGGCTTAACATTAAAGGTGTTTTCTTGTTCTTGGTCTCAGCTGTATAACCACAGCTAGGAGAAGTCTGAATGAAGCGTTGGTGGAGCATGTGACCCGGTATCCTTTTACAGTGGATAAGTGGTAAATAATTTTGGCTTGTATGCCCCTTTGCCTTTGACATATATGCATACTGTATATATTCATATATTTTTTTAAATGCTGGACATATATTTTTACTGACACTAGCAATGCCACTGGGGCCTACACTTTCAAGCAACACGCTGGTGGACGCAGTTAAAAAAAATCTAGCCTGCAGCCCATAGGGCTCTTATTAGGCCCCTGCTAGTTCATATGATTTTCAGTTGCAGAAATGAATTTGTGGCATGTAAATATATCCTTTATGTCAAATGAATATGATCAGAACAGGTTTTTGGAAAATACTAATAGTAGAAATTCCACATATATAAAAATAAGTAAATGCTTTTACTTAGGCCTCATGCACACGACCGTATTTTTTTGCGGTCCGCAAAACGGGGTTCCGTTTTACCGTGATCCGTGACCGTTTTTTCGTCCGTGGGTCTTCCTTGTTTTTTGGAGGATCCACGGACATGAAAAAAAAGTCGTTTTGGTGTCCGCCTGGCCGTGCGGAGCCAAACGGATCCGTCCTGAATTACAATGCAAGTCAATGGGTACGGATCCGTTTGACGTTGACACAATATGGTGCCATTTCAAACGGATCCGTCCCCATTGACTTTCAATGTAAAGTCTGGAGTCCCTTTTATACCATCAGATCGGAGTTTTCTCCAATCCGATGGTATATTTTAACTTGAAGCGTCCCCATCACCATGGGAACGCCTCTATGTTAGAATATACTGTCGGATATGAGTTAGATCGTGAAACCTCATTTCCGACAGTATATTCTAACACAGAGGCGTTCCCATGGTGATGGGGACGCTTCTAGTTAGAATATACTACAAACTTTGTACATGACTGCCCCCTGCTGCCTAGCAGAATCCGATCTCTTACAGGGGGCCTTGATCAGCACAATTAACCCCTCAGGTGCCGCACCTGAAGGGGTTAATTGTACTATCATATCCCCCTGTAAGAGATCAGGGCTGCCAGGCAGCAGGGGGCAGACCCTCCCCCCCTCCCCAGTTTGAATATCATTGGTGGCCAGTGCGGCCTCCCCCCCCCTTCCTCCCTCTATTGTAATAATTCGTTGGTGGCACAGTGTGCGCCCCCCCCCCCTTCCTCCCTCTATTGTAATAAATCGTTGGTGGCACAGTGTGCCCCCCCCCCTTCCTCCCTCTATTGTAATAATTCGTTGGTGGCACAGTGTGCGCGCCCCCCCCTTCCTCCCTCTATTGTAATAAATCGTTGGTGGCACAGTGTGCGCCCCCCATTGGCCCCCCCTCCCTCTATAGCATTAACAACATTGGTGGCCAGTGTGCGGCCTCCCATCTCCCCCCCCCCCCCCCCCCCATCATACTTACCTGGGAGCTGCGATGTTCGTGTCCGGGCGGGAGCTCCTCCTACTAGTAAGTGACAGTTCATTTAGCAATGCGCCGCACAGACCTGTCACTTACCAGTAGGTGGAGCTCCCGGCCGGACACGAACATCGCAGCAGCAGCCAGCAGCAGGTAAGTATGAATCTTCTACTATTGTACTATTGCTAAGTAACCATGGCAACCAGGACTGTAGTAGCGTCCCGGTTGCCATGGTTACCGATCGGAGCCCCAGCGATTAAACTGGGACTCCGATCGGAACTCCGCTGCCACCAATGATGGGGGGGGGGGGGGGGAGATGGGAGGCCGCACACTGGCCACCAATGTTGTTAATGCTATAGAGGGAGGGGGGGCCGATGGGGGGCGCACACTGTGCCACCAACTAATTATTACAATAGAGGGAGGGAGGGGGGGGGGGGCGCACACTGTGCCACCAACGAATTATTACAATAGAGGGAGGGAGGGGGGGGCGCACACTGTGCCACCAACGAATTATTACAATAGAGGGAGGGAGGGGGGGGGCGCACACTGTGCCACCAACGAATTATTACAATAGAGGGAGGGGGGGGGGGGGGCCGCACTGGCCACCAATGATATTCAAACTGGGGAGGGGGGGAGGGTCTGCCCCCTGCTGCCTGGCAGCCCTGGTCTCTTACAGGGGGCCGTGATCAGCACAATTAACCCCTTCAGGTGCGGCACCTGAAGGGGTTAATTGTGCTGATCACGGCCCCCTGTAAGAGATCGGATGCTGCCAGGCAGCAGGGGGCAGTCTTGTACAGTTTGTAGTGTATTCTAACTAGAAGCGTCCCCATCACCATGGGAACGCTTCAGTGTTAGAATATACTGTCGGTTCTGAGTTTTCACGAAGTGAAAACTCAGCTTTGAAAAAGCTTTTATGCAGACGGATCTTCGGATCCGTCTGTATAAAAACTAACCTACGGCCACGGATCACGGACACGGATGCCAATCTTGTGTGCATCCGTGTTCTTTCACGGACCCATTGACTTGAATGGGTCCGTGAACCGTTGGCCGTGAAAAAAATAGGACAGGTCATATTTTTTTCACGGCCAGGAAACACGGCTCACGGATGCGGCTGCCAAACGGTGCATTTTCCGTTTTTTCCACGGACCCATTGAAAGTCAATGGGTCCGCGAAAAAAAACGGAAAACGGCACAACGGCCACGGATGCACACAACGGTCGTGTGCATGAGGCCTTAACGGCATATTAAGGCCAGTTAATATTACTTTTAGATTACGACTTGGTCTTTGTACCGAATCTGGTTTCCACTTCTCCAGGCTTTTCCATGCATTTATTTCAGTCTTTTCTTTAAAGAAACAGTCTCCACATGCTCTTACTTTCTTTAATGCTTGCTTGCTGTGGGTGAGGCACCTCACCTTTCTCTGTATCACATATAGGATGAAAGGAAGCATTTAGCACAGAAGCAGAATTTTTGTAGACTTTTAGTTAAACAGTGGAGTAGGGGGGCGGTAAATCTTTGAGTTCCATTTTAGTTGCCTCCTTGTAGGATGGAAGTGCTGCCTGTAAGGCACAATAAATGATTTAACAGAAATATACAAGTTCACGAAAATATGAATTAAACGTTGGAAAGCTACAATATCACAATATAAAATGTCTTTTATATGTCTACTGCACATTTTTTAATAGACCTTGCATATAGAATAGTTTATATATGGCAAGTCTTCAAAATGATAATACGTTAGAAATATAAATTTCATGATCCTCATTAACTACAACATATTATTACATGTATTGTTACATGTATTGGCATCATAACTGCCTGGAGATGTAGATACTGTATGCAAGCATATAAGCAGATCTGATGCAACTAGTAAAAAAAAAGGGCGTTCATCTAATCAAGAAGACCCTATTTTAATGTTTGTGGGTTTGTCCACAATTATTCCACATTTTTCAAAAACTGAATACTTTTGTAATTGCATATAATTAAAATTTAATAAAGCATATCTGTATCACGCCAATGCGGTTTGTTCTTTTCTTCATCTCTCTGTCCACCTTGCTGAGTTGGATGTACATACTCAGTTCCATCCTTCATATACCACCAGTCATATTGTCTCTTAGAAGATGTGACAGCTACAGGAAAAAAATTACCGCAGAAAGGATACACCCCTGAGCAATGACACACCCTAGAGCTGCCAGCTTGAAATAAATGGTGAGATCTCTGGATCCATGTGAGGTATAGGGCTGGTTCTAGCTTTGTTAGAAACAGATTGTCAGGTACTATATGATGTCTGATGTCTGTTTTTTACATACACTCTGGACATTTTTGTGGAAATTTCTGTTACTGTGCCATAGCTCCGTATGGGACTTTGGGAATCATAAAATACTTACACATGCAGAAACAATTGCTTATACAGTTGCAAGAAAAAGTATGTGAACCCTTTGGAATGATATGGATTTCTGCACAAATTGGTCATAAAATGTGATCTGATCTTCATCTAAGTCACAACAATAGACAATCACAGTCTGCTTAAACTAATAACACACAAAGAATTAAATGTTACCATGTTTTTATTGAACACACTATGTAAACATTTACAGTGCAGGTGGAAAAAGTATGTGAACCCCTAGACCAGGCATGCTCAACCTGCGGCCCTCCAGCTGTTGCAAAACTACAACTTTCAGCATGCCCAAACAGCCTACAGCTATCAGCCTACAGCAGGGCATTGTGGGAGTTGTAGTTTTACAACAGCTGGAGGGCCGCAGGTTGAGCATGCCTGCCCTAGACTAATGACATCTCCAAGAGCTAATTGGAGTGAGGTGACAGACAACTGTAGTCCAATCAATGAGATGAGATTGGAGGTGTTGGCTACAGCTGCCCTGCCCTATAAAAAACCACACACACCAGTTCTGGGTTTGCTTTTCACAAGAAGCGTTGCCTGATGTGAATGATGCCTGGCACAAAAGAGCTCTCAGAAGACCTATGATTAAGAATTGTTGACTTGCATAAAGCTGGAAAGGGTTATAAAAGTATCTCCAAAAGCCTTGCTGTTCATCAGTCCACGGTAAGACAAATTGTCTATAGATGGAGAAAGTTCAGCACTGCTGCTACTCTCCCTAGGAGTGGCCTTTCTGTAAAGATGACTGCAAGAGCACAGCGCAGATTGCTCAATGAGGTGAAGAAGAATCCTAGAGTGTCAGCTAAAGACTTACAAAAGTCTCTGGCATATGCTAACATCCCTGTTAGAGAATCTACAATACGTAAAACACTAAAGAAGAATGGATTTCATGGGAGGATACCACAGAGGAAGCCAATGCTGTCCAAAAAAAACATTGCTGCACGTTTACAGTTTGCACAAGAGCACCTGGATGTTCCACAGCAGTACTGGCAAAATATTCTGTGGACAGATGAAACCAAAGTTGAGTTGTTTGGAAGAAACACACAACACTATGTGTGGCGAAAAACATGCACAGCACACCAACATCAAAACCTCATCCCAACTGTGAAGTATGGTGGTGGGGGCATCATGGTTTGGGGCTGCTTTGCTGCGTCAGGGCCTGGACGAATTGCTATAATCGAAGGAAAAATGAATTCCCAAGTTTATCAAGACATTTTGCAGGAGAACTTAAGGCCATCTGTCCACCAGCTGAAGCTCAACAGAAGATGGGTGTTGCAACAGGACAATGACCCAAAGCATAGAAGTAAATCAACAACAGAATGGCTTAAACAGAAGAAAATACACCTTCTGGAGTAGCCCAGTCAGAGTCCTGACCTCAACCCGATTGAGATGCTGTGGCATGACCTCAAGAAAGTGATTCACACCAGACATCCCAAGAATATTGCTGAACTGAAACAGTTCTGTAAAGAGGAATGGTCAAGAATTACTCCTGACCGTTGTGCACGTCTGATCTGCAACTACAGAAAACGTTTGGTTGAAGTTATTTCTGCCAAAAGATGTTTAACCAGTTATTAAATCCAAGGATTCACATACTTTTTCCCCTGCACTGTGAATGTTTACATGGTGTGTTCAATAAAAACATGGTAACATTTAATTCTTTGTGTGTTATTAGTTTAAGCAGACTGTGATTGTCTATTGTTGTGACTTAGATGAAGATCAGATCACTTTTTATGACCAATTTGTGCAGAAATCCATATCACTCCAAAGGGTTCACATACTTTTTCTTGCAACTGTACATGTATAGAATAGATTTCCAGTCTACAAAATTTTTGCAACAAGTCTGCTATGTGTGAACTTACCCTAATCACTTTAGTAGGTATTGTTGGGTTGGAATTGGTGTAAAATAATACTGGCTGCAGTGGTGACCTAGCTCAGCCAGTAACTGGTTGAGCAGTCATTTCCTGTGTGGCAAGAGTTACCAGGCTGAGATACCATTGGGTAATTCGGTAAGAGATTGGTGAGATGAGTATCACATATTTATTTTATACCAATACCAGCCTGTTTTAAAGAAAATCAGCAGCTGGAAATGTTATGTGACTAATTGTGTGTACCACTCCTATGAGGACCTATAGTCAGATTCTGCAGTCATGTGTTTCTCTCTTCCATCTCACCCCTGCTTCTGCAGAAAGTGGACAGTAGAAATGCTTGACTGCAGGATTAGATCTATTTTTAATCAACACAAACCTGCTTCATTTTTTATTTCATATAGACTGGAACATCTAGGTAAGGTAGATAATACTACATCGACAAAATCTAAACAACAATAGTAATATCACACACCTAAAAAATGGATATATTAAATGGCATTCAATGCATGTCAACACATATACCTGAAGGTGAAAATCTTTATGCATGGGCAATTACCGGGCACATCTATTCAATATCTGAAGATGATGTAGCTTTGACTTCTTTACCATGATTGATGCAGTGTTGACGTGTACATACTGGTGTGCATGCTTCAGTGGCAGACAGTGGGTCAGGAATATCTCCAGCCAAAGTACAACTGCTAAGGACCCTAACGTACCCTATCAAGAACATATTTTTTATGGACTAATAAGGAGACCGAAATGCTGTAAGATCTAAAGGCCTACTTAATGAAACCATTCTTATCAACATGTACTTTTTTTCTCAGTGCTGTACTTTTAACTATATGAATGACTTTGCGTCCTGATTCCTGAATTTTATGGTTTATTTTTAAATATACATTATGTGTTATATCCTGGGGATGGATTTAGTGGATATTACCTTTGAGATTTCTTTCAGCATAAACATGTCTTTTGATTGATTCTTTGCTAATTCATTCGAACCCTTGCAGAATCTCCAGGTGCAACAGATCATCAGTGCCTAGAGAAAAAACATTTATACATATGTCATACATGTGATACACTATTTTTTACACTTTTTGTTTATCCTATGTGTAGATCACTTTATACTTAGAGACAGTAGCATACATAGAGAAGTAAGGTCCCCATAGCAAGGATCAAACCAGGCCCTCCACACAGGACAGAAGGGTTTCTGCCTAAACCCCTTTTAATGACCATAGGGCTATTTTTTCTACTGCCTCATTTGCTAAAAATTGTTCCTTTAGAGGGTAGGGTCCTGATCAAGTTTTCACCCCAAGTAGAAGAGGGGATGATCCCAACTGGGCCCCCTCTTGCCCTGAGCCCCATAGTATTCGCATGGTCTGCCGCTATAGTAGTTACTAGAAATGAGCGAATCGAAGCTGACGAAGAGGAATTCGATCTGAATTTCAGGAAAAATTTGATTTGCAACAAATGCAAATTTCCTCGAGCTTCATGGTAAAGAATCACAGTTTTCCTAAAATGGCGGCTACACGTGTGAGGACTGAGGACATGGGGCAAGGAACTCTGGGAAGGCAGAATCACCCAGATTGACATGCCTGCATGCAGCCAATCAGCAGCCAGCCAGCCCTGTAATGTCAAAGCCCTATAAATAGGGCAGCCATTATAGATTCTGCCATTTTCCAGCGTTCCAAGTGCAGGGACAGACGTGTAAAGGCGCTAGGGACAGCAATTAGAAAAACCTCTATGTTTAAAAAAAATATATGAAAAAAGGATTTATAAATGCAGGGAAAGGTTAGGGAGGAATCATTTCACAGCATGTTAGTGTAGGGAGAGACATCAGAAGGCGCTAGGGACATTGATAGGAAAGTGATTTACAAGTGCAGGGAACAATTATTTGGGGATCCAAATAGTCATTAGACAGCACTGTCATTCCAGATTTTTGTTATTGGGCTACAAGTGTTATGTTGAAAAGCCTTTAGTATCTTATTCAGTCCGACAAGAAAAATATATACGGACTGCACTGTTGCAGTTATTTCTGGTGAAAGCGTATAGGGGCGTATTTCAGTCCAACAAGAAAAATATATACGCACTGCACTGTTGCAGTTATTTCTGGTGAAAGCATATAGGTGTGTATTTCAGTAAATTAAGAAAGATATATACGCACTGCACTGTTGCAATTATTTCTGGTGAAAGCATATAGGGGCGTATTTTTGTAAAATAAGAAAAATATATACGCACTGCACTGTTGCAGTTATTTCTGGTGAAAGAGTATAGGGGCATATTACAGTAAGAAAAGAGAAATATATTCTCAGTGCATTTCTGCAGTTAATTCTGGTGAAAGCGTATAGTGAGTGTGACCTATTTTAGTCCAACAAGAAAAATATATGCTCAGTTCACTTCTGCAGTTATTTCTGTTGAAAGCGGATAGGGGCGTATTACAGTAAAAAAATAAAAATATATACGCATTTCACTGGTGCACTTATTTGTGGCAAAAGCATTGAGTGGCCTATTTCAGTACAGAAAGAAAAATATATACGCACTTCACTGGTGCATTTATTTCTAATGATGGACAAACATCAGCCGGGATGTTTCGTGAACGTGCGTTCACGATCAAATGTTCGCGAACCGCGCATTCGCGGTGGACTCTATTGACTTTAATGGCAGGCGAACCTGAAAAAACTTCAGGTCATATTTGCAGCCACTAAATACTTACTAAAAGTGCACAAATAGTCCCATAATATGGACAGTGACATAACAGAGGGGGATCATTGGCAAAAGTGCCCACAAAAAATATGTACTTTAATCAGGGGACATTATTATGCGACTTAAAGGGAAACTCTGAAAAATGGGCCCTGCTGGAGCCTAGAAAATTTTTATTTTAGGCCACGGGAGTACAGGCCCCAAAAATTATGCATTCACCTGACAGAAAAGAACTTGTGATGATGTGTCTGAAGGTACATTAGGCGGTCACTGGATATGAATTTTACTGTAGGGCACGGGAGTACAGGCCCGAAAAATTAGGCATTTACCAGACAGAAAAGAACTTGTGATGAAGTTGCTGGAGGTTCTTTAGGCGGTCACTGGATACAAATTTTACTGTCGGCCAGTACAGGCCCCAAAAATTAGGCATTCACCTGACAGAAAAGAACATGTGATGATGTGGCTGAAGGTACATTAGGCGGTCACTGGATATGAATTTTACTGTAGGCCACGGGAGTAAAGGCCCGAAAAATTTGGCATTCACCTGACAGAAAAGAACTTGTGATGATGTGGCTGAAGGTACATTAGGCGGTCACTGGATACAAATTTTACTGTAAGCCAGTACAGGCCCCAAAAATTAGGCATTCACCTGACAGAAAATAACTTGTGATGATGTGACTAGATGTACATTAGGCGGTCACTGGATACAAATTTTACTGTCGGCTACTGGAGTACAGGCCCCTGAAAATTAGACATTCATCTGACAGAAAAGAACTTTTGATTTGGCTAGAGGTACATTAGGCGGTCACTGGATACAAATTTTACTGTAGGCCAGTACGGGCCCCAAAAATCAGGCATTCACCTGACAAAATAGAACTTGTGATGATGTGACTGGAGGTACATTAGGCGGTCACTGGATACAAATTTTACTGTAGGCCAGTACAGGCCCCAAAAATTTGGCATTCACCGGACAGAAAAGGTATTTTATGCCGCTGTATATACATAAGACAAGGACCATTCTTTGTTTTGAGTCATGTCGAATATGTGTGGGCTGGCATGAGGAAATACAATTACACGTAGTCATCACAGGTGTTGAATTCCTCAGATATCCGTGCCTCATTCATTTTTAGAAATGTGAGGTAGTCCACACTTTCGTGAGCTAGGCGAGTGCGATCACCGGTCACGATTCCCCCTGCTGCGCTGAACGTTATTTCGGATAGGACACTCGACGAGGGGCAAGCCAAGAGTTCCATGGCAAATTGTGCCAGCTCTGGCCACAGGTCAAGCCTGCACACCCAGTAGTCCAGGGGTTCCTCACTTCTCAGAGCGTCCACATCGGCCGTTAACCCGATGTAGTCGGACACCTGTCGGTCTAGGCGTTCTCTGAGGCTGGATCCGGAGGGAGGGTGTCGATGGGTTGGCTGAAAGAATGATCTCATATTCAAAGTGACCAACACATCTTCAAATCGCCCTCTTCTAGCATGCACTGTTGGATTTGTACCAGCAACTGTTTCTCTGAGTGAAAACTCCTCTGCCAGCGCCCGCAAAAGCAGAATGCAGCATTTCTCGAAGCAAGGCCTGGAAGTGCTGCATTCTGACAGCCCTCTGTGATGCTGGTAACATGTCTGCCATTTTGTGTTTGTACCGGGGGTCTAAGTACATTGCCATCCAGTACTGGTCCTTGCCCTGTATGCTTTTTATACAGGGGTCCCTCTTCAAACACTGGAGCATGAAGGCCCCCATTTGCACTAAATTGGAAGAGGTGGAGCGCCCTGGATTCTGCTCATGGCCCAGGATAATATCGTCCTCTGTCTCCTCCCCCCAGCCACGGACAACACCAGGAATCCCCAAAAAGTTTAAAGTCCCCCTCAAAGCCTGCTCTTCTTGCGCCTCCTCCCCCCGCCCACCATCCTCCTCTGACTCTTCGTCAGACTCCTGCTGACTTGTCTCAGATGGAATAGCCCCCCTGGGAATTTATTCAGCATTGCGACTTTCTCATCTTCCTGCTCCTCTACGGCTTGATCATTGACACAACGCAATGCACGCTCCAGAAAGAAGTCGCAAGGTAAGATGTGACTGATGGTGCCCTAGCTGCGACTGACCAGTTTGGTGATCAAATGGCCGCAGAAGTCTGCATGCATCGCGCATGAGCAGCCACTGGCACGGTGAAAATAAACCAAGCTCTCCAGAACCTGTCCTGCTGCAGAGTTCGTACAGGTAGTCGTTAACAGCATGTTTCAAGCATATACAAGGTGGAGTTCCAGCGCATCGGGCTGTCACAAATTAGTCGTCTGACGGGCAAGTGGTGTCGACACTGAACGTCAGTAAGGCGAGCCATGGCCGTGTAAGATCTAAAATGGCCAGAGATTTTCCTGGCCTGCCGCAAGACGTCCTGGACCCCAGGGTATTTGGCAACGAATCGCTGCACAACTAAGTTCAGGACGTGTGCCATACACGGCACGTGTGTCATTTTGCCCTGTTTCAGCGTGCTCAGCAGATTGGCACCGTTGTCGCAAATTGACCTGGGTTTGCCATTGATCGGCCTGTGACCGCAGAGCTGAAAGCAGTGCAGGACCGGTGTGGCTTCCAGGCACAACAGCCGCAGCACAGCATGGCAACGTCTCACCTGGCACATCAAATAGGTTCAGGGGAGCTTGGGGGGCACAGTGGAAGAGGCGGTAGCAGTGGAAAAGGAGGAGTCAGCCAAGGAGGAGACGGAGGATGGAGTAGGAGGAGGAGAAAAAGAGGCAGGCCTGCATGCAATCCGTGGCAGTAACACCAAATTCACACGGGAGCCACGGGTTAGGCTACTTTCACACTCGCATTTGGTGCGGATCTGTCTTGTATCTGCACAGACGGATCCGCACCGATAATGAAAACGCTTGTATCCATTCATAACGGATCCATTTGCATCATTCATTAAAAAAAAAGGGATCCGTCTTGACTTACATTGAAAGTCAATGGGGGACGGATCAGTTTTTCACTGACACAATATAGTGCAAATGAAAACTGATTGATTAAATTGATTTACATTGTAAGTCAGGACGGATCCGTTTGGCTCCGCATCGTCAGACGGTCACCAAAACGCTGCAAGCTGCGTTTTAGTTACCGTCTAAAAAAAGCAACGGAGACCAAACGCAGCCAAATTGATGCATTCTGAACGGATACTTATCCATTCAGAATGCATTGGGACTGAACTGATCCGTTTTGGGCCGCTTGTGAGAGCCCTGAAACGGTTCTCACAAGCGGACCCATAAACGCCAGTGTGAAAGTAGCCTTACATGCTTGACAACTGTCAGAAGGTACACCCAGTGGACAGTAAAAGTTATGTACCTTTCTTGCCCGTGTTTTCTAGAGCACGTGTCTGTGGTCAGATGTATCTTGGCACCGACACTTTGTGCCAGAGATATATTCACTTGCCGCTAAACGTGGCCATTTAGCTCTGGGATGCCCTTCTGGGAGAAATATTTACTTCCGGGGACCTTCCATTGTGGTGTGCCAATGTCCACAAATTTTCTAAAGGCCTCCGAGTCCACCAGTTTATATGGCAGTAGTTGGCAGGCAAACGTTTCTGACAAGTGGGAAGTCAGTCGTTGGGCTCGTTTACGCTCAAACATTTGGGAAGCCTGCCTTCAGCCAGATGAACGTGACGACGGCATGGTGAAAGGTGGAGGAGAAGAGGCAGGATGTGGAGCGCCGGGTGTATGGCTTTGTGGGTTCTGATGGTGTTGCTCCCACTAGGCTCGGTGATGGGAGGCCAGGTGCCTTCTTAAGGCGGTCGTCCCTATGTGAGTGTTGGGATTACCGTGACTTATGCGTTGACAGCACAGGCTGCAGATGGCAACACTATTGTCAGCAGAAGACACATTTAAAAAAAAACACACTGCGGAGCCATGTGCCGGCATCCTGGGAGTGCCAGATGTGACCGTGCATGGTGGATGGCTCGTTCCAGATATATTAGCAGTCTGCTTTTTGCCTCATGTGCGCGGTAAGTTCTGCCTGCTTCTCCTCCTTCTCCTCCATATCTGCTGCTCCGTCTCTCCCTCTGAACTCCCCTCCTCTTCCTCTCTTGTGGGCACCCACGTGACGTCCATTGACACGTCACCATCATCACCTTCAACACTGACATTTGAGATCTCAAAGTAGGCAGCAACAGAGGGGACCTCCCTCCTTGGGCTGATCAGGGTACTGTCGTTAGACCGCTGGGTGGCAGCCGTTGCCACCTCCTCTTCCTCATCCGATGTCAAGAATGGCTGCGCATCTGTAAAGTTAGGGAATGGATGGTAAAATAATTCCTCTGACTCGAGTGGAGGGGCTATGGTGGTGGTGTCTTTTGGTGTCCTTTTGAAGTAATCGCACGCACCTTCTCCAACTTCCCACTTAGGCTCCGGCCTGGTGCACCTGCCCGACCCTACCACCCCTGCGGAACGGCCTGCCTCTTCCTCTACCTATCATTTTCAAAATGACCCTGTGGATAAGTCCCTAGAAAAGAGCAGTATTTGTGGAAGCAGGTATATCGCAGGCCTCAATCAATATTTTGTGGAAGCAAGTATATCAAACCCCTTAATCAGTATTTTGTGGAAGCGGGTATCTCACAGGCCTCAATCAATATTTGGTGGAAGCAGGTATATAAATACCCTTAATCAGTATTTTGTTGAAGCAGGTATATCGCAGGCCTCAATCAGTATTTTGTGGAAGCCGGTATATCAATCCCCTTAATCAGTATTTTGTGGAAGCAGGTATATCGCAGGCCTCAATCAATATTTGGTGGAAACAGGTATATCAAACTCCTTAATCAGTATTTTGTGGAAGTAGGTATCTCGCAGGCCTGAATCAATATTTGGTGGAAGCAGGTATATCAATCACCTTAATCAGTATTTGGTGGAAGCAAGTATATCACAGGCCTCAATCAATATTTGGTGGAAGCAAGTATATCAAACCCCTTAATCAGTATATTGTGGAAGAAGGTATATCGCAGGCATCAATCAGTATTTTGTGGAAGCAGGTATATCAAACCCCTTAATCTGTATTTTGTGGAAGCAGGTATCTCGCAGGCCTCAATCAATATTTGGTGGATGCAAGTATATCAATCCCCTTAATCAGTATTTTGTGGAAGCCGGTATATCGTAGGCCTCAAACAATATTTGGTGGAAACAGGAATATTAAACCTCTTCATCAGTATTTTGTGGAAGCAGGAATATTGCAGGCCTCAATCAATATTTTGTGGACGCAGGTATATATCAAACCCCTTAATCAGTATTTTGTGGAAGCCGGTATATCACAGGCCTCAATCAATAATTTGTGAAAGCAGGGATATCAAATGCCATAATCAGTATTTTGTGGAAGCAGCCTGCAGGTATCTCGCAGGCTTCAATCAATTTTTGTGGAAGCAGGCATATCAATCCCCTTAATCAGTATTTTGTGGAAGCAGGTATATCGCAGGCCTCAATCAATATTTGGTGGAAACAGGTATATCAAACTCCTTAATCAGTATTTTGTGGAAGTAGGTATCTCGCAGGCCTCAATCAATATTTGGTGGAAGCAGGTATATCAATCACCTTAATCAGTATTTGGTGGAAGCAAGTATTTCACAGGCCTCAATCAATATTTGGTGGAAGCAAGTATATCAAACGCCTTAATCAGTATTTTGTGGAAGCAGGTATATCGCTGCCCTCAATTAGTATTTTGTGAAAGCAGGTACAGTACAGACCAAAAGTTTGGACACACCTTCTCATTCAAAGAGTTTTCTTTATTTTCATGACTATGAAGGCATCAAAACTATGAATTAACACATGTGGAATTATATACATAACAAACAAGTGTGAAACAACTGAAAATATGTCATATTCTCGGTTCTTCAAAGTAGCCACCTTTTGCTTTGATTACTGCTTTGCACACTCTTGGCATTCTCTTGATGAGCTTCAAGAGGTAGTCCCCTGAAATGGTCTTCCAACAGTCTTGAAGGAGTTCCCAGAGATGCTTAGCACTTGTTGGCCCTTTTGCCTTCACTCTGCGGTCCAGCTCATCCCAAACCATCTCGATTGGGTTCAGGTCCGGTGACTGTAGAGGCCAGGTCATCTGGCGCAGCACCCCATCACTCTCCTTCATGGTCAAATAGCCCTTACTTTCAAAGTTTTCCCAATTTTTCGGCTGACTGACTGACCTTCATTTCTTAAAGTAATGATGGCCACTCGTTTTTCTTTACTTAGAATTTGTATTATGGCAAGAAAAAAACAGCTAACAGTCTATTCAGTAGGACTATCAGCTGTGTATCCACCTGACTTCTCCTCAACGCAACTGATGGTTCCAACCCCATTTATAAGGCAAGAAATCCCACTTATTAAACCTGACAGGGCACACCTGTGAAGTGAAAACCATTTCAGGGGACTACCTCTTAAAGCTCATCAAGAGAATGCCAAGAGTGTGCAAAGCAGTAATCAAAGCAAAGGGTGGTTACTTTGAAGAACCTAGAATATGACATATTTTCAGTTGTTTCACACTTGTTTGTTATTTGTATAATTCCACATGTGTTAATTCATAGTTTTGATGCCTTCAGTGTGAATCTATAGTCATGAAAATAAAGAAAACTCTTTGAATGAGAAGGTGTGTCCAAACTTTTGGTCTGTACTGTATATGTCAGCCCTGAATCAGTATTTTGCGGAAGCAGGTATTTCATTCTCCTTAATCAGAATTTTGTGGAAGCAGGTATATCGCAGGCCTCAATCAATAATTTTTGGAAGCAGGGATGTCAAACCCCTTAATCAATATTTTGTGAAAGCAGGAATATTGCAGGCCTCAATCAATATTTTGTGGAAGCAAGTATATCAAACCCCTTAATCATTATTTTGTGGAAGCAGGTATCTTGCAGAAAACCAAACTTGAATGTTCAATACTGATTAGATACTCACGTAGAAAATTCCTACTATATATTAATATACCTCTAAAGTGTAACAAACATTGATCATGATGGACCAAAAAAACACAGACATATATAAATGTATGCAGAAGGGAAGATGAGTATTGTGCGCTAGGGGGGAAAAAAATCCCTAATATGTCCCTAACTAATGCCTCAACCCAGAGGAACACCCTGATGATGGGTGGCCTGTGGTCCCGTGCCTGCCCTATCTCACCCTCGCAATGCCCTAAATATCCCCGACGCCTTTCCCCAGTAACTGGTTTATCACGTGAAAAAATGGGGCAAAAAGTGAAAAGTACTAAACAAATTGGTCCAGAAAAAACTACACAGTAACAAACTAATAATCAAACCATAAAAAGCTAACAATACAGTTAAATCTGGTTGTTAATATATTAAATATCCGAAGCATCTATTTGAACACACATCAATCAATACACGTGATCAGGCCTAAAACTCAAGAAACATTGATTGCAATAGTTCCCAATCTGAT
This sequence comes from Bufo bufo, assembly GCF_905171765.1. NCBI lineage: Eukaryota > Metazoa > Chordata > Amphibia > Anura > Bufonidae > Bufo > Bufo bufo. The sequence continues at coordinate 321,858,279 of NC_053391.1, forward strand.
AGAAAATTGGATAATAACCCAGTAGACCGTGTAGATGCTAATCCATAGGCAGTTAATATGCATCCGTGAGACAATCAATTGATAGTTTCAGACATCAATACTCAAAACTATACACATAAAATTGATAGCCGGCACAAGACAAATAGAGAAACCTTCAGGTATGGATGTATACAATACCAGATTACCTGAGGTATGGTCAACAGAGCCTCAATCAATTAAGCCCGGTACATAATTAATCGCTGACCTCAGTATTTTGTGGAAGAAGGTATATCACACCACTCAATCAGTTTTTTGGGGGGCAACAGGTATATCACACCCGTTGCAAATAGTTGTTCCATTAGCGCTTGTCCCTCTATATAGCTGCAGTATCACAGCAGAACCGCACACAACTGCATGCACAATACAAATGCACTATATACTTTCTATGTTAGAAAGTATATTATAGGTATATCACACGCCTCTGTGTATCACACCTATCGATAGTACACCTATACCAGTCCTTAAAAGGACTTTTGTGGCCCTATTAGCTAGTGTTTGGTGTCCCTGCTCCACAAAAGCAACCTCTCCCTACACTGGCAAAACACAAAATGAAAAAATGGCTGCCAGATCGGGTTCTGTGATAGGGTGGGGGGGGGTGTCCATGTGCTGAAACGTCTCAATTGGCTGTCCTGTCCCACCTGATGGATGTGTCCATGGGTCAAAGTTCGGCGCAATGCAAAAGAATATGGCGCCAGCGGACTTCGCTATATGTTCCCATGTTTGGCGAATCGCGATCGCGTAAAGTTCACCGTGAAACAACCGCCGGGGCGAACCACAAGGCCATCTGTATTTATTTCTGCTGAAAGCGTTTATTGGCCTATTTTAGTACAAAAAGAAAAATATATTCTCAGTTCATGTCAGCGGTTATATGTGTTGAAAGGATGGGTGGGAGTCAGCAGGGTGACAGCAGTGGGAGGTCGGGAGCCAAACGTGCCCGGGGTAGAGAACCTGATTCGCAGCAGCCTACCTACCTGGGAAGTAGTGGTGCAGGGGTTCACGGAAGTAGCGGCGGTAGCAGTCAGTCAGTGCGGCAGTTATATGTGGTAAAATCTTTATTGAAGTATTTCAGTCGAAAAACAAAACGTATTCAGCAATCAGTGCTGTGGTTATATGCAGTTAAATTTCCATGATGTCTCCATGATAAATCTGCAGCATGGCTGCCCCGTGTGGCTTCTACACACATTCAAAATAATCCTTCAGCGGAGCGAATAGATGCCGGATGACCGGGACGCTCCATGACCTTCCCAGGAGCTGCTGTCGAGAGCAGACGTCTATGAGACTATATGAGAGCAGACGTCCATATAGTGTGGGGGGAATCAGAAGACCCTTTCCATCTCCGTGCTCCGTTATATGTAGTAAAATCTTTATTGAAGTATTTTGGCGCAAAAAAAAATTGTATTCCTGCGTTCAGCGCTGCACTTATATGCGGTAAAATATTTTGTGAATTATCTCAGTGGAAAAAAAAATTGGATTCAGCGTTCAGCGTTCAGCGCTGCAGTTATATGTGGTAAAATCTCCATTAACTTCCTCCTCTCCTCATTCTCATCCTCAAAACACACACTGACTTGACACCCCCCCAGCTATATAAATAAGTGGTGCCAGCACTACCTAGGGGCGAATAAAGGTAAATGACACTGCCAGCCTGTTAAAGAGAATTACAGCATGATACCACAATACATTTGATATGACAGTCCCCACATATAGCACACAGTGGGACACTGCATCAAGATGAATCAGGCATGGATCAGCCAGGATTTACACACACCAATGCCTGATGCATCAGACTAGATCATCCATGGTGCCACACCAACAATTGACAAAAGAGACCGGTTTCTTTTTGGCTACCTGCCTCAGCTACTATTCTGAATCTGTTACCCTCCTGATGCCACACATCTGATGCCAAGTGCTCCTTCTTTTACCCACCATCTTCAGCGGGTACTGGTATTGCCACCAACCTCCACAGTATGTCACCTTGCCACTCTTTGGCCTCCTGATGCTGCCACCACCTCCAGGCTCTGTCATTGTGCCGCTCTGTGGTCTCCTCATGCTGCTGCCACCTCGAGACTCTGTCATTGTGCCACACTGTGGCCCTGATGCTGCTGCCGCCACCTCCAGATTCGGTCACTGTGCCACTCTGTGGCCTACTCATGCTGCTGCGACCTCCACACTTTGTCATTGTGCCACTCCATAGCCTTCTCCTAATGCTGCTGCTGCCGCCACCTGCAGACTCTGTCATCTGTGGCCTCCTCATATTGCTTCCACCTCCAGACCCTGTCATTGGGCCACTCTGTGGTCTCCTCATGCTGCTTCCACCTCACCACTATGTCATAGTTCCACTCTGTGGATTTCTCATGCTGTTCCCACCCTCCCCACTTCATGACTGGTCCACTATTTTGGCTTTTGGCCTGGCTGACATGATCATTTATTTGACACTTCTTCTGATCTGTCAGAAGGAAGGAAAAATGAGACGCACAATGGATCCTGTCTGTGTAGCAGCTTTAAGGCCTGTATGATCCCATCAGAATTGGCTTATGATTTGGTAGCCAAAAGCAGGAGTGGGTAGAAAACACAGAAGACATGCAAATATTCCATTTACGTGTCATCTCTGTTTTAGATCCACTCAGTTTTTTTTTTTGCCTTTAGCAATACTGATGGATTACTGACCAAATGCTGACCGAGTGAAGGCATATGCTCCACAGACAGGATCCGTTTTTTCTGGGTAATTGTTCTGACAGATCAGAGAATGGGGAAAATTAATCAGTGACGTCAACACAAACTTACTGCTGCCACTCTCTCCACTCTGTTGGGGGGCTCTACCTGTATAAGTGTTTAATAGAACAGGTTCTAGACATCTATGTGGAATCAGCTGACGACAGTGTAAAAGGAGAGAGCTTCTTCTTGACGCTAACATCTACCTGTAAGGCTGAGTTGATACTTGAGATATTTGGTCAGTTTTGGCCCAGTGACCGCCCAAATAAGTGAAGTATGCAGTGATTCTAAGAGCGACGCCTGTCATCTGCACGTCATATAGACTCACAGTATTATTTCACTACCAAAGCGTGTTACTGCAAGGCACAGTGTTCTACACCACTATAAAGGCTCTCAGCAGCCAGGAAATAGCCGTTTTTAACGCGATTCATCATTTAAAAATTCGCTCATCTCTAGTAGTTACGCCCCTGCTTAGAGATGTCAGGATGAAAAACATTTTCATTAAGATATAATCAAAGCCAGAAAAGAAGCCATATTTACTTTAAAGGCCAAGTGTCCCGTTACCCTTTGTAGTGTCTAAAAAAAACAAGATAAATACAGGATATGAACGCTAATCCTTTTTATGAACTCCAGGTAGATTCTAAGGCCTCATGCACACGACCGTTGTGTGCATCCGCGTCCGTTCCGTCATTTTTCACAGTTTAGCGGAGGTCCCATTCATTTCTATGGAGCTGTGAAAAAAAACTGATAGTCCTCCGTTTTTTCTCCGCGTCCGTGATTCCAGTTCCTTCAAAAAAATATAACCTGTCCTATTCTTGTCAGTGGAAAACGGAGAACAGACCCATTCAAGTCAATGGGTCCATAAAAAAAAACGGATGCACAACTGGTATGTCCGCGTCCGTGTCCGTTTTTTTCCTTGGTGCAATAAAATTACACTTTTTATTAACCTTCCTTTTTTTTCCCCTGTCAGACAAAAAAAAGGAAGACACAAGGAAACACAACTGAAGCAAAATCGGACACGGACCACTGAAGCCAAATCACTGACAGTGAAAAAACACTGTCGTGTGCATGAGGCCTAATAGAGATGCTCCAAGACTCACTGTTGACAGATACAGCAACAGAAATGTAAGATTTGTGCTACTTTGCCCGTAAACAACTTTTATATCCAATTAAATGTAGGTAGTTTATTTGACCCAATAAATAATTTGGTCTTTGGAACAGAAACCTCTATGTCCAGAGCACACTGAAATATATTATGTGGTTGAGCAAATATTTTGTCATTAATGCTGTCAGTCATTATGAAAGCAGCATCAGCATTTAATTCACCAGCAATCACAGGTCAATTGAATGGACAGGCTCATTATCTATAAACAGTATAGACCCCTCTCTGAATGAAGCATCTTCTGTATTTCTTACTTGTAGCCCAGGGGTACTGACTCTCATTGGAGATATCCATCTTAGATACAGGGTCTTACAGGTAATGATCCATTGGGGAATGGATGCAAAGTAGCTTTCCTCTAAAAGGTCAATGTTTTAAAGTTCTCTTATGAGTCAGAAATTTACTTTGGCACTAGCAAGGCATCTTTCTTCCTTCTGGAAGAGAGCTAATTGGCATATTTTTTTCTCATGAAGCATTGCCTGTGCAGCTCCACACCATAGTTGAATCTAGTACCCCACAGAGAAGGCATCTCATCTAACCAGTACCCTACTTTGTACTAATGAGGAGCAGGAACCCTGAAACAGCTGCCTGCAGATGGTTGAATGATTTGGCTGATGTTTCGAGGCACTGTGGGTCTGATATTGACTTACATGGTAGCCACATGCAACATAAATTATTTAAAAGTTAAAGGATAACTGTCATATTTTCATAAAAACTAACAATTTTAGCATGTGATACTCCTGCAGCAGCATTATGCATAAGGCACTCTTTAGTTTCTTCACTTACCACTGCTTTCCTTGAGTTTTCCCCTTAGTTACGGCTGTTTTGAATCCTACATTATGAGGATCTTCTAAAGATGGCTCCTCTGCCAGTTCTCTGAGGCCAAAACTGCATTTCCTCAGGACACATACAAACTACCTATAGCCAGCAGCTTCCTGCCAGCCAATCAGATTGGATTACTGAGAGACACGCCTCCTCACTCTGAAGCCAAATGCAGGCATGCAGTGTGAAGGACCGCCCCTCTGTCTTCCTAGCCGGAGACAGATGAGCCATAGCAACGGTCTTTTAAGGGATCAGTGGAAAGGGACAGGAAACATTAATAAAAGCTGTTATTATAAGGTAATTACAGATCTTTTGGCAATCATTGACAGACTAACTCAGGTATACATGCCTAGCTCTAATAAACTAGCAAATAAAATAAAAATGACAATTATCCTTTAAAGAAGTCCTTTAATATAAAAGGCCTTATTTTAAAAGAGTTTTCTAATCCTATTATAATGCTATTGGCATATATCATATAAGCAGCGCTTATGACCCCCCCCCCCTTCTATGAGTTACCGTAAGTATTAGTGGAATATGTATGCATTACACAAAATACCCTTCACTTGAATGTCTGCTGTGAAATACTATATTTTTCCTGTGGCATATACATAACATTTGGGAGTTTCAGGTGGCAAGCTAAAGTTGACCGCCCAAACAGCTTTATTCCTAAAAGGTTTTTTCTTGGTGAGGTAACCACTTCAAAAGTAACCATTTAAGTGGTCCTCTATTCTATTTTTTTATATAATGGACATTTTTTCTGTACACAAAGCAAAAAGCTATCGAGAGAGAGAGAGAGAGAGAAAAAGAGAGCAATATCAAAGGGTTTCTCTGGGAATTAAGAAAATGAAAATACATAACGCATAACGCAATTTTCACATTTTTTTTAAACTTTAGAGATAGCAATGCACTGTACACATTGAAAATAAAGGCTTTGTAGTCACCAATCAATAATGAATTGCAAATCAGTCATATCAAACAGTAATCGTCCATTCTAACAATTGCCATACCGTGAATTTGTTTTTAAATCATTTTAATGGTGTCTTAGAAACTATGTAGTTGGCATTTTCTAGTGATTTCATATACTAAAAAAACCTCTTACAGTACTTATGTATTTTCTGCCGCCATATTCTGCAGCACTTTACCGGGACTGTCATCGCTCAATCCCTGTCCACAGGGGACTAACAATCTCATTTCTATATCTTAAACACAAACACATACACTAGTGGCAATTTGTACTGGGAGCAATGTGTCTACTGTATCTGCATGTCTTTTGGAGTTTGCCAGGGAATGCATGCGAACATAGAGACAGACTCCATGTAGATGTTGGTTCATATTTCAGAGCAAATATATTGTTGCAGAAATGTACAGATTGCTGGAATTAATAGTCTGAAATTTAGCAAACTTTACCCGTTTGCTATCGGTCTCTTAGTACCATATCTCTGGAAATGATGGCGTGTTAATTTCTACCAGATCATTGTGCTGGTGCTAAGTAAGGGAGTTTATGGAGCGGACATGGTACATATTCCTCTTGCTAATTGCATCGCTCTGAATTGCTGAATCATCTCTCTCTCTCTCTCTTTTACTCACTTTAATTATACAGCTCACTGTAAAGTTTAGAAATGTATATTCAGAATTGAAAATGTTACCTTATATAAGATCACAGCAGTATAGAGCACTGAGAAGATGATCATTTTCTTGATGTATTTCTCAGAAGACATGCTCGCTGAAAAATAAGCCTAAGATAAAGAGCAACGTTTATTACTATTTCGCCCCATAAACAGAATTGCTAATGCATTTTATAATCCCATAGATTTAAGACAGATAATAAAGAGCATACGTTTCACATCTTCTAAAGCAGCTGGAATATTGATTTATTCTGGAGGCAATATGGAGTTCAAATTTACCTTTAGATTGCTTTGCACAGAATTAGAAGCCACATGAACAGAGTATTTATGCTATAATGATGGTACATTCAGATGCAGCAGAGTTGAATTTGTCAATGTTGCAGAGTCTCATTTGGCACAACTTGTGCAAAAATCAAGCTATGTCTCAGAGTCCACAATTAATGCTCTATTTGTTCAAATTACATGTCCTGCTGTATTAAATTTCTAAGCATTTAAATTCATTTGTATTGAAAGCAGGAGAGAACGCTAACTGATTCATTACTTTCTTATATGAACCCCTTAATGCATTATGCCGTGCATATACGGCTGGGGATGCTGTGCCAGATCGCATTCCACCGTACATGCACGGCATTCATTTAAATGCTCCCCGGCCAAGATCATGCGCCTGAAGCTCCGCTTACTCCACTGTGTCGGTGACCGAACAACTCCCGCTTGACAGCCAGAGACCAATCAGCTGTGGTCCCAGCCTCAGATCACTGCGATACGTCTGTTCCTCGCTGAAGACGAATCAAAATGCATTTAGGTTGTATTTAAGCGATCGTGTGCCCGAAACTCCACTTACCCGCTGTGTCCATGACCAAACATCTCCCGCTTGCCGGCCAGGGACCAATCAGCTGTGGTACCTGCTGCAGATCACTGTGATTGGTCTCTTCCTCCCTGTCAGCGATCATGCGCATGTGCACACATCTCCTCCTGTAGTCCCATCCAGCTATCATTGTGATTGGTCCATTCCTGACAGTGGACCAATCACAATGAATTATATAACAGAAAGCCATCTCTCAGCTTTGATCCTCTCATTTCTGTGAGGGAATGTATTGAAGCCAGAGCCAGAGACCTGTAAAAAACAAAACAAAGTGCCCCATCATCACCCCTCATTTGTCCCTACTACAGTATATGACCTGTCACTATGTTCTGTCAGTTACCAATAGTGACAGTACATCAGCACCCCCAATTACCCTTCAATAAACCCCCCAGTCCCTGTCATCCATATCAATGACTTGTTCCGGTCAGTAACCTGTCAGAAAGCTTTTTGTCTTAGCATTAGGAATTCATTAGGGTTAGTTAGGGATTTATGAGGGTTAGAGCTCTAGTTTTAGGGTAAGTTGGACTAATATTTAGGGTCCATTCACACGTCCGCAAGTGTTTTGCAGTCCGCAAGTTGCGGATCCACAAAACACGGACACCGGCCATGTGCGTTCCGCATTTTGCGGACCGCACATGGCTGACACTTTAATAGAAATGCCTTTTCTTGTCCGTGTCTGCAGACAAGAATAGAACATGTTCTATTTTTTGCGGAATGGAAGGGCGGATGCGGACAGCTGTCCACATCTTTTCCAGCCCTATTGAAAATCAATAGGTCCGGATCCGTTCCGCAACGTTGCGGAACGGATCCGGATCCATTTTGTGGACGAGTGAATAGACCCTTATTGTAAAAAGAAAAAAAAAAATATGAAAAAATTATTATTGGGAACCTCAGTACATGTCTCTGATTATAAATACTCTGCATTTCAAACCCCCCCCCCAATACCTCAAAACCTATACTATCTTCTATCTGTGACCAGTCCTTGTCACTGATTTTACCAGCAGTGACAAATTTCTGTCACCAGTGACTGATATAAAGCTCCACTGCTTTTGGAGCCCTTTTTTCTATTTTTTCTGAATAAAAAAAAATATTTGGGGTTCATTTAGCATATTGGGGAGAAAGCGTGTTTGGGTCCTTATCTTAGTATTAGGAATTCATCAGGGTTAGCACTCTATTTTTAGGATAAAAAAATAAAATAAAATATTTCCTAGTTAGTATTAGTTGTTAAAGTTACAAAATGTCTCAACGGGTGTACAGCGCTGAGGAGGCTTATGCCATACTAGCCTCAGAGTCTGACTCTGACAGTGGAGAAGAAGAACCTTTTCTTACGTATACCTCTTCTTCTGATTCATCAATTGACAAACCCTCTCACAGACGCACTAGAGTTAGCAGCGAATCAGCCTTTACAAATGACCCCAGCTGGACTTCTGCAAATAACTTTGCACCTCGGGTGCCGGACTTTACGGCCACTACAGGCATTCATGTGAACACTGAGGAAGCTGATTTTTTCCACCTTTTTTTTCTGATGAATTGATAGGCATGATGGTGAAGCAAGCTAATCTTTATGCCAGGCATGGCCAACCTGAGGCTCTCAAGCTGTTGCAAAACTACAACTACCAGCATGCTCAGACTGCCTACAGCTATCAGCCTGCAGCAGGGCATGGTGGGAGTTGTAGTTTTACAACAGCTGGAGAGCCACAGGTTGGCCATGCCTGCTTTATGCCAATCAATTTTTAGCTTCCCACCCCAATTCATACTATGCAAGACCCCTTCAGTGCACTCCCACGACCCCTATGGAAATTTTGGGGTCTAATACTTAATATAGGGATAGTTAAAAAAAAAACATCACTACGGTCATATTGGAGTAATGACCTTTTACATCACACACCAATATACTGCACCATTATGCCCAGGGACCGATTCAAAGTTCTCCTGAGATTTCTACATTGTAACAATAATGCAGATTGTCCACCCCCTAATGATCCTGGATATGATCGTTTATACAACATCTGGCCCATTATAGATTATTATAATCTCAAGTGTTCCCAGGTATCGACCACCCAAAAGCATCTGTCCATTGATGAATCCCTTGTGCACTTCAAAGGCAGACTGCATTTTTGCCAATACCTGCCCAACAACAAACGGGCTAGATATGGCATCAAAATCTACAAATTATGTGAAAGCCAAAGTGGCTATACACTGCGTGCAGAATTATTAGGCAAATGAGTATTTTGACCACATCATCCTCTTTATGCATGTTGTCTTACTCCAAGCTGTATAGGCTCGAAAGCCTACTACCAATTAAGCATATTAGGTGATGTGCATCTCTGTAATGAGAAGGGGTGTGGTCTAATGACATAAACACCCTATATTAGGTGTGCATAATTATTAGGCAACTTCCTTTCCTTTGGCAAAATGTGTCAAAAGAAGGACTTGACAGGCTCAGAAAAGTCAAAAATAGTGAGATATCTTGCAGAGGGATGCAGCACTCTTAAAATTGCAAAGCTTCTGAAGCGTGATCATCGAACAATCAAGCGTTTCATTCAAAATAGTCAACAGGGTCGCAAGAAGCGTGTGGAAAAACCAAGGCGCAAAATAACTGCCCATGAACTGAGAAAAGTCAAGCGTGCAGCTGCCAAGATGCCACTTGCCACCAGTTTGGCCATATTTCAGAGCTGCAACATCACTGAAGTGCCCAAAAGCACAAGGTGTGCAATACTCAGAGACATGGCCAAGGTAAGAAAGGCTGAAAGACGACTACCACTGAACAAGACACACAAACTGAAACGTCAAGACTGGGCCAAGAATTATCTCAAGACTGATTTTTCTAAGGTTTTATGGACTGATGAAATGAGAGTGAGTCTTGATGGGCCAGATGGATGGGCCCGTGGCTGGATTGGTAAAGGGCAGAGAGCTCCAGTCCGACTCAGACGTCAGCAAGGTGGAGGTGGAGTACTGGTTTGGGCTGGTATCATCAAAGATGAGCTTGTGGGGCCTTTTCGGGTTGAGGATGGAGTCAAGCTCAACTCCCAGTCCTACTGCCAGTTTCTGGAAGACACCTTCTTCAAGCAGTGGTACAAGAAGAAGTCTGCATCCTTCAAGAAAAACATGATTTTCATGCAGGACAATGCTCCATCACACGCGTCCAAGTACTCCACAGCGTGGCTGGCAAGAAAGGGTATAAAAGAAGAAAATCTAATGACATGGCCTCCTTGTTCACCTGATCTGAACCCCATTGAGAACCTGTGGTCCATCATCAAATGTGAGATTTACAAGGAGGGAAAACAGTACACCTCTCTGAACAGTGTCTGGGAGGCTGTGGTTGCTGCTGCCCGCATTGTTGATGGTGAACAGATCAAAACACTGACAGAATAAATGGATGGCAGGCTTTTGAGTGTCCTTGCAAAGAAAGGTGGCTATATTGGTCACTGATTTGTTTTTGTTTTGTTTTTGAATGTCAGAAATGTATATTTGTGAATGTTGAGGTGTTATATTGGTTTCACTGGTAAAAATAAATAATTGAAATGGGTATATATTTGTTTTTTGTTAAGTTGCCTAATAATTATGCACAGTAATAGTCACCTGCACACACAGATATCCCCCTAAAATAGCTAAAACTAAAAACAAACTAAAAACTACTTCCAAAAATATTCAGCTTTGATATTAATGAGTTTTTTGGGTTCATTGAGAACATGGTTGTTGTTCAATAATAAAATTAATCCTCAAAAATACAACTTGCCTAATAATTCTGCACTCCCTGTACACATACATTCTGAGTTTACAAGGGAAAAGATTCCAAAATCGAACCCCCAAAGTGCCCCCTGTCCTTGGAATAGCAGGCAAAATAGTATGGTACTTGATTCACCCCCTGCTAGGTCAAGGGTACAACTTGTACCTTGACAACTTTTACACAAGTGTCCCACTACTGAAATGCCTGTTTTCCAGAGACACTGTTGCATGCGGAACTAATGAAACCAAAAACATCTGCCTAAAAATGTTATAGACTAAAGAATAAAAGTGAGGGAAAGCAGGGAAGTTTGCAGTGATAACATGATGCTTGTTAAGTACAAAGACAAATGTGATGTCTTGGTACTTACTACCATCCATGCTGACAGATCCACCCCTATACCAGTTCGTGGATCCACAGAATCAGTCCCCAAACCTGTGTACATGCAGGACTATAATACGTTTATGGGAGGGGTGGATCTGTCAGACCAGGTACTGCAACCATACACTGCCGTCCACAAAACACGGGCATGGTATAAAAAAAATTGGCATTGCACCTGACGCAAATATCCCTCTATAATGCTTTTGTAATATACAAAAGTGCAGGAAACAAAAGAAAATTCCTGCACTTTCAAGAAAAAGTAATAAAGACCTTTTTATTTGGGGAACAGGAAGGGGAAGGGAGCAGGGACTCTGGAAGTGAGATTAGAATAATACGAGGACAGCATTTCCCTGGGGTAGTTCCCCACGGAGACTTGGAGAAGGCCACATATGGTATGCTCCAGAAATGGAATCAGGAAAGACACAATTCATCATTGTGAGACGTGCCCCTCAAAGCTGGGTCTTTGCATAAAAGATTGTTTTAGAATCTACCACACCTCTGTTGACTTTAACTAAACCCCCTTGGATCATTTTATGAAACACCCCCTTGAAACTGTATGCTGGTAAAAATTCTAATTCCCCTTTTCTCCACATTTCAATTGGCATTCTAATAAAACCCATAACAAAGCTAAAAATTCTCATTACAACCCTAGATAAATACCTTGACGGGTGTTGTTTTACAAAAGGGGACTAGAACTTTGTATGTTCTGGTAACTCAGAGCCTCTGACAATATACAACATATTTCTTTGATATAATTTGAGACCCTTGTTTCTTTTAGCTGCTATATTTAGCGACTATGTCCTACCATATAAAGCTTTTACATCAATATTAGGGTTCTTGCGGGTATCGAAATATTGATACCCAATCAATACTTTTGTCCCGGTATCGATACGATACCGAGATTTGACATTTATTGATACTAGGCTGCCCTACTGCGCAGCCTAGCATCACAGAACATGAGCGCGCTGCTGTCAGCACGCTCATGTTCCCTCAGCAGCACAGGGGAGCAGGAGTCAGTCTCTCCCTCCCCCCTGTGCCGCCGCTGCTGCCAATAAGAAGAGAGACGGGAGAAGGAGGGGCGGGCGCACTGCGCCACCAATGATAGTAGAGGACCTTTCATGGGTCCAAACACTGTAAACTAACTGTCAGGATATGTAGAGCGGCGCCCCACTGAACTTATTATTATTCCTGGACGCCGCTCCGTTCGCCCGCTGTGGCCCCTGGTATATTCTCCAGCTCTGTATGCTAATTGCTAGCATCGGAGCAATGGGGAGGAGACTGCCCTTTTTCTCAATGGGAGATCCAATCAAAGCGCAGAGTGTCACAGCCAGGGGAAAAAAAACAACTCACCTTCTCCCTGGCTGTGACGCTCTGCGCTTTAATTGGACAACGCCCATTGAGAAAAAGGGCAGTCTCCTCCCTATTGCTCCGATGCTAGCAATTAGCATACAGAGTGGGAGAATATACCGGGGGCCACAGCGGGCGAATGGAGCGGCACCCAGGAATAATAGTAAGTTCAGTGAGATCCCTGGGCGCTGCTCTACATATCCTGATAATTAGTTTACAATGTTTGGACCCATGAAAGGTCCTCTTTAACCTTTAATGCAGAATCACATAGCCGGCACCCTGCCTCTGGCAGGGAGCTGCGATCAGTGGCAGTTAACGACGGCACCTGAGGGGTTAACTGCTGCTGATCTGCTGCCGGCACCCGCCTCCTGTATTAAAGGTTAATTATCATTGGTGGCACAGTGTGCCCGCCCCCCCTCCCCAGTATCAAAATCATTGGTGGCGCAGTGCGCCCCCCCCCAGTATTAAAAATATTGGTGGCGCAGTGCACCCCCCAGTATTAAAAACATTGGTAGCGCAGTGTGCCCCCCCCCCAGTATTAAAATCTTTGGTGGCAGTGGCCACAGGGTCCCCTCACCTTCTCATTGGTGGCAGTGGCAGTTCTAATCGGAACCCTAGCAGTGTAATCGTGGGGCTCCGATCGATTAGGGTGAATAGGATCTTACACTCTCCCTGCTGCCCTGTGCATAGTGCACACAGCAGCAGGGAGATTACCATGGCAGCGGCTACTGAAGCCCTGACTGCATTGGTAATCTCCCTGCTGCTGTGTGCACTATGCACAGGGCAGTAGGGAGAGTGTAAGATCCTATTCACCCTAATAGAGCTCTATTAGGGTGAATAGGACAAGTGATTAAAAGATCCCAGGTTCTAGCCCCTAAGGGGGTAAATAGTTAATTAAATAAAAAGTTTAAAAAAAAAAATGTAAAAAAAAACCCACCAAAATATTATGTATAAATTACCCCCTTTCCCCATTTTACATATAAAATATATAAACAATAAATAAATATATCACATATCGCCACATCCAAATAGTCCAAACTATTAAAATATTTTAAAAATCTCCTATGCGGTGAACGCCAGAACAGAAAAAAAAACTGCATGATTCGCCATTTTTTTAAATGCAGAATGCACGTGGCTTTTTTTTGTGTTTTTTTTTTTGTGTGGTATCGAATGGTATCGAGTATCGCAATACTTTTTTATGGTATCGAAATCAAATCTAAATTTTGGTATCGCAACAACCCTAATATATATATATATGAGTTTCACAGCACCCCACTCCCTTGACAGTGACCTCCTCAGGGGCCCACCCCCTTAACAGTGACCTCCACAGTACCCAGTTGCCTTAACAGTGACCTCACAGTACCCTGCTGCCTTAACAGTGACCTCCACAGCAGTGGCCCTGCCCTCTTAACAGTAACCTCCACAGTGACCGCCCCTTTAACAGTGACCTTCACAGCAAACTGCCCCCTTAACAGTAACATCCACAGTGAACGCCTCTTTAACAGTGACCTCCACAGCGCCCTGCCCCTTTAATGCTAGGGCTACACGACAACATGTGTCGCACGATATTTTGTCTCAACAATTTTTATAATGATGGGCTATGGTGTCGTACTCCGACATGTGACATGCTGCGACTGCGACACAACAGTTGCAAAAAATCCATCCAAGATGGATTTTTCTACGACTGTCATGTCACTGCATGTCACATGTCGCAGTGCAACACCACAGACTATCATTATAAAAATTGTCCTGCGACATATATAGCAGTGTAGTTGTGCCCTATGTGTCGTGAGACTTATTGTCGCGCGACACATGTCATCTTGTAGCCTTAGCCTAAAGCTGACCTACAGCAGTGAAGAAAAATGGCTGGGTTGCTATGGAAACATGGAGTAAAACTGTGTGTATGTGGAGACTAAGGACCTGGAGGCTTCTATTGGCTGATAAGGGTCATGTGACCGTGTGTATGGCAGTTGGAATATGAAGAGAAAGACTTGCAGGCTTGTATTAGCTAATGCAGGTCATTTTTTGGGAATATCTCAGGAACAGTACGTCCTAGAGAGCTGTAACCCCCACAAGATATCTTTCCAGGTAGCAAGGGATGTGCATACCAAGTTTCATTTAAAATTATGGTTGCGTTTTTGAGTGATCGCGGAACATACATACATATATACGTCCTTTAAATATATATATATATATATATATATATATATACAGTATATAATTTGTTGGATACCGAATACATAAGCTGTTGCTTATCAGTACACTGAACTTTACAATGTGCACATACAGCAGTCAATGACCACATGTGAAGTGTTACCATATTCAGGAGAAAATGGGTAACAAATTGTGTGGGTAATTTACTCTGTTACCCCTTGTGAAAATGAATAATGAGGGCCTAAAGCGACATTTTCTTGTAAAAAATAAAAATTTTCATTTTCACGGCCAAATATTTCTAAATTCTAACAATCCCTTTTTTGGTTAAAGTGCTCGCTAAACACCTTGAAAAATTCCTTGGAGGGTGTAGATTCCAAAATGGGGTCACTTCTTGGGGTGTTTCTGTACACTGCAGAATAAGGGTAATAGATATTGAGTTTAGTTTGGCTGTTAACCCTTGTTGTGTTACAGGAAAAAATTTATTAAAATGGAAAATCAAAAATTTAATCTCCATTTTCCTTGTGGAACACCTAAAGGGTTAACAAAGTTTGCAAAATCAGTTTTGAATAACTTGAGGGGTGTAGTTTCTAAAATGGGGTCATTTTTGGGTGGTTTCTACTATGTAAGGCCTCTTTCACATGAATGTGTGCACTCCGTGGTGGTATTGCGGACTGCATTTGCCGATCCGCAATACACGGGCACCGTTCTGTGTGCATTCCGCATCACGGATGTGGACCCATTCACTTCAATGGGTCCGCAAATCCGGAAATGAGGAAGGGTGCGGAACGGCAGCACGGAACTGAATCCTACAGAAGCACTACTGAGTACTTCCGTGGGGTTTCCTCCCGTACTTCCGTTCCGCAAAAAGATAGAACATGTCCTATCTTTTTGCGGAACGGCCGGATCGCGGACCCATTAAAGTGAATGGGTCCTCAATCCACTGCTGCTGCCTCACTGTGGGTGTTCGTGCGTTGCGGCCCACAATTTGCAGGCCGCAGCACGGCCACGGGGCGCACACGTTCGTGTGCAAGAGGCCTAAGGCCCACAAAGTGACTTCATAACTGAACTGGTCATTAAAAAAGTGGGTTTAGAAATTTTCTTAAAAAATGTAAGAATTGCTTCTAAAATTCTAAGCCTTCTAATGTCCTAAAGAATTAAAATGACATTTTCAAAATGATGCCAACATAAAGTAGACATATGGAAAATGTAAAGTAATAACTATTTTGTAAGTTATCACTATCTGCCTTAAAAGCAGAGAAATAAAAATTTTAAAAATTACACATTTTTCCAAATCTTCTGTACATTTTTGGATTTTCTTTATAAGTAAAGGTGATACATATTGACTCAAATTTACCGCTAACATGAAGTACAATGTGTCACAAGAAAACAATCTCAGAATGGCTTGGATAAGTAAAAGCGTTCCAAAGTTATTACTACATAAAGTGACACATGTCAGATTTGCAAAAATCAGTCTGGTCACGTAAATGCAAAATGGCCCGGTCATTAAGGGGTTAATACTGAACTACATTTCCCAGCATGCCCTGTAAACAAAATAAGAAAAAAAACACACACACACATTGTCATAGAACCCACCTTCAAAAGGGATTGTGGCAAGCTTATTTCTTTATACACAGGATAGGTGACAACTATCTGATCAGTTGGGGTCCGACTGCTGGGACCCACACTATTCCAGTGAATAGTTGTCCTGTTCCCTAATAAGGTCGAGCCTATGCACTGCTGCTCCAATCATTCTCTATTGGACTGCCAGAGATAGGTGACAGTAAAAGGAATGAAAACATAATAACTTGCTTATTGAGATTGCCAGGGAAATGTGGAAAAATACATTTTGGGTGGATTAAGTGATAGACAGTATGGGCCAGATTTATCATTAGCTCAGGTCAGAATAATGGAGTGAAAAAGTCCCAAAAAAAGTCCCAAACGCTAAAACTGCGCACAAATTTGCGACTTTTTTCTGCTCTGCACTATGCTCGCCTTTTATGTAAATGAATCTCTAGACAGATTTACTATTGGGACTATTTAAAAAGTCGCAAAAAAGATGCAATTTCACTCCAGTGAGGACCATGCTTATCTTATGAGACTTTTTAATAGAACATGCGACTTTTTCGTAAAGACGTGCGACTTTTGTAAAGCTGCTTACTGACGGATAAACTGCTACCGTCAAACCACATTTATTACAGTCTTAAAGGGCCGATCATAAATCTGACTTGGCTAAAACTGACTTTAGCCATATGTGAAAGTGGAGTGAGCTGTCAGAGTAATGATAAATCTGGCCCTATGCCTCTAAGCCTTTGTAGCTAGTAAGTGGGACAGTTAGAGATCTGTCTACTGTTCTATCAATGCCAGCAATACAGATTAATGTCAAATATACAGCACCTGAACAATTAAGGCTACTTTCACACTAGCGTTCGGAGCGGATCCGTCTGATGTTTCATCAGACGGATCCGCTCCGATAATGCAGACGTTCGCATCCGTTCAGAACGGATGCGTCTGCATTAAAACTTAGAAAATTTTCTAAGTCTGAAAGTAGCCTGAGCGGATCCGTTCAGACTTTACATTGAAAGTCAATGGGGAACGGATTCGCTTGAAGATTGAGCCATATAGTGTCATCTTCAAGCGGATCCGTCCCCATTGACTTCCATTATAAGTCTGGACGGATCCGCTCGCCTCCGCACGGCCAGGCGGACACCCAAACGCTGCAAGCAGCGTTCGGGTGTCCGCTCACTGAGCGGAGCAGAGGCTGAACGCTGGCAGGCGGATGCATTCTCAGTGGATCCGCCTCCACTAAGAATGCATTGGGGCCAGACGGATGCGTTCGGGGCCGCTCGTGAGCCCCTTCAAACGGAGCGCACGAGCGGAGCCCTGAACGCTAGTGTGAAAGTAGCCTAACTTTGCAACAGTCACACAGCAGGACCACATAGCATACAGGTAAATCATTAGTAAGAATTCAGGCCTAAGGCATTGAAGGTTATTGTGTGCATCTCTGCTGGTCTTAAGCAGTGAGGGGGTTAATGTAAAAATTACTGGAGGTCTAGTGCAGTTAAGGGGTTGCTGTCAGTATCCCTGGTGGTCTAGGGTAGGGAAAAGCGTTAATGTCAACATCCCTGGTGGTGTAGGACTGTGAAGGGGTTAGTGTCACTATCTCTGGTAGTTTAGAGTAGTGAAAAGCGTTAGTGTCAACATCCCTGGTGGTGTAGGGCAGTGAAAAAGTTAATGTCAGTACCTGATGGTCTAAGCACAGGGATCAGAAACCTCTGGCACTCCAGACATTGTGAAACTACAACTCCCAGTATGCTCCATTCACTTCTGTGGGAGTCCTAAGACTAGCCAAACAAGTATGCATGCTGGGAGTTGTAGTTTCACAACAGCTGGAGTGCCGGAGGTTGCTGACCCCCAGTCTAGCACATTGAGAGGGTTAATGGCAGTATATTTGGTGGTATAGGGTAGTGAAGAATAACTTAGAAAGGTGATATACATCAAGCAGGATTCACAATCTCTAACACCTGAGCTTTTTTGCCAGGGCTGCACAGAGACTTTTTGTAGAGCTGCTGTAAGTAATAATATAAAGGCAGACTAGATGGACCATATGGCCCTTTTTTGCTGTCAGACTTCTATGTTCTTATGACTTTAATTACTGAGTGGCAGCTGCAGATTATATATTGCGGGATGTGTTTCTTTGGACTGCAGCTGTAACTGATAAATGTTAAAATCAATCAGCAATGCTACAAAAAGTCTTTGTGCAGATCAGACCTTAAGGGTTATGGACACCTCCACATCACATTTTTGGGGATTTTCATCTGTGGACATTTTGTAATTGTTTTTAATTAAACATTCTCAACCATTTGTCTTCAGCAGCCACCATGTGTTTACACACGTTGCAAACTGCTAAGAGCGAAATCCATCAGATGGGCTATATGACAACTTACTCTGTAGCCCTTATCTCTTGTCTCCTGCAGCATCTTTGAAGATGACATCTTTACAACCAAATTAAAAAAAACTCAAATAAAAATATGTCAGTTTAATAAAAGATTGTTCAGGAGAAAAATATTGCTGCGGCGACTGCATAAAACGACTTAAATTACTTATCACGTTATGCAAAAGAAACCTTTCAACTCTGCTACATCTGTATCTCTGAGCAAAGCAAATTATTGCATACATTGTATACATTTGTTATCCTTAAATTCATGCATGAAGCAAATCTGTAGTTTAGAGTTAAAGGGGTTATCCAAACTATAAAACATGCCCCCCAATGCACGGGACCCTCATATAGGTTATAGTTACCCCACAGGCAGCGACAGAGATAAGCCTCCCTAGCCTCACCCGCGATGCTAAGGAGGCTTGTCCCGCCGCGGCCTGCTATTGGCTGTTCCGACTTCCACCATCGGCGCCCCACCCCTCCCCCTGCCGGATGTTTTGATCTGTGCGATACAGATATGCAGCGGCAGCTGTGCGGGGATCAGGAGCAACATGGGTGCAAGGGAATGTGGTAAGTATAACCTATATGAGGGGCCCGGGCATTGGGGCGTATGTTTTATAGTTTGGATAAACCCTTTAATCTACAGACTACAGTGCATAAATATATTCAGAAACATTGTAAGCATATTTTCAAATAAAAAGGTTACATATGTGATAAAGTGTGCAGTATTTCTATTTAAAGGGGTTCTCTGGTTCCATAATTAAAGTTTGCCACAAGCCATATAGGAGACACAGCAAACACAAGAGATAAGACCAAAGTTGAACTTTCCGGCCTAAATGCAAAGCACTATGTGTGGTGGTGTGTGCACTGCCCTTCACCCTGAACACATCATCCCCGCCATGAAACATGGTTGATGGGAAGATGAAGGAGTTAAATACAGGGCAATCCTGGAGGAAAACCTGCTAGAGGATGCAAAAGACTTAAGACTGATGCAAAGGTTCACCTTCCAGCAGCGAGAGCTACAATGGAATAATTTAGATTAAAGTCCACACCTAAATCCCATTGAGAATATGTAGCAAGACTTAAAAATTGTTGTTCACAGACGTTCTCGTTGCAATCTTACTGATCCTGAGCTATTTTGCAAAGAATATCGGGCAAAACCTTTAGCCCCTAGATGTGCAAAGCTGATAGAGACATACCCCAAAAGACTTGCAGATGTGGTAAATTCAATTCATTGGCCATGAGGCGGAAAGAACTGCCTGCATATCTCAGAGATAGGATTATGTAGAAGCCCAGTTCTAGGAAACCATACCAAAAATTTCTGTTGCATTGAAAGTTCCCTAGAGCACAGAGGCCTCCACAATTTTTAAATGGAAGAAGTTTGGAAGAGCCTTGGTTAGAAAGGTGACCAAGAACCTAATGGTCACTCTGGCTGATCTCCAAAGATCCTGTAAGCAGATAGGAAGGTCAACCATTACTGCAGTATTCTACTAATCTGGGCTTTATAACAGAATGTTCAGAAAAAAACTACCTAAAGGAATATCAGACTGTTAGAGATTTTCTAGTCTGATGAAACCAAGATTGAACTTTTTGGCTTCAATTCTAAGCATCATGGGCCTCAGATGTGCTATGGGCCTCAGACTGGCTGAAGGTTCACCTTCTAACAAGAGAATGACCCTAAGCACGCAGCCAAGACAACACGGGAGTGACTTAGCGACAACTCTGTGAATGTCTGTGATTGGCCCAGCCAGAGTCCATACTTGAACCCAATCCAACATCTCTTGAGATACCTGGAAATGGCTATCCACCAAATGTCCCTATCAAACCAGATAAGAGCTTAAGGATCTGCAGAAAAGAGTGGCTAAAAATTTCTAAATTCAGTTGTGCAAACCTTGTGGCATCATACCCAAGGAGATTGGAGACTGTAATCACTGCCAAAAGTGCTTCTTACATCAATGCAATATTTTAGTTTTTCTTTTTCAATAAATTAGCACAAATTTCTAACATCTATCCAATCTATCCAGATAGATCTATCCAATCTATCCAGATCCATATGTAGCAGTATACAGTCCATTTTTGTGTCCATTACTTTACAAAGTTTTGTATCGTCAGGACAAATTAATATTTTAAAGGTTAACCCCTCTACAAGATCATTGATAAATATAATGAAAAGAATAGGGCCTCTGAGGTACCCCACTAATAACGGCGAACCAGAATATTTACCGGTAAAAACCACCCTCTGTTTACAAATGTTTAATTCACACACTTGATAGTACCGATTTAAGTGCACAGACTGCTCCAATAGACATAGTGTATTTTTTGACCATATCTTAGTTAAAAAATAAGAGCTTTTTTTTTACATATTTTCCTCGGTATCTGGGTTACTACTTATAGCACATGGTGCATTTTGTACATTGTATTTTGTCTTCATATGAAATGATGGACAGTACAAATATTATATAAACCAGTAGTTTACATACAAATAATATCACTGACCATTACATACAATGTAATCTGCAGGCTTTAAGTTTAAGTAGGTGGGGACTTCACCATAACCACTACAAGTTATCATCAATCTAAGGCTCAACTGAAGATATCTCCATTCTGTTGCCTGGGTATCCAGCTTGAATACTGCCTGGAAGATATAAAAAAAATGTCATAGGTGTGCACAAGGGCATTTACAAGAATATAAAAAAGGGTTTGTTTTTTTCCAGAAATAGTGCCACTCTTGAGTTAAGTATTTCACATAATGGGGTGCCACGGCAATTCCATATAGAACAGGAGAGACTGACCCAATTATGGTTACATCAATGCAACATCATTTATAAAATGTAAATTAATGAAAGTTGTGCTTTATTATAGGGTGAAATAAGGTACTCTAGTTGCCCTATGGCAAATTGTACGGCATTCAATGTGATTCTAGACACAGCCCATGGGCAAGGGTGGTGCTGTTTTTTACTTAAAAAAAAAAAATCTCATACAAGCTCTTTAAAGAGTCATGCAATAGCTAAAGAAAGTTGGTAACTTACCATGTTGTTTTGTTTTAATGTTTCTTTCATTGAAGGTATCTCACTATAACTGGTAAAGAACATCAGAAAACTTAGGATAAAATCCATGATCTGCAAAGCCAAAAATGGCATAACAAACCTTCCTTGATTCTAGAATATAGAAAAATAAGTATATAAGTTATAAGTATATAAAAAAATGTAAAGTGAACAAAAGTCGAATAATGACATAGCCACTTTTCTCTTTTCACTTACAGGTGCATTCATCATTTTTTACATGCTGGTATACATGGTGCTAAAATGTTCTATAAATGTAAATCCAGGTGTTAAAAAAGAATGAGCTATGAATGCAATATAAAAGGAATAGGTTTTCACTACAGGATGTGAAGCTGCCATTCAGGATCAGGATAAAATATGGACATTGTTAAAGAAGACTGAAATTTATTAAAAAATGTAATACAGCACACATTGTGAACCCAGCACATCATAATGCATTACATACATATCATATAAATAGCCGAAACAAAAGGCACCATTCTGTAACTTAGTGAAAAGACCAAACAGTGGCTTAAGAAATTAAAATATACAATGATGCATTATATTACATATTTGCATCCCCTAAGCTCTAGGCTTATTCATCATTGACGCTAACATTATTTTATTACGTTTGGCTATACAGTATATCCTACTGAACATTCTTTACACCAGTGTTCATAAATCTACAGTATTGTATTGTGCATATAATGTAGGTGCAGCAGTGAAATCTCATTGACAAATCTGTTTTTCAAACTCTAGCTTGAAAAATCAAGCCCTTACACAGATCCATAGAAAGAAAAATAAAACAATTATTGGCCTTGGGATGAGTCTATGCAAAAAAAAATTGTAATAAAGTAAGTAAAGCAATAAAATTTAAAAAAAAACAACTATATATATACGGTATTGTTGTAATCGCAGTGAGCCAGAGAGTAAAGTTATCATGTTTATGCTGAAAAATTAATTTATAATGTAAAAACAGTGGCAGTATTGCTATTTTTTCTTATCCCCCCTCCAGAAAGAGTCAATAAAAGTTTATCAGTTAGTTATGTGTACCCCACAATGGTGCCATTAAAAGCTACAACTTAACTTAGAAACAAGCCCTAATGCAGCAATATTGAAGGAAAATTAAAAAAAGTTCTACATCTTGAGAAAAAAACAAGAAAAAAAAAACTTGTCTTCTTTTCTACGTGTGACAGTCACTCAAAGGGGTAACTGTTCAGTTGTGGCACCAGTTTATCAGGAATGTTCTGTACAATCCTAACTAACTCCCCAAATGTCAATAGTGACCGTGGCATCTGAGCAGTTAGACAAAGGGAGGAGGCTCCCTCTGCCCTCAAATTACCCCTTCCCCATGGCAAAATAATGGCGTGCCAATCAGTTGTCATGACAACATTCAGGGGCCATTTTAATTATCCTATTAATGAGGTTATGTCACCAGGATCAACCCTATCAACCCAGGCATACTGCCTGGTAGGGCTTATCAAGCTGATCAAAACAATGCATTTCTTTTGTCTGTATGCTAAACAGCTGCAGAGATATCTGCATTTCTATTCATATGCAAAATGGGAAGTTCGAGCACAAGGGGGCGGGGCTGAACCCTTTGAGCACTGCTTTGTAACACCCCCTGTGCTCTGAACTCTCCCCCTCCCCTTGATTGACAGGACTAGACATCAGCATGCTGGGGGCATACCTGTGTCCTTGCACCTACATATCATATACTCTATGTACTATAGCTTCACCACACTGAGATCTGCTCAGAAAGCTAATATACATATTACAGTTTTATTCACAAACACAGTATATGATTGTAAAGATACCAGTAATATGTGTTAGCTTATAAACATAAAAAAAAAAAACATCTTCTGTATGTGGGAAGGCTATAGCTTAGTGATAAATGCTTGGTTTTCAATGGAGAAACTTCAAGGTTTTTTCTTCCACAACTAACCCATAATGAAAGTCTATATCCTTACCATATTGAGAATAATGTTTTTAGGCTTAAAAAGCTAATAAATGTTACTGGTTTCTTTATAATCATATATTGTGTCTGTGAATAAGTCAGTAATAGGTTTTAGGTTTCTAAGGGAAAAAAAAACAGCATTTATTTATCTGAAATTTGTATTTCCTGTAGTCACAAATGGGTTAAAGTCCCCTAGGTAAAACTAGACAGAGATAGGTTCAGGGGCGGACATACCGCCTGTGCAGCTGGTTCAGCTGCACAGGGGCCCAGCAAGGGAGGGGGCACATCCCAGTGCAAGCAGAGGCGTTTATTTTTTATCTTATCATATTTTTCATTCCCTACCTCTGCCAACAGGGTAACCTGGGCACCTTGGTGTGGAGGTCGGGAGGTGGCAGAGTTTTTTTTCGGGGGTCTATCACAGAGGGGATATGATAGAAACTTTTAAATACATAAAGGGAATCAACTCGGTAAAGGAAGAGAGCATATTTAAAAGAAGAAAAACTACCACAAGAGGACACAGTTTTAAATTAGAGGGGCAAAGGTTTAAAAGTAATATAAGGAAGTATTACTTTACTGAGAGAGTAGTGGATGCATGGAATAGCCTTCCTGCAGAAGTGGTAGCTGCAAATACAGTGAAGGGGTTTAAGCATGCATGGGATAGGCATAAGGCCATCCTTCATATAAGATAGGGCCGGGGGCTATCCATAGTACTCAGTATATTGGGCAGACTAGATGGGCCAAATGGTTCTTATCTGCCGACACATTCTATGTTTCTATGTTTCTATGTCTAATTAGTACTTACTGCGAATCTGCTTCTGGTTTGTGTCTACACTCCATAGCTGAAGGGCTTTTGATGACATCATAGTCATGTGATATTTTCAGCAGTGGAAGTGGAGGTAGGACCTGTGATGAGGTCACCGTCATGTGACCAGTGCAGAAATAGGTTGCAGTGGAGACCTGTGATGCCATGGAAGGAATGTGAGTGTCAGAGACATGCTGGGACATGTGGTTATCCCCATTATGCCTCCTCCCTGCTTAGTGGGAGGGAAATATGTTATTTAACTGGGACTGTATGTTAGAGGGGCTGAGGGGAGGGATGTCAGTTACATAGGACTGTATGTTATAGAAGACTAGAAGAAAGATATGTTTTTTACATGGGGCTGTATGTTATAGAAGATTGGAGGGTAAGGAGTGATGTTATTTATATGGGACTATGTGTTGGAGGGGGTTGAAGGAGGGGATTTAAGTTATTTACATGGGACTGTATGTTATAGAGAACTGTAAGGAAGAGAAGTTATTTACATGGGACTGTAGGGAGAGGACTGGTGTTATTTACATGGGACTGGATATTCTAGAAGACTGGAGGGTAAGGAGTGATGTTATTTATATGGAACTATGTGTTGGAGGGGGTTGAAGGAGGGGATTTAAGTTATTTACATGGGACTGTATGTTATAGAGAACTGTAAGGAAGATACGTTATTTACATGGGACTGTAGGGAGAGGACTGGTGTTATTTACATGGGACTGCATGGTATACAAGACTGTAAGGAAGATAGGTTATTTACATGGGACTGTATCATATATCAGACTGGTGGGAGCTGACTGGTGTTATTTACATGGGACTGCATGGTATAGAAGACTGGAGGGAGAGGATGGGCATTATCATTTATGGGGGCACTACAGAGATGATTATAACTCCAGGGGTACGGCAGGAGGTATTATAATTACAGGGGGCACTGCAGGGAACATTATAAGTACTGTGGGCAGTGGTGGAGGGCATTACTACTACTGAGGGGCCTATAGAAATGCCTTATAGATTATAAGAAGTGCCCTATAGGGAGGCCTTATTAGTACTGAGGGAACTGTAGGGAGCCTTATCACCACTGGGGATACTATTTGGGGGTGGCTTCTGCCTGGCAGTGAGCCCGGTGATGTCACTGGCACCAATGGACATGCTTTAGTGCTGCTTTAGCCTGTAAAATTGCTAGGGCAGCGCTAAAGCCACCCATCAGTGCTGGTCTGTATTGGGCCCATGTTCATATATGGCTGCATTATTGAGAAAAATAATTAATATTTGAATATATGAATATATGCAAATGATCCTCTAGGAGCAACAGGGGCGTTACCATTACACCTAGAGGCTCTGCTGTCTATGCAACTGCTGCTCCCTGTCTACTTTGATAGGGCCTGGCAGTGAAAATGTCCGGGCCATGTTAAAGGGCAGAGGGCGCGGCAGTTACAGAGAGAGCGGAGCCTCTAGGTGTAACGGTAACGCCCCGTTTGTATATAATAAAACATCACTTTTCTCAGCAATGCGGGCACATAAGAACATGGGACCAACACAGATGCCTTCAGCTGCCAAGCGCACATGTAACAGCTCAGTCCTTTAATTGTCCAAGTGTATGAGGGAGTCCTGTGGGATAGATAGCTGAAGGCCTAGGGAGCATTTTACCATCAGCTATGGACTTCATTGGGGGGAGAAAGCTGGCACCAAAGTGCCTAGGGCAGCATCAAATCTAAATATGGACCTGGCTCCACAGCAGTAGCAGGATGTAGTGTCACACATCACACTGCTGGTCTGTGTATGAGAAGGAGCGGTGTGGCTGGGAATCTGCTGTGCTCCTCCTCCTACACAGATCAGCAGAGCAATGTGTAACACTGCATCCTGCTACTGCTGTCGAGCGCCAGCGGCTGAACTGTGATCATGAGGAACTAGGTGAGTATATTTTTTTACTTCCTGTGAAAGGGGCACATATCTGACCATTACTTCTGTGAGGGGGCACATATCTGGACATAACTACTATGTACTGGCACAAAGGCGGAATAATTACTATGTGGGGGCATTAAGGGGACTGGGTGTGTATAGTTATGCTTTGGGCAGAGCTAGAGGCGTGACCTAGTATGAAAAGAATATATATACATATTGTAAACATATTCACAAGAGGTTTTTTATTTGAACATATACGTTTATATTTGTATGTGTGATGGGGGGGGGGGGCAAGTACATTCTTTGCACAGGGGCCCTTTGCTGCCTGTGTCCGCCCCTGGATAGGTTATTAAGCAGTAATGATCATTCAATCATTCAATCAATTAACCAATCACTGTGAACCCTATAAAGCTGAACAGGAGGAAGGAGCCAGTGTATTTTTTAAAGCAATATTACATATGTTAAAGGGAGGAAAGCTGTGCAGCCTATGGACTGCAGGAAAGGAAAATTTCAGGTAAATTTTAATAAATTTTTATTTACTTTCCTGGACATTCTATGGCAGCACAGTCACGAATGGGACTTACAAAGCAGTGTGGGTGGGACAAAAGACTGCATTCAATATTTTACGGTAAATAGAGACCTATGGAGTGAGAAAGTCCAGCCTATAATTTCCCAACAAGACTGAAAAGGTTGACAATGTGGCAGTGTTGCAGATTTGATCCATTGGTATGTGCCCCAGTTCAGTGCAGGAGATGGCAGTGGAGCAGGTAGAATGACTAATGAAACTTGTAGAACTTCTCAGTAGATCCCCTGATTCAACGTTCTAGTTGTACTACGGTACTTGCTCTCTGACCCTTATTGGGACCCTGATGCTGAAGAAACAGGACCTCAAACTTTCTGAAGATATTCGACCTTTGGCTATATTAAGACAGTCCTTCTGACATCAAGGTGGTGCCATTCCTTCTTCTGACCTTGTGTATCTTAGATCTCTGAAATAAGGCCCCTTGTATGACAAATCTTGTAGATCACCAATATGCGTTGTAGAGGTGAAGACAACTATCAAAAAGATCTTGAAAATGATGAACCTGAGAGAAGAATCCTCTACTGATGTTTAATCAGTGCAGCTAACACTGTAGACAACCACAAAAAGCTGCAGGCAATGAAATGCTAGACTGCAACTATATCTTGATGATGGAGCATTCTAACATAGAATTAACAACCTCAATGTAGATCCTAGGTATAACAGGTTGTCCTGCAAGCTTCCACGCTGTGAGACGCAACCAGTGTAGATGAAGAAGACGCCTCTTCTGGAAGATAAGGCTCATCTTTTGTAACCGTCCTTCGATTGTGCCCACAAAAACAGCAACCATGCCATGCAAGGCGATCATAGGAGAATGGTTATAATGACTATGACTTCTGCCTGCTTCTCCAGACTCTTCCTGAGCACTATCCGAAGTAATGGAAGCTATGGAAATAGCTCAACTGATTGATAAATCTTTTTTTTTTCTTTTTTTCTCACTTCAGTATCCAAGAGAAGATTGTAGATTTGAGGCTCCACTCCTATGGATAAAGCTACCTGCAGCCTGTTTATTGATATAAACCATTTGGTAAATTAGTTTGACTGAAAAAGCATGTGATGGCTGTGAGGGTAATGTTTAAAGTGAGCTAAGGCCAGTCTGACAATCCTGATATCTTTCCAGTTGGATGACCATCTCTTCCTCTTATGCCACATTTTGTGGACAAACTGTCAACATCTGTATTCGATTCACAGGCGGAGGAATCCGTAGTGAAGACTTTTCTAAGGCTGGGGAATCAGGAAGTTGCCACGTAGTGCATGCCTGGGTTTTAGCTACCGTTTCAACCCTTGGTGAATGGAAGGATATATCAAAAAGTTTCTTATCTAAGCTTTTGTGACATCTGTTCTAAGGAGTGTATATTGTCTGGGAGTAAGTGGCCCCTAGTATTATATCTATGATGAAGATAGGAGAGCCAACACTTTCATAACATAGCAAATGGACATTTTGAGGTTAGGAAAGAGGTGACTTGTCCATTTCATGCTTGCGTCTCTCTTCTCTGAAGACAAGTTTATCGTTTGCTGATGAGAGTTTATGATTAAATCAGGTATTTCAGCTCCTGAATTGTGGCTAGATGTAACACCTTGCAATTGATCAAGGAGGCATTATCTTGTAACAGCCGCTTAGTTGTGTACAGATCCATCAGAAGATGTTATTTGAAGGATGTCCGTTACACCTTTCATCCTTAGGGAGCCTGTCAGAAACACTACACTCTTGGCAACACCCTGGGAGCAGAAGAAATGCTGAAGGGCAGAAAAATTACTTTATGGGGCCATAAAAACGTTTCCTTCCAAATGCATGACTGCAGAAATAGTCCTCAGTTTGAATTTTCTGTTTCTGAAGATGGCACATCTAATATTGCATTTTCCAACAATCCCTGAAGTAGCTGAAAAACTGGATTCTTGATTGTTTTAGGAAAAAGTCACCTGGAAGGAATTCTCTGAACCTGGTTTTGCAACAGGTTACGAAAATGGGTCTTGGATGGTACTGTATATCTGCAGTCCATGAAGCAGCTATTTTCGCATGCAACATATATCCTTTCTTCTGTATTCACTAGGTGTTGTGAAAAATACATTCTCCATAAAAAATAGCAAAGAGAGCTTACATCGGTAGAATGATTGAAGACCATATGGATCATCAAACCGCTTGCTTTGCCGTGCACGTCCACTGTGCACTTAGCTTGGCCTATAGGTTGAAGAGTTCACAAGCAATCAGAGCAGCATGCTGCCTTCACTATCTGTGATGTTTCAAGGTACACACTACCTTTGACAAGAGTAATGACTTCATCACGTAGCTGAGTTAAATACCCCATTGTATAGTGTCCTATAAAATACATCTTTTGTTAAAATATCTAATTATTCAATGATATTGTAGTGTATACATCCTAATAGCTTATCTGCCAAGAATGCAGAGGGATTTTTTTAATGAC
Organism: Bufo bufo; assembly: GCF_905171765.1. NCBI lineage: Eukaryota > Metazoa > Chordata > Amphibia > Anura > Bufonidae > Bufo > Bufo bufo. The sequence continues at coordinate 321,887,746 of NC_053391.1, forward strand.
CATGGGAGCATCACAGAGGAACTTAAATGCAGACTTAAACAAGGGTATGTTCTGTAGGATCTCTCCCCTAGACAACCCTCTGTTGTGATAACTTCTCTGAGGGAAACACGGCCAGTGCTGAATCAGTTTTTGGGAAAGCATCCTATACTTAGAGATTTACCACCTAATCTTTTGTTTCAATCATTCATCCAGGGCTGGATGACCAGGAAAACTCTTTCATTGGTTCAAGCGAGGAAGAAAGTATCTCACATTTAAGCTCTTTCTGCACATTGTCCTTTTTTACGGCATCTTTAACCAACTTTAATAAATCCTGCAGACTGTGTTTACACATGAAAAGATATTAAAACTGCAAGGAAATTTCCCTCCATTAGGAAAGAACCTGCTGAATAGAAGAATAGATGGTCTGCCATCCAGACCAGAACCAAGCTCAATTCTGCTTAGCTTCCAATATATGGTAGAGCTAGACCTGTTAAGGATTGAGAGGCTGCAGAGACTATAGTTAACGATCTTAACACCAAGACAAAACATTCCCTGGATTAATTTGTGCAGAAAATAAAGTCTATGTGATGAACAGGTAATGCAGGGACCAGAAGCAAAGATCTCTGGTAAAGACTGTTGACATTCTCTGCAGTGTCTGGATTTCCTAGACTTCTTCCTGGAGGCTTCATGATAGCCAGACATCTAAGAAGAGAACATACACAGTATGTAAACGCTGGAGATGACCTTAACATAGCCAGAACATCTCCTAGAGAACAATAGCCATAGCGTGCCAGGAAACATACAGCAGAGTGAGCAAAGCTGTGATAAATGTACTGACAAAGAGTGCCCTAAGTACCTAGGGTAAGTAGAGGTTGCCATTGCTGGGTGTATGCTGTATACTGGACTAAAAAGTCAAATCGCAAAACCAGGTAGCACACAGAGCATGAATGAACACAACAGGAATGTAAATCCTTGTTCCTCAGAACAAAGTCAGATGCTCTAATGGCTGAGCTATCCAGGCTCATTCAGAGCAAAGCCAGTTTTGAGGAGTGCACTGACCTGGAGTCTGGGTGCTCAATCCTTTCCCCCTGCCTGGACACCACATTGTGCTGAGAAGTATTCCCCATTGGCGAAAGGCCAGCCAAGGGCTATTTGCTGGGTGAGATGCATCATCACAGTAAGTAACTCCACACTGTATCACACCTAACTCGCAGACAGGGAGCCCAGAAAGGCTTTGAGAGTGCTGGAGAAGTGTCTGTCAAAGGCGTAATGTAGTAAGAACTTGTCTTCATCATTCATGACCTAGAGAGAAATAAAATACACTAGCTCCTTCCTCCTGCTCAGCTTTGTAGGGTTCATGGTGATTGGTTAATTGATTGATTATTACTGCTTATGAACCTGTCTCTGTCTAGTTGTATCTAGGGAGCTTGAACCCATTTGTGACTGTGCTGCCATAGTACGTCCAGGAAAAACACTATTCTCAATATAGTAAGCCCTTTTATTGTTATGTGATTATATATTATTTATTATAGTATACACATTTATTATAGTTTAAATGAGAGAGAGAAAAAAATAACAGACAAATAAGTTTATGGAAATTTCACTTGGGACTTGAATTTCAGATTTATTATATACAAAACTAAGCACTTATTATCAAGCTATAACATTACCACATAGTGATGCATGTTTTTTCTATACTTAGAAGCTAACACACATTACTGGTGTCATTATAATCATATATTGTGCTTGTGAGTAAGGCTACTTTCACACTCGCGTTTGGTGCGGATCCATCATAATACAACCGCATGCATCCGTTCAGAATGGATCAGTTTGTATTATCTTTAACATTGCCAAAACTGATCCATCTTGAACACCATTGAAAGTCAATGGGGAACGGATCCGTTTTCTATTGTGTCATATTGTGATCAGTTTGCCTCCACATCGTCAGGCGGACACCAAAACGCTGCAAGCAGCGTTTTGGTGTCCGCCTCCAGAGCAGAATGGAGGTGAAACAGAGGCAAACTGATGCATTCTGAATGGATAAATTCAGAATGCATTAGGGCAAAACTGATCCATTTTGGACCGCTTGTGAGAGCCCTGAACGGATCTCACAAACGGAAACCAAAACACCAGTGTGAAAGTAACCTAAAGCAGTAATTAGCTTTCTGAGCATATCTCAGTGTGGCAAAGCTACAGTACAGCAGATATGATCGTTTGACATGTGCTGGCGGCCATCTTGGTTTCTGGGTTTCTTGTAGCCTTCCACCCTGCGGCTCCTCCTTCCCACTGGGAGGAGCTGGATGCCTAGCTCATATATATATAGGAGGTCTGTGGCTTCAGTTCCTTGCTTGGTCCTCCTGTGTTCACATGCTTCTAAGACTGCTGCTGCTTCTGGCTCCTGATCCTGGCTTCGTCTGACTACCCTGCTGGTTCCTGATCCTGGCTTCGTCTGACTACCCTGCTGGTTCCTGATCCTGGCTTGGTCTGACTACCCTTCTGGTTCCTGATCTCTGGCCTCTCAAAGACTCTGCTTCGGTTTCACCATTCGTTTGGACTTTTGCTTTACAGCTTTATTTTCAATAAAGCCTTCTTATTTTCACTTATCTCTTGTTGTACGTCTGGTTCATGGTTCCGTGACATTAGGACCAAGCCATGAGTTCTGACGGTACAGGGCCATCCTCGCTACCCATGCTGGTTGCCAGACTTAATCAGCAGGATCACCTGTTGGGTCGGTTCGCTGTGGCGTTGCAAACCCTGCTTGAACGCACAGCTCATTTCGCTCCCGTTGCCGATGGGTCGGTTGTCGCTCCTACTGCCGCTCCGGTTGTTGCGCCAGAGTCTACCCCGACACCTGTTGTTGCGCCTGCGGTGTTTCGGGGTATGACCGGTTCTGCCCCTCTTCCACAGCGCTTTGGGGGAGAGCCAACTCAGTGCCGAGGTTTCCTTAACCAGGTGGGCATTTATTTCAAGTTGCTGCCACATGCCTTTCCTACTGAGAGATCAAAGGTGGGCTTCTTGATCTCGCTGCTCTCGGACAAGGCCTTAGCCTGGGCCAGCCCTTTATGGGAGAACAACAATCCGGTGGTTGCCGAGTTTTCCGGTTTTGTTGCTTCTCTTCAGAAGGTATTCGATGTGCCGGCTCGTGCTGCCTCTGCCGCGAAGCTCCTTATGTCCATCAGACAGGGTTCACGATCCGTAGCTGAATACGCCATTGAGTTTCGTACCCTGGCAGCAGAGGTGGGCTGGAATAATGAGGCTCTGGTCGCTGCTTTCTCTCATGGTCTCTCGGATGCCTTGAAGGATGAGGTTGCAGCTAAGGACCTACCAGTGGAGCTCGAGTCTCTTATTTCTTTCCTGATTTTGATTGACACCAGACTCAGGGAGAGACCTTCCTTTAAGGAGAGCCTGCGGAGGTCTTCTAACAGATTGGCGCCTACGTTTGCTGTCCCACCCGTGCCTCCCTCTCCTCCCACGCCTCCTGGGGATGACTTGTCTGGGGGTGAACCCATGCAGCTGGGGTTTGCTCGCCTGTCCGAGGGGGAGAGGGTACTCCGGAGACGCGAGGGTCGATGCATGTACTGTGGTCTCGGTGGGCATTTTCGGTTGGCATGTCCGAACCGTCCGGGAAACGCTCGTACCTAAGATCCTGTCGGGGGCAGATCTTGGGTGGAGTCTCCTCGTCCCCGGTTTCCCGTGTTGACAAACCACTGATCACTGTTGTCCTCTCCTGGGTCGGGGGCTCGGTGACGACCCAGGCGTTGGTGGACTCTGGTGCTGGTGGTTTGTTCATTGATAGTGTGTTCGCTGCCGCCAATTCCATTCCTCTGCAGGCTCGAGGTTCCCCACTGGCTCTTGAGGCGATAGACGGCAGACCCCTTCTGTCGTCACACGTGACTCATGAGACCCTTCCAGTGGGGATAGCCATTGGTGCCGTTCACAGAGAGTCGGTCTGCCTCCAGGTTATTTCGTCTCCACACTACTCGGTGTTCTTGGGGTACCCCTGGCTCCAGAAGCATAATCCGACTTTCGATTGGAGATCGGCCGAGATCCTCTCGTGGTCACCGCAGTGTGGGGCTAGTTGCATCCATGGGTCTGTCAAGTTGCTGTGTACTTCCTCGGACTCTCTGTTGCCTCCTGAATACGAGGAGTACCGGGATGTATTCGATAAGGTGCGCGCGGTTGCCCTACCTCCGCACCGCCCATACGATTGTGCCATAGAGTTACAACCTGGTGCCGTTCCTCCTCGTGGCAAAGTCTATCCACTGTCGGTAGCGGAGAATGAGGCCATGGAGGAGTACGTGAGGGAGGCGCTTTCACGCGGACACATTCGCAAATCCTCGTCCCCGGCAGGGGCTGGATTTTTCTTTGTGAAAAAGAAGGGCGGTGAGTTGAGGCCTTGCATCGATTACAGGGGTCTCAATCGCATCACGATCAAGAACGCTTACCCGATACCCTTGATTTCCGAGCTGTTCGATCGCCTTAAAGGGGCCACGGTCTTTACCAAACTCGACCTGAGGGCGGCATATAACCTGGTAAGGATCAAGGCGGGCGATGAGTGGAAGACCGCGTTTAACACCAGGAACGGTCATTATGAATCCTTGGTTATGCCCTTTGGGTTGTGCAATGCGCCCGCAGTCTTTCAGGAATTCATCAACGATGTTTTCCGTGACCTGTTGCAGCAGTGTGTGGTGGTCTATTTGGATGACATCTTGGTATATTCTGAATCCATGGAGGCCCACATTCTGGATGTCAGACGAGTGTTGCAACGGTTACAAGAGAACAAGCTGTTCGGTAAGCTTGAGAAATGCGAATTTCACCGATCCCAGGTAACCTTCTTAGGTTACATCATTTCCGCTGAGGGGTTCTCCATGGATCCTGAGAAGGTTTCGGCTGTCTTACAGTGGCCCCAGCCCAGTGGTCTTCGTTCCCTGCAGCGCTTTTTGGGCTTCGCCAATTATTATCGGAAGTTCATCAGGGACTTTTCCATGCTGGCCAAGCCTCTCACGGATCTGACCAGGAAGGGCAGTAATTCCCAGGTCTGGCCGCTCGAGGCCATCCGAGCTTTTGAGGCCCTAAAGTCCGCTTTTGTGTCGGCTCCGATTCTGTCGCATCCCAACCCTGGGTTGCCCTTTGTCCTCGAGGTGGACGCGTCTGAGACGGGAGTAGGCGCCCTTCTGTCTCAGCGTAGAACACCAGAGGGTCCTCTGCTTCCTTGTGGGTTTTACTCCCGGAAACTGTCTTCCGCTGAGTGCAACTATCAGATTGGTGACAGGGAGTTATTGGCCATCGTGCAGGCCCTTAAAGAATGGAGGCACTTGCTCGAGGGTTCGGTGGTTCCGGTTCTCATCCTGACGGACCATAAGAATCTGACCTACCTTTCTGAGGCCAAGAGATTGACACCACGTCAGGCCATATGGGCTCTGTTCTTGTCACGTTTTAATTACGTGGTCTCCTACCTACCCGGTTCCAAGAACATCAGGGCGGATGCCCTATCACGGCAGTACTCCGAGCTGTCCAGGGAGGAGTCGATTCCGACTTCGGTCATACCTCCGAATCAGATCCTGGCCGCCATTCGCACCAGCCTGACCTCTCCCCTGGGTGAGCAGATTTTGGCGGCTCAATCTGGTGCTCCCTCTGGGAGACCCAACGGCAGATGTTTTGTGCCTAAGGAGTTGCGCACTCGGTTAATGCGAACCTACCATAACTCCAAGACCGCGGGGCATCCTGGAAAGAATCAGCTGTCCTGGGCTGTTTCACGTCTGTTCTGGTGGCCTTCCCTACGTTCCGACATCGCCGCATATGTAGCGGCATGCTCCGTTTGTGCCCAGAGTAAGTCCCCTCGGCACCTTCCGTTGGGCCTTCTGCAACCCATAGCCACCGGGGAGCGCCCATGGTCACACCTGGGGATGGATTTCATTGTGGACCTCCCTGCATCCCGAGGCCATACGGTCAGTCTCATGATTGTGGATCGGTTTTCCAAAATGTGCCACTGTGTTCCTCTCAAGAAGTTACCCTCTGCACAAGAGTTGGCCACGATTTTTGGGAGGTCTTCCGGTTGCACGGTTTGCCCAAGGAGATTGTGTCGGATCGGGGGAGTCAGTTTGTGTCCAGGTTCTGGCGCGCCTTTTGCTCCCAGTTGGGGATTCATCTCTCCTTCTCCTCGGCCTACCACCCTCAGTCCAATGGGGCCGCAGAACGATCCAATCAGGCCTTGGAGCAATTCCTTCGTTGCTATGTCTCTGATCACCAAGACAATTGGGTTGACCTTCTGCCTTGGGCTGAGTTTGCCAGGAACACGGCGGTGAACTCTTCCTCTGGGACGTCTCCCTTCATGGCCAATTATGGGTTCCAACCTGCCATGTTACCGGAGGTATTCTCTCCCCAGGATATTCCGGCTGTGGAGGATCACCTTTCCGTCCTACGTGCTTCTTGGGTACAGATCCAGAAGTCCCTTGAGGCCTCTGCGCAGCTCCAGAGACTCCAGGCTGATCGCAGACGAGCGCCTGCTCCTTCCTACCAGGTCGGAGACCGTGTATGGTTGTCCACCCGCAACCTCAACCTTCGAGTGCCCACTCCCAAGCTGGCGCCTCGCTTTGTTGGTCCCTTCCGAGTGCTTCGCAGGGTAAACCCGGTAGCCTATGCCCTTGCGCTTCCTCCTGGCATGCGGATCTCTAACGTGTTTCATGTCTCCCTGTTGAAGCCACTGGTGTGTAATCGTTTCACTTCCTCGGTTCCTCGGCCTCGTCCGGTCCGAGTGGGCAATCATGAGGAGTATGAGGTGAGCAATATCCTGGACTCACGCCTGGTCCGCGGTCGGGTGCAGTTTTTGGTCCATTGGTGTGGTTATGGTCCAGAGGAGCGTTCCTGGGTTTCCTCCGCAGATGTCCATGCTCCTGCCTTGCTCCGAGCCTTCCACGCACGCTTCCCTCAGAAACCGTTTTTTGCTCCGCGGAGGAGGGGCCTTTGAGGGGGAGGTACTGTCATGGTCTTACCTTCTTGCTGTTCTCCTTCGTTTGACATGTGCTGGCGGCCATCTTTGTTTCTGGGTTTCTTGTAGCCTTCCACCCTGCGGCTCCTCCTTCCCACTGGGAGGAGCTGGATGCCTAGCTCATATATATAGGAGGTCTGTGGCTTCAGTTCCTTGCTTGGTCCTCCTGTGTTCACATGCTTCTAAGACTACTGCTGCTTCTGGTTCCTGATCCTGGCTTCGTCTGACTACCCTGCTGGTTCCTGATCCTGGCTTCGTCTGACTACCCTGCTGGTTCCTGATCCTGGCTTGGTCTGACTACCCTTCTGGTTCCTGATCTCTGGCCTCTCAAAGACTCTGCTTCGGTTTCACCATTCGTTTGGACTTTTGCTTTACAGCTTTATTTTCAATAAAGCCTTCTTATTTTCACTTATCTCTTGTTGTACGTCTGGTTCATGGTTCCGTGACATGTGCCCTGAGCATACTGATGTATAACCCTGTCAAAGGGCGGGCAGAGTATGTGGAAGACAGGGGGTGGTACAAAGCAGTGCTCAAAGGATTCAGCCTGCCTCTGGGTGCTTGAACTTCTCATTTACATATGAATAAAAATGCAGATATCCGTGCAGCAATTTAGCATACAGACAAAACAAAGGTATAGTTTTAATCAGCACGATGAGTTCTACCAGGCAGTATGTCTGGTTTAATAGGGCTGATCCTAGTGACAGAGCCTCTTTAAACCCTATACTGTATGTATTCACTGAGGGAGCTCACCCGCTACTGGTGCCGTTCACCCCACCGCACCAAAGAATACAACTAATCTATTAATAAGACTGGCTCTCAACAAATCACCTGTATTTTATTAATTCACCATTTATATAAACCTTCATTAAAATGTTATAAAAAAATACATCAGATTATTATACATTAATTGTACATTAATTGTTGACCCAGGTATAAATCATGCGGAGGTCACGCATAAAAAAATATATATATATAAAAATGGCCAAACAGTTTATTATGACTGTTTTTGGACGGTATCTTGTTTAATGGATATTCATTTGATATAATGGCTATTCATTTGAACATTTACCACTGAGGAAGAAACAAGATTGTTTCGAAACGTGTCTGGTGAATGATGAATGTCGACAGAAACAGTGTAGACGGAGACCTATTTTTTAAGTAATTGGAATATTATCAAGCTGACACACTGTGCTTTGGGAGGATTTAGAGGAGTGCGCTAGTGTCCCGAGAAAGAGGAAAGTGGAGCCGTAAAGCTGATCACAAGCCGACTGTGAACCACGTAGACCCGACTAAGAGAGACACAGCGGGGAGAGACACGAAAACAACGTGGTCTTGAGTAACCAAACAAACCCATCCGACTGAATGTGAATACATATTAAACAGTACAGAGACACAGCGCACGCATACTGTTAACTCTGCCACTCATATCCAAATCAACGCCGCAGGAGTGCCAGCCAGTGCAGCGATTAAAACCCATATGCACAGATACATGTAATATCAAAAAATAGATATATGGGATTAGCTGCAGCTAAGCCGCTGCTCTCATTTATACATGGACAATAATATCCATTAAACAAGATACCGTCCAAAAACACAGTTTGGCCATTTTTATATTTTATATTTTTTATTTTTTATGCGTGAGCTCCGCATGATTTATTACTATACTGTATGTGTCAGGACTTAATAGGAAGACGTTAATGCTAATTCAACAATAGTATGTTGAAGTCCCCTAGGGGAACTAAAATAAAAATTCCAAAAAGTAAAACATTGTTTAAAAAAATAAAATAACACCATTTTCCAAATTTTACATGTAAAAATAAACCCAAAAATTGTTAAGGCACTTTTGAAATATCCGAACTATTAAAATTATTTATGCTGCGTCGTAATCGCCATAATTTGAGAAAAAAAAAATCCAAATTGATTCATCAGACCTTGCCCCCTGCACAAAAAAAAATAATAATGAAAAAGTGATGAAAAGGTTGGTTGGTACCAATAAAAGCAGCTGCTCACTCCACAAAATACAAGCCCTCACACAATTCTGTAGATGAAAATATTTTTTTTTATGTAAAACAATATAAATTTGGAAACACTGTAATGGCACTGAACAACACGAAAGATAATATGTCATTTTAAATGCACAGTGAATACTATAAAAACCATGGCAAAATATTATTTTTTTTCTTCAATTTCACCAACAAAGAATTGTTTCCCATCTTACATTGTATGGTAACTTGAATTGTGCCATTAAAAATATAGATCATTCTGCAGAAAACAAGCCCTCATATGGCTAAGTGTTCAGGTTAGTGGTTAATATGGGAGACAGTCTACCTTGTCAAGTATTTTCAGCATTTTCAGTATAATTCTATCTCTAAAAATAATTATAATAATGATCACTCCTCCAAAAATTCCCAATAGTAGGCATGGTGCTTTGGCTTATCTATATGCCGACTTGCATCTCTTCTATATTATAGTGCTCATACTGAACATGCCACCTACCGTCATGACACCAGTCAGCAATGAGACGCTGGTTAGAAACAGGACCACGAGAAGGAGATAGCTTGATATTTGGTCTGCTGCAAAATAGGAACAGACATCTAAAGTGCATATTAAAGTTTATTTTTCATTGTCCTGACATTCCACTAGAATTAATAAACTCATTTGTCATAATTATAATCATCAATGTAATTGCGCTAGTAAAATAAAGTTAATTAGAAATCAAAAGAAATTTAGTGAAGTTAATAATAAATAAGATTTAATGAGAAGTGAGTCAGTGCATGCAGCTAAATCAACTGTGCTTTATGTTTGCATTTGGTTCCTATTCATCTGAAATCCACATATTGCAGATCTGGTAAAATTAATCATTTGCATAGAATTTGCAGTAAGTCTAATTGTTAGCATTAAAGATGTAAGAAAATAATGGTTGAATTATGTTCTCGATATTTGTAATGTGCTTCTCAGCAATCATTGTGATATACTTTATGATTCATACCCCAATTACAGTCTCTTCTTGATATAAATGCTTTTCTCATAAGTAACTGTAGAACTGTTAAAGCACTAGAATATTTGGAATACGGGAGACAGCAATGTCTGCACAAAGCTGTTGTCATCATCTTCTCAATGGATCCTAATCTACAGGGTGGGCCATTTATATGGATACACCTTAATAAAATGGGAATGGTGGTGATATTAATTTCCTGTTTGTGGCACATTAGTATATGTGAGGGGGGAAACTTTTCAAGATGGGTGGTGACCATGGCGGCCATTTTGAAGTCGGCCATTTTGAATCCAACTTTAGTTTTTTCAATAGGAAGAGGGTCATGTGACACATCAAACGTATTGGGAATTTCACAAGAAAAACAATGGTGTGCTTGGTTTTAACGTAACTTTATTCTTTCATGAGTTATTTACAAGTTTCTGACCACTTATAAAATGTGTTCAATGTGCTGCCCATTGTGTTGGATTGTCAATGCAACCCTCTTCTCCCACTCTTCACTGTCACGGATGGTGTACAGGAAACAAGACAATGCAATACAATTAATGACTCACTGGATCCACAACTAAGGAACAAAAGGGAGACCCCTACATGAGACCTGCCACTCTCCCTAATTGCTCAGCCTATGCGAACACCCCAAAGGTGGATGGGCGCATATCCACGTACCTCGGCTATCTAATACCTGAAGACCCTACAATAGTGAGGGGACACGACCACCGGCTCCCTACACTAGACACGGAGGGAGTCAGGGTCACCTGAAAATCCAGCAGACAGAAAATCACAAATAAAGGAACAGCACTTATCTTGCAGAGGACTGAGAAATAGAAACAGCATGCACACACACTCGAGGAAGTTGTATAAGCTGCACACTACTGCATTATGGGGAGGAACTTAAAGGGAAGCAATCAGTCCAACTGCATGACAGCTGAGATAGACTAACGAGATGAGGAACTAAACCAAAACAAAGAAACTCAAGGAGGAGGATCTGGAAAGCTCCTGTCAGAGCCTCTCAGCTGTCTGGTTGTGACAGTACCCCTCCCTCTATGAGTGGACTCCGGACACTCAGGGCCCACCTTCTCAGGATGGGACCCATGGAAAGCCCTGATGAGACGAGTGGCCTTAATGTCCGTCACTGGGACCCACATCCTCTCCTCAGGACCATAACCCTCCCAATGAACGAGGTACTGGAGGGAACCGCGGACAAGACGAGAATCCACAATCCTAGAGACCTGAAATTCAAGATTTCCATCAACCATAATCGGAGGAGGAGGCAAAGGTGAGGGTACAATAGGTTGAACATAAGGTTTCAATAAGGACTTATGAAAAACATTATGGATCTTCCAAGTCTGAGGAAGATCAAGACGGTAGTCAACAGGATTGATGACAGACAGGATCTTGTAAGGCCCAATAAACCTAGGACCCAACTTCCAGGAGGGAACCTTCAATTTGATATTCTTGGTAGACAATCACACCAGATCACCAACATTCAGGTCCGGACCAAGACGAGGAGAATCTGTCCTCATCAGGTAAACCAGAAGACCTCTCTCCCGAGAAAGTACCAAACTGCGGATGAAACCCATATGCACCAAAAAATGGTGACTTATCAGAGGACTCCTGACGACGGTTATTTAAAGCAAACTCAGCAAGTGACAAAAAAGAACACCAATCCTCCTGATTCTCCGCCACAAAACAACGCAGATATGTCTCCAGATTCTGATTGACGCGCTCTGTCTGGCCATTCGACTGCGGATGGAAAGCAGAAGAGAATGACAACCGAACCCCCAAGCGAGAACAGAAAGCCTTCCAGAATCTGGAAACAAACTGCGTGCCCCTATCAGAGACTATGTCTGAAGGAATACCATGCAATTTGACAATGTGGTCAATAAATGCCTGCGCCAGCGTCTTAGCATTGGGCAAACCAGGAAAAGGGACGAAATGCACCATTTTGCTAAAACGGTCCACCACCACCAGAATCACAGTCTTCCCCGAGGAACGAGGCAAGTCCGTTATGAAGTCCATGGACAGATGTGTCCAAGGACGGGAAGGAATGGGTAAGGGAAGGAAAGGACCTGATGGCCGTGAATGAGGGACTTTGGCACGAGCGCAAGTCTCGCAAGCTGCCACAAAACCCTCAACCGACTTACGAAGCGCAGGCCACCAGAATCTCCGAGCGATGAGATCCAGTGTGGCTCTTGCCCCCGGGTGCCCAGCAAGGACCGTATCGTGGTGTTCCTTAAAAATCTTGTGTCTCAAAGCGAGAGGCACAAACAACCTCCCAGGAGGACAAAGATCAGGAGCCTCTGACTGGGCTGCCTGCACCTCTGCCTCCAATTCAGGAAAAAGAGCAGAGACCACCACACCTTCAGCCAAAATGGGACCCGGGTCTTCAAAATTCCCACCTCCCGGAAAACAACGTGACAGGGCATCTGCCTTCACATTCTTATCCCCAGGGCGGAACGTGACAACAAAATTAAACCTTGAAAAGAACAAAGACCATCTGGCCTGTCTCGGGTTCAGACGCTTGGCTGACTCCAAGTAGGCCAGATTTTTATGGTCAGTAAACACGGTAATAGGGTTTCTGGCTCCCTCTAGCCAATGGCGCCATTCCTCAAAAGCCAACTTGATGGCCAACAATTCCCTATCTCCCACATCATAATTTCTCTCCGCGGAGGAGAGTTTCTTTGAGAAAAAGGCACATGGTTGCCATTTGGCAGGAGAGGAACCCTGAGACAAGACCGCACCCACCCCTACCTCAGAAGCATCAACCTCAACTATGAAGGGAAACGAAATATCAGGTTGTACCAGGATGGGAGCGGAAGCAAAACTCTCCTTGATATTAGAAAAGGCCTTACGCGCCTCTACCGACCAGGAAGAAAAATCTACCCCCTTTCTGGTCATATCAGTGAGTGGTTTAACAACAGAGGAATAATTAAAAATAAATTTCCTGTAATAATTGGCAAAGCCCAAAAAACGCATCAGCGCCTTCTGATTCTCAGGAAGCTCCCACTCAAGCACAGCGCGGACCTTCTCGGGGTCCATGCGAAAACCAGAAGCGGAGAGAAGAAACCCCAGAAATTGAATTTCTGGAACCGCAAACACACATTTTTCCAGTTTCGCGTATAATTTATTCTCCCGCAGGATGAGCAAGACCTGACGTAAGTGTTCCTTATGAGTCTTGAAATCAGGAGAAAAAATAAAAATGTCATCCAAATACACTAATACAAATTTTCCCATTAAATGATAAAAAATGCTGTTCACGAAATGCTGAAAAACGGCTGGGGCATTCATCAAACCAAAAGGCATAACCAAATTCTCAAAATGGCCCTCAGGGGTATTGAAAGCCGTCTTCCATTGGTCTCCTTCTCTGACCCTGACCAGGTTGTATGCCCCTCTTAGGTCTAATTTGGAAAAGACTTTAGCCCCAACAACCTGGTTAAACAGGTCCGGGATCTGAGGAAGCGGATAAGGGTCACGAATAGTGATACTGTTCAGCTCCCTGAAATCCAGACAAGGTCTTAAAGAACCATCTTTTTTCTTAACAAAGAAAAAACCAGCGGCAACAGGTGACTTCGAGGGTCGTATGTGTCCTTTTCTCAGACTCTCAGAGATATAAGCACGCATAGCGACCCTCTCAGGTTGGGAAAGATTGTATAAACGAGATTTAGGCAGCTTGGCGCCTGGGATGAGATTAATAGGGCAATCGTACTCCCTGTGCGGGGGCAAATCCTGAACTCCACTCTCAGAGAAGACATCCGAAAATTCAGAGAGGAAAGGTGGTACAGTCTTAGTAGAAACCTCAGAAACAGATGTCATGAGGCAATTCTCTCTGCAAAAGTCACTCCAACCATTTATTTGCCTCGCTTGCCAATCAATGGTGGGGTTATGTTTAGTGAGCCAAGGTAGCCCCAACACTAGAGGAGTAGGCAAACCGCTAAGGACGAAACATGACACATCCTCAACATGAGCATCACTCACAATTAAATGAATATTGTGAACTATGCCCTTTAATGATTTCTGAGAAAGTGGAGCGGAATCAATAGCAAAAACAGGAATATCCTTTCCCAAAGTGCATACCTGGAAACCATGAGTTATTGCAAATTGATTATCAATGAGATTGACAGCTGCTCCACTATCCACAAAAATCTCACAAAAAATGCTCTTGCTCTCTAGCGCCACCCTAGCAGGCAGGACAAAACGGGAACTACAAGCAAACGGAAAACCTTCAATTTCCGCCTCAACCCTGCCAATAGTAACTGACGGAACATTTTTAAAAGATTTTTTCCTTTTTGTTTCTTTATTACTCCCAGAAGACTGCCTGAATCTCCTAGAGGGACAAACATTTGCCAAATGATTTATACCTCCACAACAAAAACAAACCCTCCCATGCGGGCTGAATCTTCTATTGTCAGAGGCAATCAACCCCAGCTGCATGGGCTCCTGCTCAGAAGGGGCTGACAGTGACTGAGACCCCTGCGCACAGAAAGAGATCGCTGCACTGTCCCGGGACTGAGTATGACAGGAAGGAGAGATCTCTCCTCTCTCTCTAAGACGCCTGTCAATACGAACGGCCTGAGACATAGCAGAATCCAAGGAGGTAGGTCTCTCATGAAAGGCAAATGCATCTTTCAATCCCTCTGAAAGACCATGGCAAAATTGACTTCGGAGTGCATTCCAACCAGTATCAGCTGCCCATCTCCGAAATTCTGAGCAGTATATCTCTGTGGATTGTTTACCCTGGCATAACAGACGTAGTCTAGACTCAGCCAGAGCAATACGATCCGGATCATCATATATCTGACCCAGGGCTAAAAAGAATTCATCCACTGAACGGAGGGGCCGTGCCCCCTCCGGCAGCGAAAAGGCCCAGGATTGAGCGTTACCCCTGAGCAGCGATATAATGATCCCCACCCTCCGTTCTTCATCACCAGAGGAATGGGGAAGAAGGCGAAAATGAAGTTTGCAAGCCTCTCTAAAACGCACAAAATACTCACTACCCCCGGAGAACGTATCCGGGAGCGAGATCTTAGGCTCAGAACAAACTCCATGAACGCAAGCTGAACCGGTCACTTGAAACTGAGAAAAAGTCTTACGGAGATCAGCTACCTCCAATGAAAGACCCTGGAAGCGCTCAGCCAAAAGTGAAACCGGATCCATGCTTGAGACGGTTTTGGCGGCTTATAATGTCACGGATGGTGTACAGGAAACAAGACAATGCAATACAATTAATGACTCACTGGATCCACAACTAAGGAACAAAAGGGAGACCCCTACATGAGACCTGCCACTCTCCCTAATTGCTCAGCCTATGCGAACACCCCAAAGGTGGATGGGCGCATATCCACGTACCTCGGCTATCTAATACCTGAAGACCCTACAATAGTGAGGGGACACGACCACCGGCTCCCTACACTAGACACGGAGGGAGTCAGGGTCACCTGAAAATCCAGCAGACAGAAAATCACAAATAAAGGAACAGCACTTATCTTGCAGAGGACTGAGAAATAGAAACAGCATGCACACAAGTTGTATAGGCCGCACACTACTGCATTATGGGGAGGAACTTAAAGGGAAGCAATCAGTCCAACTGCATGACAGCTGAGATAGACTAACGAGATGAGGAACTAAACCAAAACAAAGAAACTCAAGGAGGAGGATCTGGAAAGCTCCTGTCAGAGCCTCTCAGCTGTCTGGTTGTGACATTCACACACTGATAGCAACACCGCAGGAGAAATGCTAGCACAGGCTTCCAGTATCCGTAGTTTCAGGTGCTGCACATCTCGTATCTTCGCAGCATAGACAATTGCCTTCAGATGACCCCAAAGATAAAAGTCTAAGGGGGTCAGATCGGGAGACCTTGGGCGCCATTCAACTG
Organism: Bufo bufo; assembly: GCF_905171765.1. NCBI lineage: Eukaryota > Metazoa > Chordata > Amphibia > Anura > Bufonidae > Bufo > Bufo bufo. The sequence continues at coordinate 321,903,577 of NC_053391.1, forward strand.
GCCCATGACGACCAATCCACTTTCCAGGAAACTGTTCATCTAGGAATGCTCGGACCTGACACCCATAATGTGGTGGTGCACCATCTTGCTGGAAAAACTCAGGGAACGTGCCAGCTAGATGAACAGTTTCCTAGAAAGTGGATTGTCGTCGTGGGCCAGTTGAATGGACCTCAAGGTCTCCCGATCTGACCCAATTAGACTTTTATCTTTGGGTTCATCTGAAGGCAATTGTCACATGACCCTCTTCCTATTGAAAAAACAAAAGTTGGATTCAAAATGGCAGACTTCAAAATGGCCGCCATGGTCACCACCCATCTTGAAAAGTTTCCCCCCTCACATATACTAATGTGCCACAAACAGGAAGTTAATATCACCAACCATTCCCATTTTATTAAGGTGTATTCATATAAATGGCCCACCCTGTATATCAAGGGGCAGAAGGTAGTGTGCTGTCCCCTCTTTAAACACACATTCCCCGACCAACCTCCTCACCATGGCCATGGTACTGCATAACGTAAAAGATCAACTCATGTTAGATGATGTTACAGGGAAGGCTACTAATACTTTGCCCTGTGTTATCAAATTCTTTGGCACTTATGTTATTTTCATGTGGCCCACTTTTATTTTTTAATTAGAAACCCAATGGTGCAGTGAGCCTCATGCTTAATTGCTGTTGTAACAAAAACCATAAAAATTGCTCAATGATGCCTAAATGAGCTGATTCTTAAAGATAAATACATAACTTATTGGCTAGTAGTATGACATGTGACCACAGAGTCCACTGACTGCAATGGTCATATGCTGGCCACTTGTCAACAAAGAGCGACCTGTTAGAGCCTCACCACTCGATCGATGTGAGATTAATGAGCTGAGTGGTGATTTTTAACCCCTTTCTGACACAGCAATTTTCAGTTTTACTGTTTTCGTTTTCAGCTACGTGCCTTCTCGGAGCCATAACTTCTTTTAGATTTCCGTTCAGCTATATGAGTGCTTGTTTTTTGCAGAACAATGTGTACTTTCTAATGGTTCCATTTAATATTGCATGGAATGGAATTTATGGGTTTTCTTTTATGGCATTCACTATGCGGTTAAGGGTACTTTCACACTAGCAGCAGGATGGATCCGACAGGCTGTTCACCCTGTCGGATACGTCCTTCCGCTATTTCGCCGTGCTGCCGGACTGCCGCTCTGTCCCCATTGACTATAATGGGGACGGGGGTGGAGCTCCGGTGTAGCAGCAGTTTGCCGGACTAAAAGTACTGCATGTCCGACTTTTTAGTCCGACATGACTTTTCGATCATTTTTTATTTAACATTTTCAGTTATGAAAATATGGAATCAGCCATTTTTTTTCTCGTTACGCCATTTACCGTATTGGATAAGTTTTCTTTTATATTTTAATAGTACGGGGGGGGGGGGGGGGTCTCCACAGTGATGCCCATGATGTTGATTTTTTGTTGCTTATGTATTATTATTTTTATTTTGGGGGTAATTTGAATTTTTATATATTTTTTGTTATTTCTTTTTTAAACTTCTTTTTTACTTTTTATTTTTTTATTTTGTCTACATGATAAATGCCATTCGTTGAAGTTAGGGCTCTTTCACACCTGCGTTCTATTCTTCCGGCATAGAGTTCCGTCGTCGGGGCTCTATGCCGGAAGAATCCTGATCAGTTTTATCCTAATGCATTCTGAATGGAGAGAAATCCGTTCAGGATGCATCAGGATGTCTTTAGTTCCGGAACGGAAAGTTTTTTGGCCGGAGAAAATACCGCAGCATGCTGCGCTTTTTGCTCCGGCCAAAAATCCTGAAGACTTGCCGCAAGGCCGGATCCGGAATTAATGCCCATTGAAAGGCATTGATCCGGATCCGGCCTTAAGCTAAACGTTGTTTCGGCGCATTGCCGGACCCGACATTTAGCTTTTTCTGAATGGTTACCATGGCTGCCGGGACGCTAAAGTCCTGGCAGCCATGGTAAAGTGTAGCGGGGAGCGGGGGAACAGCATACTTACTGTCCGTGCGGCTCCCGGGGCGCTCCAGAGTGACGTCAGGGCGCCCCAAGCGCATGGATCACGTCATCCATGCGCATGGGGCGCTCTGACGTCATTCTGGAGCGCCCCGGGAGCCGCACGGACTGTAAGTATACCGCTCCCCCGCTCCCCGCTCCTACTATGGCAACCAGGACTTTAATAGCGTCCTGGCTGCCATAGTAACACTGAACGCAATTTGAAGACGGCTCCGTCTTCAAATGCTTTCAGTACACTTGCGTTTTTCCGGATCCGGCGTGTAATTCCGGCAAGTGGAGTACACGCCGGATCCGGACAACGCAAGTGTGAAAGAGCCCTAAGACCTCTTTAAGGACTGACTATTATGAGCATAATATGACTTGTAACCATTTTTTTTTTTTACTAATTTTCTCATCTGTATGCTATATCTTTAGTTTGCAGTTCTTCTAGAGCTGCATGCTGGCTTGAGGCAATGCGGGTAGTTGTAGTCTGAAGTGGCTAATCTTGGCTCCAATTCTTTCCTGATACATGCAGGTAGTGAATGGAGAGGTGCAACTCTTCTTTCTCTCAAAGCGTACCCTGGATTGGCGGTCTCCTGCCTGGTGGTGGCTGGGGTGCCCTTGGTGTTGCATGGGTAGGGGGGTGCAATGCAGAGGGGCTGGTGGAGACAATGACTGGGCCTTTTTGCTTGAAATAAATAGAGACTCTTTTTACTGAACAGAGTAGGCTTTTCTCAAAGGCTGTATATAGGAGGTGATTGTATTGATGATCCTTCCTGATTCTCTTTCTATAGATACTAGTAATCTTTCCAAATTGACCATAGGCATTCAATCACTCTCAATATACAGATGTAGCAGGGTTAACACAGATGCTTTATGAAACATGTTATCTAAACTAAATGCAACTAAATGCGTTAAGCAATTGCTTTTCAATGGCTTTTGTTTCAAGATAACGCGATGAGTTAAGAAATTTGAGTTAAGAGTGTGTGTGTTACCCCTGCTACATCTGTACTTTCTGCAATACTCAGTTGCAGGGTGCAGTCCTAGATCGGAAGACCAGTCACTCTCAGAAGTGTGGCGGGGCCAGAAGCAATTGAATCTTTCCATATACAGTAAAGTCTATTGCCATAAATGTGAGTCCACCTTACTGTCTTTGTCCAGTATGGCCTCAGATTGGTTCTAAATCTACTGTAAATATTCAGTGCTTTCTTTTCTCATGCAAAGTAGATATTCTGGCAGTGTTCTACCCTCAGGAATGGTGTTTCCTAGATAAGAGTTCGCTTTCAGGACTTACTTAGTACAACACACTAAAGCAGGTTTTTATTCTTGCCAGTTCACTCTGAACTGACTAACCAGAGGATCAAGGGGGCAGCCCACTACCTGGCAACTTTATCTAACAATGCCAGATAACTATTTTCTACCCATACATAGTTGTTTAGGATACATAGTGTACATATCATTTCAGTAAACATTTTAACATCTTTTAAAGTGTGAGACATAAAATTAACCCTTTAGCAGTGAACCTGGAATTAAACCTTTACCAAGGATGAGTCCCTGTATTAGATCTTGTGGGTGGAGACTAGCTCCCATGCAGACAGAAAGTAGAGGAGAATCTGCTTCCTAACCTTCATTCAGAAGCAACCCCAGGATCATGGAGGACATTTTGGAGAAGTACTGACCCGTATCAATGTGAAAAAACTACTTGGGCTGAGATGAAAACTCTCTAATTAGTTGGTAAGTCTCTCTGGCTTTTCTGTCTCCTCCGCTCCTTCTCTCTCTCTACAAAATATGTCTGACTCAAATCACCAAAAATATGTTTTGAATCCAATTAAAATAAGAATTGATTCACTCTCCCTGTTAGTGACTATTTTAAGGGTGGATACATCTGTAGATCTTTGCTGACATTGATTGCAATTGCTACTGTGTATTGTAGAAAAATCTGACATTTCGATATGTATTGGTAAAGCTGTTCTGTATTCCAAGACGTATGAGATTAGAGATTGTGTAATAAGCCAGACGTTTTGGCATCATTATCTTTATTTTTAATTGAGGCCTATTGTTTTAACATAGTGTAGGACATTTTTCTGGAAGGAAGTGTGATTACTCAAAAATTAAATCCATGTATTTGGGTAAAAGCCTGTGATTCCCTTTTTTTGGCCTGAGTATGCGCTATTTCTAATATGCTGTTTTAGTCTTTGTCTTTATTAAGGATGTGGGGATTGTAGCACCAACTGTCTGTGCATGTTACATAATTATTCATGTAAACAGTTATTATGATAATAATGATCTAGCAAGAGAGATTGTGTCTGGAGTGGAAAGTAGTTTCCACATATAACAGCTTCAAGCACATTTTCCATTGATTTTAGACAATAAAGATGCTTGTCATTGATTTGGGTAATATAAGTGTGATTGTAAATTGGGTAATGTTAAATAAGATTTGCTTTCTCTCATTAAAAACTACATTTGTTTTATTTATTTAGTTGTATTCTATTTGTAATTGTTTTTCAATTATGTTTACAGAAATTGCTTTAAATCGCAATCCACATAAAGTGGTTACTTTGAAGTCACATCTTTTCATAATGAGTATGAGGAATCATAGCGTTTTATATATTGCAGCTTGAGATTAATCTGATATAAAGCATGAGTATTTTTATGAACAGAATATAAATTGATTCCATAAAATTTACCAAAATCTATAATTCATTCTATTTATCTCTGTCTAAATCTCTTCCTAGCTATTCATATCATATCTATGTATTTGTCACGGACACTTCCGTGACAGGTGCAAGGAGATCAGAGAGGCTGGCAACACGTGGGTTAATCTGACTGGTTCCTTGTGGATCATTTGTGTCTGTGTTGTTTTGGTAATGACCACACCTCTTGCAGGTGTTGTTGATTTGGTCATTTAACTTCCCCTATTTATTACTGCTTACCCCTTCTGGGGGTGCAGTTTATAGCTTCAGTTTCTGGACTCTGGTCTGCTGGTGAATCTCAGTTGAGCTCCTGGCGCTGCCTTTGCTCCACGTGAAATTAAGTGTTGTCTTCCCTATTTGTATTTTGTTTGTTGTATTTCCCTGTCTTTTGTATTTAGGCCTGAGGGAGACTCCTATTCATCCTTCTGGTGGAGGAATAGGTTATCTCAACTCCTGTCACTATACCAGGGCCCTACAGGGTGTGTTAGGTCTCTAGATTCCTGTGTATTTGTATGGTGGTATCCTGACTCTCCCCCAGTGGTAGATGTCAGAAGACACCATCCATATTAAATGGCAGACTGGTCCCACCTAATTGACATTTCTTTTGTATGGCCACCTATTAGTCATACATGTACTGTGAACAAACTGCCTGTTTCTTATGGTAAAGATTTCTCTTGTTTCTTGTGTTTTTGAATGGACAAAGTATATAGGGAGAAATTATTGTAATGACCGGCGTCACTCACAGGGAGGGAAAAGGGAAAGCCCTGCCCAAGGGAGAGGGAAAGGTGGTGACCCCTGACTCACCTTGCGGCTGGCACCTGACTGCCCTGACGTCCCTAGACGGGTTCCTCACCCGTGCGGCGATCACGTGCCTAAACCCTGGCTTTCCCTAGAATGAGCCCTAGATAGTGAACGGGCCGGTGGGATCGCTAGTCCGCACCACTGACACTAAGAGGGAAACACCAGGGGGAGGACAGACAATACAGACAAACACATACACCCAGGAGGGCGACCACAGCAGAGCAACAAAGGTCCAATAGGGATCCGGAGGGTAACGTTCTGGACCAACTACCAGAGAACGCAGCAACACAGCTCCAGAGGTTCAGTATAGAAGTCCAGGCAGGAAGCTCTATATCTGGCAACCATAGAAGTGTGAGAGGGGAATATAAGGAGGTTGGGAGTGCTGGACAAGGAACAGATGAGGAGAAGGAGCTACGGATCCCTGAGTGAGCCAAAAAGGGTTGCAAAGCAAACCCAGAAAGCTACCATAAGGAAACAGCCCTATCTTACATAGAGCACGCAGCCAACCGCTGTGACTTCCTGACCCCGGGTATAACGGAGTCAGGCATGGGTCTTGACACCTTCGTGACAATTATTTTTGGCATTTGTTAAATTTTGTGAATTTTTAATCCTAACATTTTTACACCCCCTCTTTCCCGCAAAAGTTAGTAACTTTTTGGAAATAGAAAGAAAGTAATTGAAACTAATTAGCATAGCTAACCCCATCAACGTCCTCGCCCAGTTTTTAAAACTGGAGAGAATGGTGTTAAAATGGAAAAAGTCAAACATTTTTAAGCATTAAAAATCAAAATATTCACAAAAGGCCTATTCTGGGCTACAGTGATTGATAAATTCCTTCAACAAATTTACTGTACACATTTCGCAAGGTTTCAATCTATATGTATAAAGAAGGACGTATATATGTGTGTATGTATGTTTCGCGATCACTCAAAAACGAAACCATCGATTTCAACGAAACTTGGTATACACATCCCTTGCTACCTGGAAAGAAATCTTGTGGGGGTCACAACTCTGTAGGACGTACAGTTCCTGAGATATTCCCCAAAAATTACCTGCATTAGCCAATACAAGCCTGCAAGTCTTTCTCTTCATATCCCAACTGCCATACACATGGTCACATGACCCTTATCAGCCAATAGAAGCTCGCAGGCCCTTAGTCTCCACATACACACACTTTTACTCCAGGTTTCCATAACAACCCAGCCATTTTTCTAAACTGCTGTAGGTCAGCTTTAGGCTAGGGCTACACAACAACATGTGTCACGTGACAATAAGTCGCACGACATATAGGGTACAACTACACTGCTACATGTGTCGCACGACATTGATGTCACACCAATGTCGCGCAACAATTTTTATAATGATAATCTATGGTGTTGCACTGCGACATGTAACATACTGCGACGCAACAGTCGCAGATAAATCCATCTTGGATGGATTTTTTGCAACTGTCGTGTCGCAGTCGCAGCATGTAACATGTCGCAGTGCGACACCATAGCCCATCGTTATAAAAATTGTTGAAACAAAATGTCGCGTGACACATGTCTTCGTGTAGCCCTAGCATTATAGGGGCAGGGCGTTGTGGAGGTCACTGTTAAAGAGGCGTTCACTGTGGATGTTACTGTTTAGGGGGAAGGCTGCTGTGGAGGTCACACTCACTATTAAAGGGGCGGACACTGTGGAGGTCACTGTTAAGGGGGCAGGGGCCACTATTAAATGAGCAACTGCTGTGGAGGTCACTGTTAAGGCAGCAGGGTACTGTGAGTTCACTGTTAAGGCAGCGGGGTACTGTGGAGGTCTCTGTTAAGGGGGAAGGCCCTTGAGGAGGTCACTGTCAAGGGAGTGGGGTGCTATGAAACTCACTGCTAAAGGGGCGGGCTGCTTTGAAGGTCAAAGTTAAGGGGATGGGCTGCTGTGGAGATCCCATTTTAAAGTGACGGGGCACTGTGGGGGGGGTCAGTGTTAAGGGGTGGCGGACTGTGGAGTTCACTGTTAAAGGGGCAGGGTGCTGTAGAGGCCACTGTTATGGGGGATACTGACTGTCGATATCTTTTAAAGACACACACACACACAAACACTTCTGCTAGTACTATATATATATATATATATATATATTGCAATACAAAAAGAACATACATGTAGTAACTACATATAAAATTAATACATCTATCTTTATAGAATTGTAGATCACCCAATCTACATCACAATTTATAGTTTTCTCCACCTTTTAGCATTTGTAACAATATGTAGTCTCTCGCAAGCCAACGAGCATTTGACCAGGCTGGACCACATGTTTATTGTTGGTACGCTTTTCTCTATCCATTTTCTTACAATACATCTCCTAGCCTGAAATAACAGTTTAGTTATTATTAAAAATTTCCCGGAATCGCCTGTATCCTCCACCAAACCCAGCACACATGCCCTAAAAGTTCGAGGGATATCCACCTTTTGAAGTACCTTTATATAGCTAAGTACTTCATTCCAAAAAATTGAGAGATTGGCACTCCCACAATAAATGCACATCCTCAACTCCAATCTCGCCACATTTTAGACATCTAAATACCTTGTTCTTGTATTATTTCATAAGTTTGTTGTATCGATCAGGTAGTGTAAGGGTTACGCCCACTTCACAGTGACAGACCAAACTCTGACAGACCAAACTCCCCGTTTAACGCACCGCAAACAGTCCATTTGCACAACCGCAAACTCCCCATTTGCACAAGGTTGGATACCAAGCTAGCCATGTCCCGTTCCTTGTCCTCACTGACGTCATTGAAGGTCTCTTCCTCCACCCAGCCACGTACAACACCAAGGGTCCCCGAAAGGTCACAAGCCACCTCCTCAAAGCCACGTTCCTCCTCTGACTCCTCTTCTTCAGACTCCTCTCTCTGCGTTGCCGCAGGTCCAGCAATCGACGACGACAAGGCTGCTTCTGGTGGGGATGGTGACCACAACTCTTCCTCTTCATGCTCATCTACGGCCTAATCCAGCACTCTTCGCAGGGCACGCTCCAGAAAAAACGCATATGGGATGAGGTCGATGATGTTGCCTTGGGTTTGACTGACCAGGTTTGTCACCTCTGCAAAAGGACGCATGAGCCTACAGCCATTGCGCATGAGCGTTCAGTAACGCGGCCAAAAAATACCCAGCTCCGCAGAGGCTGTCCTCTTTTTTTTAAATTAAAAAAATCTGTTCTTACCAGTTTAATCTCTGTTTTGTCCCCTATCAGGGGCCTGTGTATGGAATAGATTTTAGGAACCGGGAGATGGAAAAAGATGCTTGGTCGGTCCTCTTACTTCCAATTTGGGGCACTGCGCGTGCGCTGTGCAATGTACTGTGCTACCCTATATGAGTGGTATGTTAAGTAGTACTATTCCTATCAGTTTAATCCCTGTTACATCCCCTATCAGGGGCCGGTGTATGGAATAGATTTTAGGAACCGGGAGATGGAAAAAGATGCTTGGTCGGTCCTCTTACTTCCAATTTGGGGCACTGTGCGTGCGCCGTGCAATGTACTGTGCTACCCTATATGAGTGGTATGTTAAAGGGATTCTGTCATCAGAATTTAGGCCTATAACCTAAACATATGGCGAGGTCCCTACTAATACACAGAATCCTAAAGTGACCTTATCAAATGCGCCTGTGGCTCTATAATCATATAAAATAGGTTTATATAACCTGTCACTCACGTCAAAATGTGTCCAAGGGGAGGTCTCACGATGCAGGGTGCCCGGCTGCAGCCATCTCCTTTCGGTGCCCAGCGCCGCCCTCTGAATTGAAATCTCCACCCTCCCTTCCATTAGAGCCGCCTACCTCAGTTCATCGTTCACGCCTGGCAGCGGCCTCGTTATGCGAAGTGCGCATGCGCCGGCTGGCTCACTTCGCTAGAACCTGCCTTGGCCGCCAGATTACATCCGTCGTGAGACGTCCCCTTACACATTTTGACGTGAGTGACAGGTTATATAAACCTGTTTTATATGACAGAATCCCTTTAAGTAGTACTATTCCTATCAGTTTAATCCCTATCAGGGGCCGGTGTATGGAATAGATTTTAGGAACCGGGAGATGGAAAAAGATGCTTGGTTGGTCCTCTTACTTCCAATTTGGGGCACTGCGCGTGCGCCGTGCAATGTACTGTGCCACCCTATATGAGTGGTGTGTTAAGTAGTACTATTATTATCAGTTTAATCCCTGTTACGTCCCCTATCAGGGGACGTGTATTGAATAGAGTTTAGACAACCGCAAAAAATTGTCAATAGTTGACACACTCATGACATAAATTTTATTCCTCTATGCGTCAATCTTGGTGTAGTGATGACTATGCTCGTACGCACGTTTGGGAGATTGCAGGCGATGGGGGTTTTTCAAAGTCTATGGTTGTGCTGAGGTAGTTCAGTGACAGTTAAGTGACCCAGAAAACAATGATTCTGCAGTGTGGGCCCATTGTTGGCCTAGTAGGCTTTAATGATCACCTTAGATGATCACAAAGAAAATTAATGTTTTTTCTATGCAAAATTATCCAGCCGATCGCTTTTGGTCTGTTCACAATGAAGCAATGACCTTATCATCTGGGGTGTGCCAACATTGCCATTGCCAACACACTCATAGAGGTGGTCGCTTCATTGTGATACGCAAGCCCCTTCACCACAACAAGGTAACGATCACAAAGAGGAATTGGTACATGTATGAGCCTTTTTTTTTGTTTTGTTTTTGCAGCCACAGTGCAGCACCAGAGGCCAGAAAAATTAGGCATGTACACATGCCTGAAAAATTAGGTATTGTTGCAGAAAGTGCACTAAAACATTGCGGCTTAAACCCTAGTTGGTGGCGGAGAAGTCACGCAAGTTATCCGGCATGCAGAGATTAAATACAGCAGCGTGTGGACCATTTTTAGCCCAAAGCATCTCATCAGGCCTTTTTTAGTCAAATGCATCCCCCACTGTCAGTCCCTTTGGGATCCATGCCTCATTCCTCTTAATAAAGGTGAGGTAATCTAGACTTTTTTGACCTAGGCGACTTCTCTTCTCAGTGACAATACCTCCTGCTGCACTGAAGGTCCTTTCTGACAGTACACTTGAAGCGGGGCAGGCCAGAAGTTCTATCGCAAATTGGGATAGCTCAGGCCACAGGTCAAGCCTGCACACCCAGTAGTCAAGGGGTTAATTGCTCCTCAGAGTGTCGATATCTGCAGTTAAGGCAAGGTAGTCTGCTACCTGTCGGTCAAGTCGTTCTCTGAGGGTGGACCCCGAAGGGCTGTGGCGATGCGTAGGACTTAAAAAGCTCTGCATGTCCTCCATCAACAACACATCTGTAAAGCGTCCTGTCCTTTCCGGCGTGGTCGTGGTAGGAGGAGGATTACTTTCACCTCTTCCCCTGTTAGATTCCCGTTGTGCTGTGACATCACATCCACCTGTGCGTTCAGGGCGGACAAGAGTGCTGGTCCGGTGTGACTCTCTGCTTTCAGGCAAGTCAACCCCAAGACAGCGTGACACTGTTGTATCCGGGATGTGGAATAGCCCCTGGGGAGCTGGGGGGGGTGAAGTTGATGTGGAGCAAGACGCAGCAGCAGAAGAGGACTCAGCCGAGGAGGTTAGCGAAGAGGATGGAGTAGGAGGAGTAGAGGAGGTGGCAGCAGGCCTGCCTGCAAGTCGTTGCGGTGTCACCAACTCCTCTGCAGAGCCACGCATTCTATGCTTGGCAGCCATCAGCAGGTTTACCCAATGAGCAGTGTATGTGATATACCTGCCCTGACCGTGCTTTGCAGACCAGGTATCAGTGGTCAGATGGACCCTTGCCCCAACACTGTGTGCCAGACATGCCATGACTTCATTTTCCACAATAGAGTACAGGTTGGGGATTGCCTTTTGTGAAAAAAAAATTCGGCCGGGTACCTTCCACTGCGGTGTCCCAATAGCAACAAATTTTTTGAAGGCCTCAGACTCCACCAGCTAGTATGGTAAAAGCTGGCGGGCTAAGAGTTCCGACAAGCCAGCTGTCAGACGCCGGGCAAGGGGGTGACTCTGTGACATTGGCTTCTTACGCTCAAACATTTCCTTGACAGACACCTGACTGTGGGCAGATGAGCAGGAACTGCTGAAGGTGAGAGGCGGAGTTGCGGGTGGTTGAGAGGGGGCAAGGAGGACAGCAGTGGTTGACGTGGCTGAAGATGCTGGACCAGGAGGAGGATGGTGGCTTTCAGTTTGTGTGCTGCTTGTACTCATCATGTGTTGATCCCATAGGCGTTTGTGATGTGAGATCATGTGCCTTCGCAAAGCAGTTGTACCTAGGTGGGTGTTTGACTTCCCACAACTCAGTTTCTTTTGGCACAGGTTGCAAATGGCATCGCTGTTATCAGAGGCAGACACACAAAAAAAATGCCACACTGCTGAGCTTTGCAATGACGGAATTCTGGTGGTGGCAACAGCATGCGTTGATTGGCGTGCTGTCTGGTTGACCACGGGTGCCGATACATGCTGTCTGACTGTGCCACTAGCTCCTTGCGACGACCTGCTTCCAACTCGTCTCCTCCTCCTCTCTGTCTCCCCATCTGAACTTTCCCCCTGTTCTTCTCTTCGAGCGGGCACCCACGTTACATCCACGGACACATCGTCATCATCAACCGCTTCACTTGTATCTGACAACTCAGCAAAGGAAGCAGCAGCGGGTACAACATCATCATCATCACACCGTACGTCCATGTGTGTAATGCTGCCTGACTGAGACATATCCCTGTTATCTCCATCCTCTGGCAATAATGGTTGCGCATCACTCATTTCTTCCAACTGATGTGTAAATAACTCCTCTGACAGATCAAGTGAAGCAGCTGTGGTGCTAGTGTTGGTGGTGGCGGCAGGCGGGCGAGTGGTAACTTGAGAGGTACCCGAAGCTGAGCTGGAGGAGGATGGTGCGTCAAGGTTCTGAGCGGAAGCTGTAGAAGATTGGGTGTCCTGTGTTAGCCAGTCAACTATGTCCTCAGAACATTTCGAGTTCAGGGTACGTGGCCTCTGAACACTGGGCATTATTCTAGGACCAAAGGAAATCACAGCACCACGACAGCCCCTGCGGGATGGCCTGCCTCTGCCTGTCATTTTTTTTAAGATTAGTGGTACTATGCGTGCAAGGTACTGTGCCACCCGATATGAGTGGTGGGCACAGTACACTCTGTGGGCCTGACACACACTGGCAGGCAACTGCAATTATATTACAGAGAAAAAATTGTTTTACTGTTTTAAATGCAAGCTGCTGTGCCACCAGATATGAGTGGTGGGCACTGGCAGTGGGCACAGTACACTCTGTGGGCCTGACACACACTGGCAGGCAACTGCAATTATATTGCAGAGAAAAAGAAAAAAAAAAGCAGACTGATGTACTAGCCCTAAAAAGGGCTTTTTGGGGTGCTGTCAGGATGCTGTCCTTACAGCAGATGAGTCTTTGAGGACTGGAGTGGACACAGAACACTGGCCTAGCTAACGATTTCCCTATTAATTCAGCAGCAGCAGCAGCACTCTCCCTGCTCTAACTAACACTGCAGCTTCAGAATGAATCTAAGATGGATGCTGTCCTTGATTTTTGATAGGAGGTGGGAGGGTATGCTGCTGATTGGCTGGAATGTGTCTGCTGACTGTGAGGTACAGGGTCAAAGTTTGCTCAATGATGACGTATAGGGGGCGGACCGAACATCGCATATGTTCGCCCGCCGCGGCAAACGCGAACAAGCGATGTTCGCCGGGAACTGTTCTCCGGCGAATAGTTCGGGACATCTCTACTCTTAATGTCAATTAGGTCTGATATCTCTCCGTTAACTGTAATTGTTGCTTTTATGTCTGTATAGAAAAGCTCAATCCAAGCTATGAAGTTATTCCCAAATCCCATTTTCTTTAAAGTGGCTACCATAAAAGGCCATTCAACTGTGTCAAAAGCCTTACTTGCATCCAGTGAGACCACTAGTCGTTGACCCGTATTGGCACCTTTTATTTGCATATTTATATAACATCTTCTTATATAATCTGATATAGATTTATCTGGCATAAAGCCTGTTTGATCGCCATGAATTACCGTGGATATCACCTCTTTCAATCTAGTAGCTAGGACCTTCACCAAAAGTTTATTATCAGTATTTATTAGGGATATCGGACGATACGAGTCAAGCTTCTTTGGGCTTTTCCCTATTTTCAGGATCAACGTTATCAGCGCCTCTCGTAAAGAATCAAGTAATGTCCCACACTTCCTTGAAACCTCCCACATTTCCAAGAGCCTGTGGGACAACACTCCACTGAAAGTTTTATAGACCTCAAAATGGATTCCATCTAAACCTGGAGACTTATTCTTCAGTATGGAACTAAGGGCCTTATTAATTTCTTCCAAAGAGATCCCTACTTCCAATAGTTCTCTCTGTAGCTCCGACAACTGTTTCAATGATATATTCCCCATAAGCCTATTTATTTCCACTATATTTTCATTTCCATTGTATGAATAGATGTCCGCAAAATATTCTCTAAAGAGCCGAATTATGTCCTCTTGTTCCGAGACTACCTATCCATTGTCATCTTCCAGTTGGAAGATATAGTTGCTACTTCTCTGTATTTTATCAGTGATGCCAACAGTTTCCCTGGTATATGTCTCCGAGTATAGTATTTTTTAACATAGTTTAGTTTTTGATGTTCTGCTAACAGATATAATTTATTATTATACAGTAGTTACTCAAGTTTTCCTCCCACCGTTGTAAATTTATTTTGGTAGGATACTCCACATATTCTTTTTCACTATCTCCGACCACCCGTCCTAAATCAGCTATTCTCTTTTCTGACATTTTCTTCACCATTGTGTTGTATTTCAAAAAAATTCCCCGCATATAAGCTTTCCCTGCATCCCATACAATCCTCATGTCCACTATACCCATGTTTTTGTCGAAATATTCCAATATTTCAGTGCAAATCCTTTCATACCTATCCTGTGTAATTAAGGTATCTAATTGAATTCTAACCCGACCTTCTCTTACCAGTCTGTCTCTCTTAGTACAGACCAAAAGTGGGCAATGATCAGATGATAGTACTATAGTCTATATATTTTAATCGAGAAGTACATAATAAATGGTTGCTAAGGCATACTAATAAAGTCTTGAAAAGAATGTGAATTCCTGTACTTTCAGGATTCATTTCCATCTTTGTTGCAGCTTATTATGAGCAGAACAGATTAAACAATTTATACTATTTTTACATCAGTGATTCAAACCATCCATGGATATTAATGTAAAAGGGAAGGACATAATAATGCAACATACCATTTCATTCCTACCTGTAATAAGCATAGGATTTCAATCAGTCATGCAATTTACTACATTCATAAAAAAGGCAATCAAATGACTGTTGTGTTTTAGAAAATACTCATGAACTCACCAATGAGGTGGAAATTACACAGCTGTATGTTGTTCCTTCTGTCCATCTCCATTGAATATTCGATAAAGAGTATAACGCTGACTACCTGTAACATAGAAATACGATTTTAATACCATGTACAAATTACAAAGAGACATGGAATATTTTATATTATATACCACTTGATTGATTAAGATAATATTGCATTAAACATAACTGCAGACAGAAACATTGGTCTGAGAATTATCCAGAAACAGTGGTAGTGTTATCTATGAGCTTCGTAAGCTATTATAGCAGAACCCTATTCACATCTATCAGGCTGAGCTGCCTCATATCCAGATATTTTAGCATCATCGCAGTATCAGTAATTTTCTATTTTTAGTACATAAATGGTTGAGTTTAATTATTATTATTGTTGCTAGGAGTTATGATTGAATTGCAGTTTGCAATGAAGTCCAGCTGGGTGCTATCAGTTGAGGGGGGGAAGGTGTCCCAGCACAGTCTGTCACTACCCAATCAGTGCTGTCAGTGACACACCCTCAACTGGTAACACCCATCTGGACCTTCATTGCAGACTGCTAGTAATTCATTATTAACTCCTAACAGGACTAATAGAGAAATAGCACAACATAGAGCCATGAGAATAGAAGATCCAGAATTGTTATTACATGAGGAAAGCAAGTAGTTACTAAAATAAGGGAAACTGTCAGAGATTGCTGTCAATAAATAGCTGTCTTATATTACACCTCTGCTTACCTCCTACCACTGATTCCATGCTCCTTTTATAACAAGGTTCTCTCAGGCAGTGGCGATCCTCCCATAGAGGCAGACCATGCAGCTGCTATGGAAGGGGGGCCCGCAGTGGATGATAGACCCTGCCCCCTAATTAACTTTAATATTGGCTTACATCCAGCTTTATTCAGGAATTCCTATTGTCAGTGGAGAAAGTGAAAGGACCTTTGATGTCATCACAGGTCCTGTAAGGGAACTGCACACATAGTATAGTGTAGTTCCCAGGTTAGAACAGTGCATCTGCCAGGACCTGTGATGACATCATCTTCAGCATCACAGGTCCTGCAGGATATAGCAAAGGAACTGCACCAAGGATGATGTCACAGGTCCTGGTGCATCTACCAGGACCTGTGATGACCACACTTATAGGTCCTTCAACCCCTAACAGCAAGGATTAGAAGTGAACAATTTGCTCTGCATTGATCCATTGAGACTGGAATGGAGTCGTAAGAGGAGGTCCTCCACTTTTCTCTTCATCCCCCCCCAGTCCTGTTGTTACTCATTGCTCACTTATATATAATACTGCAGACAGATACAATGACCACTACTTCATTTACCTCACACACAGTGGCCATAATGTGTAACTGACCACATATTTCTGTACACACGGCATCGATTATACTTTGTATGTCTCACATCAGTACACTGCTCTACATATATATATATATATATATATATACAGTGTATATATATATATATATATATAAATATATATATTTATACACAAACACATATACACACTACATATATAACACATGCTTATATGCAGTATGTACAGTTACATAGTACAGGGAGTGCAGAATTATTAGGCAAGTTGTATTTTTGAGGATTAATTTTATTATTGAACAACAACCATGTTCTCAATGAACCCAAAAAACTCAATAATATCAAAGCTGAATATTTTTGGAAGTAGTTTTTAGTTTGTTTTTAGTTTTAGCTATTTTAGGGGGATATCTGTGTGTGCAGGTGACTATTACTGTGCATAATTATTAGGCAACTTAACAAAAAACAAATATATACCCATTTCAATTATTTATTTTTACCAGTGAAACCAATATAACATCTCAACATTCACAAATATACATTTCTGACATTCAAAAACAAAACAAAAACAAATCAGTGACCAATATAGCCACCTTTCTTTGCAAGGACACTCAAAAGCCTGCCATCCATGGATTCTGTCAGTGTTTTGATCTGTTCACCATCAACATTGCGTGCAGCAGCAACCACAGCCTCCCAGACACTGTTCAGAGAGGTGTACTGTTTTCCCTCCTTGTAAATCTCACATTTGATGATGGACCACAGGTTCTCAATGGGGTTCAGATCAGGTGAACAAGGAGGCCATGTCATTAGATTTTCTTCTTTTATACCCTTTTTTGCCAGCCACGCTGTGGAGTACTTGGACGCGTGTGATGGAGCATTGTCCTGCATGAAAATCATGTTTTTCTTGAAGGATGCAGACTTCTTCCTGTACCACTGCTTGAAGAAGGTGTCTTCCAGAAACTGGCAGTAGGACTGGGAGTTGAGCTTGACTCCATCCTCAACCCGAAAAGGCCCCACAAGCTCATCTTTGATGATACCAGCCCAAACCAGTACTCCACCTCCACCTTGCTGGCGTCTGAGTCGGACTGGAGCTCTCTGCCCTTTACCAATCCAGCCACAGGCCCATCCATCTGGCCCATCAAGACTCACTCTCATTTCATCAGTCCATAAAACCTAAGAAAAATCAGTCTTGAGATATTTCTTGGCCCAGTCTTGACGTTTCAGCTTGTGTGTCTTGTTCAGTGGTGGTCGTCGTTCAGCCTTTCTTACCTTGGCCATGTCTCTGAGTATTGCACACCTTGTGCTTTTGGGCACTCCAGTGATGTTGCAGCTCTGAAATATGGCCAAACTGGTGGCAAGTGGCATCTTGGCAGCTGCACGCTTGACTTTTCTCAGTTCATGGGCAGTTATTTTGCGCCTTGGTTTTTCCACACGCTTCTTGCGACCCTGTTGACTATTTTGAATGAAACGCTTGATTGTTCGATGATCACGCTTCAGAAGCTTTGCAATTTTAAGAGTGCTGCATCCCTCTGCAAGATATCTCACTATTTTTGACTTTTCTGAGCCTGTCAAGTCCTTCTTTTGACCCATTTTGCCAAAGGAAAGTTGCCTAATAATTATGCACACCTAATATAGGGTGTTGATGTCATTAGACCACACCCCTTCTCATTACAGAGATGCACATCACCTAATATGCTTAATTGGTAGTAGGCTTTCGAGCCTATACAGCTTGGAGTAAGACAACATGCACAAAGAGGATGATGTGGTCAAAATACTCATTTGCCTAATAATTCTGCACTCCCTGTATATACAGCAGTGTACTGATATGTGAGGTATAAATTACACCTCATACACTGTTCTATATATTATACATATATCTATACCCACTTTATTTTTTTTATATGTATATGTGTTTATTATATATGCAGTGTGTGTATACCTGGCTGGCACTATATAGAAAATGCCTATTGTCTGCAATTGCGGACAAGAATAGGACATGTCCTATATATTTCTTTGCATTTTTGCATTGAAATGAATGGGTCCGCACCCATTCCGCAAAATTGCAGAACGGATGTGGACCCATTCATACGGTCATGTAAATGTACCCTAAGAATGACCATACAACTTAACTAGCTGTCGACTGACAGCTATCTCTTCTGACTGCACCATACATATACACAATAGCCTAGCGTGTACAGTCGTGGCCAAAAGTATTGAGAATGACACAAATATTAGTTTTCACAAAGTTTGCTGCTAAACTGCTTTTAGATCTTTGTTTCAGTTGATTCTGTGATGTAGTGAATTATAATTACACGCACTTCATACGTTTCAAAGGCTTTTATCGACAATTACATGACATTTATGCAAAGAGTCAGTATTTGCAGTGTTGGCCCTTCTTTTTCAGGACCTCTGCAATTCGACTGGACATGCTCTCAATCAACTTCTGGGCCAATTCCTGACTGATAGCAACCCATTCTTTCATAATCACTTCTTGGAGTTTGTCAGAATTAGTGGGTTTTTGTTTGTCCACCCGCCTCTTAAGGATTGACCACAAGTTCTCAATGGGATTAAGATATGGGGAGTTTCCAGGCCATGGACCCAAAATGTCAACGTTTTGGTCCCCAAGCCACTTAGTTATCACTTTTCCTTATGGCACGGTGCTCCATCGTGCTGGGAAATGCATTGTTCTTCACCAAACTGTTGATGGATTGTTGGAAGAAGTTGCTGTTGGAGGGTGTTTTGGTACCATTCTTTATTCATGGCTGTGTTTTTGGGCAAAATTGTGAGTGAGCCCACTCCCTTGGATGAGAAGCAACCCCACACATGAATGGTCTCAGGATGCTTTACTGTTGGCATGACACAGGACTGATGGTAGCGCTCACCTTTTCTTCTCCGGACAAGCCTTTTTCCAGATGCCCCAAACAATCGGAAAGAGGCTTTATGGGAGAATATGACTTTGCCCCAGTCCTCAGCAGTCCATTCACCATACTTTCTGCAGAATATCAATCTGTCCCTGATGTTTTTTTTGGAGAGAAGTGGCTTCTTTGCTGGCCTTCTTGACACCAGGCCATCTTCCAAAAGTCTTCGCCTCACTGTGCGTGCAGATGCGCTCACACCTGCCTGCTGTCATTCCTGAGCAAGCTCTGCACTGGTGGCACTCCGATCCCGCAGCTGAATCCTCTTTAGGAAACGATCCTGGCGCTTGCTGGACTTTCTTGGACGCCATGAAGCCTTCCTAACAAGAATTGAACCTCTTGAAGTTGAAGTTCTTGATGATCCTATAAATTGTTGATTGAGGTGCAATCTTAGTAGCCACAATATCCTTGCCTGTGAAGCCATTTTCATGCAACGCAATGATGGCTGCACGCGTTTCTTTGCAGGTCACTATGGTTAACAATGGAAGAACAATGATTTCAAGCATCACCCTCCTTTTAACATGTCAAGTCTGCCATTTTAACCCAATCAGCCTGACATAATGATCTCCAGCCTTGTGCTCGTCAACATTCTCACCTGAGTTAACAAGACGATTACTGAAATGATCTCAGCAGGTCCTTTAATGACAGCAATGAAATGCAGTGGAAAGGTTTTTTTGGGATTAAATTAATTTTCATGGCAAAGAAGGACTATGCAATTCATCTGATCACTCTTCATAACATTCTGGAGTATATGCAAATTGCTATTATAAAAACTTAAGCAGCAACTTTTCCAATTTCCAATATTTATGTCATTCTCCTAACTTTTGGCCACGACTGTATGTGTTTTCAATGGTGAGGGAGGAGAATGCCACTGTCGGACACCTTTTAAAACCTAAAGCTCCCCATGCACATTAGATTGATGGCCTGCCCCAGTGAAGATGGTCGAATGAGTATGGGAGGCTTTCATTTTGCTCTGTGCTACCTACAGTATTTTCTGCACTCATGCGCATAGCTCGTCATTAACTGGAAATATTTTCACCTTCCGTTTTAGTGGTAAGATAAGTTTCCTTTCTCAGTTTAAACTTGGGCTCCTCATGGGAAATAAATACGTAATCTCTGAGCCAAGATGCTCATCTGCAAGACAGCACCTGCAATCACTAATGTAACCACAGACAGCAGCTGCTGCCACATGCCGCTATGCCTATTTATTACATGCCCAGCTATGTCTATATTTATGACTGGCGCAGCAATATCAGTATTTACAGCTTTTGTTGCTATTGTATTTCACAGAAACTGCACTTTGTTCTGCTTTACACTGTCGTATTGCAATGTACATTGACTCATCTTATACTACATACACCTCAGTGACTATAAAATATCCAGTATATACTTTATTCGAGCCATATACTGTGTATTTCAAAGGGGTCATTTGTACAAACAGTTATATATTCCTGTGAGGGTGGTGGAGAAACGATACTCTCAAAATGACAGCAGGCTGATAATCATGAGCCCACTGCATTCGTTGAGTGCTCCAGATATTTCTTATTTGCTTTCTTATTTTCATGAATAATGCAGGTTTCTCTTCATATTTTAAATGTGTAATTTGTGCTTTTTCAGAATTTTTAGGCTTCTAGTTTGAAGAAATAGCAAATAATGATGCTACAAATATGCAGTAATAGTTAATAATATAAAATTCAACAGCAGTAAATGGCTCAGCTCACCTGCAATCACTTGGGGAGGCACGGATGTTTAGGCTTTTTTATGGGAAGCTAGACTTCTCTCCTTGTTTTGAGTAATAGTTAATGATATAGTGTTATCCTGGTTTTGCTAGACCTTTGACAATGATTAGGGTGGGGAATGTTTTTTTTTTATTTGTTATTTATTTCTTTTTTGAGCTGGGAGGGCTGGTTATTTTTTGTGCATTTTTTATTTTTGTTCTTGTATACCCTATTTTATCTTTTAAACTTTGTAGGCCCCTCAAAGATTAGAAAAGGGGATTATTTTTATATTTTTGTTTCACACTCTACTTCCACTTGCATAGCAGACCTAGTTTCAGTTTAATATGCCCATTAGGACTGTGCTGGAGTGCGTTTAGAGACCATCTGCTGTAAGTATAACCAGTTAACTAAATAACAAAATATTGTTTGCACTGTTAGGCCCCTTTCACACGGGCGAGTATTCCGTGCGGATGCGATGCGTGAGGTGAACGCATTGCACCCGCACTGAATCCGGACCCATTCACTTCAATGGGGCTGTGCAGATGAGCGGTGATTTTCACGCATAACTTGTGCATTGCTTGAAAATCGCAGCATGTTCTATATTCTGCGTTTTTCACGCAATGCAGGCCCCATAGAAATGAATGGGTATGCGTGAAAATCGCAAGCATCCGCAAGGAAGTGCGAGGGATGAGTTACCCAGGACCCCATTTACTTTATTATTTTCCATTATAACATGGTTATAATGAAAAATAATAGCATTCTTTAATTCAGAATGCTAAGTAAAAGGTCCTTTGTGGGGT
Organism: Bufo bufo; assembly: GCF_905171765.1. NCBI lineage: Eukaryota > Metazoa > Chordata > Amphibia > Anura > Bufonidae > Bufo > Bufo bufo. The sequence continues at coordinate 321,925,217 of NC_053391.1, forward strand.
TAAAAATAATATATCCAGTTGATCGCGCAGCCGGGCTCGTCTTTTTTCTTCTTCTTCTTGCAGGACCTGGCTGGAAAAGGACGTCTATCTTCTATCTTCATTCAGCAGAACCTGCGCTGACGTCACCGAGCTCACGTGGTGAATGCGATTATGTCACCGAAGGTCCTTTTCCAGCCAGGTCCTGCAAGAAGAAGAAGAAAGAAGACAAGCCTGGCTCCGCGATCAACTGGATGAGGTGAGTTACATTTTTATTTTATTTTTAACCCCACAATGGACCTTTTACTTAGCATTCTGAATGAAAGAATGCTATTATTTTTCATTATAACCATGTTATAATGGAAAATAATAAAATATACAGAACACCGATCCCAAACCTGAACAACAGGCTGGAACCTTTGCTGCAGAATATTGCTCAGGCATCACAGGAAGGGGGAGGCACCCTTATGAAGGTGGTGCCTGGCCGGGATTGGAGAGAAGGCGGAATCAGGGGCGTTCACGAACCCTTAAAGAAACAGGATGTGTGCGGCTCCTACAAGGTGCTACTGAAGCTGTCGCCGCCCGCGACAGTGCAGGAAAGCGGGCCCGGAGCCTGCAGCGGAGAAGAGGAGCCTTGTGTGCAGTTCGACTGAGGTACATAGCAGGATCCGCTGCACGCTGGCGGCTGCCAACTGCCATTGTTACATTTATATCTCTGCTTTTTCTACCGTCTGTTAACAGCATCGGTACAGAGAGGAAGAGATATCAGTGACTGATGGCATTGTGTGTATAAGTGTACATAGAGAGATAGCTGTCAGTCACTGATAACACCTCCCTCCTGTACCAATAGGCCTGCAGATATAAATGTAAAAACTACAAGTTTTACTGAATCTTTTCCAAAAAACTTTATATCAATCTGCTCTGTTCCTTCTGCTCTACAACATGCTGTCTGCAGACTCCATTGCTCTTTTTGGTGCCAGGTCCTCTTTTTTGACCTTTTAAGAAATGATTATTATTATTATTATTATTATTTTGAGTTTTGTTTTTGAGACACATTTTTAAATGATAATAGCCAGGACTCCCTAATAGAACATATTGAAGAAAAAAAATAACAGTCTTTGAGAAACTACATCAGAAGAGACTACCAAAATGGCTGTCATGGCTAAACAGAAAAATGTCCTTATCTCTGGAAGGAAAGAAAAGTATAAACTGTAATATGTTTAGCTGCTCTTTTTTCTCATTTATTAATATATGTCAACCTTGAGTTCTGGGTCAAAATCCACTTTAATATTCACATTCAGAACATGTATGGTATTTGTAAGAGCAACTGTAATATACTGTATCTCTTTTTTCCTAGATACATTTTTCACAAATGATGGGCCCTATATATGTTCAAAATAACACATCTACATCTAGTTTGTATAATAATTTCTAGCTGTGCTGATTCATAGGCAGTATTTCACAGTAAGTCATGCATCAGCAAGATATGCTGGTACCTGTTGATAAATGGGATCTGTATTATATATTTTTATTATACAGTATATGTAGATGGCTGTTTAATTAAACAATAAAATAAATACTGTAAATGGAAAATAAAGGAAGACTCTAGATCACGGGTGTCAAACACAAGGCCCTCGGGCCGAATCCGGCCCGCCAGACCTCGTCATGTGGCCCGCGCAGCAAGCGAGCTGGCGGCGGCGGCTGGGCACAGGGAGATGAGCGCTTCCATTGTGGAAGCGCTCATCTCCAGTCATCTGTATCGCCGTCCTCAGGACAGCGATACAGATGCCTGCCTGTGCTGCGGTAGGGGAGGGAGAGGCGTGTCCCTTTCCCTTCCTCTGATAGGCTGCCGGCCTAGTGCCTGCAGCCTATCAGAGGCCGGCGCAGGCGGCGCGATGACGTCATCGCGCTGCCTGAGCCATACAGCGTGGTACACAGGCCAGAAGAGGCCTGCATCGCATCACTGACATGGAGGTAAGTATGTGTTTTTTTAATTATTTTTTATTATGTACAATACTTTTACTGGCGGGGGCTGTTATTACTGGCAAAGGGGGGGCTGTTTGTTATTACTGGCAAAGGGGGGGCTGTAATTACTGGTGGGGGCTGTTATTACTGGCAAAGGGGGGGCTGTTAGTACTGGCAAAGGGGGGCTGTTATTACTGGCGGGGGCTGTTATTACTGGCAGAGAGGGGCTGTTATTACTGACACAGAAGGGCTCTTATTACTGGGGGCTGTTATTACTGACACAGAGGGGCTCTTATTACTGGGGGCTGTTATTACTGACACAGAGGGGCTCTTATTACTGGGGGCTGTTATTACTGACACAGAGGGGCTCTTATTACTGGGGGCTGTTATTACTGGCACAGAGGGGCTCTTATTACTGGGGGCTGTTATTACTGGCACAGAGGGGCTGTTATTACTGGGGGCTGTTATTACTGGCACAGAGGGGCTCTTATTACTGGGGGCTGTTATTACTGGCACAGAGGGGCTGTTATTACTGGGGGCTGTTATTACTGGCACAGAGGGGCTCTTATTACTAGGGGCTGTTATTACTGGCACAGAGGGGCTGTTATTACTGGGGGCTGTTATTACTGACACAGAGGGGCTCTTATTACTGGGGGCTGTTATTACTGGCACAGAGGGGCTCTTATTACTGGGGGCTGTTATTACTGGCACAGAGGGGCTCTTATTACTGGGGGCTGTTATTACTGGCACAGAGGGGCTCTTATTACTGGGGGCTGTTATTACTGGGGGCTCTTATTACTGGGGGCTGCTATTACTGGCACAGGGGGGCTGCTATTACTGGCATAGGGCACTATTATTACTGGCACTGGGGGGTGCATTATGGTGGGCTTTATTACTCCCCAATGGTATGACCCCCTAGTAGCAGCACCAGCCTCTCCCTGCTCTGCTATCCCTCTGCACCTTCTCCAAATACTTATTATGAAATCTTTCTCATTAGGATAAAACACCTCATCAGCTCCACCGAGCCCCCGGCCAAAGTGTGGAAGTGGCGTCCGAGATCCCCAAGGGCCAAGCCAAGTAACTGTAAGTTTTCCTGCCCTTTGAGAGTGACCAAACTGCTGATGCGGCCCCCGATGAATTTGAGTTTGACACCCCTGCTAGATCATTGTTTATAATCCAACCTACCCAGATAGAGATGCTACACTACCAAAAAATAATTTAAAAAAGTTCCATAAATAGTTTCTATCAAAATTTACCTATGAGGGTATTCTAAAATTATACTGGCAAGCTGAATAGTCCAAGTACATTTGCAACGGCAGCCTGGGGGGAACGTGTGAAGGATGGGAGTGGTAGTGGCTGTGTGTCATGGCCTATGGTGTGACACTATTGCCACACTTGTGGTTGCCCGCGGCAACGTGTTGCTGTGAGAGCATGCGGTGGCAGTGTCTGGGCCTTCTGGGTGATTGCCGTGACATGGTTGCCACGCATGCTTTTGCCGGTGGTTACGTGGTTTGGTATGCTTGTGTGTGCACTTCACCTTTAAGTGGCTTCCTTCCCCTGTCTGGTGATGTAAGGGTTAACTACCTTGCTGGGTGTGGTCACTTGTGCTTCTTATACCTGTGGCTTTAGGTCAGGAGTCAGTTGTACTCCAGCCTTGGTGTGTGCAGGAGTTAAGCTCCTTGTCTGGTTGTTCCATCTGTCCAGTGAGGGCCACCCTTGTGGTCATCAATGTTATCCTGGTGTCTCCTTCCCTTCCTGTCCCTATTTGTATGGAGTGGGTTAAGTTCAGGGTGTTGGTATGTCTAGTTTGGTGTTACATGTCTGGTGGTGTTTGGTGTCATGTTTGCTAGACATTCCCCTGTCTCATGTTTATTGCAGCTATGGGTGTCCTGGGTCCCTGTGTGATTTGTGGTGTGTGCTGTGTCCTTTAATGATGGTGTGGACACCAGCACTTGTGCACGGGTTCCAGTCAGTGTGTCTGTGGCAGGTAAGTGTGATATTGGTTTTGCTTGCCTGCCATCTCCTTATGCTGTAGGTGTTCCCCTCTCCTTGCAGCCTGGCCTCAGATAGAGACTCTTGTTCCTCCATGACTGGGATGAACAGGTCGTCTCTTCCCTGCTCCTTGGTGAGGGATTACCAGGGCGACTTAGGGTCTCTAGGAATCCTGAGTATGAGTCGTCCTACCATCGGGGTCCGCTCATACGGTGAGGTGTCAGGGAGAGGATTAGGGATGCTGTAGGAGGTGACCAGCTCCCTTATCACTCCTTTTGGCCAGGCTGATCCCCTTTTACCCTTTGACACCACACGGTGGGGGGTTTCCCCGACTCCCCATCGTGACACTGTGACACACACATCAGTGGCAAGCCTCACAGTGATATCCTCCAGGGCCATTCAGTGACAGGAAGGCACACCCTTTCTTCTCTCAGGGCACACCCTGATGTTGGGCTCCTGTCTGATGAAGATTGGTGTGCTCCTGGTGTTAAGTGTTTTGGCAGGTGCAAGACAGTAGTGTAGATACAGGTGCATTGGCCAGCAAATGGTGTTGGAGTCAGTGACCAGGCCAGTTGGTGCAAATAAATAGGTCACTCTTTACATATGCTATTCTTTGCCGCATCTTGCGGATCGTAAACCCATTGAAGTCAATGGGTCTGCTCCATGATGCCGGGTGCACACGGCTGGTGTCTGTGTTTTGCACTTTGAAAAACAGACATGGTCGTGTTACTGGTATATGTAGCAATACCTATGCACTAGGAATTTTGTTTTAACGCCCATTCCAACAACTGATTGGTGGAGATGCAAGTAGTCTGACCTCCACCTTTGAAAATTCATATATTGATGACTAGAGTATTAGTATGTATCTTCTGGGAAACCTCTTTAATTACTCAAGATAATTAGAAGTGTATTTGTGTTATTTAAGTTAATTTCTAGGCTAACAAATGGCCACATAAAACAGCTTTCTCTCCAAACTATTTATTTCGGACACCCTCTGCCCCTTTGAATATCTTCATAAGCGGACCCACACACAGATTTCTATAAATACTTGTGTATTAGACATTTCTATATAGCTAATTGTCCGTTTAATCTGGTGTGCAATCGGGAAGTGTTTAGTCTGTGGTCATTGGCTCCGCCACAATGCATAAGATTGCGGCCTCTGTATATGATGATGGGAGATAAGGGATTATTTGTTAAAACGACCCCATTGCTTACTTGGGAAAAAGATTTGGGGTTAGTGTTCACTGATGAGCAGTGGTCTACAGCCTTTTCCTGTATAAAAAAAAATATTAGATGTGCTCTGCACTATGAGTCCTTGATGAAGACCACACTAAGGTGGTACTATACACCAGATCGCCTGAGTGATATATTTCCCGATCTTTCATGTTTATGTTGGCGGGGATGCGGCGATAGGGGCACAATGTATCACATTCTATGGTCTTGTCCGAGGCTGCGAGATATTTGGAGGGCTACATTCTCTCTCGCCTCGGATTTGCTGGGCTTCCAGCTTCCGCCATCCCCCTCATTGGCTCTTTTATGGATTGATTTGGCTAGGATACCATGTGAGGGGAGGGTGGTATTGGGACACCTTTTTCTTTCAACCAAATTGGCCATAGTAAAAAATTGGAAATCACAGTATGTTCCTTGCCTAACGGAGATTATCCGAAGGCTAAATTCTACTTATATATATGAGCTTGTGCTGGCGGGTAGGGATGAGCGAACCCGAACTGTATAAACATTTTCGTAAAAGTCCGGGTTCGGGTTCGGTGTTCGGCGCTTTCTTGGCGCTTTTTGAAAGGCTGCAAAGCAGCCAATCAACAAGCGTCATACTACTTGGCCCAAGAGGCCATCACAGCCATGCCTACTATTGGCATGGCTGTGATTGGCCAGTGCACCATGTGACCCAGCCTCTATTTAAGCTGGAGTCACGTAGCGCCGCACGTCACTCTGCTATGATCAGTATAGGGAGAGGTTGCAGCTGCGACGTTAGGGCGAGATTAGGCAGATTAACTCCTCCAAAAGACTTCATTCTGTGATCGATCTGCAGCTGTGGATCATTGAAGTGCTATTATTGACTTGCTCACTTTTTTGAGGCTGCCCAGAGCGTTTTTAGATCACTTTTTTTCTGGGGTGATCGGCGGCCATTTTGTGACTTGTGGTGCGCCAGCACGAGCTATCACCAAGTGTATTTAACCATCGATAGTGTGGTTATTTTGTGCTATATCCTACATCAGCTGCAGGCTGAGCCTGTGTCACCGAAGTGCATTTAACCATCAACAGTCTGGTTATTTTTTGGCCATATACTACATTAGCTGCAGGCTGAGCCTGTGTCAAAGAAGTGCATTTAACCATCAACAGTCTGGTTATTTTTTGGCCGTATACTACATCTGGTGCAGGCTGAGCCTGTGTCACCCAAGTGCATTTAACCATCAACAGTGTGGTTATTTTTTGGCCATATATTACATCAGGGGCAAGTTGAGCCTGTCACCCAGCGCCTAAAAAATAGACCTGACATTTCAATTCAACCAAATCTGCACAGTTTTAGCTGGTCAAGTTATTTGTAGTGACCGTAAAAGCAGACTTTTTGTTCTGGGTTGAAAAAGCATTCCCAAATTTGCCATTCTGAAAATAACTAGTTTGTGGTATTTGAGGCCTACTTGAAATCTATCCCAAAAAGTAAATCTTACATTGAAGGTATTGATAGTGTCATTCAGAAAAACCTAAGACACATGCTAGCGTGCTGATAGAAGTGTCATTCTGTGATTAAACCTATAACTGTCACACAGCGCAAAAAAAAACCAGGTCTCACATCTCTATTCAACCAAATCTGCACAGTTTTAGCTGGTCAAGTTATTTGTAGTGACCGTAAAAGCAGACTTTTTGTTCTGGGTTGAAAAAGCATTCCCAAATTTGCCATTCTGAAAATAACTAGTTTGTGGTATTTGAGGCCTACTTGAAATCTATCCCAAAAAGAAACACTTACATTGAAGGTATTGATAGTGTCATTCAGAAAAACCTAAGACACACGCTAGCGTGCTGATAGAAGTGTCATTCTGTGATTAAACCTATAACTGTCACACAGCGCGAAAAAAAACAGGTCTCACATCTCTATTCAACCAAATCTGCACAGTTTTAGCTGGTCAAGTTATTTGTAGTGACCGTAAAAGCAGACTTTTTGTTCTGGGTTGAAAAAGCATTCCCAAATTTGCCATTCTCAAAATTGTGGTGAACGGGAACAATGAGGAAAACATCTAATAAGGGACGCGGACGTGGACATGGTCGTGGTGGTGTTAGTGGACCCTCTGGTGCTGGGAGAGGACGTGGCCGTTCTGCCACAGCCACACGTCCTAGTGAACCAACTACCTCAGGTCCCAGTAGCCAGCAGAATTTACAGCGATATTTGGTGGGGCCCAATGCCGTTCTAAGGATGGTAAGGCCTGAGCAGGTACAGGCATTAGTCAATTGGGTGGCCGACAGTGGATCCAGCACGTTCACATTATCTCCCACCCAGTCTTCTGCAGAAAGTGCACAGATGGCGCATGAAAACCAAGCCCATCGGTCTGTCACATCACCCCCATGCATATCAGGGAAACTGTCTGAGCCTCAAGTTATGCAGCAGTCTCTTATGCTGTTTGAAGACTCTGCTGCCAGGGTTTCCCAAGGGCATCCACCTAGCCCTTCCCCAGGGGTGGAAGAGATGGAATGCACTAACGCACAACCACTTATTTTTCCTGATGATGAGGACATGGGAATACCACCTCAGCACGTCTCTGATGATGACGAAACACAGGTGCCAACTGCTGCGTCTTTCTGCAGTGTGCAGACTGAACAGGAGGTCAGGGATCAAGACTGGGTGGAAGACGATGCAGGGGACGATGAGGTCCTAGACCCCACATGGAATGAAGGTCGTGCCACTGACTTTCACAGTTCGGAGGAAGAGGCAGTGGTGAGACCGAGCCAACAGCGTAGCAAAAGAGGGAGCAGTGGGAAAAATCAGAACACCCGCCGCCAAGAGACTCCGCCTGCTACTGACCACCGCCATCTGGGACCGAGCACCCCAAAGGCAGCTTCAAGGAGTTCCCTGGCATGGCACTTCTTCAAACAATGTGCTGACGACAAGACCCGAGTGGTTTGCACGCTGTGCCATCAGAGCCTGAAGCGAGGCATTAACGTTCTGAACCTTAGCACAACCTGCATGACCAGGCACCTGCATGCAAAGCATGAACTGCAGTGGAGTAAACACCTTAAAAACAAGGAAGTCACTCAGGCTCCCCCTGCTACATCTTCTGCTGCTGCCGCCTCGGCCTCTTCTGCTGCTGCTGCCGCCGCCTCGGCCTCTTCCTCCGCCTCTGGAGGAACGTTGGCACCTGCCGCCCAGCAAACATGGGATGTACCACCAACACCACCACCTGCGTCACCAAGCATCTCAACCATGTCACATGGCAGCGTTCAGCTCTCCATCTCACAAACATTTGAGAGAAAGCGTAAATTCTCACCTAGCCACCCTCGATCCCTGGCCCTGAATGCCAGCATTTCTAAACTACTGGCCTATGAAATGCTGTCATTTAGGCTGGTGGACACACACAGCTTCAAACAGCTCATGTCACTTGCTGTCCCACAGTATGTTGTTCCCAGCCGCCACTACTTCTCTAAGAGAGCCGTGCCTTCCCTGCACAAACAAGTGTCCGATAAAATCAAGTGTGCACTGCGCAACGCCATCTGTGGCAAGGTCCACCTAACCACAGATACGTGGACCAGTAAGCACGGCCAGGGACGCTATATCTGCCTAACTGCACACTGGGTAAATGTAGTGGCGGCTGGGCCCCAGGCGGAGAGCTATTTGGCGCACGTCCTTCCGCCGCCAAGGATCGCAGGGCAACATTCTTTGCCTCCTGTCTCCTCCTCCTCCTACTCAGCTTCCTCCTCCTCTTCTTCCACCTTCTCATCCAGTCAGCCACACACCTTCACCACCAACTTCAGCACAGCACGGGGTAAACGTCAGCAGGCCATTCTGAAACTCATATGTTTGGGGGACAGGCCCCACACCGCACAGGAGTTGTGGCGGGGTATAGAACAACAGACCGACGAGTGGTTGCCGCCGGTGAGCCTCAAGCCCGGCCTGGTGGTGTGCGATAATGGGCGAAATCTCGTTGCAGCTCTGGGACTAGCCGGTTTGACGCACATCCCTTGCCTGGCGCATGTGCTGAATTTGGTGGTGCAGAAGTTCATTCGCAACTATCCCGACATGTCAGAGCTGCTGCATAAAGTGCGGGCCGTCTGTTCGCGCTTCCGGCGTTCACACCCTGCCGCTGCTCGCCTGTCTGCGCTACAGCGTAACTTCGGCCTTCCCGCTCACCGCCTCATATGCGACGTACCCACCAGGTGGAACTCCACCTTGCATATGCTGGACAGACTGTGCGAGCAGCAGCAGGCCATAGTGGAGTTTCAGCTGCAGCACGCACGGGTCAGTCGCACTGCGGATCAGACCCACTTCACCACCAATGACTGGGCCTCCATGCGAGACCTGTGTGCCCTGTTGCGCTGTTTCGAGTACTCCACCAACATGGCCAGTGGCGATGACGCCATTATCAGCGTTACAATACCACTTCTATGTCTCCTTGAGAAAACACTTAGGGCGATGATGGAAGAGGAGGTGGCCCAGGAGGAAGAGGAGGAAGAGGGGTCATTTTTAGCACTTTCAGGCCAGTCTCTTCGAAGTGACTCAGAGGGAGGTTTTTTGCAACACCAGAGGCCAGGTACAAATGTGGCCAGACAGGGCCCACTACTGGAGGACGAGGAGGACGAGGATGAGGAGGAGGTGGAGGAGGATGAGGATGAAGCATGTTCACAGCGGGGTGGCACCCAAAGCAGCTCGGGCCCATCACTGGTGCGTGGCTGGGGGGAAACACAGGATGATGACGATACGCCTCCCACAGAGGACAGCTTGTCCTTACCTCTGGGCAGCCTGGCACACATGAGCGACTACATGCTGCAGTGCCTGCGCAACGACAGCAGAGTTGCCCACATTTTAACGTGTGCGGACTACTGGGTTGCCACCCTGCTGGATCCCCGGTACAAAGACAATGTGCCCACCTTACTTCCTACACTGGAGCGTGATAGGAAGATGCGCGAGTACAAGCGCATGTTGGTAGACGCGCTACTGAGAGCATTCCCAAATGTCACAGGGGAACCAGTGGAAGCCCAAGGCGAAGGCAGAGGAGGAGCAAGAGGTCGCCAACGCAGCTGTGTCACGCCCAGCTCCTCTGAGGGCAGGGTTAGCATGGCAGAGATGTGGAAAAGTTTTGTCAACACGCCACAGCTAAGTGCACCACCACCTGATACGGAACGTGTTAGCAGGAGGCAACATTTCACTAACATGGTGAACAGTACCTGTGCACACCCCTCCACGTACTGACTGATGGTTCGGCCCCATTCAACTTCTGGGTCTCCAAATTGTCCACGTGGCCAGAGCTAGCCTTTTATGCCTTGGAGGTGCTGGCCTGCCCGGCGGCCAGCGTTTTGTCTGAACGTGTATTCAGCACGGCAGGGGGCGTCATTACAGACAAACGCAGCCGCCTGTCTACAGCCAATGTGGACAAGCTGACGTTCATAAAAATGAACCAGGCATGGATCCCACAGGACCTGTCCATCCCTTGTGCAGATTACATATTAACTACCTCCCCTTAACAATATATTATTCTACTCCAGGGCACTTCCTCATTCAATACTATTTTTAATTTCATTTTACCATTATATTGCGGGGCAACCCAAAGTTGAATGAACCTCTCCTCTGTCTGGGTGCCGGAGCCTAAATGTGTGACAGTGGCCTGTTCCAGTGGTGGGAGACGTGAAGCCTGATTCTCTGCTATGACATGAATACAGATTCTGCGCTGACATAAGGCCAGATTCTCTGTTACGGGACCGCTCTCCTCTGCCTGGGTGCCTGGGCCTAAATGTGTGACAGTGGCCTGTTCCAGTGGTGGCTGACGTGAAGCCTGATTCTCTGCTATGACATGAAGACAGATTCTGCGCTGACATAAGGCCAGATTCTCTGTTACGGGACCGCTCTCCTCTGTCTGGGTGCCGGGGCCTAAATGTGTGACAGTGGCCTGTTCCAGTGGTGGGTGACGTGAAGCCTGATTCTCTGCTATGACATGAAGACAGATTCTGCGCTGACATAAGGCCAGATTCTCTGTTACGGGACCGCTCTCCTCTGTCTGGGTGACGGGGCCTAAATGTGTGACAGTGGCCTGTTCCAGTGGTGGGTGACGTGAAGCCTGATTCTCTGCTATGACATGAATACAGATTCTGCGCTGACATAAGGCCAGATTCTCTGTTACGGGACCTCTCTCCTCTGCCTGGGTGCCAGGGCCTAAATGTGTGACAGTGGCCTGTTCCAGTGGTGGCTGATGTGAAGCCTGATTCTCTGCTATGACATGAAGACAGATTCTGCGCTGACATAAGGCCAGATTCTCTGTTACGGGACCGCTCTCCTCTGTCTGGGTGCCGGGGCCTAAATGTGTGACAGTGGCCTGTTCCAGTGGTGGGTGACGTGAAGCCTGATTCTCTGCTATGACATGAAGACAGATTCTGCGCTGACATAAGGCCAGATTCTCTGTTACGGCACCGCTCTCCTCTGTCTGGGTGACGGGGCCTAAATGTGTGACAGTGGCCTGTTCCAGTGGTGGGTGACGTGAAGCCTGATTCTCTGCTATGACATGAATACAGATTCTGCGCTGACATAAGGCCAGATTCTCTGTTACGGGACCTCTCTCCTCTGTCTGGGTGCCGGGGCCTAAATGTGTGACAGTGGCCTGTTCCAGTGGTGGGTGACGTGAAGCCTGATTCTCTGCTATGACATGAAGACAGATTCTGCGCTGACATAAGGCCAGATTCTCTGTTACGGGACCGCTCTCCTCTGTCTGGGTGACGGGGCCTAAATGTGTGACAGTGGCCTGTTCCAGTGGTGGGTGACGTGAAGCCTGATTCTCTGCTATGACATGAATACAGATTCTGCGCTGACATAAGGCCAGATTCTCTGTTACGGGACCTCTCTCCTCTGCCTGGGTGCCAGGGCCTAAATGTGTGACAGTGGCCTGTTCCAGTGGTGGCTGACGTGAAGCCTGATTCTCTGCTATGACATGAAGACAGATTCTGCGCTGACATAAGGCCAGATTCTCTGTTACGGGACCGCTCTCCTCTGTCTGGGTGCCGGGGCCTAAATGTGTGACAGTGGCCTGTTCCAGTGGTGGGTGACGTGAAGCCTGATTCTCTGCTATGACATGAAGACAGATTCTGCGCTGACATAAGGCCAGATTCTCTGTTACGGGACCGCTCTCCTCTGTCTGGGTGTCGGGGCCTAAATGTGTGACAGTGGCCTGTTCCAGTGGTGGGTGACGTGAAGCCTGATTCTCTGCTATGACATGAAGACAGATTCTGCGCTGACATAAGGCCAGATTCTCTGTTACGGGACCGCTCTCCTCTGTCTGGGTGCCGGGGCCTAAATGTGTGACAGTGGCCTGTTCCAGTGGTGGCTGACGTGAAGCCTGATTCTCTGCTATGACATGAAGACAGATTCTGCGCTGACATAAGGCCAGATTCTCTGTTACGGGACCGCTCTCCTCTGTCTGGGTGCCGGGGCCTAAATGTGTGACAGTGGCCTGTTCCAGTGGTGGGTGTCGTGAAGCCTGATTCTCTGCTATGACATGAAGACTGATTCTGCGCTGATATAAGGCCAGATTCTCTGTTACGGGACCTCTCTCCTCTGTCTGGGTGCCGGGGCCTAAATGTGTGACAGTGGCCTGTTCCAGTGGTGGGTGACGTGAAGCCTGATTCTCTGCTATGACATGAAGACAGATTCTGCGCTGACATAAGGCCAGATTCTCTGTTACGGCACCGCTCTCCTCTGTCTGGGTGACGGGGCCTAAATGTGTGACAGTGGCCTGTTCCAGTGGTGGGTGACGTGAAGCCTGATTCTCTGCTATGACATGAATACAGATTCTGCGCTGACATAAGGCCAGATTCTCTGTTACGGGACCTCTCTCCTCTGCCTGGGTGCCAGGGCCGAAATGTGTGACAGTGGCCTGTTCCAGTGGTGGCTGACGTGAAGCCTGATTCTCTGCTATGACATGAAGACAGATTCTGCGCTGACATAAGGCCAGATTCTCTGTTACGGGACCGCTCTCCTCTGTCTGGGTGCCGGGGCCTAAATGTGTGACAGTGGCCTGTTCCAGTGGTGGGTGACGTGAAGCCTGATTCTCTGCTATGACATGAATACAGATTCTGCGCTGACATAAGGCCAGATTCTCTGTTACGGGACCGCTCTCCTCTGCCTGGGTGCCTGGGCCTAAATGTGTGACAGTGGCCTGTTCCAGTGGTGGGTGACGTGAAGCCTGCTTCTCTGCTATGACATGAAGACAGATTCTGTGCTGACATAAGGCCAGATTCTCTGTTACGGGACCTCTCACCTCTGTCTGGGTGCCGGGGCCTAAATATGTGACAGTGGCCTGTTCCAGTGGTGGGTGATGTGAAGCCTGATTCTCTGCTATGACATGAAGACTGATTCTGCGCTGACATAAGGCCAGATTCTCTGTTACGGGACCTCTCTCCTCTGTCTGGGTGCCGGGGCCTAAATGTGTGACAGTGGCCTGTTCCAGTGGTGGGTGACGTGAAGCCTGATTCTCTGCTATGACATGAAGACTGATTCTGCGCTGACATAAGGCCAGATTCTCTGTTACGGGACCTCTCTCCTCTGTCTGGGTGCCGGGGCCTAAATGTGTGACAGTGGCCTGTTCCAGTGGTGGGTGACGTGAAGCCTGATTCTCTGCTATGACATGAAGACTGATTCTGTGCTGACATGAAGCCAGATTCTCTGCTATGGCATGAAGAGACTGATTCTCTGCTGACATGAAGCCAGATTCTTTGCTATGGCATGAAGAGACTGATTCTCTGCTGACGTGAAGCCAGATTCTCTGCTATGGGACCTCTGTCCAATTGATATTGGTAAATTTTTATTTTTTTTATTTTTATTTTAATTCATTTCCCTATCTACATTTGTTTGCAGGGGATTTACCTACATGTTGCTGCCTTTTGCAGCCCTCTAGCTCTTTCCTGGGCTGTTTTACAGCCTTTTTAGTGCCGAAAAGTTCGGGTCCCCATTGATTTTAATGGGGTTCGGGTTCGGGACGAAGTTCGGGTCGGGTTCGGATCCCGAACCCGAACATTTCCGGGAAGTTCGGCCGAACTTCTCGAACCCGAACATCCAGGTGTTCGCTCAACTCTACTGGCGGGAGCTGACGACGCCGCCGCGAGGTTTGAGAGGGAATGGAGCATATGGAGAGCTTCTCCGCTTGCTGTACCATCCCCTGTCTGATATATTTAAGTATATTCTATATATACAGTCGATGTCCTGTATACAGGAGTATATCTTGATAGAATTATGCCTGCGCAAACGTGTCCTAACGATTGCACTGTATGTTTTTTATGTTTGTATGCTCTTATGTTTGTTCTATGGTGTACTGTTAGTCTACCTCCGTTTGTCTTATATTTTACTGTGGTATGTATATCGGCTACCGGTGTTGCCATCGTGATTATATACAGTGTTAACTACGTAGCCATTTGTCCCTTTCCAAGATAACAATGTATGTCTTTTTTTAAAAACCAATAAAAAGTATTAAACGTAAAACAGCTTTCTGAAGAAGCACATCAATCTATTTGTCTTGAGAATTCAAAGGCTGTGAACACATTCAGAGGCAATTATTTTCATGATTCCATTTTACTGAATTTGGGCTAAAAATCACTTTTTTTCTGTTGGTCTTTATGAAAAAATTTCAGCAGTTGTCATAAAGGGTTAAGTTTTAGCCTCTTACTTTCACTTTTACTTTGAGCTGCCATTGGCTAGGTTTAGCTTTTATCTTTGAATTACTAACAGCTCATAAGCCATCTTTTTATCATTATGATAAGAAGTGAGCTATAATGAGTGTTTACGAGCTCTCAGGAAATCAGCGATAAGCTTCACATGAGCCATCAGCTGACAGGACACAGTGTAAACACAGAGCCTGCTAATAGAGAATCTCAACCCTGTATAGTGAAAGGGCTGAAATTTTAAAATAAAAAACGAATTTACATTTTTTTAGCTCAAAATAATTGCACTGCAATAAAAAAAATAAAAAATTCCCCCTAAAGGTGTCCATAGCCTTTAAGAATATACCTTCACTGGGTTATCGGTTATCCAGGTGAGTTACACACATGTCTAGCTGTACATATGATGTAAAAAAAAAACGTAATTATATCATGTCACCTTTTTCCATTGCTCCGTGGCCCAGTTCAAGAACCCATTGTAGGTGCTTTTGAAGAGGGGTCAGCATGGACACGCTGACTGGTCTTTGGCTGTATTTTCCCATACTCTGCGAGCTGTATAGTACTGTGTGTTCTGACACTTTTTATCATAGCCAGCATTAACCTTTTCAACATTTTTTTTGCTATAGCAGCAACTGTTCTGTGGGAATAGTCCAGACAGAGTAGCCTTCAATCCCTATCAATGAGCCATGCTTTCCCATGACAATATCCCTGGTTCATCAGTCCTTCTTATTTGGATCAATATCGGCAGGTCAAATCCTTATGCTTCATTTTTCTGGCTTCTAAAACATCAGCTTTAAAGGCCATGTACACCTTTGGAGGCAATTTTTTTATGATTGCATTTTACTCATTTTTGGTGAAAAATCATATTTTCAATTGTCCTTTATTAACAAATATTGAGCCACTCTGCCACAAAGGGTTAACAGTTTTTCTGTGTGACTGGTACTTTCACTTTGTGCTGTTCAGCTAATAACCCTTATCTCTAAACTACTAAGAGGTCATAAACACTTATTTAAACCACATTCTTATCAGTAAGATCAATAAGAAGCTATAATGAGTGTTTATAATGTGAGAGAACAGAGATAAGGAGTCCATCCAGGGCCATCTTTAACGCGGGGCAAAAGGGGCAGCTGACCCGGGCCAGTTGCTCCTGGGGGGCCCAAGGTAGCTGCCTCTTGAGCCCCGCTGGCCAGTGGCATAGCATGGGCGGGGCCATTGCCCCGGGCACAAAATTCCAGGAGGGGAGGGTGCTATCAGGGCCGCACCGCCAATTAGGCAAAGTGAGGCGATGGCTCCAGGCGGCGCGGCCCTGGTGACAAGTGGGGGGTGGCGGCAGGGCACAGGGAGATGAGCGCTTCCACTGTGAAAGCGCTCATCTCCATAGTCATCTGTATCGCCGTCCTCAGGACAGCGATTCAGATAGATATGCTGTGGCGGGGCAGGGGAGGGCATTATACTTACCTGTGAGCTGCGATGTCTGCGTCCGGTCGGGAGCTCCTCCTACTGGTAAGTGACAGGTCCGGTCGGGAGCTCCTCCTACTGGTAAGTGACAGGTCCGGCCGGGAGCTCCTCCTACTGGTAAGTGACATGACCTGTCACTTACCAGTAGGAGGAGCTCCCGGCCGGACCTGTCACTTACCAGTAGGAGGAGCTCCCGACCGGACGCAGACATCGCAGCTCACAGGTAAGTATAATGGTTCTACAAATTGCTAAGTAACCATGGCAACCGGGACTGCAGTAGCGTCCTGGTTGCCATGGTTACCGATCGGTGCCCCAGCGATTAAACTGGGACTCCGATCGGTACACTCCGCTGCCACCAATGATAGGGGGGAGATTTTAATTAGGAGGGGGAGGGAGGGGAGAAGGCCAACTGGCCACCAACGAGTTAACTACAGGGGAGGAAGGGGGGGGGCCCACTGGCCACCAATTAGTTAACTACAGGGGAGGGGGGGGCCCACTGGCCACCAACGAGTTAACTACAGGGGAGGGAGGGGGGCCGGCCGCACTGGCCACCAATGAGTTAACTACAGGGGAGGGGGGGCCCACTGGCCACCAATGAATAAACTACAGGGGGGGGCTGGCCGCACTGGCCACCAATGAGTTAACTACAGGGGAGGGAGGGGGGGGGGCGGCCACACTGTCCACCAATGTGTTAACTACAGGGGGGGTCTGCCCCCTGCTGCCTGGCAGCACCTGCCAGGCAGCAGGGGGCAGTCATGTACACAGTTCTTTTAGTATATTCTAACCTGAAGCGTCCCCATCACCATGGGAACGCCTCTGTGTTAGAATATACTGTCGGATTTGAGTTTCACAATGTAACTCAAATCCGACGGTATATTCTAACATAGAGGTGTTCCCATGGTGATGGGGACGCTTCAAGTTAAAATATACCATCGGATTGGAGAAAACTCCGATCCGATGGTATATTAACTCCTGACTTTACATTGAAAGTCAATGGGGAACGGATCCGTTTGAAATTGCACCATATTGTGTCAACGTCAAACGGATCCGTCCCCATTGACTTGCATTGTAATTCAGGACGGATCCGTTTGGCTCCGCACGGCCAGGCGGACACCAAAACGACTTTTTTTTCATGTCCGTGGATCCTCCAAAAATCAAGGAAGACCCACGGACGAAAAAACGGTCACGGATCACGGAAAAACGGAACCCCGTTTTGCGGACCGCAAAAAAATACGGTCGTGTGCATGAGGCCTTAGTCTGCTTTGCTTTGGGCACTTGGAACAGCGAAGCCGGCCCAGCTGGGCACTTGGAAGCAGTTTTTCAGCAGAATAAAAGCATTTTTTTTCCCTGGACATTTTTAAAGACACAAAGTACACAGGGATGTTTGAAATGCATTTGCAATCTTCTGTGGGGCAATGCTGTTAGTTATATTTGTGAAAATGAGGTGACAGACTCCCTTTAACAACCTACCGTATATATAATTTTTACAGAGTTCAGAAATGACTACTGTGCCGTTTACAAATCTGACACTTTCAAAAGAAGCAGAAAAAATAGGTTCTGAAAAATAATTTGGAGAAGGAAGATTTCTGCTTCTGCCATTTCAAAAACTACCATAACCTTGAATAAATGTATTATTAGTGTTAAAAGCAAGTTTATATCAATTATGTAACTTTACTTTAGTAATTTGAAAATGTAGTAACTTAAGAAATCACAAGCAAAGCTTTCATACTTTGCCAAAATTGGTAATAAAAGCAGATGCGTTGTTATGGAAAGTTGATTGAATTTAATCATCCTTTAAGTCAGTACATTCCAACTAGAAAGAAAGAAATACAAAAAAAAAACCCATCTCTTCTCTTGAGAATATCAAAGCTCTTCTTAGGAGAAGATACATAGTCACATAGTCCATAGTACTTCATTGAAAAAAGACATATGCATCAAATAGGGGCACCATTTAGTACTATAGTTGCAGGCTTCCCACAGCTTTCACTAGGCCTACGATGAGCAGATCATTGCTTGGATGGCTTCCTTTAGAGAAAGGGTTGTCCGACAGGGATAATTAGCATGATGATTCCTTTACTTCCTTTACTCCATATATACGCCTATAATTGTGGCCAGTGCTGCAACATCATAAATCACTTCCAATCATTTACAACTGGACTCAATATTAAAAGCCAAACAAAACCACTTTGTGGGGGATTTATCAAACTAGTGTAAAGTAAAAGTGGCTCAGTTTCCCATAGCAACCAATCAGATCCACCTTCCATTTTTCACAGCTCCTTTGGAAAATAAAAGTTAGAATCCGATTTGTTGCTATGGGCAAATAACCAAGTTCTACTTTACACCAGTTTGATGAATCTCCCCCTTTGTACTTAATACACCATGTTTCAGGTTCTATAATGTCATCTAAGCCTAATTCAATTCTCTATTTGTTTCACACCAGTAATGTATTATTTTCCCCTCATGGGTTCGTATAATATCAATGTAGTTAAAGGATCAGTCTTTTGTCCATCTAGTGTATTTCTGATTGGTTTGTTGAATCTCCTATTAGGGTTAACAAAGTTTACTGTAGATTTGGCACATTTGAACTTTTCTTTTACAAACTTATCTAGAGTTAAACTTTCCCCAGTAGCTGTCACGGCGGGGAGTGGGGGAAATCCCCCACCGTGCGGTGTCAGAGGGTAAAGGGGATCAGCCTGGCCAAAAGGAGTAATAAGGGAGCAGGTCACCTCCTACCGCGTCCCTAATCCTCTCCCTGACTCCTACTGTATGAGCGGACCCCGATGGTAGGACGACTCATACTCAGGATACCTAGAAATCCTAAGTCGCCCTGGTAATCCCTCACCAAGGAGCAGGGAAGAGACGACCTGTTCATCCCAGTCATGGAGGAACAGGAGTCTCTATCTGAGGCCAGGCTGCAAGGAGAGGGGAACACATATAGCTATAGAGAGATGGCAGGTAAGTGAAACCAGTAACACACTTACCTGCCACAGACACACTGACTGGAACCCGTGCACAAGTGCTGGTGTCCACACAAACATTAAAGGACACAGCACACACCACAAACCACACAGGAACCCAGGACACCATAGCTGCAATAAATGTGAAACGGGAATGTCTAAACAACATGCTGGACACCAAACACTACCAGACATGTAACACCAAAAATAGACATACCAACACCCTGATCAAAACCCACTCCATACACAAAGGGACAGGAAGGGAAGGAGACACCATGATAACATTGATGACCACAAGGGTGGCCCTCATTGGACAGATGGAAATACCAGACAAGGAGCTTAACTCCAGCACACACCAAGGCTGGAGTACAACTGCCTCCTGACCTAAAGCCACAGGTATAAGAAGTGACCACACCCAGCAAGGTAGATAACCCTTACATCACCAGACAGGGGAAAGAAGCCACTTAAAGGGGAAGTGCACACACAAGCAAAGAAAGCTAAACGTTGCCACAGGCAACAACATGCGTGGCAACCATGTCACGGCAATCACCCAGAAGGCCGAGACACTGCCACCGCATGCACAGACAGAAACACGTTGCCGCGGGCAACCGCAAGTGTTGCAACAGTGTCACAGTGTCACAGTCTGTTCTTAGAAAGATTATATCTTTCTATTTTTGATGGTCATGAAAAAGAGATAACGCTCTGCTGCCATACGGATGGAAAACATGGAGAAACGGAATGCTGCCACAGACAATATTGATGACGTACAGGTGGAAAATCGTCCATTTTTAGCAGATGGCACATGCACAAATTTTACATTGCTAATCTAAATAAGCCATAAATGGAACAGTCACAAGGAACATTTTTTGGATCTTAAGGGCTCATGCACACTAACTTGGTTTAGTTCTGCATCCGAGCCACAAAAAATGACCCATTCACTTCAATGGGGCTGCAAAAGATGTGGACAGCACGTGTGCTGTCAGCATCCGTCGCTCCATTCCGTGGAGCAACAAAAAAAAAAATAGAACATATACTATTCTTGTCCGTTTTGTTTCTATTATGGGCGGCCCGTTCTGCAAATTGAGGAACGCACACGGGTGGCATCTGTGTTTTGCGGATCTGCAATTTTCAGACCGCAAAATATAGCATTGTCGTGTGCATGAGCCCTAAGGTATGGTTATGCAGTCAGGTTTCTTTGAAAGCCAAAATTAGGAGTGGATCATTAAAGGAGAGAAAGTGTAAAGGAAAAACACAATCTCTCTTCTTTTTTTAATTCACTCCTAGTTTTGCCTTTCAAAACTGTATGCAGAAACCTGACTTTGTGGCCGTTCCCTTAGAATAATGGTAATACGTCAAATATGCTACATCAAAGTCTTGGTGTAACATGTTGACTTTCAGGATAAAATAGACACAGAAACAGAAATAGAATCCCTGAAGAAAATCAGGTACAAAGACACAGATAGAATTACATTTTACATTTTAAGAAAAATTGTAAATGAAAAATTTAAATGTCAAAAAAGTTTCCACACTCAATAGATATTTTTCTGCAAATGTGACAGCCTGATATATTAATCAGTAGAAATGTTTAATTCTGGTTGTCTACATTGATTGTAAAAAAGGCCCAAGTAGAAAATCAATTACTCACCAAATGATATATGGCCATCATATAAGCCGGTAATTGGACCTGTAAGCCCATGGGTTTGGATGTTCCTTTGATTTGTTCTGGTGTCATGTTGCTCGTTGTAGTTTCTGCTGGGTCACTGTTTATAAGACATGAATGAATTTACTGTGAAGGCGAAGCCTTAAACCAACTTCCTTCCTGTGTTCATGCTTTTTAACGCATGAGTTAAGATGTGTGAAATGGTAAAGCTATCAGTATAAATGCACGGTTTTTCTCTTATAATGTAGCCGGCACAATATGCATAATATACCCAACACAATTTATCTACAACTCCCCTAATATTCATGGTGGGCACTGTAAAGTCTATTGCCTATTGTCTCATAGCCCTCACTCCTCCTTTAGGGCTTATTTAAACAGGGCAGGGATCTCCTGAAAGACTATTTGTACAAATGTTCATTTAAGTTCATTGCCACGTGTAAACTTTGTAAAAGTGAATGTGCTGCCAACAATAATGAAAACTCTGTGGAGCAAATTATGACATTTCCTATTCTTTAGAGACAAAGACAATCCATTTTTTTGGACTTTGTAACCAATATACCCTACCAGATAAGTGGTGACCGCTTGGTACCCGTGGTGGATTTTGTTGATAATACCAAGCGCTGCTTCACCATACAGTCACCATTTTTACCAACTATGGATTCGATTCCTTCATTGTCTTTGTGTTACATACAGTAGGTTCTGATACCTCCAGTTTAAGAGGTATTAGTTTTCCTCAGACATCTTAGCGTTGAAACATGTTAGAACAATTTCAGACTCACAAGAAAAACTTCAAATTCAAGATCCACAGAAAATCTATGGTGGAACTTAATTTCCAAAGCATGTGATCATGCATTCTGCTATTACACTGTAATCACTACAATGATTACAGACAATCGATTCATTTATATTTAGGTACCAGTTTCTTCCATCTCTTATAATTTATATTGCTTGATTTATTTTTTAAATTATATATTCTTAACCTATTTCTATACATAAAATTAATGATCATTATCCTTTTAAAGTTGATATTAATAAAAAGGGAAATGAAAAATTATTGGACTCCCAAATATAATCCAGTATTTTGCCATATATTTAGATTCCTGATAAATGATTTAGTCCATAGGAAGAGTCATGGAAATGTTTCCCTAATATGTATGTTCTTGCATTAATTAGAACATTTAACAAAGCTAATTGAAACAACAAATAATAATAATAATAATAATAATAAAAAACAATAATAAACTAAAAATAATAAACAAGAAACAAAGAAAGGGTGGCACTGCTTCTCGTCCCATATATTAGTTAGTGCGTCTCTATTTGGTAGTGCGTCTCCACGAGTGGGTCTTTCCGCTCACTCTAGGTGGTGCTCCAGACTTGTAGTAAGCTTTAATAATACAAAATCATAAAGAAAACAGGTGGCACTCACCAAAGTAGTGAATTCTTTGTTTATTCCGAACAAAAGTATGCTCTGGATAGAAAGGCAGGTGCCTGAGGAAGCGCAGGCTGTCACTACTAGCTGTTAGCCTGCGTGGTGTGCTATGTCCGCCTCTGTCTTGCTATCCAGGGCATACTTTTGTTCGGAATAAGCAAAGAATTCGCTACTTTGGTAAGTTCCGCCTGTTTATGATTTTGTCTTATTATATTAGTGTTTTAGTCCTGGTGCTCATAAAGTACCTTCATGTTTTGTTTTGTTTTGTTTTACTCAGGAGCATGGTATGCAATAGAAATCCATTTCTACCCAATGAGATTACTATATACAGTATAAGGAGAGTCCTTCAGAGATGGGAACTGTTAGAAATTATGATGTAATGTCTTTTCAAGTGATACAGAACCTAGGAGCATAATTTTACAGACTATGTAGGGAGTGCTAACTGGATTCCCCTTTAAGAATGATTGCAGAATTTGTTGAACAGACTTTATGTTCTTCACACGAGTGGCCCAAAAAGCTTAATGGTTACAAATAGGGTTGAGCGAATCGAGCTTATGTTCATAGATCCAAAGTCTATTCAAACAGAAACAGCATTGCCAACATTTTTTTTAACGAATTGACTTTGGATCTATGATCAGAAGCTCGATTTGCTCAACCCTAGTTGCAAACACTCAGAGTAGCAAAGTATTTTATTTTTTACCGTATGGTGTTTCAGACACATATTGATACTTCTTCCTGCTATCAGCTCCTTATAAAATCTCCTGGTATTTGCTACGACAGCTAATATTATAGCAAAATCGTGATGCATCTAATTACATAACAAGTGGAAAACAATGAGAACAGCCACTTAAGCCAAAGTCATATTAGTAAGGGAGGCAGGGGTGAAGCTTACCCCAAATCACAGCTATCAAAATGTCCAGAAGGAGAACTGTACTACACTTGTTTCAGAAAGGGTGATAATGGTATGTTTCTGAATATTTTAAGTATATTGGTAAGTTTCTCTTCCTGCTGATTTCATAGTGCATTCATTCCAGTAAACTTCTACTCTATTAGGCTGGGTTCAGACCTGAGCGTATTTGATATGCGCGTTTAACGCGCGTTTTTTGCAATAGTAAACGCGCGTTTGACGCGCGTTTGTGTGATTGACTACAGTGTCCTATGGCCACAAACGCACGTCAAAACGCCCCAAAGAAGCTCAAGAACTTGTTTGAGCGTAGGGCGTTTTTCAGCGCGTTCAAACGCGCTGTAAACCGCTCAAGTGAGAACCAGGGCCATAGGGAAGCATTGGTTTTCATGTGTTGAGCGTTTTACAGCGCGTTTGAACGCGCTGTAAAACGCTCAAGTGTGAACCCAGCCTTAGGGTCCATTCACACGTCTGCAAAATGGGTCTGCATCCGTTCCGCAATTTTGCAGAACAGGTGCGGACCCATTCATTTTCAATAGGGCCGGAATGTGCTGTCCGTATCCGCACTTCCGGGACCACACTTCCGGAGCAGCACTTCAGTTCCGCAAAAATGTAGAACATGTCCTATTTTTGTCTGCAATTGCGGACAAGAAAAGGCATTTTCTATGAGAGTGCCTGCGATGTGCGGTCTGCAAAATGCGGAAAGCACATTGCCGGTGTCCGTGTTTTGCGGAACCGCAATTTGCGGATCTGCAAAACACATACGGATGTGTGAATGGACCCTTACAGTTGCCATAGATATTGTCAGTTTAGCAATTTAAATATGTGCGTTTTATTTCTCATGTATACTAGGTATTTTTCTTTTTTGCTAATCCCATTTACAACACCTTTAACAGATTAGATTTTGTGAATCCACCCTGTGCTATCAGGGTACTTCCATGCTTAGTCTTATTTTTTAACAATTTCTAGCTTGTAAAAAAACAGACCAAGAAATTCATGTGTTTTACAAGGGTTTTCTTGAGGGGTAGTGTTTTTTAATTAGACTTCTTTTTTTCCTATAGAGTCTATGGTAACATGATTGAACAACTGTCACATTGCAATGTTTTAAAAAAAAAAACAAAGGGCAAAAAATAAATAAACAAATAAATAAATGCGAGAAAAATGATAAAACAGTGTTTGTAGAGCATTTTATAATATTTTATTGGCAAACATGCTAACAATAAAGCAACATTTAAAAAAAAAAAAAATCTTACATGGGCAGTCACCCACAAGATAGCTTAGTAGAGATGGGCAAATAGATTTGGCACAAATCAGATTCATTATGAATAGAGATGAGCGAATCGAAGTTGACGAAGTGGAATTAAATCTGAATTTCAGGAAAAATTCAATTTGCACCGAATCCGTATTTCCTCACACTTTGTAGTAACGAATCACATTTTTTCCTAAAATGGCTTCTGCGCATGTTATGATATGGAGTAAGGAACTCTGGCAATAAGGGATCACCCACAATGCCATGCATGCAGCCAGCCAGCTCCTGTGATGTCACCGCCCTATAAATAGCCTCAGCCATCTTGGATTCAGCCATTTTCCAGTGTACTTAGTGCAGGGAGAGACGTCAGCAGGCGCTAGAGACAGTGCTAGGAAAGACTTTAAAACTTTTATTTTGCTGTATAGAAGTTCAGGGAAAGGATAGGAAGGAATCATTCCACAGTATTGAAGCAGAACAGGGTTCAGTAGGGGAGTTTACAGCCTGGGTAATAGGAACAATCCTATTACACTGTGCTGCACTATCTGCGGATCCAAATTGCCATTTTACAGCTCTGTAATTCCAGCAAACTGTTCCTGTTATTGGAGTACAAGTGCTGTTTGATACAGCCATTAACAGGATTTATTACAAGGATATATTTCTACGTCTTATTTGCCCTTGTGCGGTGCAGTTATATGTTCTAAAGCCCTTTTTGGCGTGTATTAGTGGCAAAAAAAAATATATTATTTGCCGTTCAGCGGTGCTATTATATGTTCTAAAGCCTTTTGTGGCGTGTATAAGTGGAAAAAAATAAGGGCCTATTTGCCGTTCAGCGGTGCAGTTATATGTTCTAAAGCCCTTTTTGTTGTGTATTAGTGGCAAAATAAAAATATATTTGCCATTCAGCGGTTTAGTTATATGTTCTAAAGCCCTTTTTGTTGTGTAATAATGGCAAAATAAAAATATATTTGCCATTCAGCAGTGCAGTTATATGTTCTAAAGCCATTTGTGGCATGTATAAGTGGAAAAATAAGGGCATATTTGCCGTTCTGCGGTGCAGTTAGATGTTCTAAAGCTCTTTTTGGTCTGTATTAGTGGGGAAAAAAGGGGCTTATTAGCCGTTGTGTGGTGAAGTTAGAAAATTACAAACTTTTTTGGAGTGATTTATTTTCCTTTTTATTTATTTATTTGCTCTAACAGTGTGGCAAAACTAACCTCGCCACTGGGTTTTAGAGGGGCCTGTTTGCCAGCCTCTTGCCCCAGGATTATGGGCCCTCTCATCAGCCCATGCTAAACTTAAACCCCATGGCGATTTGACTGTGTATGTGGCATCTGAGCGCTGTTTGGATATTGAGCGCTCAGATCCAAGCCATCTGGGGATAAGTTAAATGTCTGTGTGTACTGTAATGGTTGTGACATTGTATATTTGAGTAGTGATGTCTGTCCTATTGTCCCCGCGTGTGTATTGGCGATTTCCCTTTGTCCTTAGAGATAATTGAATTACTCCTCGGTTGTCTCCAGGACAGAAGACATTGTGGATTCTCCTGCCTGTGATAATTACATCAACCCATTGTGTAAGGTAATTATATCACAGGCAGAGGGGAGGATTTTGTGTGGGAGTGTTTTACTGTATTGAATGTGTTTATTGGTTGTTTTTACAAAACCCTGTGGGTGGTACTAGTGTGTAACAATGTTATATAAGAACAATAAACACACAGCTCTGGCTGACCACTGCTTGACCCTCAACACGGAGCCTCGTCTCGTTCTTGGGGGGGATTCACTGTATGCTGTTAGAGACTGATTGCTAGGAGTGTAAGCCGCTTGGGTGCGTTTCCTATTTGTCTGCTAGCAGCTATTGGTGAGGTTCCGTTCGGAGTTTGCAGCATTCCCTTGTATGCCGTTACAAACAGTATGTCAGACAGAGAAGTGTCAGGGCTTGCACAGGGGAGTGGCAGAGTCCTAAATGTTTCTGGCACAGGTCGCAGCAGAGTAAGGGGGTGTGGCAGCAGGAGTCACAGTGAGAGGCCTGAGCTCACGGTTTAATCTAGCGGTTGTGTCTTGACCAGCAACCCAGCGGTTCTTGAATCGTTGACTCGGTCATTCACTTCGTCCCAAGTGACATCAGACACCCCCAGCCAAGAGTCGGTGGGTTTGCCAAACACAACCCTTAGTGGGCATGGCCCAGGAGCAGGCTCTGTGCCCTCACCTGTCCTCAACCTGCCTCTGTCCTTTTCTGTTCCCTTAGCCAGAGAAGTATTATATGCTGTGGGCTCAGCTCCACTATACAGCGAGGACGAGCTACTAGAGGACAGTTAGCAGCTACTGGCCAGCCAAGATGTGGAGGAGACATCCCCCGCTTCCTCCGGTAGGCGGGCAAGTAGTGATAAGGAAAGTGGCGTGGGAGCTGGTGTTGCGAACAGTCAGGCTCCTGACCAAGAGACAGTTGAAGAGGACATCAGTGAAGTGCAGACAGTACTGGACGATGATGATGTAGCTGATCGCACTTGGGAGCCGGGTGATTTAGGGTCCCCATCATTATTGGGAAAAGAGAGTGGCAGCTTGCCCGTGAGGCAGTGGCAGAGCCAGCAAGTCACTAGCGTGGCCAGGAGTTAGCAGGGTGGCAGCAGTGGGAGGTTGGGAGACAAACGTGCCCAGGGTAGACCACCCGCTTCGCAGGAGCCTACCTGCCCGGAAAGTAGTGGTGCAGGGGTTCACGGAAGCAGCAACAGTAGCAGTTAGTCAGTGTGGAGTGTTGGGGGTAAAATCACCTACTCGGCGGTGTGGCAGTTTTTTGTTAAGCCACCGGAGGAGGTGAATATGGCCATTTGTAGAATCTGTGGGCAGAAAGTGAAGCGTGGCCATGGGTGCTAATGTTGGCACCACGGCCCTGCATCAACATATGCAGCGTCTTCAATAAGTGGCCTGGGTGGCTCCGATGTGGTGGTCCAGCCTTCCGATGTTATGCCCTGCCCTGTCAGACTTGCTGCGCGTGAATCTATCTGACAGATTGCTTTGTTGTGGCTTTGGGCAGGATCCCACCCACTCACAGGTTCTGCTCATTAGTTCGTTAGTAATGCTATTTATACCTGCCTTTCACTATAGCCCTTACGGTTTATAGTTTCTCCTGGAGTTCTCTACTGGTGTTTGGTGGATCTCCTGCAACCAGTTCGTCTTCAGTTAAGTCCTCCTTCCTTCCCTTCTGTTGTTTGTACTGGCTTGGGGCCTAGCCTGCTGTTTTGTTTAATTTTGCTGTTTGGTTTGCTTCTCTTCCCTCACCTTCCGTGACAGACGCAGCAACCGCTGCGTCACCCAGTGGCACGCACTTGATTTCAAGCAGTCCAGGCTCCACCACCTCAGCCGAAGGGAGCTGTCTGTCCTTCCCATCATCTACTGGTCCTGATGCTCCTGCTCCTACTACTCGTCAGTCATTCCATCAGCAATCGATCACTGAAGTGATTGCCAAGAGACAACAGTATGCGTGCACTCATCCAATGGCACAGATGCTGAATGTGTTCCTGGCCAAGTTGCTGGTGCTGCAGTCCCTCCGTTTCCAAGTGGTGGACTCTGCCCCTTTCAGAGAACTGATGGCTTGTGCCGAGCTGAGGTGGAGCATCCTCCCAAGCTGTCATTTCTTTGCCAAAAAGGCAGTACCAGCACTGCACACATATGTAGAATAGAAGGTGGGCAAGTCCTTGAGCCTGCCGTTGTCTGTCAAAGTGCACGGCAGTGCCGATGTGTGGAGCTGTAACTACGGTCAGGGACAATACATGTCCTTACGGCCCACTGGGTGAATGTGGTTCCTGCACAGACACACCAGCAACTTGGCCAGGTGACGCCGCTTCCGCCTCCACGTTGTCACGCCGTTGGTCCTGCGACAATGTCCGCCTCTGCCTCCTCATCCTCCACTGTGTCCTCAGCCTCCACTGCAGGGACAATTCGCAGTGCATCTCCAGCATACCACATGTGCAGGGCACGGCGGTGTCACACTGTTCTGCACCTCGTTTGCCTGGGCGAACGGAGTCACACAGGGGAGGAACTGCTCCGTGTTCTTCATCAAGAAATCGAAACCTGGCTTTCTCCACGACAACTCAAAATTGTAACGATGGTGACAACTGGAAGAACAAGGTGTGGGCGCCCTGCATGGCACACATGTTCAATCTGGTTGTCAAGTGGTTCCTGAAATCTTCCACCCATCTGCAAAACATCCCAAAAATGGCCAGGAAACTTTGCATGCACTTCAGCCACTCATGCACTGCACAGCACTCCCTCCTTGAGCTTCAGCGGCAGAATGGCATCCTCCAACATAGGCTGAAATGCGACGTTTCCACCAGTTGGAGTTCCACCCTCCGTATGTTGGACCGACTATACGAACAAGAGTGTGCCCCTGTGTAACTTCGATGTCACTTTGACAAAAGAGACCGGTTTCTTCTGGCTACCTGACTCAGCTACTATTCTGATGCTGACACCCGCCTGATGCCACACATCTGATGCCAAGTGCTCCTCCTTTCACCCACCATCTTCAGCTGGTACTTGTATTGCAACCCACTTCCCCACTCTGTCACCGGGTCACTCTGTGGTCTCCTGATGCTGCTGCTACCTCCACACTATGTCACCTTGCCACTCTGTGGTTTCCTGATGCTGCTGTCACCTCCACACTGTCACCTTGCCACTCTGTGGTCTCCTGATGCTGCTGCCCCCTCCACACTGTCACCTTGCCACTCTGTGGCCTCCTGATGCTGCTGCTGCTGCCACCTCCACACTGTCATTGTGCCACCCTGTGGCCTCCTCATGATGCTGCTGCCGCCACCTCCACGCTCTGCCATTGTGCCACTCAGTGATCTCCTCATGCTGCTGCCACCTCCACACTGTCATTGTGCCACTCTGTGGCCACCTGATTCTGCTGCTTCCACCTCTACACTGTTATTGTGCCATTCTGTGGCCTCCTCCTGATGCTGCTGCTGCCGCCACCTCCACACTCTGTCATTGTGCCACTGTGCCAAATGATTAACAGGGCCAGAAATGTAACCTGGTCCCGACACGCTCACAACTGCACCTCTGCTCTGAGCATTGGCACAAGCGCAGAAATGCTGCTTCCACTTTGGGATCAGTGACTGTTCATTCGCCACTTACCCAGATGTTCAGCAGCGTATGCAGTCACTGTTTCAATAGTGGAAGCAGAGCCTCTGTGCTTGTGCCAATACTCTAAGCAGCAGATATTGTCAGGGCCAGACGAAATGTGACAGGTGGGCACTTTGTCAACTGTGGGGACCGCCCCTCTTAGGTGAAAAAACTGTTGGTAATGGAATCAATTGATTGATTAGAACCGATTTGCTCATGGCTAACCAGTGAATACTGAAACCCTGCATCCCACAGTGGACATTACAGCTGTTCTTCTCAAGGTACTGCTGCCAACCATACAGGGAGTGCAGAATTATTAGGCAAGTTGTATTTTTGAGGATTAATTTTATTATTGAACAACAACCATGTTCTCAATGAACCCAAAAAACTCATTAATATCAAAGCTGAATATTTTTGGAAGTAGTTTTTAGTTTGTTTTTAGTTTTAGCTATTTTAGGGGGATATCTGTGTGTGCAGGTGACTATTACTGTGCATAATTATTAGGCAACTTAACAAAAAACAAATATATACCCATTTCAATTATTTATTTTTACCAGTGAAACCAATATAACATCTCAACATTCACAAATATACATTTCTGACATTCAAAAACAAAACAAAAACAAATCAGTGACCAATATAGCCACCTTTCTTTGCAAGGACACTCAAAAGCCTGCCATCCATGGATTCTGTCAGTGTTTTGATCTGTTCACCATCAACATTGCGTGCAGCAGCAACCACAGCCTCCCAGACACTGTTCAGAGAGGTGTACTGTTTTCCCTCCTTGTAAATCTCACATTTTATGATGGACCACAGGTTCTCAATGGGGTTCAGATCAGGTGAACAAGGAGGCCATGTCATTAGATTTTCTTCTTTTATACCCTTTCTTGCCAGCCACGCTGTGGAGTACTTGGACGCGTGTGATGGAGCATTGTCCTGCATGAAAATCATGTTTTTCTTGAAGGATGCAGACTTCTTCCTGTACCACTGCTTGAAGAAGGTGTCTTCCAGAAACTGGCAGTAGGACTGGGAGTTGAGCTTGACTCCATCCTCAACCCGAAAAGGCCCTACAAGCTCATCTTTGATGATACCAGCCCAAACCAGTACTCCACCTCCACCTTGCTGGCGTCTGAGTCGGACTGGAGCTCTCTGCCCTTTACCAATCCAGCCACGGGCCCATCCATCTGGCCCATCAAGACTCACTCTCATTTCATCAGTCCATAAAACCTTAGAAAAATCAGTCTTGAGATATTTCTTGGCCCAGTCTTGACGTTTCAGCTTGTGTGTCTTGTTCAGTGGTGGTCGTCTTTCAGCCTTTCTTACCTTGGCCATGTCTCTGAGTATTGCACATCTTGTGCTTTTGGGCACTCCAGTGATGTTGCAGCTCTGAAATATGGCCAAACTGGTGGCAAGTGGCATCTTGGCAGCTGCACGCTTGACTTTTCTCAGTTCATGGGCAGTTATTTTGCGCCTTGGTTTTTCCACACTCTTCTTGTGACCCTGTTGACTATTTTGAATGAAACGCTTGATTGTTCGATGATCACGCTTCAGAAGCTTTGCAATTTTAAGAGTGCTGCATCCCTCTGCAAGATATCTCACTATTTTTGACTTTTCTGAGCCTGTCAAGTCCTTCTTTTGACCCATTTTGCCAAAGGAAAGGAAGTTGCCTAATAATTATGCACACCTAATATAGGGTGTTGATGTCATTAGACCACACCCCTTCTCATTACAGAGATGCACATCACCTAATATGCTTAATTGGTAGTAGGCTTTCGAGCCTATACAGCTTGGAGTAAGACAACATGCATAAAGAGGATGATGTGGTCAAAATACTCATTTGCCTAATAATTCTGCACGCAGTGTAGATACTACTACTAAGAAAGAATTTAGCAAGATAGTGTACAAAGAGGGCCATAACTCCCATCCTTGCCTAAATTCATACATTACTGTCTGGGAGAGAATTGTGTTTTTGGTATAGTTGGATGTACTACAAACCCTATTTTGTACTACAGTAAAGAGGGACATTTATTCTACCTTTGGCCTGCTTTTATGACTCCTACACTGTATGGTGGCCATTACACTCTACACACCCTGCCTTGCACCCATACAGACACTTACCAATACAGGCCCCCCTACTGCTATCAGTCAGGAGCCCCATAGCCAGGCTGTGCCCCGAGGGAAGAAAGGGTGCATGCTTCTTTCACTGCACAGCCCTAAACAGCAATGGTGGGGGGAAAGCCATGGTGATTGTGTGTGGTCTCAGCATTTATTTCTTACATTTAAGATTAATTGCTGTATTTGTGTAATTTTATCATTACCATGATATGTAATGCTGACACCCTGTGTTCATTCTTGTTAAAGGTTTCTGAATGTATTATGTAAATTCCATTGCCTTTGCTCTCTGTCTACTCCTCCCTTTCGGTGACATCATATCCTGTTTGTTCTCTTCCTGTGTCTTTCTTTTCTGCAGCAGACTCAGAACTGGTGAGAGCATTTCATTTCGACCTCTAATGTCCTCTATATGTCTTTGCTCAAGGTAAACTCAATAAATTACCAAAGCATGTCCATTGTATCCTCCTCACTGGATCTTCACATACAACTTGTACCACGACCTAGGGATATTAGTGAGTTCAGCTGTCTACCATTGCTTGTACAGAGATTACACTCACAACCAGACTTCTCTAACGTACATCTGTGGCAGAATAGATTGACTTTGACAGCCAGAGCCACTACCACTCCCATCCTCCACTCCAGCTCCTCCTGGACTCCTTGCATGAGAACCATTATTAAAGATGATCTTTCAGCTCTGTAGATATGTCCGTTTGGTAAGTAATTGCCCAATAATTGTCATAAAAAATGGCAATTCTGAAGCTTGTTTTAAACGTAACACTCTGCTTTGTGCTGTTCCTCTAAGTTATTCCTCCTACAAAGTTATGAATTGTAACAATACCAGTTGTCAACAAGACTGCAGAACTGGACTTAACCTATAGTAATTGCCCTTCCTTGGCACTCACAATGTCTCCCAGTACTCAGATACCAGAGGGTTGTCTTGCTGACTAGCCAAACCCCGGCTGGCTGATCTATCTGTAAGTCTGGACACCGAGACTAGCCTGCATCAGTGATCATAGCAATGGATGACAGTATCAGACAGTTGAAAACAAAGTAATAAACAGGAGAGGATGATGCATACAGTAACTAAATTGACTATGCGGTATTATCAGTTGGGGTTGTGTTCCTACCCACTCTCATACTGTCCAAACAGCGCTGACAGAACCAGAATGTGCAGAGACACATCCCTTTGACAATATGAATGGTAATGCCCAGTTGTGAATTTATTCTTAAAGTTCTAGGGGGAATACAGGGAACGGCACAACTAAGAAAAGTATTAGAATTGTTTTATTTTCAATACAAGCATTTGCTAAAACAAACATTATCAGATAGTGTATGTCATGACAGATGTCAGGGGAACTGACAGATTCTCTTTAAAGAACTTGCAGTATTCAAGACTGTGCATATAAATTATTACTATATTCAAATTAAAGCTGTGTAAGCCTTCGCTATTAACGTTGCTTGTGGTTAGCTGAAGAGCAACTCAGAAGAAGAAGTTAGACAATTATATCTTGATATTACTTTGAAAGGTTTCAGTAATTTGCTATTTTGCAGTATATTACAGTGAAAAGTACAATGCATATGCAGATTTGTGGCAAATTAGCCTACCGAAATCTACATTCAATAGACAAAAAGTGCCAGTCTTTATTAGTATCAGTTATGTGCATTTGCCTCTGTGAACTTGTCTTTAACTATATTGTAAGTTTATGCGTATTTTCATTTAATATGACATTTGTGATTATTTCCATAACACTGCACAAGCCTACATAACTTTTGACTTTGGTTATATAATAAAAAATAATTTTATCTACAGTATAAGGTAACATTAATATTTCATTAATACAGCAGACAAATCCAAATCCAATTCAGGTTAAGGCTACATGCACACGGCCGTATGTGTTTTGCGGTCCGCAAATTGTGGATCCTCAAACAAAAACGGATGACATCCGTATGTAACAATGCCTAAAACGGATAAGAATAGGACATGTTCTATTTTTTTTTGTGGGGCTACGGAACGGACATACTGATGCGGACGGCACATGGTGTGCTGTCCGCATTTTTTGCGGACCCATTGAAATGAATAGGTCCGCATCCTATCCGCAAAAAAAAATGGATCGGACACGGAAACAATGCGTTCGTGTGCATGTAGCTTAATTTTGGACACTAAAATGTTACGTTGGTGGGAAAAAAATACTATATGTTATTACTGCAACAATACACAGGATAGGGCAGCAAGCTACCTGTGGGTGTTAACGTGAAATTGAGCATCAAGCCTCATTTGTCCATTTCAGTGAATCCCATTTCCACATGGTTGGAATTAAACTTTCTGCGGGATTGTTAAATTTAACTAAACAACCACATATATGTGATTACTGCAGCAAAACACAGGATAGGGCAGCAATCTACCTGTTAGTGATAACGAGAAATTGAGCATTAGGCCTTAATCGTCCATTTCCATGAATTCCATTTCTACATCGTTGACATTTTTTTTTTTGGGGGGGTTATTACATTTGGGGATTAAATTTAATTAATTTAATTGACAGGCCTCAGCCAGGTTGAGACCAGTAAGCAAGCTAATATCTCCCGCCTCAACACCCAGGTTCAGACCTACCTTAACTCTGGCCAGTCTCTGGAGCATATTCTGTTCCCTGACCCCATGTAAATACAGGCAGGGCAGGCAGACTGCAACAGTGGCCCGAACTCGCACAGCACTCTCTCTTTCTTCTTTCTTGCCCAGCCTCCAGTGTCATCTTGGAGAGGGTGGGGGGTTGTCATGAAGGTTTGCGTGGTGACAACCAAATGGACCAAGTTGTCCTCCACCAGTGTCCAAAACATAATTTTTTTCAAAATGAACCAAGTTTGGATTGGGGAGGATTTTTACACTCTTCTGACTAAGGCCAATGAATAGATCTGGCGTTGCTGGCCGTGCCCCATCTTGCCACTGTTGCTGTCTGCCTGCCAACCATCATTTTCTGTAAGGCTGCTGCTGCCTCCATCATGCCACTGCCACCATCATGCTACTAATGCAACCTGCCAATCATCACGTGCTGTACGACTGCTGCTGCTGCCTCCATCATGCCACTGATGCAACCTGCCTACCATTGAGTTTTGAATGGCTGCTGCTGCCGTGTCCATCATGCCACAATTAGCAACATAGAGAAATCCGCAGCACTCGTCCAATTCGGTCAGTGGTGTTTTATTTAGTAGTTAGGCAGCATACATAGTGACGTTTCGACCCTCAGTTCTTTATCATCATTCCACAAATGCCATCATGCCACTGCTGCCCCCTACTGACCATCATCCCCATAAGCCTGCTGCTGCCTCCATCATGTGTTGCCTTTCTGCCAACATGTACCATATGGTTGCTGCTGCTCCTCGCTGCTAATCCACTACTGTCACCACCATTAACGCAAAACATTTGCCACCACTATCCCTACTACTACTATTGCTATTACTACCCATAGACAGCCTTGTATGTTCCATGCTACACTGCTTCTGTTGCTGCTACCTCTATGGCCTCATGCCACTATAGCCATACCAAACCCTTTCCACATTCACACTGAACTTCTGCTGCTCCCAATTAAAATGGAGAATTTTTAGAGGCTAGTTCACAACGAGCCACTTTTTCTTCTGACAATCAACTCTTGTGCGTGTCGTATGGGCGGGCACTCCAACCTTGTCAAGGCATAAATTTTGGACGCTTGGTCCCCCAAGACACTTTTTTATTTTTATCCTATAACACCATGTGTGTTTAAAGGGAACCTGTCACCGGGATTTTGTGTATAGAGCTGAGGACATGGGTTGCTAGATCGCCGCTAGCACATCCGCAATACCCAGTCCCCATAGCTCTGTGTGCTTTTATTGTGTAAAAAAAAACGATTTGATACATATGCAAATTAACCTGAGATGAGTCCTGTCCCTGACTCATCTCACATACAGGACTCATCTCAGGTTAATTTGCATATGTATCAAATCGTTCTTTTTACACAATAAAAGCACACAGAGCTATAGGGACTGGGTATTGCGGATGTGCTAGCGGCCATCTAGCAACCCATGTCCTCAGCTCTATACACAAAATCCCGGTGACAGGTTCCCTTTAAACATCATCTGCCTCCGATAAGGGACAATTTTTGGAAGGTTTGGAATATAAAAAAGCCTAACAACTGCGCCCACGCAGTGTGTTTTTAAACACACTGTATGTTATCATCAAATGTGTGTTTACCTATAGCTATGTATGTCAGTGTCACTCTGCGTTCCAGAGCTTGAGGAGGGGGAAGGTAAAAGAAAATCATAAAAAATAAACAAGTTTTAAAAAAAAAACTGAACCCTGAGAGGCTAGAAGGGGTTATATTACCAACTTTCAGGGCAATTGGACCAACTTTAGTTTGGTCCGAAATGAACTTTTTCAAAAATTCGGCGACCCAGACCTGAAACGAATCTTGACTGGTTCGCTTATATCGAGTCAGTACAGTTTTGGCATCAGTTCTGGCATGCAGTTTTTCCTCTCCGTCAATAAATGATGTACAAGTGAAAATATTATCACTTTGTGTCTGGCTCTGGCATAAAAAGCTGTGAACCCAAAGTTGCTTTTTCGAAAAGATTAACCCAGATTTCTGTGACCAGTAGCTTTGGTAACTTCATGTCTTTTTTGCCTTTTACAGCTTTCATATGATCAGGTCACATATATCATAAACTGTACTTATAAAGTTTTGTACTCCAAATTGGAAGCAATACGGTAGTTTGAAGCTGGCCATACATTATAGATAGCGATCAGCAGAACACTTGTTTGGCCAATAGATAACTTTCCCTACTAAACTGAGCGTGTCTTTGGATAACGCGGAGTAAGCCACTGTTAGACACCTCTGGCAGCAGCTTATCTCCCCTGAAGCAGCCTATAACATACTGCAGTACCTACAGTATGTACTGCAGTGTATTATGACTGTTTAGAAATACTGACAGATATCTGATTAGCCCCTTAAGGACTCAGCCCTATTTCACCTTAAGGAATTGGCCATTTTTTGCAAATCTGACTAGTGTCACTTTAAGTGCTGAAAACTTTAAAACGCTTTGACTTATCCAGGCCATTCTGAGATTGTTTTTTCGGCACATATTGTACTTCATGACACTGGTAAAATGAAGTAAAAAAAAATAATTTTTCTTTATAAAAATATACAAAATTTACCAAAAATGTGTAAAAAATTGCAGATTTCCAAGTTTCAATTTCTCTACTTCTATAATACATGGTAATATCTCCAAAAATAGTTATTACTTTACATTCTCTATATGTCTACTTCATGTTTGGATCATTTTGGGAATGATATTTAATTTTTTGGGGATGTTACAAGGCTTAGAAGTTTAGAAGAAAATCTTGAAATTTTTCAGAAATTTACAAAAAACAAATTTTTAGGGACCAGTTCAGATCTGAAGTCACTTTGCGAGGCTTACATAATAGAAACCACCCAAAAATGTTAACCCTTTAGGTGTTCCACAAGAATTAATGGAAAATAGAGATACAATTTCAAAATTTTACTTTTTGGGCAGATTTTCCATTTTAATCATTTTTTTCCTGTTAAAAAGCAAGGGTTAACAGCCAAACAAAACTCAATATTTATAGTCCTGATTCTTTAGTTTACAGAAACACCCCATATGTGGTCGTAAACCGCTGTATGGGCACACAGCAGGGTGCAGAAGGAAAGGAATGCCATATGGTTTTTGGAAGGCAGATTTTGCTGGACTGTTTTTTTTTGACACCATGTCCCATTTGAAGCCCCCCTGATGCACCCCTAGAGTAGAAACTCCAAAAAGTGGCCCCATTTTAAAAACTACATGATAGGGTGGCAGTATTATTAGTACTAGTTTAGGGTACATATGATTTTTGGTTGCTCTATATTACACTTTTTGTGAGGCAAGATAACAAGAAATAGCTGTTTTGTCACAGTTTTTATTTTTTGTTATTTACAACATTCATCTGACAGGTTAGATCATGTGATATTTTTATAGACCAGGTTGTCACGGATGCGGCGATACCTAATATGTATACTTTGTTTTTATTTATGTAAGTTTTACACAATGATTTCTTTTTTGAAGCCAAAAAAATCATGTTTTAGTGTTTCCATAGTCTGAGAGCCATAGTTTTTTCAGTTTTTGGGCGATTACCTTGGGTAGGGTATGATTTTTGCGGGATGAGATGATGGTTTTATTGGCACTATTTTGGGGTGCGTGTGACTTTTTGATCGCTTGCTATTACACTTTTTGTGATGTAAGGTGCCAAAAAATTGTTTATTTAGCACAGTTTTTATTTTTTATTTTTTACAGTGTTCATCTGAGGGGTTAGGTCATGTGATATTTTTATAGAGCCGATCGATACGAATGCGGCGATACCAAATATGTATACTTTTTTTTTTATTTATGTAAGTTTTACACAATAACAGCTTTTTTTAAACAAAAAAAATGATGTTTTAGTGTCTCCATATTCTGACGCGACGCGGCGATACCTAATATGTATAATTTCCCCCCCCCCCCCTATTCTCTACCAGTTTTTATTTATTTTTACTTGAAACTTTAAATTTTTGGGGGGGAAAACTTTATTTTTGAAATTTTTCTAACAATTCTAACAGTATAAGACTGTGTAGGGACACACCAGGGCCGGCTCCAGGTTCATGTGTGCCCTTGAGCGATAAATCTCAGTGGGCCCCCTTGTGGCAAGTTTTTACATGTACATGTACCCCTGTGACTCCCACACCGTATAATGACCCCCAGTGGCCCCCATACAGTATAATGCCCCCCCCAATGCCCACACACACACAGTATAATACCCCCAATGACCCCCCACACAGCATAATGACCCCCCCAGTGGCCCCCACACAGTTTAATGACCCTAAGTCGCCCCCCATTCAGAATAATGACCCCCAGTGGCCCCAAACTGGGGGTTATACTGTATGGAGAGGGAGCTGGGGTCATTATACTGTGTAAGAGGCCCTCACTAGCTAGAACTGACTGGGCCCCACATCAAATTTTTGCATGAAGCTGCTGGTCTACAGCATCCAGCAGCAGCTTGAAGAGTTCCCTGACATCCCTTCCTGTCCCACAGAGAAGAGACAGTCACAGTGCAGACTCACTCAGACTTGTCTGCATCCCTTCACACGGCTGCTCCAGCCCTGCTGTCTGTCTCCTCCTGTGTAGAGGGGCGTGTCTGAAGCTTCTCAGGCAAGATGTCCTGCTCTGCTGAAGGGAGTGAAGAGGGGGCATGTCTGAAGCTCTGCAGCACAGGAGCTTGTAAGGGGGACAGCAGTAGCCGGCCTCTGTTTGCTGTTGATGCTCCTTGCTCCAGTCTGACGCTGTGGCCCTGCTACTACTCAGGGGCCCCTTCTGCCCTCAGGGCCCAAAGCAGTGGCTTCCACAATAGCTACATCCCTGGAGCTGCAGTTAGTGAATGAAATGACCGCAGCTCCCTGCGCTCCAGCAATGAGCGCTTCCATCTGTATTGATGGAAGTGCTCATAGCAGCGCAATGTGCCCCCCCAGGAGCAGTGGGCCCCGGCACTTGCCCAGGTATGACGGGTGCTGACGCCGGCCCTGGGACACACCCATTGCCAAAGTGAATGGTGACATCCAATTGTCAATTTATTCATAAATTTCTAGGTGTAATAACAGAGAAGAGCTGACAAGTCCTCTATAATGTCACCATTGATCAGCTGCTCATGTATGTTCCTGTTAGGTGTAGAGAGCAGTGCAGAAGCATAGATGAGTTTACTGTAGTATAGAGGCACAGTAGTAATACTTAAAGCACTGTTATGTGATTAGAATTATTTTATGGACACAGATATTGGCTGCCACAATATTATGGGTAATTGTGTGTTTGTCAGGCAAAAAAGGGCATTTCTGTGTTTGTGGTATTATCAGTGTCGGACTAGAGTGCTGTGGGCCCACCAGTAACATTTGTTCTGGGGGTCCACTGTCCAGCTACATGCAAATATTATTTTCTCACACAGCAGCAGGCAAAAGCAAGACCCTAAAAAGGATTGATAAAGGAGGCCCCTGCAGAGAGTTTGAGAAGGCAGGTCCCTGATGAAAGAGAATTCTGACTGGCCTATCTTTGTACCTACAAGTCACCTCAGCCACCCAGTTTTTCATATGAACATAGGCTGGCTGAGGTGCTGTATGCTACCTACCTATATGCACTTCAGCCAGTCTACTGTGCCATGTGCCAGTTGTGCAGAGGGTGGGGGGGACTAGGGACCAACCTTGCTCAGGGGCCCACCAGGGGATTCACCTGTTCCCCTGTGAGCCATTCCGAGCCTGGCTATTACTGTGCTGGCACAACTATTTGACCTAAGAATAAGGCATGTGGAATACCATAGGTGCAAGCTACCAGAACTTTGCAGGTACTATGTGGAACTTGTTGTGGACAGTCTACTATATGGGTCAATTCAACTTTGTGAATTGATTTTTACACTAGTCCTGGATGGGTAGCTGGTTCTATGGTCAAAGCTCCTGCATGGCTTTCAGGGAATTAAAGGAAAATCTGTCACCAATTTTATGGTGTCCTATCTGAGGGCAGCATGAACTGGTGACAGAAACTCTGGTTACACAGGGTCACTTACTATTTTTGGGCCAATAATTTTCTTCAAATCTGTGGTGAGACATTCCAACAGGAACCAAACACTAGAGTCCAGAAATTCAGTAACTGTGGCTCTCCCCGTCCGAATATGAGGACACCCGAGCATGTAGTATATTGAATGGAATTCTCATTATCACTGATTTTTAGAAGACAAGTTGCCCCAAATTGTAAGTCATTCTGCATAGTAATCAGAGCCTCTGTCACTAGTTTATGCTGCCCTCAGATAGCACAGCCTAAAACTGGTAACAGATTGTCTTTAAAGGAGTTGTTCACTCTTTGGTGGTCTTTAGGCAGACCCCCTGTCTGTGTACACCTGCAAAGGGAAGCATACTACCTCGTTCAGGTCCCCCGCTGTCAACATCTGCTATGAGACAGCTGCAGCCAATAACTGGCTGCAATTTCGACCTGCCCCCCCCCCTTCCTTCCTTCAGTTACATGACCAGTTGACATGACACAGGGGCAGCAGTGGCAGAGAAATGAAGCAGCAGGCACCCAGCAGTGGGGAGCAGGTAAGTATGCATCCCTTTGCACATTTGTCCAGTGGCCAGGAGGTTGGGTCTGCCCGAGACACCCAAAAGGTCAACAACCACTTTAAGCCACTGCCCTAGTAAATAACCATGAAATGCAGGGCAAAATCCTGGGTGTAATGAGCAGAAGCTATGACCAGAAAAGGCCTCTCTAGACAGAAGTCTAGATGAATGGGTGAGACAGCTTATGTCACGTCTCTGGCCAGCATAAATCAGCATCCACCACTATAAATAGCATCTCCTTACTCTGTCGTTGATAAACAATTAATATGGCAACTGATCATCAATTTCTGTGATTGATTGTGGGAAGGCACAAAAATTATCACTTTCTGTAATGAACGGCATGATATTAAAAAGGGTTGTATGGCCTGTATAGAGTATTGATGATGGATGATTTATGTACAGTACATACAACTATATGAGAAAAGCTGTAAATTATTGATGTTCCAGTTCATCGAGAACTATTGAGTTAGATGCAGAACTCTTCTGTCCGGACATTCTAAGTGGACATGTATTTCTTCTGTCACAGCTGCAGACAGAACCTTCTTGTGATGAAGCCACATACTTCAGGCTGTAGTATGACTTTTGTAGATGAGTGAGGTCTCTGTGTAAGTGAAATCTGCACATTCCTCTGCTCCTGAGGTGGGTAATGACTGATCAGTGTGGTAGGAAATAGCTGAAAGCCAGAGAGCTACATGGTTGTTTGTTTAGTAAAAAACATCCATCAGACCTTGGAAGACTCTTTCAATCAACGACTTGTCCTCCAAGTGTGAATGAAGCTAACTCTGGCTGGATTACAGGTAACATACCTTCCATCTTTATGTAGGAAGAGCACGAGAACATCTTGGGTGTGACAGTTTGGGTTCTGTACATCTGCACATCCAGGATTCTATGCAGTTGGGCAGTCGTTATATACAGAATCCCCTTGTTTCTTCATTATGGTATTTCGGCTTAATGAATTCCTCTGCTTGGGTCAAAACATCTGAATGAGTGCATCATTGTACATGAAGGAAATTCAAGAAAAATGAGACTGCGTCATGTAATAAGAGTAAAAAGGTGAACGCATTTAGTTCTTCAAAGTGCAAGAGCAATACACAGTCTCTGCAGACTTCCATACAACCTTTTCTGCTTCCAGTATGTCTCAACTACTTTAATCCAGCTCAGCTTGCTCATATATGTTGTTGTATCATACTGAATAGTTCTGATAGTTGAGATGCCATCATCAGCATCAACCACTAAAAAGAGAAGTTTTTGTATGTACAACCACAGCCAAGTAGAATGTGCATTATTCTTGATGTACCTACAACTTCCTCATGTGTCATTTTTTTTTACTAGTAGCTTATTCTCACTTTTTGAGGCACAGTATGAAATCTTGACGTGTGTTAAAGGGGTTTTCCAGTTCTTTTATATTGATGGCCTAGGCCAGTGATGGCTAACCTCCTGCACTCCAGCTGTGGTGAAACTACAACTCCCCTCATGCTCCATTCATTTCTATAGAGTTCTGAGAACAGCCAAGCAAGGGGGCATCTTGGGAGTCATAGTTTTACTGCAGCTGGAGTGCCGGAAGTTAGTCATCACAGGCCTAGGCTATAAACATCTGATTGGCAGAGGTCCA
This sequence comes from Bufo bufo, assembly GCF_905171765.1. NCBI lineage: Eukaryota > Metazoa > Chordata > Amphibia > Anura > Bufonidae > Bufo > Bufo bufo. Next base: position 321,967,652 of record NC_053391.1, read on the forward strand.
ACGCCCTGCACTCCTTTCCCAATCAGCTGTTTTAGCTCTGGTGCAGTAGCCATTTTTTGGATATGGGAGCCTATTAGTGATGTATCCCACTATATGAATATTCAATGAAGTATGTAATGCTTCTGCTCAGAGGTGTACAGAGGCGGCTCTAGACTTTGTGAGGCCTTAGGCGAAACTCGCTCAGTCCTCAAGAAATAAGCTGTGTCAACCACCGCACGGAGCAGTGGTGTGGTCAACAGTCTCTATGGAAGACTCGGAGATACACAAGTGCTCTCCCATAGATACATGAAGGGGGAGTGTTGACCACCGCTCCGGGCACAAGGAGATCCGGAGTACCATACAGGAGATCGTGGAGGATCCCAATGGCCAGACCCCCCCCCCCCCCCCCCCCGATCAGGGGATTTATTTTCCTATCCCGGAGTACCCCTTTAATATGCAGTGACATCACAGTAAAGGGTTAATATCTTATATGCCCAGTGCATATTATACCTTACCTCACCCATCCTAACCCTAATGTGTCAAGTCTTGTCATTCCCCTTTGTATGTCTGAATCCTTCTTATAGTAAATTTTATATAGCTCTACATAGTTAAAGCGAAAAATAGAAACTTTGTTACTTTAGTAGCCTGTAGGCTTTTAGTATAGTAATACTCATCTATGATCATCGTGTGTGTACTCTTTCAAACCTACTCAATATAGAGATATACATACACAAAAATATGATGTATGCTAATTTTTTCTTTGCTGTTCAAATGACTTCAGTTATATCTTTGTATCAGGAATAATGTACACCAAAGTCATGTTTTCTTTTATGTATGCACATGTTTATTCTTGTAAAAATCGTCAATAAAAAGACAATTGATTAAAAAAAAAAAACACTTTGCATTAACCCTGGCCCAGTTCTCTAAATCGACCATCCCCCCACACACCGCATTTTGCTGTACTTGCTATACAGCAGCACATACATGTCACATCCAGGGCCTCCCAGGTGACGTCTCCTCCGATGTAGATCTTCTCTGTCATCGTCTTCTCCATTCAGTCCGGACTCTTCTCTCAGCCGCCTCATCTCTGCAAAGTGTGACACACAGACATCTTAGCTTCCTCACATTTCTATCATCATCTCCCAACCTGGAGTCCCCACAGTGTTATCCTGATGCTCGCTGTGCCCCCCAAAAACCCCAAATACTATCCTGAAGAAATAATAGTGCCCCCATAGTAATAGTGCTCCTCATAGTCCCACCAATAGTAATTACCTTCTAGAATGCCCCCATTATGTAATCTGCCCCACACTATGTAATTTTCCCCCATTAAGTAATTTGCCTGCCACACTGCCCCATCATGTAATTTGCCCCCACACTGCCCCCATTAGGTAATTTGCCCCCCACTCTGCCCCCATTAAGTAATTTTCCCCCCACACTGCCCCATTAAGTAATTTGCCCCCCACACTGCCTCTATTAAGTAATTTGCCTGCCATACTGCCCCATCATGTAATTTGCCCCCCACACTGCCCCCATTAAGTAATTTGCCCCCCACACTGCCCCCATTAAGTAATTTGTCCGCCACACTGACCCCATCATGTAATTTGCCCGCCACACTGCCCCCATTAAGTAATTTGCCCCCCACACTGCCAGGGAGGGGGGTACTCTGAGGGGGGTACATCAGCCAGCAGGACAAGGACACACACCTGAACACCTTGGAGGATTCTTCTTCGGTTCGGTGGCACCAGTCCACACTCCACAGTGACAGTCCACCACCACTGACACTGTCTTCAGGGTGGCGCTGGCGGCAGCCAGAACGGTCGGGTCGGGTCATCGGACAACAGTGAGGTGAGCAGGGACCTGGCGGCTGGCGCTCCTTCTCTCCCTGCCTGCGCAGCGCTCTGAGGGCAGGTCTGCCGTTGCATTTAGAGACGTGCCTGTGCAGCGGCACGCTCTGATCCCCAGCAGCCTCTGCTCTCTTAAAGAGGCAGAGAGCAGAGGGGCTCGAGCGGCCTGGCCGCGGTGGCTCGTCTTAAGTTAATGTCTTTACTTAACTACCACTAGGTCCGGAGAAGCAGACAATTAAATTGCGGTGGTGTCAGGTGCTGGTGGGAGCCAAAGTGAGGCCCCCACCAGCGCGAGGCCTTAGGCGGCGGCCTAAGTGGCCTAATGGAAGACCCGCCTCTGGAGGTGTACTCTGTCTGGGGATTCTCTTGACAAATTTCTCTTTGCATGCTCTTAATTGGATCAGTGCAGTGTCTTTATTACTGTTAAACTCATACTACACACCTTAGCTGCTGCAGTACCTCACAATATACACCTCAACTACTGCAGAACATCACAATGCACACTTCTATATTACACATTGAAATACAACAGAAGATCAAGCTCCCCCTTTTGCTATAACTGCTGATGCATTGATATGTGGAACAGTCACTGGGAGATGAAATCCAGCATCCAGCTCAAGTACTAACATTTTGTAAATCTGTCTAAATAAAAACTAGCTTTAAACCAAGCAGAAGGAAAGGCAGGAACTCACAATCTGCATGGCTAAAGCATAGGAGTCAGCAAGATAACATACAACTACAGCTATTCCAATGTTGCTGCTTATGAGGGACCCACAACACTTAACCATAGTCTGGCCAGATATGTCCCTAAAACCTGTATTCAGCAATGGACTCTACGGCCACAATTGTCAGATTACATTTGCGAGCCAGAGATTCTAGAGAGAGAGAGACTTTAGAAAGGGCACCTCAACCACCATCTTGGCTGATGCTACCCTACCACAGAGCGTGATCCGGAGGATTTCGTGCTGTCCACCTCAACACTGTGGTGCCAGCCCAGGGAGGCTTTCTGCTAACCGTGAGTAAACTGATGAACTGAGTGTTAATATTTGGCCTCTCATCGGTCCACCGTGCACCTCACGTGTTGCCCCTGCGCTACTGGCTGGCTGCAGATACTCCAGGAAAAAAGGTATTTAGTAATGTCTCTAAGAGGATTATGTTGCCTATTTGCATTCAGTTTGGGAATAAAAAAAACTGATGGGAGAGGCCTTTGTAGACTGGGGCCACAGCAAATTTCATTAGTGAAAAATTTGTGTTGTCCTTAAGTCTTTCTTTATCTCCGTTGCTTTCTCCTACTCAGGTGACAGCAGTTGATTCTACTATCCTGGGGAAGCATGGTATTAAGGCTATTGATACACGGTGACATGTGTCACCTGACAAAAATTGCACAACTACATTGCGACATGTGTCGCGTGACATTCATGTCACACAAATGTCACGTAAAATATTTTGCAATAATAGTCAATGGTGTCACACGGCGATATGCTTAAATTGGATTTTTTTTGTGACTGCTGTGTCGCAGCATGTCACATGTTGCAGTGTGACACCATGACTATTATTTAAAAAATGTTGCACAACTTTTGTGCAACAAGAAGTCGCGTAACAACTGTCGCTGTGTATCCCTAGCCTAAAATGTACTCCTGAGATCCCTATGTCAGTGGGGATCCTTCACTCAACAAATTTGTTCATTTCTGGCTATGAGAGAACTACCTGTTAATGTCTTGCTAGGAATACCTCGGTTACAAGTTCATAATCCTGGGAAACAGGGGAAATCGAGAGTGGGGGTAGAGATTGTTTGGATCATTTCTCTACTTTATCCATGGCTTCGTTGCAAATGATTCCTCTTCAATTATCTAACCTCATGAATGAGTTTCAGGATGTGTTTGTTGAACCTAGGTCTAATTTTCTCTCCCCCCACAGAATCTACAACTGCGTGACTGAGGCTACTTTCACACTTGCAGCAGTGTGATCCGGCGGGAAGTTCCGTAGTCGGAACTGGCCGCCGGATCCGCCGATCTGCCGCTGACTGAAAGCATTTGTGAGACGGATCCGGATGCAGATCCATCTCACAAATGCATTGCAAGGATGGATCCGTCTCTCTCTCTTTTTTCACATTTTTACCGGTCTGCGCATGCGCAGGCCGGAAGGACGGATCCGGCACTAAGGGCTCTTTCACACTTGCGTTGTTCTGTTCCGGCATAGAGTTCTGTCGTCGGGGCTCTATGCCGGAAGAATCCTGATCAGGATTATCCCAATGCATTCTGAATGGAGAGAAATCCGTTCAGGATGCATCAGGATGTCTTCAGTTCCGGAACGGAACGTTTTTTGGCCGGAGAAAATACTGTAGCATGCTGCGCTTTTTGCTCCGGTCAAAAATCCTGAACACTTGCCGCAAGGTCGGATCCGGAACTAATGCCCATTGAAAGGCATTAATCCGGATCCGGCCTTAAGCTAAACGTCGTTTCGGCGCATTACCGGATCCGACGTTTAGCTTTTTTTTTATTCTTTATTTAAATGAATACAGAAGTCCAACCATGCATTAGCAAAGTCATCCAGTACAACCATTGTAACAGAGATATAGCACATCAACGATATCACCTTATACATCAATTAACAAGACAATATCTGATGCCACTTGTGGTATAATGAAAGGAACCTCGCCTGAGCAGGAACCTTTTTCGACTGATCCATAACCACATCAGGCTAAAAACCAAATAAGAACATAATCCTGGCATTAAAACAAAGTTACCAGTAAGAGTAAAGCGCATAAATGCACACAGACTAGAAGGAGCAACCTTAGACCATAAACAACAGAAGGAGGGAGACAATACATACAAACAATAGACAGTAAAGGGGGGGGATGGGTACTGAATAGGGGGTAAACCCAAAGAGTACAGAGTAAAATCCGCAGCTTAGGCCAAAAGGTCCTGGAACTCCTGAGACTCCTGAAAAGAAAACTAGGAGGCCCATGAATCAAGGAAGGCTTTATGCTTGGCTCTCAGCTGCCAGGTGAGTTCCTCCATTCTCCGGATCTCCTCCACCTTTTGGATCCAAAAACTGATAGTCGGAGGCGCAGAGAGCTTCTATCTCGCAGGGATACATGACCTAGCCGCTATCACCAGGGAGCACAGACATGACTTCCGGAGCACACTCATTGGCAGATCCGAGAGAAATAATAAGAAGAAACCAGGGGTGTGTGGTATCGTAAATCGGAAAATTTAAGGCAAGGTCTTATGGACCAACTGCCAAAAAGGACGAATTTTTGGGCAGTCCCAGAAAATGTATATCATGGAGCCCATACCGGAGTCACAGCGCCAGCAAATAGGAGACGCAGATGGGAACATTTTCTGCAATCTGGTTGGAACATAGTACCACCTGGACATTATCTTATAACCCGCCTCCTGGAACCTACTCGCTATGGATGACCTGTATAGCAGACTGAAGAGTTTTGACCAGTGGTCGGGGGGGATGTTCACTCCCAGGTCTTGGGACCATTTAGCCATAAACGGTGGAAGATAGTCCTGACGAGGGGCTACCAAGGACTGATAACATTCAGAAAGGGAATGTCTATAGGCGCCCACCCCAACACAAGTTTTTTCAAACGAGGTGAGAGCCCTGTCATACCCCGTGGAAGTCGGAATAGAGGATAAAAAATGCGTCAGGTGCCTGGATCTCCAGAAACCCAAAGAGCAGGGATCTGTTATACTCAAAATCTCGTCATAGGTGCGCCATCTGCCTGAAGTTCTGAAGAAGGGCGCGCGGAACCTACCATTATTCCTCCACTGCAAGAACGGTCCGCCCTTGCAACCCGCTGGGAAAGTGGGATTCCCTAAGATGGGAAATAAAGGTGAGGGGGAGATCAGGGGATTATCTCTAATTCTATGGAACTGTGAGATAGTGGGTCCGATTGTGGGATGATTAGCCAGGGCTGAAGGTGGTTTCAAAGCCACCCAGGGCAGGGACGCTAACGGACAGTTCGAGCATAGTTGTTCAATTGATACCCACTGCTTGAGCTGTGAATGCCTACACCAATCCACTATCCTTTGGAGCAGGGAGGCTGAGTGATATTTACGTAAGTCAGGTACACCTAGCCCTCCTTTGTCTCTCGGTATGTGTAAGAGAGATCTGGCGAGTCTCGGGCTACCCTTTGCCCAAATAAACCTAAATATGTCCCCATGAATCCTGTTGAAGAAACTAGCGGGTAGTTTGATGGGAAGGGTCTGAAAGAGGTATAACACTCGTGGGAGAATATTCATTTTGAAAATGGCACATCTTCTAAACCACGTGTGCAGTCCTTTCGACCACTTCTTAAGATCTTCTCTAATCCGATCCCGGAGAGGGATAAAGTTTCTGTGGTACACCTCTTTCAGATCCGTGGGGATAAATGTGCCTAGGTATTTCACTGCACCAGAAGCCCACTTGAAAGGGAAGGAGGCAACTAGGTCGCTGGAAGGGACACATTCAAGGCCTCTGATTTCTGGAAGTTAATCCTCAGATTCGAGAGGCCATGAAACGTGTGGAATTCCGCCATCAAATTCGGGAAGGAAGTCTTGGGATTAGTTAGAGTAAACAACAGATCGTCCGCATATGCCGCTATCTTAAATTCTTTACCCTCCACCGAGAGTCCCGATATATTCGGGTTCTGTCGGATTGTCCTCAGGAGCGGCTCAAGGGTAAGAACAAAGATCAATGGGGAGAGGGGACAACCTTGGCGGGTCCCATTCCGTATCGCAAAGGACGGAGAAAAAACACCATTCACCTTTGCGGACGCAGATGGAGACTCATATAAAGCTCTTATCCATGATGCCAAAGGACCGGTGATACCGAGATATCGCAGCACCGTGAACAACCAAGGCCAACCCACCCTGTCAAAGGCCTTTTCAGCATCTGTGGACAGGAGACAGAGTGGGGTCTCTCGGATCCTGGCATGATGAATCAGATTTAAAACCTTAGTGGTATTATCTCTCGCCTCACGCGACGGAATGAAACCCACCTGATCATTGTGTATGAGATCAGAAAGCAGTGGGACCATCCGCGTGGACAGAATTTTAGCGAACAACTTAAGGTCTACATTTAATAAGGAAATGGGACGATAGTTGCCGCATAGTGTGGGATCCTTCCCTTCCTTATGTATCACTGTGATATGAGCATGTGACATGTCAGCGGGGAGAGGACGTCCTGTGCTAAGTGTGTTGAGAGCCTTAGCTAGCGGGGTCTGGAGCAGTGGTAAGAATCTCTTATAATATGACGCAGGGAGACCGTCTGGACCCGGGGCCTTACTGGGTTGCATATTTTTCAAAGCCTCTGCTATTTCTTCTGTCGAGATCGGTCTATCTAAGTCCCTAAGGGAGTCTGCAGGTAGTCTCGGCATGCCCGAATCCACCAGATACTGGTTCATCTTTGAATGCAGAGTCTCACTCGTGTCGTTGGGTTGTGGGAGATTGTATAAGGATTGATAATACTGAGCAAACGTTTCTGCAATCGCGACGGGGTCATTAAGCGGGGGCCCTCGGGTAGCGGCGATACGGGGAACATAATTCCTAGCTCTTTGCTCCCTAAGTAATCTGGCTAAGAGTTTGCCACTTTTATTTCCAAACTCAAAGATATATCGACGGCCTTTGGCTAGGATGGTTTTCGTACGTACATCTAACTTTTCCTTAAGCTTACTTCTAGCCAATAGGAGGGAAGTGTGTGCAGCCACCGCATGAGACTTTTTATGGGCCTGTTCCAGGGTAACTATTTCCGCCAAAATCTGTGAGATTTCCGCTGCCCTCTCTTTCTTACGTCTAGCTCCATGCTTGATGAATTCACCTCGGATTACACATTTGTGAGCCGCCCAAGCAGAGATGGGTGATACGTCATCCGTTTGATTAGTTTCAAAGTAATGGGAGATCTCCGTATGTACCTCCTGAGCCACCACCAAGTCCTGCAATAGGGATTCATTCAATCGCCACTGCCAAGATTTCGGAGCAGGGAGGGGGGAATTCAATGAAACATGGAGCATCGCGTGGTCTGAGAAGGTAAACGGATCTATGGCCGACGAAGCCAGGAGGGAAACCGCTGAATGTCTCAGTAAAAAGTAGTCTAGTCTGGAGTAAGTGTCCCTCACTGCAGAGTAGAACATGAAGTCTTTGACCTCAGGGTTAAGAACATGCCATGCGTCTACTAATTGATGAGAATGTAGTAGCTTTTTAAAATCCCGGAGATACGAATGTGAAAGGTGAGAGGATCCCCTAGAGACATCCACAACTGGATCTAGTGCCACATTGAGATCAGCCCCCGACCAACAAGGTATCCTCTGCAAAATCCTCCAGGCGAGTCAGTATCCCAGCTAGGGCCTTGAGTTGTTTAGTGTTAGGCAGGTACAAGTTGGCCAGAGTGAAAAGCTGCCCCGCCAGATGTTCCTTGAGAAAAGGAAAACGCCCGTTATCATCAGTACGAGCATCTAAAAATTCCCAAGGAACAGATCTGGCAATGAGTATGCTCACTCCCCTAAATTTTGACCCTGAGAAGCAACTATGGTAGGTATCAGGATACCTAGGGGATTTAAGCACGTTTAGCTTTTTCTGAATGGTTACCATGGCTGCCAGGACGCTAAAGTTCTGTTTGCCATGGTAAAAGTGTAGTGGGGAGCGGGGGAGCAGTATACTTACCGTCCGTGCGGCTCCCGGGGCGCTTCAGAGTGACGTCAGGGCGCCCCACGCGCATGGATGAAGTGATCGCATGGGGCGCTCTGACGTCATTCTGGAGCGCCCCGGGAGCCGCACGGACGGTAAGTATACTGCTCCCCACTACTACTATGGCAACCAGGACTTTAATAGCGTCTTGGCAGCCATAGTAACACTGAACGCATTTTGAAGACGGATCCGTCTTCAAATGCTTTCAGTTCACTTGCGGTGTTACCGCCTCTCTAACGTCCGCTCTCCTCAGCCAGATCCCGCGCGTGCGCACTAGGTATAACCTGATGCGCCCGTGCTGACTCCTGGCAGCGGCCTCGTTAAGCGAAGTGCGCATGCGCCGGCCGGCGCACTTCGCTCGAACCTGCCTTGACCGCCCTATTACAGCCATCCAACCTCCTACAGCTAGGTTATACCTAGTGCGCACGCGCGGGATCTGGCTGAGGAGAGCGGACGTTAGAGAGGCGGCGATGAACTGAGGTAGGCGGCTCTAATGAAAGGGAGGGCAGCGATTTCAATTTCAGAAGGCGGCGCTGGGCACCAAAACGAGATGGCTGCAGCCGGGCACCCTGCATCATGAGACGTCCCCTTGGACAACTTTGTGACGTGACTGACAGGTGATATAAACCTGTTTTATACGATTATAGAGCCACAGGCGCATTTGATAAGGTCACTTTAGGATTCTGTGTATTAGTAGGGACCTCGCCATATGTTTAGGTTATAGGCCTAAATTCTGATGACAAATCCCTTTAAATCAGATCCAGGGAGCTAAATGTGGTGTTGACTGAATTGAAGCATTCGAAGCGGAATACGTTCTGAAGTTTAGGAAAACATTGATTCGCAACTAATCCAAATTTTCTTAAGCTTTGTAGTAACAAATCAGGTTTTCCTAAAATGGTGGCTGCTCCTGTTACAAAGTGAAACTAAGAGTAGAGGAGACAAGCCTGGGAACACAAGATAACCCATAATGCCGTGCAGCCAGCCAATCCGCAGATAGCCATCCCCTGTGATGTCATAGCCCTATAAAACCCTCATCCTGCATGTTCTCCGCTATTGTCCTGAGCATAGGGAGAGATGTGGCAAGCACTCATGCACTAGGGACAGTGTTGCTGAAGAATATTGGAGAAGGAGAGTGCAGGGAGACTTCTGCATCAGTTTTATTTATTTATTTCTACATTTACTTATTTCTACAACAGCCGTGAGCTAAGATATGTAATTCAATACCAATAAGATACAAGCCTTTCTTATTACACTGCCAGCGTGCCATAACTTCATTTGCATCTAGGAGGGTAATAAGTGGAAAACAGCATTTAATTCCCTGGAGGGACACTTTGAGTATTTGGTGATACAATTTGGTTTAAAGAGGACCTTTCACCTTGAAAAACATTGTGAACTAAGTATGCTGACATGTAGAGCGGCGCCCGGGGATCTCACTGCACTTACTATTACCCCTGGGTGCGGCTCCGTTCTCCCGTTATGCCCTCCGGTATCTTCGCTCTGTAAGTTATAGTAGGCGGTGTCTGCCCTTGTCCTGTGGGCGTCTCCTTCTCCTAGGCTGTAGCGCTGGCCAATCGCAGCGCACAGCTCACAGCCTGGGAGAAAAAAACCTCCCAGGCTGTGAGCTGTGCGCTGCGATTGGCCAGCGCTGCAGCCTAGGACAAGGAGACGCCCACAAGACAAGGGCAGACACCGCCTACTATAACTTAGTGAGTAAAGATACCGGAGGGGATAACGGGAGAACGGAGCGGCGCCCAGGGATAATAGTAAGTGCAGTGAGATCCCCGGGCGCCGCTCTACATGTCAGCATACTTAGTTCACAATGTTTTTCAAGGTGAAAGGTCCTCTTTAAGCAATGCCCGTGTAGTCTTTCAAAATTTGGTGAACGATTTGTTTTGGAAATTTATCGGCAAACTTTGGTTGTCTATTTAGATGATATTTTAGTGTACTCTTCCGATTTTGATTCTCATGTTCTTCAAGTGAAGGCTGTTCTACAGATATTAAGTGATAATCAATTATCTGTTAAAAAAGAGAAATGTCTGGTGTCAAAGAAGTACCATTTTTGGGGTATATTATATTCCCGGATTCTTTTTCTATGGATCCAGTCAAGGTCCAGGTAACATAGTAACATAGTTTATAAGGCTGAAAAGGGCATCTGTCCATCTAGTTCAGCCTGTTATCCTGCAAATTGATCCAGAGGAAGGCAAAAAAATAAATAAAAATTCCTTCCCGACTCCAATCAGGCAATCAGAATAACTCCATGGTAGTGGTGGGCAAACATTGGCCGGGATGATTCACAAACGCGATTGCGCGAACACGAACAAATGTTCGTGAACCGCAAGTTCGCAGTGGGCCTCATTCACTTTAATGGCAGGCGAATCTGAAAAACCTTCAGGTCATATTTGCAGCCACCAAATACTTACTAGAAGTGCACAAATCGTCCTGCAACATGGACAGTGACATACTAGAGGGGGATCAATGGGCCATTTTTACGTGTCTTAAAGGGAAACTCTCAAAAATGTACCCTGCTGGAGCCTAGAAAATGTTTATTTTAGACAAAGGGAGTACAGGCCCCAAACATTAGGCATTCACCGGACAGAAAATATCAAGTGACTATGTTGCTGGAGGTATATTAGACGGTCATTGGATATCAATTTTACTGCAGGCCAGTGGAGTACAGGCCCCAAACATTAGGCAATCACCGGACAGAAAACATCAAGTAATTATGTGGCTGGAGGTATATTAGACGGTCGATGGATATAAATTTTACTGCAGGTCAGTGGACTACAGGCCCCAAAAATTATTCATTCACCGTACATTAAAGAACAATTGATAATGTGGCTAGAGGTACATTAGGCGATCACCGTATAATAATTTTACTGTTGGCCAGTTAGATTACAGGCCCTAAAAATTATGCATTCACCGTACAGAAAAGATCAAGTGATTATGTGGCTGGAGGTATATTAGACGGTCAATGGATATCAATTTTACTTCAGGCCAGTGGACTACAGGCCCCAAAAATTATTCATTCAATGTACAGAAAAGAACAATTGATAATGTGGCTGGAGGTACATTAGGCGGTCACCGTATGACAATTTTACTGTTAGCCAGTTAGATTACAGGCCCCAAACATTATGCATTCACCGTACAGAAAACATCAAGTGATTATGTGGTTGGAGGTATATTAGGCAGTCAATGGATATCAATTTTGCTGCAGGCCACTGGACTACAGGCCCCAAAAATTATTTATTCACCGGACAGAAAATATCAAGTGATTATGTGGCTGGAGGTATATTAGACGGTCATTGGATATCAATTTTACTGCAGGCCAGTGGAGTAGAGGCCCCAAGCATTATGCATTCACCGTACAGAAAACATCAAGTGATTATGTGGCTGGTGGTATATTAAACGGTCAATGGATATCAATTTTACTGCAGGCCAGTGGACTACTAGCCCCAAAAATTATTCATTCACAGTACAGAAAAGAACAATTGATAATGTGGCTGGAGGTACATTAGGCGGTCATTGTATAACAATTTTACTGTTTGCCAGTTAAATTACAAGGCCCCAAAAATAATGCATTCACCGATGAATATCAATTTTACTGTAGGCCAGAGGACTACAAGCCCCAAAAATTATTCATTCACCGGACAGAAAACATCAGGTGATTATGTGGCTGGAGGTATATTAGACGGTCATTGGATAAAAATTTTAATGCAGGCCAGTGGAGTACAGGCCCCAAAAATTATTAATTCAATGTACAGAAAAGAACACGTGATTATGTGGCTAGAGGTATATTAGACGGTCATTGGATATCAATTTTACTGCAGGCCAGTACAAGTGGTAGGCAATTAAGAGTGCCGCATTTGTGTGAGGGGAGGCGGGGCGTTCACTATTTAAACCTGGCCCTCCTCCCCCCACTTGTCGGTTCGAACGATTTTGAATCGGCTTGTGGGTTGGTGCCAGAGAAGGGCATGCGTCACTGGAGGATCGGGGGATCGGCTGCGTCGAGCTCGTCGCTACGGTGATTAGGTAGGCAGGGTGGCTTGCACACCCGTCTCGCTATGTATAGCTGCGCTGGAGACTGCCCGCACTCCCGATTGCTTCCGGCACCCCGAGACAGGCACCCCGATCCGCTCCAGGCCCTGCGCTAAGCACCCCCGCTCCCACATGCAGCGTCCCCCAGGCAGGCACCCCTCACCTGTGGCTCAGCAGCGACGGGTCACGACGTCCGCTCGCATACCCTGAGCATCGGTCACGCCGGCCGTCGGCTCCATGACGCAGCGTTATATATCTCACTCCCGTATCAGAACGTTCCGCCGTAGAGGAAAACGCCGTCCGCTCACACAGGGGTCTATTCATTAGCTGCAATCAGTAAGCGGAGGTCCAGCTGCAGGATCAGGGGACGGGAGACGAAACCTATAGGCGATTAATACGCCGCGGCTTTCCCTGTACAAATAGTCGATAGCGGTGGGCACGGGATGCAATGCTCCACATGGCGGAGCGCAAATCCCTCACAGCCGATCCTGATGCACGTTCTCCTGGTAATTACAATTAGCGAGGCAGTGAAGGTGGACATGCTTATGTGACTTTCAGTCATGTCTAGGAATCCGCTGCAGAATAAACTCGTCTTCTTTACTGCGCAAACTCAGGCAAGACAAGATAAGCAGATACTCAGACATGTGCACTGTATAACAAGTTATGATTTCAATGGTTAATTCTAACCTAGAAGGGAATCACTGGCTTGCTGCGCTCCAGCAGGTCCTGGCTTGAGAGAGGGCGGGGGATGGTCGACACCTACAGCACCATACTGGTACTGCAGTCCAGGTGCAGGGCTCCTCTGCTCAGGCACAGTGGCTAGGTACTAAGGCAGGAGTATAAAAAAAAAAAAAAAATAATAATATTTAAATAAAATTTGGAATATGTTCAAGGATCAAATATAAAGAGGGCTTCAAGGAGGGGGGCTGGCCACGTCACTTTGCGCACGCAGCCGGGCCGCCCGTAAGCCCATACGGTCAGTCAGGGGGTTGGTTCGGGCGCAGTCACAATAATCCGGTGGTTAGCTAGGGAGCGGTGGCATGAGTGAAGTGTCGCCCAGCTGGCATGCGCTCACTCACACGTCTGTTCTTGGTTGTTCAGGTCCACAGGTGGTGGGCTAACTTACGATACTGTGGGGTTCGTGGCTGTCATGGCCACCAGGTGAGTCAGGGGTGGTGCATGCGGGGGCCAACCCCCTCTTTTCTCCTGCATAGGCTTGGGGGACGGGGGATGGTGGACTATTATGTCCAGGCCTCTGGCGCATCTCTTACAGGGTGGCGCCTACAGTCGTGGCCTTTGGTGGGGGGGGGGAAGAAAAAAAAAAAAAAAAATAATAATAATGGTATAGATAGGAATGTTGCTTTGCCAGGTCTGTCACGACTACAGACTCCTTATAAAGCCCTGCCACGACTGCAGGCATCAGTCTGTCACGACTACAGACCCGCTCTAAAGCCCTGCCACGACTGCAGGCAACAGTCTGTCACGACTACAGACCCGTTATAAAGCCCTGCCACGACTGCAGGCATCAGTCTGTCACGACTACAGACCCGTTATAAAGCCCTGCCACGACTGCAGGCATCAGTCTGTCACGACTACAGACTCGTTATAAAGTCCTGCCACGACTGCAGGCATCAGTCTGTCACGACTACAGACCCGCTCTAAAGCCCTGCCACGACTGCAGGCACAAATCCGTTACGACTACAGACTCATTATTAAGACCGGCCACGACTGCAGGCATTAGTCTCATGTCAACAGACTCATGAGGTAATACTACCACGTCTACAGGCGATGGTCCGTTACCGCTACTCTCGATGTAGGGTCCCCTCACGACTACAGGGGCTAGTCGGTCACATCCACAGACTCGGTCGCACTCCCGTTAACTACAGGCACTGGGTGGGCATCTACGGGTAGTTGCGTCACGACTACGCACGTGGGTCAGCCACGGCCTGGGAGGTCAGCCTTCACGGTCACAGGTAGGTCCAGTTAGGCTTCAGTCTCCCAGCGGGTTCCAGTCACAATAACCAGCCCCTAGGTGAGGGGGGGCACTCCCGCACCGGCGCACAATGCCAGGGAGCTGTGCGGCTCCTCACGCGGCACACGGTTCAAACCAGCGGGGGCCGGGGCCCACGGTAAAGGAAGGGCTCCCTCTGATCCGGTGCACATTGCCAGGGAGTGGCGCTGCTCCCCACGCGGTACGAGTGTCCAGCCGGCGGTGGGTCGGCCCTAGCTGAGGAGGGGGGCTCCCCCCGCACTGGTGCATTCTGCCAGGGAGCAGCGTGAGCTCCCCACTAGTGTTGAGCGAACAGTTCGAGCATAGTTCGGGTCCGTACCGAATTTTGGGGTGTTCGTGACACGGACCCGAACCCGAACTTTTTTGTAAAAGTTCGGGTTCGGGTTCGTCGTTCGGCATGTATTTTGGCGCATTTTGAAAGGCTGCAAAGCAGCCAATCAACATGCATCATACTACTTGCCCTAAGATGCCATCGCAGCCATGCCTACTATTGGCAAGGCTGTGATTGGCCAAGTGCAGCATGTGACTCAGCCTCTTATAAGCTTGTGCGCACGTCGGGACGTGCTCACTCCCGATGTGAATAGAACAGGGTTAGACGCAGCTGATGCTAGGGCGAGAATAGGCAGGGATAATTGAATAACTGGAAGCAAATTTCTCTCCTCCACCTGTGATTCATCTGAACAACTGCAGCTGAGCTGCTTTTTTGATAGGGATTGGCTATTTTTAGAGTGGCCAGAGTGATTTTTCCATCCACATGTACCCTGTCTGACCGCCGGCCGCCATTTTGCGACCTGTAGTGCTGCAGCAGAAGCTGCCACAGTGTGCATTCCAAAGCTCCAAACAAGTCAGACATCTACACCTGGGATTCAGACCAATAGCGATTTAGCAGCACAGTCCAAGGCTATTTTTTTTAAAGGTTGTGCAGACCATTTTGTGGCACATGTTACTGGGCTGATAGGCGGCGGCTATCTTGGGACTAGTGCTGCAGCACAATCTCTCCCAACGTCCATTAATCACTTGTAATAGTGGTCTGTGCCATAGAAATCCTACATCAGGGACTTGGGTGTGCTTGTGTCACCCCTACTAATACCAGTCCACCTGTAATCCATACAGTGAAAAGCCATAAAGTATTCCAGTGAGGGAATTTTTTTTATTTAAAAAAGGCCAAGTTAGTTTATCTGGCGTTCAATATACTAGATACAGTTAGGCCTGCGTTTCATACATCTGGAATTAGCAAACTAATTTGCTGGGGTTGGGAAAACATATATGTACCCATACTAGAATCTGTCAAAGAAAGCGGTACTCACATATAACAGTCATTCCATCTGTAATCCATACAGTCAAAAGACTGAAAGTATTCCAGTGAGGGAATTTTTTTTATTTAAAAAAGGCCAAGTTAGTTTATCTGGCGTTCAATATACTAGATACAGTTAGGCCTGCGTTTCATACATCTGGAATTAGCAAACTAATGTGCTGGGGTTGGGAAAACATATATGTACCCATACTAGAATCTGTCAAAGAAAGCGGTACTCACATATAACAGTCATTCCATCTGTAATCCATACAGTCAAAAGACTGAAAGTATTCCAGTGAGGGAATTTTTTTTATTTAAAAAAGGCCAAGTTAGTTTATCTGGCGTTCAATATACTAGATACAGTTAGGCCTGCGTTTCATACATCTGGAATTAGCAAACTAATGTGCTGGGGTTGGGAAAACATATATGTACCCATACTAGAATCTGTCAAAGAAAGCGGTACTCACATATAACAGTCATTCCATCTGTAATCCATACAGTCAAAAGACTGAAAGTATTCCAGTGAGGGAATTTTTTTTATTTAAAAAAGGCCAAGTTAGTTTATCTGGCGTTCAATATACTAGATACAGTTAGGCCTGCGTTTCATACATCTGGAATTAGCAAACTAATGTGCTGGGGTTGGGAAAACATATATGTACCCATACTAGAATCTGTCAAAGAAAGCGGTACTCACATATAACAGTCATTCCATCTGTAATCCATACAGTCAAAAGACTGAAAGTATTCCAGTGAGGGAATTTTTTTTATTTAAAAAAGGCCAAGTTAGTTTATCTGGCGTTCAATATACTAGATACAGTTAGGCCTGCGTTTCATACATCTGGAATTAGCAAACTAATGTGCTGGGGTTGGGAAAACATATATGTACCCATACTAGAATCTGTCAAAGAAAGCGGTACTCACATATAACAGTCATTCCATCTGTAATCCATACAGTCAAAAGACTGAAAGTATTCCAGTGAGGGAATTTTTTTTATTTAAAAAAGGCCAAGTTAGTTTATCTGGCGTTCAATATACTAGATACAGTTAGGCCTGCGTTTCATACATCTGGAATTAGCAAACTAATGTGCTGGGGTTGGGAAAACATATATGTACCCATACTAGAATCTGTCAAAGAAAGCGGTACTCACATATAACAGTCATTCCATCTGTAATCCATACAGTCAAAAGACTGAAAGTATTCCAGTGAGGGAATTTTTTTTATTTAAAAAAGGCCAAGTTAGTTTATCTGGCGTTCAATATACTAGATACAGTTAGGCCTGCGTTTCATACATCTGGAATTAGCAAACTAATGTGCTGGGGTTGGGAAAACATATATGTACCCATACTAGAATCTGTCAAAGAAAGCGGTACTCACATATAACAGTCATTCCATCTGTAATCCATACAGTCAAAAGACTGAAAGTATTCCAGTGAGGGAATTTTTTTTATTTAAAAAAGGCCAAGTTAGTTTATCTGGCGTTCAATATACTAGATACAGTTAGGCCTGCGTTTCATACATCTGGAATTAGCAAACTAATGTGCTGGGGTTGGGAAAACATATATGTACCCATACTAGAATCTGTCAAAGAAAGCGGTACTCACATATAACAGTCATTCCATCTGTAATCCATACAGTCAAAAGACTGAAAGTATTCCAGTGAGGGGATTTTGCTTATAAAAAATAATATATTTCATTGTGGTGCGAGTTGAATCGCAACAATGAAGAAAAATACTATTAAGGGACGAGGACGCGGTCGTGGTGGTGTCCGTGGAGCCTCTGTTGCTGGTAGAGGACGTGGCCGTTCGGCCCCAGGCGCACACAGTAGGGAACGAACTCCCTCAACTAGCCGGCAGAATGTACCGCAATATCTCGTGGGGCACAATGCCGCTCTTAGGATGGTAAGGCCTGAGCAGGTACAGGCATTAATCGATTAGGTGGCCGACAGTGCTTCCAGCACGTTCACCACATGGTCTTCCACCCAGTCTTCTGCGGAAAGCGCACAGGTGGCACCTGAAAACCAAGCCCATCAGTCTGTCACATCACCCCCAAGCATATCAGGGAAACGGTCTGAGCCACAAGTTATGCAGCAGTCTCTTCTTCTGTTTGAAGACTCTGCTTCCAGGGTTTCCCAGGGGCGTCCACCTAGCCCTTCCCCAGTGGAGGAAGACATACCATGCACTGACGCACAACCACTTATGTCTCCAGATGAAGAGGACATGGGAATACCACCACAGCAGAGTCACCGACTCTCTGATGATGACGAAACACAGGTGCCCACTGCCGCGTCTTTTTGCAGTGTGCAGACTGAACAGGAGGAGGTCAGGGAGGGAGACTGGGTGGAAGACGATGCAGAGGACGATGAGGTCTTAGACCCCACATGGACTGAAGGTCGTGGCGATGACTTTCACAGTTCAGAGGAAGAGGTAGTGGTGAGACCGAGACAACAGCGAAGCCAAAGAGGGAGCAGGGGGCCAAAGCAGACGAGCCGCCGCCCCCAGAGTTCGCCTGCTACTGGACATCGCCAACAGGGACCCAGCCCCACAAAGGCAGCTTCAAAGAGTTCCCTGGCATGGCACTTCTTTAAACAATGTCCTACCGACAAGACCCGAGTGACTTGCACGCTCTGCCATCAGAGCCTGAGGCGAGGCATTAACGTTCTGAACCTCAGCACAACCTGCATGACCAGGCATCTACATGCAAAGCATGAACTGCAGTGGGGTACACACCTTAAAAACCAGGCACTCGCTGAGGCTCCCCCTGCTCCCTCTACCGCTGCTGCCTCGGCTTCCGCCTCGAGAGGAATGTTGCCACCTGCCGAGCAGCAAACAGAGGATGTGCCACCGACACCACCACCACCGCCACCGTCAACTAGCGTCTCCACTATATCACACAGCAGCGTTCAGCTCTCAATATCTCAAACCTTAGAGAGGAAGCGCAAATTCCCCCCGAGTCACCCTCGAGCCCTTGGCCTGAACGCCAGCATTTCTAAACTGCTGGCCTTTGAAATGCTGTCATTCCGGCTGGTGGACACAGACAGCTTCAAAAAGCTGATGGCCATGGCTGTCCCGCAGTATGTGGTTCCCAGCCGCCACTACTTCTCCAAGACAGCCGTGCCTTCCCTGCACATGCAAGTGTCCGATAAAATCAAGTGTGCACTGCGCAACGCCATTTGTGGCAAGGTCCACCTAACCACAGATACGTGGACCAGTAAGCACGGCCAGGGACGCTATATCTCACTAACTGCACACTGGATGAATGTAGTGGCGGCTGGGCCCCCGGCGGACAGTTCCTTGGCGCACGTCCTTCCGCCCCCTAGGATCGCAGGGCATCATTCTCTGCCTCCTGTAGCCTCCTCCTCCTACTCGGCTTCCTCCTCCACTGCTTCCACCAGCTCATCCGGTCAGCCACACACCTTCACCACCAACTTCAGCACAGCCCGGGGTAAACGTCAGCAGGCCATTCTGAAACTCATATGTTTGGGGGACAGGCCCCACACCGCACAGGAGTTGTGGCGGGGTATTGAACAACAGACCGACGAGTGGTTTCTGCCGGTGGGCCTCAAGCCAGGCCTGGTGGTATGCGATAATGGGCGAAATCTCGTGGCAGCTCTGGGACTAGCCGGTTTGACGCACATCCCTTGCCTGGCGCATGTGCTGAACTTGGTGGTGCAGAGGTTCATTCACCACTACCCCAACATGTCAGAGCTGCTGCATAAAGTGCGGGCCGTCTGTGCGCGCTTCCGCCGTTCACATCCTGCCGCTGCTCGCATGTCTGCGCTACAGCGGAACTTCGGCCTTCCCGCTCACCGCCTCATATGCGACGTGCCCACCCGGTGGAACTCCACCTTGCACATGCTGGAGAGACTGTGCGAGCAGCAGCAGGCCATAGTGGAGTTTCAGCTGCAGCACGCTCGCGTCAGTCGTACTGCCGAACAGCACCACTTCACCACCAATGATTGGGCCTCCATGCGAGACCTGTGTGCCCTGCTGCGCTGTTTCGAGTACTCCACCAACATGGGCAGTGGCGATGACACTGTTATCAGCGTTACAATACCACTTCTATGTCTCCTTGAGAAAACACTTAGGGCAATGATGTTAGAGGAGGTGGCCCAGGTGGAGGAGGATGAGGGCTCGTTTCTAACACTTTCGGGCCAGTCTGTTCGAAGTGGCTCAGAGGGAGGTTTGTTTAAGCAGCAGAGGACAGGTTCACAAGTCGCCAGCCAAGGCACTGTACTGGAGGACGAGGAGGATGAGGAGGAGGAGGTGGAGGGGGACGAGGATGACGCAAGTTCACAGCGGGGTGGCAGCCCAGGCCCATCACTGGTGCGTGGCTGGGGGGATACGGTGGACGATGACGATACGCCTCCCACAGAGGACAGCTTGTCCTTACCCATGGGTAGCCTGGCCCACATGAGCGAATATATGCTCCAATGCCTGCGCAACGACAGCAGAGTTGCCCACGTTTTAACGTGTGCAGACTACTGGGTGGCCACCCTGCTGGATCCCCGGTATAAAGACAATGTGCCCACTTTAATTCCTGAACTGGAGCGCGACCGTAAGATGCGCGAGTACAAGCGCACGCTGATAGAGGCGCTCTTGAGAGCATTCCCACATGTCACAGGGGAACAGGTGGAAGGTGAAGGCAGAGGAGTGGCAAGAGGTCGCCAACGCAGCTGTGTCACGGCCAGCTCATCTGAGGGCAGGGTTAGCATGGCAGAAATGTGGAAAAGTTTTGTCTCCACGCCACAGCTATCTGCACCGACACCTGATACGGAACGTGTTAGCAGGAGGCAGCATTTCACTAACATGGTTGAACAGTATGTCTGCACACCCCTCCACATCCTGACGGATGGTTCGGCCCCATTCAACTACTGGGTTTTGAAATTGTCCACGTGGCCAGAGTTAGCATGTTATGCCTTGGAGGTGCTTTCCTGCCCGGCGGCCAGCGTTTTATCTGAACGCGTATTCAGCACGGCAGGGGGCGTCATTACTGACAAGCGCAGCCGCCTGTCCACAGCCAACGTGGACAAGCTGACCTTCATAAAGATGAACCAGGCATGGATCCCACAGGACCTGTCCCTCCCTTGTGCAGAGTAGTCCTTATTAACTGCCTAAAACATGTCTTGTTGTGCTACGGGCCACTTTTTTATTTGATACAAATTTTATGAAACCCACAGTTGAATGAAACTCTTCTCTGTCTGGGCGCCGGGGCCTAACCAGATGAAAGTGGCCGGTTAAACTAACGGGTGACATGAAGCCATAACCTCTGCCATGCTACCTCTGTCTTCTGTCTGGGTGCTGAGGCCTAAGTCAAATAAAGCGGTCTTCTGCTGTGCTGGGGGATATGAAGCTAATCTCTGACCTCTCTCCTCTGTCTGGGTCCAAAGGCCTAAATCACTGAAAGAGGCCTTCTCCTGTGGTGTGTGATATGATGCCAGAATATGTGCTGTGGGGCCTCTCTCCTCTTCCTGGGTGCAGGGGTCAAAGTAACTAAATGGTGGCTTCTCCTGTGGTGGCTGATATGATGCCAGAATATGTGCTGTGGTGCCTCTCTCCTCTTCCTGGGTGCAGGGGTCAAAGTAACTAAATGGTGGCTTCTCCTGTGGTGGCTGATATGATGCCAGAATATGTGCTGTGGTGCCTCTCTCCTCTTCCTGGGTGCGGGGGTCAAAGTAACTCAATGGTGGCTTCTCCTGTGGTGGCTGATATGATGCCAGAATATGTGCTGTGGGGCCTCTCTCCTCTTCCTGGGTGCAGGGGTCAAAGTAACTCAATGGTGGCTTCTCCTGTGCTGATTGATATAAAGCTGATGGTTGTGCCATCTGACATGGTTGCCAGGGTCTGATTCAATGGGGGCCTACTCCTGTGGTGGGTGATCTAAATGCCTGATTCTCTGCTGTGAAACCTCTCTCCTCCGTCTGGGTGTAGGGGTCAAAGTCTTTCAAAGTCGCCTTCTCCTGTGCTGATTGATATGAAGCTGATGGTTGTGCCATCTGACATGGTTGCCGGGGTCCCATTAAATTGTGGCCTACTCCTGTGGTGGTTGATATGATGCCTGATTCTCTGATGTGGAACCTCTCTCCTCTGTTTGGGTGAAGGGGTCAAAGTAACTAAATGGTGGCTTCTCCTGTGGTGGCTGATATGATGCCAGAATATGTGCTGTGGGGCCTCTCTCCTCTTCCTGGGTGCAGGGGTCAAAGTAACTCAATGGTGGCTTCTCCTGTGGTGGCTGATATGATGCCAGAATATGTGCTGTGGTGCCTCTCTCCTCTTCCTGGGTGCGGGGGTCAAAGTAACTCAATGGTGGCTTCTCCTGTGGTGGCTGATATGATGCCAGAATATGTGCTGTGGTGCCTCTCTCCTCTTCCTGGGTGCGGGGGTCAAAGTAACTCAATGGTGGCTTCTCCTGTGGTGGCTGATATGATGCCAGAATATGTGCTGTGTTGCCTCTCTCCTCTTCCTGGGTGCAGGGGTCAAAGTAACTAAATGGTGGCTTCTCCTGTGGTGGTTGATATGATGCCTGATTCTCTGCTGTGAAACCTCTCTCCTCCATCTGGGTGTAGGGGTCAAAGTCTTTCAAAGTCGCCTTCTCCTGTGCTGATTGATATAAAGCTGATGGTTGTGCCATCTGACATGGTTGCCAGGGTCTGATTCAATGGGGGCCTACTCCTGTGGTGGGTGATCTAAATGCCTGATTCTCTGCTGTGAAACCTCTCTCCTCCGTCTGGGTGTAGGGGTCAAAGTCTTTCAAAGTCGCCTTCTCCTGTGCTGATTGATATGAAGCTGATGGTTGTGCCATCTGACATGGTTGCCAGGGTCCCATTAAATTGGGGCCTACTCCTGTGGTGGGTGATCTAAATGCCTGATTCTCTGCTTTGAAACCTCTCTCCTCCGTCCGGGTGTAGGGGTCAAAGTCTGTCAAAGTCGCCTTCTCCTGTGCTGATTGATATAAAGCTTATGCTTGTGCCATCTGACATGGTTGCCGGGGTCTGATTCAATGGTGGCCTACTCCTGTGGTGGGTGATCTAAATGCCTGATTCTCTGCTGTGTAACCTCTCTCCTCCGTCTGGGTGTAGGGGTCAAAGTAACTAAATGGTGGCCTACTCCTGTGGTGGGTGATATGATGCCTGGTTCTCTGCTGTGGGACCTCTCTCCTTTGTCTGGGTGCTGTGGTCAAAATAATAGTAAGTGACCTTCTCCATTGGTGGGTGACTTGAAGCCTGATTCTGTGCTATGGGACCTCACTCCAATTAATATTGTTTAATTTTTATTTATTTTATGTTAACTCATCATTTCCCTATCTACATTTGTTTGCAGGGGATTTAACTACATTTTGCTGCCTTTTGCAGCCCTCTAGCCCTTTCCGGGTGTGTTTTACAGCCTTTTTAGTGCCCAAAAGTTCGGGTCCCCATTGACTTCTATGGGGTTCGGGTTCGGGATGAAGTTCGGGTCGAGTTCGGATCCCGAACCCGAACATTTTTCGAAAGTTCGGCCGAACTCGTCGAACCCGAACATCCAGGTGTTCGCTCAACTCTACTCCCCACGCGGCTGGGGGGTAAGGCTCCTCATCTTCAATAAAGTCTGGCACGGGCCGCCGTGCCGTTAGGTAGGCAGGGATCAGGGGAAGGAGTACTAGGCTCGGTCAGGGGGAGCAGATCATAGGCGGTGGCTGGCTTCCTGCTGCCGGCCGTACATAAGGTTCCAAGGGGGTTATTTAGGCACAGGATGTTAGTTAGTCCGTGCAGGTGATCTGCGTTATACCATGCTCTTCATGCTCGTACTCAGAGCTGTGCCCATACGGGAGCTGCTTAAGTGGTTGATAGTGAAAAAAAAAAAATATATATATATATATATATATATAAATAAATAAAAAAATAAAAAAATAAATAAATTTTTGAGTCTCTCACGCATGGCTTCTCCGTTTTAGGTTCACACATATGACTCCGCCATCTGAGTCTCTCACGCATGGCTTCTCCGTGTTAGTTTTACACATACGGATCTGCCATTAGAGTCTCTCACGCATGGCTTCTCCGTTTTAGGTTTACACTTATGACTCCGCCATTAGAGTCTCTCACGCATGGCTTCTCCGTTTTAGGTTACACATATGACTCCGCCATTAGAGTCTCTCACGCATGGCTTCCCCGTTTTAGGTTACACATATGACTCCGCCATTAGAGTCTCTCACGCATGGCTTCTCCATGTGAGTTTTACACAAATACGACTCCGCCATTAGTCTCTCACGCCTGGCTTCTCCGTTTTAGGTTGGCACATATGACTCCGCCATTAGAATCTCTCACGCATGGCTGCTCCGTTTTAGGTTTACACATATGACTCCGCCATTAAAAGCCCTCACGCATGGCTGCTCCGTTTTAGGTTTACACATATGACTCCGCCATTAGAGTCTCTCACGCATGGCTTCTCCATTTTAGGTTACACATATGTCTCCGCCATTAGAGTCTCACGCATGGCTTCCCCGTTTTAGGTTACACATATGACTCCGCCATCTGAGTCTCACGCATGGCTTCTCCGTTTTAGGTTTACACATATGACTCCGCCATTAGAGTCTCTCACGCATGGCTTCCCCGTTTTAGGTTACACATATGACTCCGCCATCTGAGTCTCACGCATGGCTGCTCCGTTTTAGGTTTACACATATGACTCCGCCATTAGAGTCTCTCACGCATGGCTTCTCCGTTTAGGTTCACACATATGACTCCGCCATTAGAGTCTCTCATGCATGGCTTCTCCGTTTAGGTTCACACATATGTCTCCGCCATTAGAGTCTCACGCATGGCTTCCCCGTTTTAGGTTACACATATGACTCCGCCATTAGAGTCTCTCACGCATGGCTTCTCCGTTTTAGGTTACACATATGACTCCGCCATTAGAGTCTCTCACGCATGGCTTCTCAATGTGAGTTTTACACATACGAGTCCGCCATTAGTCTCTCACGCCTGGCTTCTCCGTTTTAGGTTGGCACATGTGACTCCGTCATTAGAATCTCTCACGCATGGCTGCTCCGTTTTAGGTTTACACATATGACTCCGCCATTAGAGTCTCTCATGCATGGCTTCTCCGTTTTAGGTTACACAAATGACTCCGCCATCTGAGTCTCTCACGCATGGCTTCTCCGTTTTAGTTTTACACATATGACTCCGCCATTAGAGTCCCTCACGCAGAGCTTCTCCGTTTTAGTTTTACACATATGACTCCGCCATTAGAGTCCCTCACGCAGAGCTTCTCCGTTTTAGTTTTACACATATGACTCCGCCATTAGTCTCTCACGCATGGCTCCAACAATAGTCTCTCACGCATGGCTTCTCCGCTTTAGGTTTACACACAGGACTCCGCCATTAGAGTCTCTCACGCATGGAGATTAAAAAAAAAAAAGAAAAGAAAAAAAGGGGGCCTATCACTCACCTATTGGGCTTTGTCAGGGTTTTTGCCACTCTCAATTAAACTTGTCCTATAGCATTGTTAACTATACATGGCAGGTATTCAGCACCATTGGTACAGGCTACATCCGGACCTACCGTCACTCTTCTCCGCCCACCCGATCAAAGCGGCGTTGAAGGGTTTGCGCAAGATGTCTGTTGTGAAACGACATGGGCGTCAGCCATTTACCGGTAGCTTGTTCAGGCCGTGACAGGCAAACTGCAGGGGCAAACCGTTCGGGCCACAGGTTAGCGCTCTGGTAGAAACAGCCTTGTACCTGGCCTTCCATGGATTCCTCAGGTCAGGCGAGCTCATGGGCACCAATACGCTGGCTGTGTGCCTGCGGAAAGGTCAGCTCATCCGGCGCGGGTCCATCTATGTCCTCACCTTGGCCTCGTCCAAGACGTCACGGCCGGGGCAACCAGTGGCGGTCAGATACTTTCCTACGGACAGCAGATGGTGTCCGGTGCAGGCCTTGGAGGCTTGGCTGCGTAGTATTTAGTCCAAGCGGCATGTTCTCCCGTACTCGAACTAGGCAATGCCCGGCTAACCACCGCGGCCTTTCTTACGTACATTCAGGTTAGTTGACAGGTTCAGGGGTCGGTCCTCGCTGGATCACAGGACATTCCTTCCGCATGGGCGCGGCAGCAACGGCGTCCATGCATTAGGTGCCAGTACATGTCATCAAAAGGTTGGGTCGTCGCAGTTCCGCGTGTTCCATGCGTAATATCCCGGATCCTTATACGAAATATCATTGGCTTTCGAGTTTTGGTCTGTAGTTTCTGTTATCAAGTTTTCTAACTCCTATGCATGGTTCTTTTGGCCCCTTTAGGCTACCCTTCGATAAGCAGTTCCGGCATAACTCTGCTGCTTCTAGGTTGGGGGGGTGGAATATAGGCTTAGGTAGGGTACCCTCTCAGCATGAGCCAATCCGAGCACAAGTGGTAGGCAATTAAGAGTGCCGCATTTGTGTGAGGGGAGGCGGGGCGTTCACTATTTAAACCTGGCCCTCCTCCCCCTACTTGTCGGTTCGAACGATTTCAACCCACCCAGGAGCCCTCCCTTCTTTCAGGTCTCATCATTGGGGTAGCCCCCTTTAGGCTACCCTTCGATAAGCAGTTCCGGCATAACTCTGCTGCTTCTAGGTTGGGGGGGTGGAGTATAGGCTTAGGTAGGGTACCCTCTCAGCATGAGCCGATCCGAGCACAAATACATGTCAAATACATATGTTTAAAAGAACTTAAAATATAAAATTGGATTAAAAACATGGCTAACGAAATCCCCCCTCTTGAAAGAAACCCAAATGATAATTGTTCAAATTCGATAACATGTGGTCGTCACAGGTGTTGAATTCCTCTGTAGCCCCAAACATTAAGCATTCACCGGACAGGCAAGCCAAGAGTTACATGGCAAATTGTGCCAGCTCTGGCCACAGGTCAAGCAGGCACACCCAGCAGTCCAGGGGTTCCTTGTTAACCCAATGTAGTCGGACACCTGTCAGTCTAGGTGTTCCCTGAGGCTGGATCCGGAGTGCGGCTGTCGATGGGTTGGGTGCAAGAAAGATCTCATATCCAAAGTGACCAACACATCTTCAAACCGCCCTCTTGTATGCACTGTAGTATTGGTACTCACAACTGCAAAAGCAGAATGCAGCATCTCTCAAAGCAAGGCCTGGAAATGCTGCATTCTGACAGCCATCTGTGATGCTGGTAACATGTCCGCCATTTTGTGTTTGTATCGGGGGTCTAAGTACGTTGCCACCCAGTACTGGTCCTTGCCCTTTATGCTTTTTTTTACGGGGGTCCCTCTTCAAACACTGGAGCATGAAGGCCCCCATTTGCACTAAATTGGAAGCAGTGGAGCGCCCTGGCTCTTGCTCATCGCCCAGGAGAATGTCATCCTCGGTCTCCTCCCCCCATCTACGGACACCAGGGATCCCAGAAAAGTTTAAAGCCTGCAATTCTTGCTACTCCTCCTCCTCCCCCCAGCCACCATCCTCCTCTGACTCCTCTTCATACTCCTGCTGACTTGTCTCTGATGGAGTAGCCCCCCCTGGGAATTCATTCAGCATTGCGACTTCGTCATCTTCCTGCTCCTCGACGGCTTGATCAATGACACTACGCAATGCACGCTCCAGAAAGAAGGCATAAGGTACGATGTCACTGATGGCGCCCTGGCTGCGACTGACCAGTTTGGTAATTTTATCAAATGGCCGCAGATGTCTGCATGCATTGCGCATGAGCAGCCACTGGTGCGGTGAAAAAAAAAAACATGCTCCCCAGAAGCTGTCCTGCCGCAGAGTTCGTACAGGTAGTCGTTAACGGCACGTTTTTTGCTGGAGCAGCCTATCAAGCATATACAAGGTGGAGTTCCAACGCGTCGGGCAATCAGAAATCAGATGTCTGACGGGCAAGTGGTGTCACCGCTGAATGTCAGCAAGGTTCTGGGGAGCTTAGGGGGTGCAGTGGAAGAGGCGATAACAGTGGAAAAGGAGGAGTCAGCCGAGGAGGAGATGGAGTAGGAGGAGGAGAATAAGAAGAGGCAGGCCTGCATGCAATCTCTGGCGGTAACACCAAATCCACACGGGTGCCACGGGATAAATGCTGGACGGCTGTCAGAAGGTTCACCCCGTGGGCAGTAAAAGTTATGTACCTTCTCTGCCCGTATTTGCTAGACCATGTGTCTGTGGTCAGATGTATCTTGGCACCGACAGTGTGAGACAGACATATATTAACTTGCCGCTGAACGTGGCCATATATAGTTCAGGGATGCCCTTCTGGGAAAATATTTCCTTCTGGGGTCTTCCATTGTGGTGTGCCAATGGCCACAAATTTTCTAAAGGCCTCAGAATCCACCAATTTATATGCAGTAGTTGGCGGGCTAAAAGTTCCGACAAGCCAGCGGTCAGCCGTTGGGCAAGAGGCTTATCCGGTGTCATCAACGGCATGGTGGAAGGTGGAGTGGAAGACAAATGGGAGGAGAAGAAGAAGAATAAGAGGCAGGACATGGAGCGCCAGGAGTGTGGCTTTGTGGGTTCTGATGGCGTTGCTCCCACTGGGCTCGGTGATGGAAGGCCAGGTGCCTTCTTAAGGCGGTCGTCCCTAGGTGAGTGTTAGGCTTACAACGACTTATACGTTGACAGCACAGCCTGCAGATGGCAACACTGTCAGCTGACACGTTAAAAAAAGCCCACACTGCGGAGCATTGTGCTGGCGTCCTGGGAGCACAAGATGTGACCGTGCATGATGGATGTCTCGCTCCAGATACATTTGCAGTCTGCTTTTTGCCTCCTGTGCACTGCGAGTTCTTCCTGCTTCTCCTCCTTCTCCTCCCTATCTGCTGCTTCGTCTCTCCCTCTGAACTCTCCCTCCTCTTCCTCTCTTGTGGGCACCCACGTGACGTCCATCGACACGTCATCATCGTCACCTTTACCAACACTGACATTAGAGATCTCGGAGTAGGCAGCAACAGCGGGGACCATCCTCCTTGGGCTGATCTGGGTACTGTCATCAGACCTCTGGGTGGCAGCCGTTGCTACCTCCTCTTCCTCATCCAATGCCAAGATTGGCTGCGTATCAGTAAGGTCTGGAAATTGATGGCAAAATAATTCCTCTGACTCGAGTGGAGGGGCTATGGTGGTGGTGGTGTTGTCTTTGGGGGTGCACACAGCAGAGCGTGAGGAGGGTGCTGATACAGAGTATGAGGAGGGTGCAGAAGCAGAAGGCTGAGTGAGCCACTCAACCAACTCTGGTGCGTCCTTTGACGTAATTGTACGCACCTTCTCCAACTTCCCACTAAGGCTCCTGCCTGGTGCACCTACCCGACCCCTACCACCCCTGCGGAACGGCCTGCCTCTTCCTCTGCCTGTTATTTTCAAAATGACCCTGTGCCAAACTCCCTAGAAAAGAGCAGTATTTGTGGAAGCAGGTATATAGAACCCCTTAATCAGTTTTTTTAGGGCAACCGTTATATCACACCAGTTGCAATTAGTTGTTCTAATGGCATTTGTCCCTCTGTATAGCTGTGGTATCTCAGCAGAACCGCACACAAATGCTGCACAATACAAATGCACTATATAGAAATTATATTATAGGTATATCACACCCCTGCTTCAATAAGATTTTTTGGGGGTCAACTGGTATATCACACCAGTTGCAATTAGTTGTTTCAATGGCGTTTGTCCCTCTGTATAGCTGCGGTATCTCAGCAGAACGGCACACAAATGCTGCACAATACAAATGCACTATGTAGAAATTATATTATAGGTATATCACACCCCTGCTTCAATAAGATTTTTTGGGGGGCAACTGATATATCACACCAGTTGCAATTAGGCTACTTTCACACCTGCGTTTAGGTCGGATCCGTCTGGTATGTGCCCAGACTGATCCGCACCTATAATGCAAACGCTTAGATCCGTTCAGAACGGATCCGTTTGCATTACCATGAACAAAAAAAAATAAAAACATTTTTTTTTTTTTTTTTCATGATAATGCAAACGGATCCGTTTTGACTTTACATTGAAAGTCAATGGGAGACGGATCCGTTTGAAAATTGAGCCATACTGTGTCAACTTCAAACGGATCCGTCCCCATTGACTTACATTGTAAGTCTGGACGGATCCGTTTGCCTCCGCACGGCCAGGCGGACACCTGAACGCTGCAAGCTGCGTTCAGGTGTCCGCCTGCTGAGCGGAGCGGAGGACAAACGGAGCCAGACTGATGCATTCTGAGCGGATCCGCATCCATTCAGAATGCATTAGGGCTGGATGGATCCGTTCGGGGCCGCTTGTGAGAGCCTTCAAACGGAACTCACAAGCGGAGCCCCGAACGCTAGTGTGAAAGTAGCCATAGTTGTTCCAATGGCATTTGTCCCTCGGTATAGCTGCAGTATCTCAGCAGATCCGCACACAAATGTTGCACAAAACAAATGTACTATAATGAAATTATATTCTAGGTATATCGCACCCCTACCTCAATCAGATTTTTGCGGGGGCAACTGTTATATCACACCAGTTGCAATTAGTTGTTCCAATGACGTTTGTCCCTCCATATGGCTGCGGTATCTCAGCAGAACCGCACACAAATTCTGCACAACACAAATGCACTATAATATACTTTCTAATTTAGAAAGTATATTATAAGTATATTACACCCCTCAGTATGTCAAACCTATCGATTGCACACCTATACCAGTCCTTAAAAGGACTTTTGTGGCCCTATTAGCTAGCGTTTGGTGTCTCTATACTTTTTAACAGTCTGTTCCTTCTCCACACAGCAACCTCTCCCTACACCAGCAAAAAACAGAATGTAAAATGCAGCCAGATCGGGTTTATTATATTGTGCGGGGGGGGGGTATCCATGTGCTGAAATGTCTCAATTGGCTGTCCTGTCCCACCTGATGGATGTGTCATGGGTCAAAGTTCTGCACAATGCAAAGAATATGGCGCCGGCAGACATCGCCATATGTTCACCTGTTCGGCGAACAGCGAACAAGCAAAGTTCGCCGCGAAAAGACCGCCAGGCGAACCGCAAGGCCATCTCTATCGTCTAATATACCTCCAGCCACATAGTCACTTGTTCTTTTCTGTACATTGAATGAATAATTTTGGGGGCCTGTAGTCCACTGGCCTGCAGTACAATTGATATCCATTGACCGTCTAATATACCTCCAGCCACATAATCACTTGATCTTTTATGTACGGTGAATGCATAATTTTTGGGGCCTGTAATGTAACTGGCCAACAGTAAAATTGTTATACGGTGACACCTAATGTACCTCCAGCCACATAATCAAATGTTCTTTTCTGTCTGGTGAATGAATAATTTTTGGGGCCTGTAGTCCACTGGCCTGCAGTAAAACTGATATCCATTGACTGTCTAATACACCTCCAGCCACATAATCACTTGATATTTTCTGTCCAGTGAATGCCTAATGTTTGGGGCCTGTACTCCCCTGGTCTAAAATAACATTTTTCTAGGCTCCAGCAGGGCACATTTTTGACAGTTTCCCTTTAAGACGCATAAAAATGGCCCCTGATTAACCACTTCCCGCCACACTAACGCCGAAAGGCGTCATTGCTGCGGCGCTCTCAGGCTACACTAACGCCGATTGGCGTCATCTCGCGTGAGCCGAGATTTCCTGTGAACGCGCGCACACAGGCGCGCGTGTTCACAGGATCGGGAGGTAAGCGAGTGGATCTTCAGCCTGCCAGCGGCGATCGTTCGCTGGCAGGCTGTAGATGCGATTTCTTTAACCCCTAACAGGTATATTAGACGCTGTTTTGATAACAGCGTCTAATATACCTGGTCCTCTGGTGGTCCCTTTTGCTTGGATCGACCACCAGAGGACACAGGTAGCTCTGTAAGTAGCACCAAACACCACTACACTACACCCCCCCTGTCACTTATTAACCCCTTAATAACCCCTGATCACCCCATATAGACTCCCTGATCACCCCCCTGTCATTTATCACCCTCTTGTAAGGCTGGCTCCATTCAGAGGTCCGTATGTGTTTTGCGGATCCACGGATCCATGGATCGGATCCGCAAAACACATACGGACGTCTGAATGGAGCATTACAGGGGGTGATCAATGACAGGGGGGTGATCACCCCATATAGACTCCCTGATCACCCCCCTGTCATTGATCACCCCCCTGTAAGGCTCCATTCAGACGGCCATATGTTTTTCACGTATCCACGGATACATGGATCGGATCCGCAAAACGCATACGGACGTCTGAATGGAGCCTTACAGGGGGGTGATCACCCCATATAGACTCCCTGATCACCCCCCTGTCATTGATCACCCCCTTGTAAGGCTGGCTTCATTCAGAGGTCCGTATGTGTTTTGTGGATCCACGGATCCATGGATCGGATCCGCAAAACACATACGGACGTCTAAATGGAGCCTTACAGGGGGGTGATCAATGACAGGGGGGTGATCACCCCATATAGACTCCCTGATAACCCCCCTGTCATTGATCACCCCCCTGTAAGGCTCCATTCAGACGTCCGTATGTGTTTTGCGGATCCGATCCATGTATCCGTGGATCCATAAAAAACATATGGACGTCTGAATGGTGCCTTACAGGGGGGTGATCAGTGACAGGGGGATGATCACCCCATATACACTCCCTGATCACCCCCCTGTCATTGATTACCCCCCTGTAAGGCTCCATTCAGACATTTTTTTGGCCCAAGTTAGCGGAAATTTATTTATTTATTTTTTCTTACAAAGTCTCCTATTCCACTAACTTGTTTCAAAAACTAAAATCTCACATGAACTCACCATACCCC
The DNA here is from genome assembly GCF_905171765.1 of Bufo bufo. Lineage (NCBI taxonomy): Eukaryota > Metazoa > Chordata > Amphibia > Anura > Bufonidae > Bufo > Bufo bufo. Next base: position 322,000,224 of record NC_053391.1, read on the forward strand.
TCACGGAATCCAAATGCGTAAAAATTTTTAGACATTTATATTCCAGACTTCTTCTCACGCTTTAGGGCCCCTAAAATTCCAGGGCAGTATAAATACCCCACATGTGACACCATTTCGGAAAGAAGACACCCCAAGGTATTCTCTGAGGGGCATATTGAGTCCATGAAAGATTGACATTTTTGTCCCAAGTTAGCGGAAAGGGAGACTTTGTGAGAAAAAACAAAAATAAATCTATTTCCGCTAACTTGTGCCAAAAAAAAAAAATTTCTATGAACTTGCCATGCCCCTCATTGAATACCTTGGGATGTCCTCTTTCCAAAATGGGGTCACATGTGGGGTATTTATACTGTCCTGGCATTTTAGGGGCCCTAAAGCGTGAGAAGAAGTCTGGGATCCAAATGTCTAAAAATGCCCTCCTAAAAGGAATTTGGGCCCCTTTGCGCATCTAGGCTGCAAAAAAGTGTCACACATCTGGTATCACCGTACTCAGGAGAAGTTGGGCAATGTGTTTTGGGGTGTCATTTTACATATACCCATGCTGGGTGAGATAAATATCTTGGTCAAATGCCAACTTTGTATAAAAAAATGGGAAAAGTTGTCTTTTGCCGAGATATTTCTTTCACCCAGCATGGGTATATGTAAAATGACACCCCAAAACACATTGCCCTACTTCTCCTGAGTACGGCGATACCAGATGTGTGACACTTTTTTGCAGCCTAGGTGGGCAAAGGGGCCCACATTCCAAAGAGCACCTTTAGGATTTCACATGTCATTTTTTACACACTTTGATTTCAAACTACTTCCCACACATTAGGGCCCCTAAATTGCCAGGGCAGTATAACTACCCCACAAGTGACCCCATTTTGGAAAGAAGACACCCCAAGGTATTCCGTGAGGGGCATAGCGAGTTCCTAGAATTTTTTATTTTTTGTCACAACTTAGCGGAAAATGATGATTATTATTTTTTTTCTTACAAAGTCTCATATTCCACTAACTTGTGACAAAAAATAAAAACTTCCATGAACTCACTATGCCCATCACGAAATACCTTAGGGTGTCTTCTTTCCAAAATGGGGTCACTTGTGGGGTAGTTATACTGCCCTGGCAATTTAGGGGCCCAAATGTGTGGTAAGTAGTTTGAAATCAAAATCTGCAAAAAATGGCCGGTGAAATCCTAAAGGTGCTCTTTGGAATGTGGGCCCATTTGTCCACCTAGGCTGCAAAAAAGTGTCACACATCTGGTATCGCCGTACTCAGGAGAAGTTGGGCAATGTGTTTTTGGGTGTCTTTTTACATACACCCATGCTGGGTGAGATAAATATCTCGGCGAAAGACAACTTTTCCAATTTTTTTTATACAAAGTTGCCATTTGACCGAGATATTTATCTCACCCAGCATGGGTATATGTAAAATGACACCTTGCCCAACTTCTCCTGAGTACGGCGATACCAGATGTGTGACACTTTTTTGCAGCCTAGGTGGGCAAAGGGGCCCACATTCCAAAGAGCACCTTTAGGTCATTTTTTACACATTTTGATTTCAAACTACTTTCCACACATAAGGGCCCCTAGAATGCCAGGGCAGTATAACTACCCCACAACTGACCCCATTTTGGAAAGAAGACACCCCAAGGTATTTCGTGATGGGCATAGTGAGTTCATGGAAGTTTTTATTTTTTGTCACAAGTTAGTGGAATATGAGACTTTGTAAGAAAAAAAAAAAAGAAAAAATTCATCATTTTCCGCTAACTTGTGACAAAAAATAAAAAGTTCTATGAACTCACTATGCCCATCAGCGAATACCTTAGGGTGTGTACTTTCCGAAATGGGGTCATTTGTGGGGTTTTTCTACTGTCTGGGCATTGTAGAACCTCAGGAAACATGACAGGTGCTCAGAAAGTCAGAGCTGCTTCAAAAAGCGGAAATTCACATTTTTGTACCATAGTTTGTAAACGCTATAGCTTTTACCCAAACAATTTTTTTTTTTTACCCAAACATTTTTTTTTTATCAAAGACATGTAGAACAATAAATTTAGAGAAAAATTTATATATGGATGTCGTTTTTTTTTAAACATTTTACAACTGAAAGTGAAAAATTTCATTTTTTTGCAAAAAAATCGGTAAATTTCGATTAATAACAAAAAAAGTAAAAATGTCAGCAGCAATGAAATACCACCAAATGAAAGCTCTATTAGTGAGAAGAAAAGGAGGTAAAATTCATTTGGGTGGTAAGTTGCATGACCGAGCAATAAACCGCTAAAGTTGTGGAGTGCCGATTTGTAAAAAAGGGCCTGGTCACTAGGGGGGTATAAACCTGTGGTCCTTAAGTGGTTAAAATACATATTTTTTGTGGGACTTTCATCCCCTCTGGTATGTCACTGTCAATGTTGTGGGATGATTTGTGCACTTCTAGTAAGTATTTGGTGGATGCAAATATGACCTGAAGGTTTTTCAGGTTCACCTGCCTTTGGAGATCCCCCTGAACTTGCGCTTCACGAATCGTTCTGTCCCATGTTCGTCCATCACTATTGCTAAGAGAGAAGGACCCGGCTATAAAATGATCATAGTTCATTGCCAGAGTTTAAGAATCATTACAGATCACGTTTGCTTTTAGTTTTGGTATTCTGTAGTTATTATTGAGGTTATAGCACCATCTAGCGCTCTTAAAAATGTTTTTTTGTTAATAAACCTTGTTTTTCTGTTAATAAAGATTATTGTATTTGTGGGTGGTGCAAAGTATTGTGGGATTGTAATGCATCCTGGGAAAGAAAAGCCCAGTCTCCAGTCTTCATGTTACAGGACATCAGCAGTGCTGTCTCCTGTTTATCTCTTTTCAAACCCCACAATCCTTGTACAAGCATATCTGGTAAGAATTCTACCTTTGTTTCAGTGACATTATGTATACTGTGCTGTTTAGCTATGTATAAGTGTTACTATGTATGTGTTACTCTGGAATGAAGTTGTAACTGTTAGATGCTAGACATGCAATCCATGTATAGGCAGCCATTTTGGACATTTGCTCTCTCTGTTAATGTAATGTTACTGTACATGCTATCTATTCTCTGTACTTATACTTTGTATTCTTATAGTTTTACCAATATCAAATACTCCTGTTTTGGCAATAAACAAGTTAGACTACAAAGAACAGTCCTCTTATTTGGAAGAAAGGAATGGTTTATGCTGAATGTCAGACTGCACACTGTGTGACCGTGTAAGAAGACTGAACAATGATTGCATTTGAGACCTTAAAAATAAAAGTGGGCTTTTGAGGAATGGCGTCATTTCCTGGAGGGGGCTAGAAACCCAGTAGTGGTCCTTACTGACCATAAGACTTTGATATTTCTGAAGTCTGCCAAAAGATCTAACCCTGTACAGGGATGATTGGCTTTGGTTTTTACACATTTTAACTTTTTTGTTACTTATAGGCCGGGTTCCAAAAACGTCAAGGCTGATGCCTCATCCACAAGCTTTTGTGCCACTCAAGCACTGAAGTCTGGGCTTGTTCTTATTTTACCTGCAGGTATTGTGGTTTTTGCTATTTATCCTGATCTGGCCTGTGAGATCTCCGCTAATCAGATTCAGGTACCCGATGGTACTCCTGCAGGTAAATTTGTGGTCCCTGAAGCGTTTTGTACTTCTTTATTATCTGAGTTACATGACTCTGTGTTGAGCAGACATCAGGGCATTGAGGGCACTAGTAGGCTGGTGTCTAGGCATTATTGGTGGCCAACTATGTCTAAAGATATTTGGGCATTCGTTATGGCATGTGAAACTTGTGGCAGTTCCAAGATTCCCACAACTAGTCCTGCTGGAGAGATGTGTCTTTTGCCTATTTCCAAAAGGCCTTGGTCACACATCTCCATGGATTTTATCATGGATTTCCTACGCCACCAAGGGAAGGCCGTAATCTGGGTGGTTGTGGGCAGCTTTTTTAAAATGTCCAATTTTATTCCACTGAGCAAGCTTCCTTCTGCAAATGAATTATCTTTTATATTCAGGTTTTATCACGTTTTAGAACAATATCTGAGATGTTATGTTGCTGACAATCAAAGTGATTGGGTATGGTGACTGTCATTGGCCGAACTTGACATTAACAATTGTCTTAACAGTTCTACCAATACCTCATATGCTCGTTTAGGTAATCGGTTTCTGATAATCCGGAGGTGTAGGTTATCTCTGATGCACAGTCTGGACCCAGGTTCATATGAACCTAAGGAATTCCCAGGAGGTTAAAAAAAGACCAGCTAACAGAAGGAAATCTAAGGGGGATGATTTGGTGCTAAGTAAGAGTGGTTATCTACCAAAAATATTCATCTAAAAGTACTGTCCAAAAAATTTACGCCAAATTTCATTGGTCTATCCGAAATTCTAGAGGTAATTAATCCTGTATCCTTTTATCTGAAATTGCCCGTTCTTTTGAAAATCACAATGTTTTTCACAAGTCCTTGTTAAAAAAAATATGTAACTCCTCTGGTTTCACAGAAACCTGCTGGTCTGGCGTAAGGCAAAACAGAATTTGAAGTAGGAAGAATTCTGGATTCTAGAAGAGTCTAATAATAAGTTGCAATATTTGATTCACTGGAAAGTCTAGGGTCCTGAGGAGAGGTCATGGGTGTAAGCTGAGGAGGTCCATGCAAATTGGTTGATTAAAAGATATCATGTGTTATACTCTGAAACACCTGCTCCTATTGAGGGTCCGGCAGCCACTCCTGAAGGGGGGGTTCTGTTATGGTTCCCCTGGCTACCGGAGCGTCCGGTTGCCAAGGGAACCAGATCAGCTGGGTGGCCCGCTCAGCAGGCAGCTCCACCCGGCGTGCAGGGACACCGATGTGTAGATGTTCTCTGCTCGCTTTTTAAGGCCAGAGACTTCATTTGCAGGTGCTAGTGAATTTCTTGTACTCTGGCTCCCCCTGCTGTTCCCTTATACTATTGGAGACTCCTCAGGCTTTTTGATTTTGGTATTGTGACTATGATTTTGGCTTCTGGCGATTTGGTATTGCATTGATCTCCTGTTTTTTGACTTTTTGGAGTGTTAGTTTTCTCTTTTGCTTCTGACGTTTTTTTGTACTTCTTTGCCCAACTGGCATTTTTACCCTTTACCGTACCAACTACTCTCTGATTGTCTGTTTGTTGTTCCATGTTTGTGTGTTGTCCTTGCACATATTTCAGTATAGAGATTGCTGCCCAGTTCTGGGGTCACATCCTAGGGTCATCATGCAAGTAGGAAGGGAAAATGGGTCCTTGTTTGTGTGTGACAGTAGTTATAGAATGTGATGGATAACTTTCTCTACATGATAAATGCCATTTGTTGAAGTCAGACAACCCTTAGTTGCCCTCCTCTGAACCCTCTCCAGGTTTGCAATGTCTGTCTTGTTCACAGGAGCCCAGAACTGTACACAGTACTCCATGTGTGGTCTGATTAGTGATTTGTAAAGTGGCAGGGCTATGTTGTTATCATGGGCATCTATGCCCCTTTTGATGCAACCCATTATCTTATTGGCCTTAGCAGCAGCCGTCTGACATTGGTTCCTACAGTTAAGTTTGCTGTACACTAAAAGTCCTTTTCCATGTCAGTGTTACCCAGTATTCTACCATTCAGTATGTACGTGTTATGGCAATGTATGGCATTATTCCTTCCCATGTGCATAACCTTACATTTGTCAGTGTTAAACCTCATCTGCCACTTTTCTGCCCAAGCCTCCAATCTATCCAGATCCATCTGTAGTAGTATACTGTCCATTTCCATGTTAATTACTTTACACAGTTTAATGTCATCTGCAAAAACTGATATTTTACTATGCAAGCCTTCTACAAGATCATTAATAAATATATTGAAGAGAATATGGTCCGACCACCCTGTAATATAGTGGTTACACTGCACATTTATCTCAATTCATCATGGCTCTTGAATGCCTTCTCTATCATAGTTTTTTTAACGTTTGATGGGGTATTTTTTCTACCCCTATGGGCTCCAAATTCTCACCTTCCATAGAAAACATTTTGTGAGGAATTTTTTTCCCCTCAGTTTGACCCCTTTGGCAGGGCAATTGCATTGTATGGACACTATATTGATGATGAGCTCATTGTTTGGCAACGGCATGTGGCGCTTGTGTCAGGACTTTTTGATAATGAATATAACGAATGATCTCAGTGCATATTCTAGCTATATCTTGCTCTATATTGGGACTGTGAACTAGGTTGTGTTCACACTTTCCTGCGTAGGAAACCAATGGCACAAAATACCATTCCTGACATAATATTTCTGCTATTCCTGTGGGTGAATACACTAGAACAAAAAGCACTTTCTCAGAAAAATGCACTTTTGTTCTACAGAGTCAGGAAACGAAGGATAGATTGGGGTTATTGGGGTTGCAAGAAGTAGATGCTCAAAAGCTATCAAAATATAGTAAGTCAAAATCTACAAGTTCACTCCTATCTCAAGAAGCATCTACCCCAAAACAATCTAAACATATGGTAGTTTTTTCTACTCCATAAATCCAAGAATTTAATCAGATATGTAAAACCTTTGATACCTCCCTATTTTATGTTGTGACCACAAACTCTGTGTAGTTCTTGAAAAAGGCAGCAGCTGCATTGCCAAAACTGTAGAGAAGCCTTGGTAATACTTTATCTCCTAGCATCATTTAATTTTAGAACAAGCATAGAATGGGCATAGAAAAGGTAGAGAGATAGATAGATAGATAGATAGATAGATAGATAGATAGATAGATAGATAGATAGATAGATATGACATAGATAGATATTAGATAGAAAGATATGAGATAAATAGAAAGATATGAGATAAATAGAAAGATATGAGATAAATAGAAAGATATGAGATAAATAGAAAGATATGAGATAGATAGATAGATATGAGATAAATAGAAATATATAAGATAAATTGAAAGATATGAGAGATAGATAGATAGATAGATATGAAATTAGATAGAGAGATAGATAGATAGATAGATAGATAGATAGATAGATAGATAGATAGATATGAGATAAATAGAAAGATATGAGATAAAAAGAAAGATATGAGATAAATAGAAATATATGAGATAGATGGATAGATAGATTGAACTCAAAGATCTGAAACATTTTCTACATACACAAAAGACCCATTACTCTCAAATATTGTTCACAAATCTGTCTAAATCTGTGTTAGTGAGCACTTCTCCTTCACCGAGATAATCCATCCCACCTCACAGGTGTGGCATATCAAGGTGCTGATTAGACAGCATAAATATTGCACAGGTGTGCCTTAGGGTACTTTAACACTTGCGGCAGGATGGATCCGACAGGCTGTTCACCCTGTCGGATCCGTCCTTCCGCTATTTCGCCGTGCCGCCGGACCGCTGCTCCGTCCCCATTGACTATAATGGGGACGGGGGCGGAGCTCTGGCGCAGCACGGCAGTTCGTGGCGAGAGGCCACCGGACTTAAAAGTCGGACATGCAGTACTTTTAATCTGACGGCCCTTCGCCGTGCACTGCCGTGCTGCACCGGAGCTCCACCCCCGTCCCCATTATATTCAATGGGGACAGAGCGGCGGTCTGGCGGCACGGCGAAATAGCGGAAGGACGGATGCGACAGGGTGAACAGCCTGTCGGATCCGTCCTGCCGCAAGTGTGAAAGTACCCTTAGACTTCCCACAATAAAAGGACACTCTGAAATGTGCACAGTTTTGCCTTACTGGGGGGCGGGGGGGTCCGAAAACCAGTGAGTATCTGGTGTGGCCACCATTTGCCTCACGCAGTGCAACACATCTCCGTCGCATAGAGTTGATCAGGTTGTTGATTGTGGCCTGTGGAATGTTGGTCCACTCCTCTTCAATAGCTGTGCGAAGTTGCAGAATATTGGCAGGAACTGGAACATGCTGTCATCTACGCTGATCCAGAGCATCCCAAACATTTTCAGCTTCCAGGAATTGTGTACAGATCCTTGCAATATGGGGCCATGCATTATCATGCTGCAACATGAGGTGATGGTCGTGGATGAATGGAACAACAATGGGCCTCGGGATCTTGTCACGGTATCTCTGTGCATTCAAAATACCATCAATAAAATGCACCTGTGTTCGTTGTCCATAACATACGCCTACCCATACCATAACCTCACCGCCACCATGGGCCACTCGATCCACAACGTTGACGTCAGCAAACCGCTCATCCACACAATGCCACACACGCTGTCTGCCATCTGCCCTGAACAGTGAAAACTGGGACTCATCCATGAACAGAAAGCCTCTCCAACATGCCAGACGCCATTGAATGTGATCATTTGCCCACTCAAGTCGATTACGAAGACGAACTGCAGTCAGGTCCAGACCCCGTTGAGGACGACGAGCATGCAGATGAGCTTCCCTGAGACTGTTTCTGACAGTTTGTGCAGAAATTCTTTGGTTATGCAAACTGATTGTTGCTGCAGCTGTCCGGGTGGATGGCCTCAGACGATCATGGAGGTGAACATGCTGGATGTGAAGGTCCTGGGCTGGTGTGGTTACACATGGTCTGCGGTTGTAAGGCCGGTTGGATGTACTGCCAAATTCTCTGAAACGCCTTTGACGGCTTATGGTAGAGAAATGAACATTCATTGCACGGGCAAGAGCTCTGGTAGACATTCCTGCAGTCACCATGCCAATTGCACGCTCCCTCAAACATTGCGACATCTGTGGCATTGTGCTATGTGATCAAACTGCACATTTCAGAGTGGTCTTTTATTGTGGGCAGTCTAAGGCACACCTGTGCAATATTCATGCTGTCTAATCAGCACCTTGATATGCCACACCTGTGAGGTAGGATGGATTATCTCGGCAAGGGGTAAGTGCTCACTAACACAGATTTTGACATATTTGTGAACAATATTTGAGAGTAAGGGGTCTTTTGTGTATGTAGAGTTCAGCAAAATGGGAGCAAAACCAAAAGTGTTGCGTTTATATTTTTGTTCAGTGTAGATAGATAGATATGAAATAGATAGATAGAGAGATATGAGATATATAGTGAGATATATAGAGAGAGATGAGATATAGAGAGAGATATGAGATATAGAGAGAGATAGATAGATAGATAGATAGATAGATAGATAGATAGATAGATAGAGCGATATGAGATAGATAGATAGATAGATAGATAGATAGATATTAGATAGATCTTGTCATGATCGAAAACTCAGTGTAGTTCTTGAAAAAGACAGCAGCTGTGTTGCCAAAAGTGTAGAGAAGCCTTGGTAATACTTTATCTCATTTAATTTTAGATCAGGCATAGAATGGCATAGAAAATGTAGAGTGAGAAAGAGAGAGAGAGAGAGCGATACAGTCAGGTCCATAAATATTGGGACATCGACACAATTCAAACATTTTTGGCTCTATACACCACCACAATGGATTTGAAATGAAACAAACAAGACGTGCTTTAACTGCAGACTGTCACCTTTAATTTGAGGGTATTTACATCCAAATCAGGTGAACGGTGTAGGAATTACAACAGTTTGCATATGTGCCTCCCACTTGTTAAGGGACCTAAAGAATGGGCCAATTGGCTTCTCAGCTGTTCCATGACCAGATGTGTGTTATTTCCTCATTATCCTAATTACAATGAGCAGATAAAAGGTGCAGAGTTCATTTCAAGTGTGCTATTTGCATTTGTAATCTGATGCTGTCAACTCTCAAGATGAGATCCAAAGAGCTGTCACTATCAGTGAAGCAAACCATCATTAGGCTAAAAAACAAACAAAAAAAAACATCAGAGAGATAGCAAAAACATTAGGCGTGGCCAAAACAACTGTTTGGAACATTCCTATAAAGAAGGAACGCACCAGTGAGCTCAGCAACACCAAAAGACCCGGAAGACCACGGAAAACAACTGTGGTGGATGACCAAAGAATTCTTTCCCTGGTGAAGAAAACACCCTTCACAACAGTCGGCCAGATCAAGAACACTCTCCAGGAGGTAGGTGTATGTGTGTCAAAGTCAACAATCAAGAGAAGACTTCACCAGAGTGAATACAGAGGGTTCACCACAAGATGTAAACCACTGGTGAGCCTCAAAAACAGGAAGGCCAGATTAGAGTTTGCCAAACATTTAAAAAAGCCTTCACAGTTTTGGAACAACATCCTATGGAAAGATGAGACCAAGATCAACTTGTACCAGAGTTGTAAGCCGTGTACCGGGGTAGGCTTACCAGAATACAGCGAAGTCACAGACAAGGAAAGCGACACTGACACCAGCTTACTATGCAAGAACAGAAACTTTACTTAGACAATGAGTAATAACATAAGCATCACCAAAACAATACAAACATGCATGGAAAATGCTATATCCCCGGATCCACAGTCAATGTCCCTGCCCACTGGATAGGCCTAGCCGATGGCGGACACAGCAGAGCCTGTAAGTCGTGCTATGCCGCTACAGAGGACACCCCTAGCCGATGGCAAATGCAGCAGAGCCTGCAAGTCAATAACTGCGCTGCAGTCCGGTACAGTACAGCTTAGCAAAACTATCTAATCCTAACTAACTAACTAACTAATGCTAGGCCTAGGCTAGTCTCTGTAACTTCAGGCGCCACACAATATAACAATCAGTAACCAGGTGTACTGACCTGCGTCCGTTCTGGGCCCGAGGATGCAGCCTAACAGGGATGGCCACCAACCTCTTAGCAACCGTGCGGCCTTGCTTGATGATGAGGCCTTCTGTTCACACACTGAACTGGTCTTCCTGGAACAACCTCTCTTTCAAAAGAGCTGGATTCTGTCAGGGTATAACAGCTACTCTCCTTCTTCTGAGTGTCCATTAACTGCCAGACATCTGTAAGCCAGGATGGAATCGGATTCAGTCCCTCACAGCACAATCCTTCCACCATGCCAGATCAACACTTCCTGGTTCACTCACAGGCAGCAGCATGAGTCCTCATCTTTTTTGCATATTCAAATCTCAGAGTGTGCTGGCTGTAGCTGCAAAACAGTGGCATCTAGTGCCCGTAATGCCAAATGACAGTTTAAGTACAGACATTATGCAGAAATAGCTGTTTCACAATCTCACATGCCACCCCACTAGAAGTTGTCGCCCTCGGCAACTCTCCCCATACAAACTCATCATGAGCATAGCGCTGTGGAGGCACACCAGCATTGGGCCTCTCTGACCTTCTCAGATTGGGGGTTTCAGAAATACTGGGGACATCAGGCCTATTTGACAAGAGAGGAGCTGTTGATTGCTCAGCATTGCATCTGGGTGGCAAACCTGCCACGGCCGGAACCTCTGTGGACACTTGAGCAGGGACGGCCCACCATTCCTCCTCTTCCTCATCTGAGGGACTTTCCTACATACCCTGAGCATGAGGGGGCACCCCCTCTGCGCACACCGGCTCATCAAAATTGCAACGTCTCAACATATTACGGTGTAAGTTCCGTGAGGGTCCCCCTGTCCCTACTGGCTCTACCTCATAGACCGGAATACCTCACCGTGTATGGAACTGCCTCCCACCGTCCATCCAACTTCCCTGACGGCCGTTTGGCTTTGATCATCACCCGATCACCTGGGACATACCCATCTTTCTGAATTGGTCTTGGGTTAGGGCAGTGGTCGGCAAAGTGCGGCTCGCGAGCCACAAGCGGCTCTTTTGTTCCTTGAATGCGGCTCTTTGGTTCGTGCTGGCGGGTGGGCGGCCGCGCAGCCATATGGCGCCGCTCAAGATGCTTGCAAAATGTCCGTCATGCGCCTCCTGCCCCGTCTGTCTGTTCCTTCCACTTTCTGAATGAAGCAGACAGGCGGGGCAGGAGGCGCATGACGGAGGGTGAGATGTCACGCTGCGCACAGCAGCAGAAGGGCGGGCAGCGGCGGACTTTCGGCAGAACACAGGCCATGTGAGGAGTGGTGAAGAGGCCGCCGCTCAGGAGGAGCGAAATGTCCTGCAGCAGAAAGGTAGGAGCTGCCCCCGGTGTGTGCACTGCACTGGCCCTGCCGCAAGTGTCCCTGCCTCCTCCCTTCCCCCCACTAATACATTACTTTACTTACTGGAGGGCACTTATGGGGGATATCTGTAGAGGGCACTTATGGGGGATATCTGTGGAGGGCACTTATGGGGGATATCTGTGGAGGGAACTTATGGGGGATATCTGTGGAGGGAACGTATGGGGGATATCTGTGGAGGGCACTTATGGGGGATATCTGTGGAGGGCACTTATGGGGGATATCTGTGGAGGGCACATATATAGCATCTTATGCTATACACTGCGTGCGGAATTATTAGGCAAATGAGTATTTTGACCACATCATCCTCTTTATGCATGTTGTCTTACGCCAAGCTGTATAGGCTCGAAAGCCTACTACCAATTAAGCATATTAGGTGATGTGCATCTCTGTAATGAGAAGGGGTGTGGTCTAATGACATCAACACCCTATATTAGGTGTGCATAATTATTAGGCAACTTCCTTTCCTTTGGCAAAATGGGTCAAAAGAAGGACTTGACAGGCTCAGAAAAGTCAAAAATAGTGAGATATCTTGCAGAGGGATGCAGCACTCTTAAAATTGCAAAGCTTCTGAAGCGTGATCATCGAACAATCAAGCGTTTCTTTCAAAATAGTCAACAGGGTCGCAAGAAGCGTGTGGAAAAACCAAGGCGCAAAATAACTGCCCATGAACTGAGAAAAGTCAAGCGTGCAGCTGCCAAGATGCCACTTGCCACCAGTTTGGCCATATTTCAGAGCTGCAACATCACTGGAGTGCCCAAAAGCACAAGGTGTGCAATACTCAGAGACATGGCCAAGGTAAGAAAGGCTGAAAGATGACCACCACTGAACAAGACACACAAGCTGAAACATCAAGACTGGGCCAAGAAATATCTCAAGACTGATTTTTCTAAGGTTTTATGGACTGATGAAAGGAGAGTGAGTCTTGAGGGGCCAGATGAATGGGCCCGTGGCTGGATTAGTAAAGGGCAGAGAGCTCCAGTCCGACTCAGACGCCAGCAAGGTGGAGGTGGAGTACTGGTTTGGGCTGGTATCATCAAAGATGAGCTTGTGGGGCCTTTTCGGGTTGAGGATGGAGTCAAGCTCAACTCCCAGTCCTACTGCCAGTTTCTGGAAGACACCTTCTTCAAGCAGTGGTACAGGAAGAAGTCTGCATCCTTCAAGAAAAACATGATTTTCATGCAGGACAATGCTCCATCACACGCGTCCAAGTACTCCACAGCGTGGCTGGCAAGAAAGGGTATAAAAGAAGAAAATCTAATGATATGGCCTCCTTGTTCACCTGATCTGAACCCCATTGAGAACCTGTGGTCCATCATCAAATGTGAGATTTACAAGGAGGGAAAACAGTACACCTCTCTGAACAGTGTCTGGGAGGCTGTGGTTGCTGCTGCACGCAATGTTGATGGTGAACAGATCAAAACACTGACAGAATCCATGGATGGCAGGCTTTTGAGTGTCCTTGCAAAGAAAGGTGGCTATATTGGTCACTGATTTGTTTTTGTTTTGTTTTTGAATGTCAGAAATGTATATTTGTGAATGTTGAGATGTTATATTGGTTTCACTGGTAAAAATAAATAATTGAAATGGTTATATATTTGTTTTTTGTTAAGTTGCCTAATAATTATGCACAGTAATATTCACCTGCACACAAAGATATCCCCCTAAAATAGCTAAAACTAAAAACAAACTAAAAACTACTTCCAAAAATATTCAGCTTTGATATTAATGAGTTTTTTAGGTTCATTGAGAACATAATTGTTGTTCAATAATAAAATTAATCTTCAAAAATACAACTTGCCTAATAATTCTGCACTCCCTGTATATGTGTCATCCACAGATATCCCCCATAAGTGCGTCTTCCACAGATATCCCCCATAAGTGCGTCATCCACAGATATCCCCCATAAGTGCGTCATCCACAGATATCCCCCATAAGTGCGTCATCCACAGATATCCCCCATAAGTGCGTCATCCACAGATATCCCCCATAAGTGCGTCATCCACAGATATCCCCATAAGTGCGTCATCCACAGATATCCCCCATAAGTGCGTCATCCACAGATATCCCCCATAAGTGCGTCATCCACATTACATCCACATCTGCAGACAAGTTTAATAAAAGTAAAAAATGATAAAGATAAAATTAAATAATAATCAAGATCCAAATAAAAAAAAGTACATATAAAAGTATTCAAAAACACACTCTGGGCTCATGCCCACGAATGTAAGGGCGCCGTGCCTGTGCTTCGGACCGCAAATAGCGGTCCGCAATGCACGGACACAGACCATGGGGCAGCTGCATGAGGATCGCGGACCCATTCACTTGAATGGGGTTCGCGAACTGCATCCGACTGCCCGCACCGCAAAAAAGTAGCGCATGCTGAAGTGAATGGGTCCATGATGCGGGCTGCACACGGCCGTGTGCAGCCCGCATCATGGACCTATTCACTTCAATGGGTCCAGGATCCGGGATATGAGTGCTACAGTGTGCTTCCGTGGTGCTTCTGGCTGTGCCTCCGCACCGCAAAAAAGTAGTGCATGCGCTACCTTTTTGAGGTGCGGAGGCACAGCCAGAAGCACCACGGAAGCACTCTGTAGCACTCATATCCCGGATCCTGGACCCATTGAAGTGAATGGGTCCTTGATGCGGGCTGCACACAGCCAGTGCCCGTGTATTGCTGACCCGCCGTATGCGGCCTGCAATATGGCAACGGCGGGCACACGGTCGTGTGCATGAGCCCTAATAGTCCTCACTGGTACTGTTGACGCAATATTTTAGGTTTTAAAAATGTGGCTCTCGAAAGAAATTTCAATCGTGGTTTTGGCGATATTTGGCTCAGTTGACAAAAAAGTTTGCCCACCACTGGGTTAGGGTGTACCACCTGTCCCAGGCGCTCCCCCACAACCTTGTGGACCGCTCTCAGCCGGCGGCGGTGCTCCTGCACCCATGCGGTGGTACTCCTCGGTGGGGGCTCCATCGGGTTAGGCATATGGAGATCTTCAATCTCCCGTCTGGCTCGTCCAAACATGAGCATATGTTTAGAGTATCCGGTGGTACTGTGTACTCTGTTATTATAGGCCCACATCAACTCAGGTAGGTATGCGGGCCACTGGGCTTTTTGACTGTCTTCCAGAGTCCGCAGCATCTGAAGCAAGGTGCGATTGAAGCGTTCACATTTCCCGTTTCCTTGTGGGTGATATGGAGTGGTTCGGGAGCGTTCAATCCCATACAGTTGGTACAGTTCATTCATTAGAGTACCCTGAAAGCATGCTCCCTGGTCAGAATGTATCCTCTGTGGACACCCGAACACCTGTATAAAGTGTTTACAGACAGCTTCGGCGGCCGACTCTGCGGTCTGGTCTCTGGTGGGCACAGCCACCGCATACTTATTAAAGTGATCTGTCATAACTAGACAGTACGAATGTCCCGAGGTAGAATATCCAATCTGTACATAATCGATCATCAAAAGTTCTAGGGGCGCTGAGGTGCGGATGGTCTGCACAGGAGCCCACTGTTCAGTACTCTTCCTCATCCCACAGGATAAACATTTAAGACATGCCGCGGCCACCATGTCGGCCAGATCTGGACAGTACACCAGCCGTTGAAACCACTCGAACGTTTTGTCGCTCCCGAAATGAGCTCCCTTTTCATGAGCATCTCTGGCGGCCTCCGGTCCCAACGACATGGGAATGACAATCTGTTGCCGGTACTGCAGTTCTGACTGTAAGTATATGATCCGGCACAAGAGACCCTGAGTAATTGTCAGCTTGTCCCACTGCCTTAACAATTTCTGACCCTCTGGGGTAAGGAGGGCTCGTTCTTCTGGCCGAGGCCAGATCTTGCTCCGAACCCATTCTTTCACCTTCCACAAATCCCGGCAGCTATCCTGGACTCTCTCCCAATCAGTCAACGTTTTCCCCAGCACCAGCGTCAATCCAGACGCCACCCCACTTGAATGTGCCACATCCGGGAACAGAGGTAAGCGACCAAGGTCAGGAGTTTCCGTATCCTCTAACTCCTCATCAGCTCTCTGAGTCAACTGTCCTACTGGAACTCGAGAGAGTGCATCGGCGTTGCCGTTCTCCCTACCGGATCGGAACTTGATGCAGTATTGGTACTTAGAGAGGCGGGCCAACCATCTTTGCTCGAGTGCGCCGAGCTTGGCATTCTCCAGGTGTGCCAACGGGTTGTTGTCCGTCATCACGGTCACTTCTGCACCAGTCAGGTATTCTGCAAACCTTTCGGTCATGGCCCACACCAGTGCCAGTAGTTCCAGTTTAAAGGAGCTATAGTTATCAGGGTTGCGTTCTGACTCTCTTAGGGACCAGCTCCCATAGGCGATGACTCTCTCTCGTCCATCCTGGACTTGGGACAAGACGGCCCCCAGAACATCTAGGCTTCCATCAGTATACAGCAGGAATGGGGTATCAAACCGCGCGTAAGCCAGGATCGGGGCATTGGTCAGAGCCTCTTTCACCGCTTCAAAGGCCTCTTGTTGCTGGGGCCCCCAGTTGATAGGGCGTTTCTTCGGGCCCCCAGCCGTGCCTCTTAGCAACTCATTTAACGGGCCCACCAGATGAGCGAATTTGGGTATAAACCTCCTGTAGTAGCCGGCCAGTCCCACGAACGCCCGTACCTCCCGTAGCGTACTTGGCCGGGGCCACTTCTGAACGGCCTCCACCTTGCTGAGGGCTGGTTTTACCCTCTCCTGGGTGACCACATGTCCTAAGTACTCTATCTGCTGTCGGAACAGCTGGCATTTCTTTGACTTGATCTTGAGCCCATGGTCTCGTAGCCGTCCCAAGACTTGCCGCAGCTTCTGGAGGTGATCTTCAAAGGAAGCCCCGAACACTACTATGTCATCCAGGTATATCAACACTGATTCGAAGTTGAGGTCCCCCAGACAGTGTTCCATCAATCGCTGGAATGTCCCCGGAGCATTGGAGAGGCCGAAGGGCATCCGGTTGAACTCGTAGAGTCCCGTAGGTAGAATGAAGGCCGTCTTGGCTTTGTACTTCTTGGCCAACGGCACCTGCCAGTACCCACTAGCCAAGTCAAGAGTTGAGAAGAATTTAGCTTGGCTTAGGGCTGATAATGACTCTTCAATCCTCGGAAGGGGGTAGGCATCCCGGACGGTCTGAGCATTCAGCTTCCGATAATCCACGCATAACCGGAGACTCCCGTCTTTCTTCCGCACCAAGACTACCGGAGCAGCCCACGGACTTTGACTCTCCTGGATCACCCAGTTCTCCAACATGCTGGCCACCATATCTTTCACCTCCTGATACATCGTAGGTGGGATCTGCCGGTAGCGTTCCCTGATCGGCGCAGCATCGCTGGTTGGGATTTCATGTTCGATGGCAGTAGCACACCCAAAGTCCTCATCATGTCTTGAGAAGGCCTCCTGAAATTCCCAGAGGGTGTCTTCCAGCACATTTTGTTCCCCCGGGGTCAGGGTTGTGCAGTCCACTCCCATATGGGCCATGATCACTCGACCGTTCCACTCCGCTGTCGGGGTTTCCCTTGAATGGATCTCCACAGCATAGGTCCAGACTGATCTCCTATCCGGCTGCAGCGTAAAGCCCCTTCGTCGAGCGATACCCCTTTCGGACACATAAAATTTGGCCAGCAGGGTGCGGGGATGGTTAACTCGCAGTCCTCAACATTACCGCAGCGTATAGGCACACATCCGTCTTTCACAACGGCAAGGGCCCGGGCTAGCAGTGGGCGAATCTGCGCTTCTTCTTAATAAGCGGGCTCGATCAGGACCTCCAGTCCATTCAGTCGTCGTCCAGCCCCCACTGGCAGCATCAATATTCGCTCCTGTCGAGGTGGGATCTTCAACGGAGTCCTCCGTAGCACCCTCACATCTCCAATGGCCCGTCCGAAAAAGGTTACTCTTTTGCAGGCTACAGCTCCTCACCATTTGTTGCAAGACCTTCTGGGTAGGTCGGTGTGCAGTGGCCCATTGCCAGTACTTCGGCCCTTCCTTGGCATAGAGTTGGTGGCCATATTGTTGGGGGCAAGCTGAACTTGCGCCTGTGCACTCTGGGCTGGGTCCTGATCCGGCACCACTGGCGCCGGGGGACGATATCCCGCCGCGTTCCCGTCCATAACAGTTGCTGTATCCTGCTGACTACGCCAAGTTGTAAGCCGTGTACCTGGGTGGGCTCCCCAGAATACAGCGAAGTCACAGACAAGGAAAGCGACACTGACACCAGCTTACTATGCAAGAACAGAAACTTTACTTAGACAACAAGTAATAACATAAGCATCACCAAAACATTACAAACATGCATGGAAAACGCTATATCCCCGGACCCACAGTCAATGTCCCTGCCCACTGGACAGGCCTAGCCGATGGCGGACACAGCAGAGCCTGCAAGTCGTGCTGTGCCGCTACAGAGGACACCCCTAGCCGATGGCAAACGCAGCAGAGCCTGCAAGTCAATAACTGCGCTGCAGTCCGGTACAGTACAGCTTAGCAAAACGATCTAATCCTAACTAACTAACTAATGCTAGGCCTAGGCTAGTCTCTGTAACTTCAGGCGCCACACAATATAACAATCAGTAACCAGGTGTACTGACCTGCGTCCATTCTGGGCCCGAGGATGCAGCCTAACAGGGATGGCCACCAACCTCTTAGCAACCGTGCGGCCTTGCTTGATGATAAGGCCTTCTGTTCACACACTGAACTGGTCTTCCTGGGACAACCTCTCTTTTAAAAGAGCTGGATTCAGTCAGGGTATAACAGCTACTCTCCTTCTTCTGAGTGTCCATTAACTGCCAGACATCTGCAAGCCAGGATGGAAACGGATTCAGTCCCTCACAGCACAATCCTTCCACCATGCCATATCAACACTTCCTGGTTCACTCACAGGCAGCAGCATAAGTCCTCATCTATTTTGCATATTCAAATCTCAGAGTGTGCTGGCTGTAGCTGCAAAACAGTGGTATCTAGTGCCCGGAATGCCAAATGACAGTTTAAGTACAGACATTACGCAGAAATAGCTGTTTCACAATCTCACAGAGTGATGGGAAGAGAAGAGTATGGAGAAGGAAAGGAACTGCTCATGATTCTAAGCATACCACCTCATCAGTGAAGCATGGTGGTGGTAGTGTCATGGCGTGGGCATGTATGGCTGCCAATTGAACTGGTTCTCTTGTATTTATTGATGATGTGACTGCTGACAAAAGCAGCAGGATGAATTCTGAAGTGTTTCGGGCAATATTATCTGCTCATATTTAGCCAAATTCTTCAGAACTCATTGGACGGCGCTTCACAGTGCAGATGGACAATGACCCAAAGCATACTGCAAAAGTAACCAAAGAGTTTTTTTAGGGAAAGAAGTGGAATGTTATGCAATGGCCAGGTCAACCACCTGACCTGAATCCGATTAAGCATGCATTTCACTTTGCTGAAGACAAAACTGAAGGGAAAATGCTCCAAGAACAAGCAGGAACTGAAGACAGTTGCAGTAGAGGCCTGGCAGAGCATCACCAGGGATGAAACCCAGCATCTGGTGATGTCTATGTGTTCCAGACTTCGTGCTGTAATTGACTGCAAAGGATTTGCAACCAAGTATTAAAAATTGAAAGTTTGATTTATGATTATTATTCTGTCCCATTACTTTAGGTCCCTTAACAAGTTGTAATTCCTACAGCGTTCACCTGATTTGGATGTAAATACCCTCAAATCAAAGCTGACAGTCTGCAGTTAAAGCACATCTTGTTTGTTTCATTTAAAATCCATTGTGGTGGTGAATAGTGCCAAAAATGTTAGAATTGTGTCGACGTCCCAATATTTATGGACCTGACTGTAGATAGATGGTCACAGGATACATACAACATGTTCTCCAGCTTCTTCTATGATGATGAGACAAATGTTGGCATGATTGGGGATAGATAGATATGTATTATGTCTTACATGACCCTTGATTCAGAGAGATAGAGAACTTGTATGAGCTGCTGTGTATTTATCTATACTGTACACAGCAATCTAAACTTTTTTATTATTCTACATTAAAACAATATGATACTACGTGATTGCTTGGTGGTACAGTATGTTTCATTAAAACTGTAACAGAACGCCTGGCACCCCGACTGGGCACCTTCCGCTGACGGATGCTCCCAGCGCTTCCCGAGGGCTTCAAGCACTCTACCGGACACCATAACCACCACAGACCCCACGAACCTCTGCAGCTTCGTTGAGGTTTCGCTGTCGTCCACCCACACCAGACCCAAGAACAGGGCTTCAGCTTCCAGTGGGTGAATCTCTCCTATATCCAGAGAGCCGGAACCAGGAACAAGCTCTTACAATAGCTTATACTCAGGGCAGTATTGTGATACAGCAATCCCCAAGACTGTAGTTATCTCATCCCCCAAACATGAGCCAATACTTCATGAAGGTGTAAAGCAGGACTGTTCCGGGGTGCCGCTCCGTTCTCCCGCTATGTCCCCCTGGATTTTCACCGATTTGGTTATACTGGGAGGAGTCTGCCCTGTTTCTCCCTGGGTGTTCCTTCTCCCAGTCTGTAGCGCTGTCCAATCGCAGCGCAGAGCTGACAGCCTGGGAGGTATTTTTCTCCCTGGCTTTGAGCTCTGCGCTGCGATTGGACAGCGCTACAGCCTGGGAGAAGGAACGCCCAGGGAAAAACAGGGCAGACTCCTCCAAGTATAACTAAATCAGCGAAAATACCGGGGAACATAGCAGGAGAACGGAGCGGCGCCCCGGAATAATAGTAAGTGCAGTGTGATCCCGGGGCGCCGCTCTACAGAGCCTGATAGTTACTGTATCTTACAATGTTTGGACCGATGAATGGTCCTCTTTAATCAATCATAGGCAGAAAACACAAATTTTTCCCAAAACACTGAAAACACCTCAAAACCCCACATATCCCAATAAATTATACATCAATGGATAGCTTTGATCTGGGCGTACAACATATCCAAAAATTACCCAGATCCGAGCAGAGGTTCCTGAATTCCATGGAAGTCACATTTGACCAACCGCAAGCATGGCTTTCCTGCCCAAAACAGTTCCACAGATTTAGGCTACATGCACACGACCATTGTCTGTTTTGCGGATCCGCAAAACATGGATGGCGTCTGTGTGCGTTCTGCACTTTGCAGAACGGAACGGACAGCTATTGATATAACTGCCTATTCTTGTCAAGGGCAACGGATGCGGACAGCACACGGAGTGAATAAGTCCGCATCCGAGCAGCAAAAACTGCGGCTCGGATGCAGACCAAAACAACGGCCGTGTGCATGAGGCCTTAGGCTGTGCGGTCGGTCTACCTTCTCCTTCAAAGTCAGTATATGGGCCCCTCAAAAACCCAGTGGCAAGGTTATTTTCGCCACACATCTCCCCCTCCTAGGGAAGACTAGCAAGATACCTGACCTCACGCCGGTCGGTACCTGAGTTAGTCTGGCAGCCCACTCACAAAGAAATACTGGACCTGTTGAATTTCTTAGCCTGTCTCTGTCCAGTGAGTCCACCAAGGTTGTGTTGGTAACTAGTACAGAAATAGATTACACAAAGAGAATGGCGTGAAGCCGCAGTAAAGGCCCCTCAAAAAGAGCTTAACTCAGAAACTGATAGAAAACCTACAAAAGGGCACTGAAAGCTGATGAACTATAAAAATATTATTTTATTGGGTACATGATTAAAAGCATACATAGAGATAACAGACAAATGCACGAAAGTGCAGCACAATCCTGGGAGAGCTGGTAGAGTACAAAAAATAGTAAAAAGACAGAAGTGACCCGGGTAGGGATGTATCTAAATAAGGCAAGGTTACCATATAAGATATATGTTGAAGGGATACCCACTATTGATGGGAGTATATATAATCTCGTCAAATATAAAGTGCAAGTGCAAGCCTATATCTAAGCAAAGGAGAGGAGAAATAACCCTTCAATGTGGGTCCCTGAACACATATATATGCATATACCTATTCAAGTAGTCTGAGCGGGTAAATAAAGTGCATGTGCAAATCACATAACAGTTTATAAGACAAAACACTTGGTGAGTGTTTGGTCACAAAAACACAAGACAACCGCAGAAGTTTAACAGGTAAGTAGATGAACAGGAATGAGGTCACATACCGTATATAAAGTGATGGTAAGTCCACAGGAAGACTGCACACCCCGACGCGCGTTTCGATTTGAAACCTTCCTCTGGGGGTACAGTCTTCCCACTGGAGTAGTCCCTCTTAAACAGGTGTTCCGCCAATCAGGATCCATTACTCGGGTAATGTCCGAGTAATGGATCCTGATTGGCGGAACACCTGTTTAAGAGGGACTACTCCAGTGGGAAGACTGTACCCCCAGAGGAAGGTTTCAAATCGAAACGCGCGTCGGGGTGTGCAGTCTTCCTGTGGACTTACCATCACTTTATATACGGTATGTGACCTCATTCCTGTTCATCTACTTACCTGTTAAACTTCTGCGGTTGTCTTGTGTTTTTGTGACCAAACACTCACCAAGTGTTTTGTCTTATAAACTGTTATGTGATTTGCACATGCACTTTATTTACCCGCTCAGACTACTTGAATAGGTATATGCATATATATGTGTTCAGGGACCCACATTGAAGGGTTATTTCTCCTCTCCTTTGCTTAGATATAGGCTTGCACTTGCACTTTATATTTGACGAGATTATATATACTCCCATCAATAGTGGGTATCCCTTCAACATATATCTTATATGGTAACCTTGCCTTATTTAGATACATCCCTACCCGGGTCACTTCTGTCTTTTTACTATTTTTTGTACTCTACCAGCTCTCCCAGGATTGTGCTGCACTTTCGTGCATTTGTCTGTTATCTCTATGTATGCTTTTAATCATGTACCCAATAAAATAATATTTTTATAGTTCATCAGCTTTCAGTGCCCTTTTGTAGGTTTTCTGTGTTGGTAACTAGTACTCCCGGTCTCTGTGTTCCTCCCTGGCTTGGAGTGGAGGATGCTTTGTGGGCAGGTATCAGCGGTACTCTGCCCTGGTGCCAGTGCATCTTCTAGGGTAGCCTGTGGGGAGTCAGGCTCTGGACAAGAGGATAGGGGAAGGCAGAGGCCAACTGCACTCTGCCCAGATGCCAGCTCTTCCGCTGGGATGGGGTCAGGGAATCCTTCCCCCAGGACCTGGTTGCGGATCTGCTGTGGAGAGGACGGATCGTTTACCTCCTCCTCCTGGCATTCCTGCAGAGTTGGTTGGGGATTTCTACCGGCCGTCCAGCATTCCTGTAGGTCTGGTGCAGAGAACGCGGTTCCATCTGAACCATCTGTTTGGGGTGCTGTCCCCCTGTGGTTGGGGAGAGAGACCAGTTGTCTTCTCTCCCTGCAAGGTACACTGCTGCTGGGGAATGGAGACAAGGATCTCCACTCCCTGCAAAACATACTGACGCTGGGGAGCAGGACCGACCGGCTGCCATTGGGGCTCTAGGCCGACCACCCAGCATCCCTGTACGGCCGGTGGAGAGACCTCGGTCCCGTCTCCACCTGCCATATGGGGTTCCCCCCAGTACCAGTCTATGAGGTCCCCTACCTCTGCAGCTGGTATTGAAGCAGGGGATACTTCAGTCGGGTCTTCCCAGCTGTAGGGTTGTAGGTCTGGCACTGCCACCCAGCTCTCCGGCAGTGTATATTGGGGCCGAATTGAGCTGAGGAAGTATTGGAAATCATGCTGCAGCTCCCACTCCATTGTCACTAGAGATGCCAGGTCTTGTCTCACCCCTCTCGCTGTAGCCCAATCATGTATACCATACCAGTAGTCATAGATATCCCAGAACCAGGATTCTCCAGCATCTCCGAACTCTGGTTCTGTGAAGGCCTCAAACAACAGGCCAGGGCCATCGTAATCCTCACCCTCGGGTCTTTCGTGCTCAGCCATCCAAGGGAAGTGCCAAATCAAGTACCACCAGAGTGCCTGGTAGGCGTCGTCTAGCCAAAGCTCCTTCCATACCGGGCTCTCGAGTTCTGTCACCCACTCATCCAGGGGCTTCTTTCCCAGAAGGGGCATTCACAGGGCCACTCGCATCCGCAACTGCTGATCCTCACTGGGGAGACTCTCGCTCCGCCGACGCTGTACGTCTTCCAGGGCCTCATGCCAGATGCCTTTCCGGACTGCATCCCTCCAGTCCGGGTCATCCTCCTCCTCGTAGTGGAACTCTGTTCAGGAACTAGCTGATTCCATACTGCTGTAGCCAGGGGCGCTGTACGGGGACAGGCGTTGCCCTCAACTTTGTACATCCACGAGCGGTGTCTCTGAGCGGCTTCTCCTCGCACTGTGATGCCATCCCACCGCTGCCACCACTGTAACGGAACGCCTGGCACCCCGACTGGGCACCTTCTGCTGACGGATGCTCCTAGCGCTTCCCGAGGGCTCCAAGCACTCAATTCGTCACCATAACCACCACAGACCCCACGAACCGCCGCAGCTTGGTTGAGGCCTCGCCGTCCTCCACCCACACTGGACCCAAGAACAGGGCTTCAGCTTCCAGTTGGTGAACCTCTCCTAAATCCAGAGAGCAGGAACAATCTCTTACAAGAGCTTATACTCAGGGGAGTATTGTGATCTAGAAATCCCCAAGAGTGTAGTTATCCCATCCCCCAAACATGAGCCAAGACTTCATGAAGGGGTAAAGCAGGACTCTTTAATGAGCACAAAGGCATTTCATTCTTACATACAGTTTTCCCCACAAGATTACCACCCACGTGGACCTTGTGGAGCACAGGACATAAAGTCACAACAGCTAATCAACATAGTATTGTACAGTTAGACACTCCCAGCTAATGTAAACAAACCCCCCTCTGCCTGTGATACAATTAACAAAATACAATGGGTATTGTCTGTGACGCAATCAACAAAATACAATGGGCTCTGCATGTGATACAATTACCAAACACAATTAACTTAATCACTCACAGGCAGAAAACACACATTTTCCCCAAAACACAGAAAACAACTCAAAACCCCACATATCCCCATAAAATACATTCATGGATAGCTCTGATCTGGGCGAACAACATATCCAAAAATCACCCAGATACGAGCAGGGGTTCCCGAATTCCATGGAAGTCACATTTGACCGACTGCAAGCATGGCTTTCCTGCCCAAAACAGTTCCACAGATTTAGTCTGTGCGGTCGGTCTACCTTCTCCTTCAAAGTTAGTATATGGGCCATAATTCTGAGGCAAGAGGCTGGAAAACAGACCCCTCCAAAACCTAGTGGCGAGGTTATTTTCGCCACAAAAACCAATGACTAATTTAAACCACAACGACTAAATAAATATGGGCAGGGTCCAACAGGTGTTCCTTGGGTCCACCAGAGAAAATGATTTGCTCCAAAGGCAGCTCTCCTGGTCCTTAGGCAGGGGTGCACCTAGCCTTTCTGCTGCCTGAGGTGAAAACTGATACGGCGCCCCCTCCAAGTGCCAATTTCTTAACCTAACCCCTTTGGCACAATGAAAGCACTCATTGCCCATGGCCCTTCCGCTGCCCCCCTCTTGTCCCTACCCGGTGCTGCCTGATCGCCTCACCTGGCATCATCAGTGGTGCACTCCTGTCCTTAGATTTCCACTATAGTATCAGGGCCTGGGCCCACAGGAGGATTCTCTGGTACTCTGTTCGGCCAGTCCTACGATGCTTGCATTGCACATTTTTGTGATTGCCTTCTTAAACCTACAGAACCTGACTTTTCGGATTCTATTCTTGTCATGATAGTTTTTTGAAACATATTTTAAAACAACACAGCACTGCAAAGAGAAGAAATTATTGTAATATATTGACAGCTCCAGGTTGTTTTTGCTTTTGGCAACCACTAGCTAATTTTTCCTCTGGCTCATGCTGCTGTTCCTGTGTCTGTCAAAGAGATGTTGTCCAGGCAGACTACATAAATAAATTAGCCATTCCTGATGCAGCACAGGAGCCAAGAAGTATATAAAAATTACTGGATCTAGTTAATAATCTAAACTCATTCTCTTGTATATGCAGGATACAGTGAAGCTACACCTTTGCTTAACATAGCCTGCATAGAAAATAAATCTATCATTTTTGCAATTATATCAGGAGTAGTGCTGCAGTTCCTTTTTTAATTTGGAGGTGGCCCCAAAGGTTGGACCTCCACTCATTATAAAGTGACAACATGTCCTACCTAGATGCTATTGCTTTTAGTGGTGTTTTTTCATTTGTGTAATATACAATAGTATATGTGTTTTTCGAGACCTGTTCTATAAAGAAGCCTATGAAAAAAGTCAGAAAAAAACACCATACTTAGAACATGCTGTGCTTTTATAAAAATGTAACTGACCTTCAAAACACCAGTTATTTCATATGCCAGTCTTAAGAAAAAAAGACACTAGAGAAAGGTGCTCCAAAAATGTATTAAGATTTTCAGGCCTCTTAATAAATTTGGTGTAACTTCAGACTTTTCCACTTATTATATTAAATTTTTTATTCATTTTTCAGGTCTGTTTAAAAAAAACAGCATTCAAAGTCTGTATTTTAATGCCAGTGAACTGGATCATGATGAGACCAACAGCCCATTCTATAGCAAGACAGCGTTATGTATACAATGAAAAGTTTCCAAAGCATTTGGCGTTAAAATGTCCCAAATTATATTGCATCCTTTATTTGCAGCATAATTTGGGACTTTTTATGCTTCTTGTCACTTTTCTAAAGTGTCAAGAAAAGTGACAGGCCTTTGCGGGAAGGGGCTTAGCCTCTTGCGCCCCGGCAAGACTTAGTACTATTTACACCAGAATCTCCTTTCATTGCACACCCTAGGGAGCAACGGTGTGAGGAAAGCCATCGTAATTGCAGCAAGCAAAAACTATTTTGTGATAAGTGGTAGGTACACACAGGTTCATCAGGGCTCAGGCTTAAATTCAGCATCCATTCAAAATGGATACTCAATACAACCTATATACAAAGCTCAACTGATTAGTTAAAAAAATGTACATACAGAATCTGACAGAGAAAAATGTCACTATGCCTCCACATTAATTGCAGACAGACTGAGGTACTATAGACAGGGCTGATTTTAGATAAAACGTGTCCCTGGGCAAAATCAAAAGGGGGGCCCACATCTTGTAATAATGTGCTAAAAACACAGTCTGACGTCCGACACCCCTGCCGATCAGCTGTTTGTGGAGACAGCGCGTGCTTGGACATGCTGGAAGTTATAGTTCCATCCTCTTATACGTCCCCCTGTAATGTGCTCTGATATTAAATAAGAATGGCTTAGACATGCTGGGAGTTATAGTCCTCTCCTGTTATACCTCCTGCAGTAATGTGCTCTGAATTAGGGCGGGGATGATGGAAGAGAGGAAGAGAGGAGGGAGAGGGCACATGCGCACAGCACACGCCGTCTCCTCAAACAGCTGATCATCGGGAGTGCAGTGTGTCAGACCCCCGCCGATCTAATATTGATGACCTATCCTAAGGATAGGTCATCAATAGAGATGACCAAATTTTCGCTTATGAAATTCGTTCACACTTCGTTTGTCGGTAAAAGGTGAATTGCGTTATGGATTCCGTTGCTACGGACACATAATGCAATTCTATGATGGAATGCATAACGGAATGCCTTTAGAGGCATTCCGTTATTCATTCCGTCATAATAGAAGTCTATGGGCTGCAAAACAGATCCGTCCTGTTTCCGTTATGCAGGGGAGTCCTCTCCTGCATAACGGAAACAGGACGGATCTGTTATGCAGGCCATAGACTTCTATTATGATGGAATGAATAACGGAATGCCTCTAAAGGCATTCCGCTATGCATTCCATCATAGAATTGCGTTATGGTCCGCGGTAACGGAATCCATAACGCAATTCACCTTTAACCAACAAACGAAGTGTGAATGAATTTCAAAATATTAAATTCGCTCATCTCTAGTCATCATTATGAAAAAAACTGAGAACCTCTTGAAGCTACCCCCAAGACTGTGCCTGTTGTGCTCCCCCCATGTCCACAAACACTATACTATACACCCAGACTGCCCCCATTAGTAATGGTGCCCCAATAGTGATAATACTCCCCAAGATAGCCCCTATTAGTAGCAATGCTCTCCATATTGCGTCAAATAATAATAACGCCCCTACAGTTCCCTAGTAGTAATAATATAACCATAATGCTCCCAGTGGCTCTAATGTACTAGTTCCAATATATAATGCTTCCACCCATAGTGCCAATATACACTCACCTAAAGAATTATTAGGAACACCTGTTCAATTTCTCATTAATGCAATTATCTAGTCAACCAATCACATGGCAGTTGCTTCAATGCATTTAGGGGTGTAGTCCTGGTTAAGACAATCTCCTGAACTCCAAACTGAATGTCAGAATGGGAAAGAAAGGTGATTTAAGCAATTTTGAGCGTGGCATGGTTGTTGGTGCCAGACAGGCCGGTCTGAGTATTTCACAATCTGCTCAGTTACTAGGATTTTCACGCACAACCATTTCTAGGGTTTACAAAGAATGGTGTGAAAAGGGAAAAACATCCAGTATGCGTCAGTCCTGTGGGCAAAAATGCCTTGTGGATGCTAGAGATCAGAGGAGAATGGGCCGACTGATTCAAGCTGATAGAAGAGCAACGTTGACTGAAATAACCACTCGTTACAACCGAGGTATGCAGCAAAGCATTTGTGAAGCCACAACACGCACAACCTTGAGGCGGATGGGCTACAACAGCAGAAGACCCCACCGGGTACCACTCATCTCCACTACAAATAGGAAAAAGAGGCTACAATTTGCACAAGCTCACCAAAATTGGACTGTTGAAGACTGGAAAAATGTTGCCTGGTCTGATGAGTCTCGATTTCTGTTGAGACATTCAAATGGTAGAGTCCGAATTTGGCGTAAACAGAATGAGAACATGTATCCATCCTCTGATGGCTATTTCCAGCAGGATAATGCACCATGTCACAAAGCTCGAATAATTTCAAATTGGTTTCTTGAACATGACAATGAGTTCACTGTACTAAAATGGCCCCCACAGTCACCAGATCTCAACCCAATAGAGCATCTTTGGGATGTGGTGGAACGGGAGCTTCGTGCCCTGGATGTGCATCCCTCAAATCTCCATCAACTGCAAGATGCTATCCTATCAATATGGGCCAACATTTCTAAAGAATGCTATCAGCACCTTGTTGAATCAATGCCACGTAGAATTAAGGCAGTTCTGAAGGCAAAAGGGGGTCCAACACCGTATTAGTATGGTGTTCCTAATAATTCTTTAGGTGAGTGTATATATACAGTACAGACCAAAAGTTTGGACACACCCTCTCATTCAAAGAGTTTTCTTTATTTTCATGACTATGAAGGCATCAAAACTATGAATTAACACATGTGGAATTATATACATAACAAACAAGTGTGAAACAACTGAAAATATGTCATATTCTAGGTTCTTCAAAGTAGCCACCTTTTGCTTTGATTACTGCTTTGCACACTCTTGGCATTCTCTTGATGAGCTTCAAGAGGTAGTCCCCTGAAATGGTCTTCCAACAGTCTAGAAGGAGTTCCCAGAGATGCTTAGCACTTGTTGGCCCTTTTGTCTGTACTGTGTATATATATATATATATATATATATATATATATATATATAATGTTCCACCGTAGTGCCAGTATGTATATAATGCTCCTCCATTCCTCCCCAGTAGTGCTAAGTATATATAATGAGCTCATTTCCCCAATCTCTGGTGCCCCCAGCAGTGTGGACATTTAGTATATATAAAAAAAACAAAAACGCCTCCCTCTCGTCCCCCCGCCGCTGTCTGCGATGCAGACCACAGTTTTATCTGTAGCTTGTGTTGCTGCGTCCTGATGCATGCGGTTCCAATGACATCACCACTCCTGCTCCGGGTCTCACTTGATGACGTCATCATGTGAGACCCAGAGCAGGAGGTTGTAGTGATGTCATTGCGGCTTCTTGCGCTGTTCTAATGCCTCACAGGCTTGAAGCCTAGCGGCCTGAGACTTGTGAAGTAGGACAGTCATTAATGTGCCCCCCTTTATAGGTAGAGAAGTGGCACCCTAGGCGGATGACTTCCCTCCCCTATCCATCATCCCGGCCCTAATTCAGAGCACATTACTGCAGGAGGTATAACAGGAGAGGACTATAACTCCCAGCATGTCTAAGCCATTCTTAATTAATATCAGAGCACATTACAGGGGGACGTATAAGAGGATGGAACTATAACTTCCAGCATGTCCAAGCCGTTATTATGTAATATCAGAGTACATTACAAGAGGACGTATACAACTCCCAGCATATCCAGGGTGTTGTAATGTCCCCTGATATTATATAATAATGGCCTGGACATGCTGAGAGTTGTAATCCTCTCCTCTTATACCTCCTCTAGTAATGTACTTTGATATTACATAACAAGCTGGACATGCTGGGAGTTGTAATCTTCTCTTCATACCTCCTCTTGTAATGTACTCTTATATTACATAACAGGAGGTATAAGAGGAGAGGACTAGAACTCCCAGCATTTCCCTTGCACTTACCTTAAATGGAATCCATACTTCTTCACATGCATGGCTGGTCTTCTTCTTCATTACTTTACTGCACTGCTCATCTCCGCCTCCTGTTCTGGTCACATGATGGTGAGGTCATCATAGGTCCTTCATCCCCTCTTCTCTGCTGAGCTCTGCCTCCTGCATCTGACATTATTGCAGGTCCTGTCAGCACTAGGGTAATGATTTTTCTTATATGTGAGGGAGGAGACTGTACACTGCATTATAAAGTGCAGCTGTTCAACTGTCCACCCATTTGCTTCCTCGGACGTTCAGCTGAACAGCAGAACTGAAGCAGGGGGCCCCTTAGACAATAGGGGCCCTGGGCAATTGCCCAGTTTGCCCCCCCCCCCAATGCCGGCCCTGACTGTAGAAGGATCATACATCTCTATGGTAGTCGTATTAAATTTCCATACAAATCAGAGCCACTGTGCATGAGAGTCTTAAGGTGACCTTTTTTTAATTAAATGAAGAACCGTAATTTGGATCCTATTTTCTGTGACTCTAGTCTATAGTATCATAATAATAGCCTGTAGACTGGACACAAGATGAGATACAGTAGGCCACAATGGGATACGGGTTCTGTATGGTATCCTGCGGCACATTCTGTGGCACATTTAACCACAGATGTTGCAACTGGACATGTAGAATTCTGCACACTTTGCCAAAGCTGGCGCTCTAGCTCGTCCCATAAATGCTCTATTGACGATAAATCTTGCAAGCAGGCAGGCCAAGGAAGTGTTGCAATCGGGCGGACAAATTCCTGGCAAACCCTCCCATAAGAGACAACACATGTGGCTGCAGGATGTCCTACTAATATCACTTTGCTGTTAGTGTTCCTCACTACTAGAAGTGACTGACTGTCATAAGAGATGGCTCCCTATACTATCAAACCAGATGTTGGAGCAGAGTGTCACACTACAGCAAAACCAGACTGGAAGTGCTCATTATGAGGCCTCTATGCTTGAACCTGACCGTTGTTGGATCTCAAACAAACCTTGGATTCATCACTATAAACAATATGGTTGAAACAAAGGCAATGCTGGCTGGCAGTCAATGACTGAACATGTAATGGACACCATAACCAAATATCTTTCTTCTAAGTGCCTGGAAATGGAAATCGTTTGGGCAGAGACAGGTGTGTAATCCAGCTGTGCCTGGATGGTGGGCAATAAAACTGTGGAAGCTGCTGCGGATTGTCAACGGATCAAATGGTCCTTTCTTCTCATGGTCTGTCTGAGCAACCTGGAGCCTGTTCGCCATGTGTGTGTGCTGTTCCCAAAACCTTCTAACAGCTAGGTCAGTACTGCCAAGATAGCTGGCAATTCGTCAAAACAACCATCCTTCTTCTCTCAATCGCGCTTCCTCTCAAAGTCTGCCAACTGGGCAAAATTTCCTTGAATGTGTCGTAGAGATTTTTCTACCAGTTAACAATCTCTCACCAAGAGGTACACTACCCAAACGTAATCTCTGAGAGCCTTTTTTAGGACAGTGGGTGAAGAACTTTTACCTTCTTTTGTGGCAAGACCCAGTGTCTAATCAGACTTCACCTGTAATCATTTATATATTGGCCTGAGAAACAACTACATGCCAAATTTTTGCAGTAATCTGACATTCCTATTTTCACAAATGTATTTTTTTTCCAGGCAGTGTTGGCACTGTGACATTTATTTTGCCGTTTTAGTAAATGTCCTTTTTTTTTTAAAGGGAGTATGCTCTGGTTAGGTTGGTGTCACATAGGTTTTTATTAGCATTTTGTAGGGGTTTTAGCGCACTATTTCTGGCCATTTTTTTATTTATTGAAAAGACAAGGCTAGTTACAGACGTTGCATGGAGGTCTATGGGAAATAATAAGAGCAGGAATTACAAGTGCTTATGTAGCAGCATTTTTTTTTACCCTTGAGGTTTTTTGGGGTCAATAAAGCACTGATCAGGACAAGCATTTTCTGAGGCCTTTTTTTTAGGCCCAAAAAATTCCAGGACCAAATCTGTGTGTGAAGGTGATGGTATCTCAACTGCCTTTTTTCTAAAATAATGTCATAAACAGCACCTCGAGGCCTCCTTCCACAGGCTATTTTATAATTTTATCAGGTTTTTTTATTTTTTAAGTTCTATAGATAACTCATTGGGAAAATGACAGAACAAATACCATATCCACAGCATGCTGCATATTAGTGGCATTTTTATGTTGTTGTTATTTGCGGGGTGAAGGGGGGGTAGAAGCAATATAACATGATGACACACCATAAGGTTTTCAACTTAACCGCTTGCCGTCACACTAACGCCGAAAGGCGTGAGTGCGGTGGCTCTCTCAGGTCATACTAACGCCGAAAGGCGTCATCTCGTGAGACCCGAGATTTTGCGTGAACGCGCACGCGTATGCGCGCGCGTTCACAGCGACGCGCAGCTGAGAAGTTGATCTACAGCCTGCCAGTGGCGATCATTCGCTGGCAGGCTGTAGATGCGATTTTTTTTAACCCCAAAAAGGTATATTAGACGCTGTTTTGTTAACAGCGTCTGGTATACCTGCTACCTGGTCCTCTGGTGGTCCCTTTTGCTTGGATCGACCACCAGAGGACACAGGCAGCTGTGTAAGTAGCACCAATCACCACACTACACTACACCCCCCTGTCACTTATTAACCCCTTATTAACCCCTGATCACCCCATATAGACTCCCTGATCACCCCCCTGTCATTGATCACCCCCCTGTAAGGCTCCATTCAGACATCCGTATGTGTTTTGCGGATCCACGGATCCACAAAACACGGACACCGGCAATGTGCTTTCCGCATTTTGCGGATCCGCACATTGACAGAACTATATAGAAAATGCCTTTTCTTGTCTGCAAAAAACGCAGTGTTCACCCGATCAGGCCTGATCTTGTGCGCACACTTGCGTTCAGTCCGCCCCACCACAGTGACAGAATTTTATTTTTTTCTGATCGCTGCAAAAGCACCGTAAAATCGCTGCGGCGCTATAAGGATCACTTTTGAGGGGCATGGCGAGTTCATAGAAGATTATTTTTTTTTGGCACAAGTTAGCAGAAATGTTTTTTTTTTTTTTCTTACAAAGTCTCATATTCCACTAACTTGTGACAAAAAATAAAATCTTACATGAACTCACCATACCCCTCACGGAATCCAAATGTGTAAAAATGCCCTGTGAAATCCTAAAGGTACTCATTGGAATTTGGGCCCCTTTGCGCATCTTGGCTGCAAAAAAGTGTCACACATGTGGTATCGCCGTACTCAGAAAAAGTAGGGCAATGTGTTTTGGGGTGTATTTTTACATATACCCATGCTGGGTGAGAGAAATATCTCTGTAAATTGACAACTTTGTATAAAAAAATTGAAAAAGTTGTCATTTACAGAGATATTTCTCACACACAGTATGGGTATATGTAAAAATACACCCCAAAACACATTGCCCTACTTCTTCTGAGTACGGCGATACCACATGTGTGACACTTTTTTGCAGCCAAGATGCGCAAAGGGGCCCAAATTCCAATGAGTACCTTTTAGGAGGGCATTTTTAGACATTTGGATTCCAAACTACTTCTCACGCTTTAGGGCCCCTAAAATGCAAAGGGCAGTATAAATACCCCACAAGTGACCCCATTTTGGAAATAAGACACCCCAAGGTATTCCGTGAGGGGCATGGCGAATTCATGTAAAATTTTATTTTTTGTCACAAGTTAGTGGAATATGAGACTTTGGAAGAAAATAAATAAATAAATAAATCATTTTTTGCTAACTTGTGCCCAAAAAAAAAACTTCTATGAACTTCCATGCCCCTCACAGAATACCTTGGGGTGTCTTCTTTCCAAAATGGGGTCACTTGTGGGGTATTCATACTGCCCTGGCATTTTAGGGGCCCTAAAGCGTGAGAAGTAGTTTGGAATCCAAATGCGTAAAAATGCCCTGTGAAATCCTAAAGGTACTCATTGGAATTTGGGCCCCTTTGCGCACCTAGGCTGCAAAAAAGTGTCACACATGTGGTATAGCCGTACTCAGAAGAAGTAGGGCAATGTGTTTTGGGGTGTATTTTTACATATACCCATACTGTGTGTGAGAAATATCTCTGTAAATGACAACTTTTAAATTTTTTTATACAAAGTTGTCAATTTACAGAGATATTTCTCTCACCCAGCATGGGTATATGTAAAAATACACGCCAAAACACATTGCCCTACTTCTTCTCTGAGTTCGGCGATACCACATGTGTGACACTTTTTTGCAGCCTAGGTGCGTAAAGGGGCCGAAGGTCCAACGAGTACCTTTAGGCTTTACAGGGTTGCTCACAATTTAGCCCCGCCCAAAAAGCCAGAACAGTAAACACACCCCACAAATGACCCCATTTCGGAAAGTAGACACCCCAAGGTATTCACTGAGGGGCATAGTGAGTCCGTGGGAGATTTATTTATTTTTTGCCAGAAGTTAGCAGAAATGGAAACTTTGTCATTTTCCGCTAACTTGTGAAAGAAAATTAAATCATATATGAACTCACCATGCCCCTCCGCGAATACTTTGGGGTGTCTTCTTTCTAAAATGGGGTCATTTGGGGGGTATTTATACTATCCTGGCATTCTAGCACCTCAAGAAACATGACAGGTGCTCAGAAAGTCAGAGCTGCTTCAAAATGTGGAAAATCACATTTTTGTACCATAGTTTGTAAACGCAATAACTTTTGCGTAAACCAATAAATATATACTTATTGGATTTTTTTTTATCAAAGGCATGTAGCACAAAAAATTCTGACACAAACAATTTTACCAGAAAAAGTTAAAAATACACTTTTTTTTTAGAAAATTGCGGTCTATTTTGATTAATATCATAAAAACGAAAAATGTCAGCAGCAATCAAATTCCACCAAAAGAAAGATGTATTTGTGAGAGGAAAAGGAGGTAAAATTCATTTGGGTGCCAAGTTGCATGACCCAGCAATAAACCGTTAAAGTTGTGAAGTGCCGATTTGTAAAAAAGGGCCTGGTCACTAGGGGGTATAAACCTGTGGTCCTTAAGTGGTTAAAAAGCAACTGGAAAATACCTGTAATAACTAAAAAAACTCATGTAAAAATTGTCTGGATGTTTACAACTTTACAAAGGTCATTTATATACTGTATGGAAGTATTCTGCCCTAGAAGCATTGCTTTTAAGGGAAAATCTCTGTACATATAATGCCTGATAGAGCCTATACAGAGTGCAGGGGTTCTTTACCATGGAGCCATGCGGCTTCAGTGCAGTTCCATACAGGCTTTGTATCTGTGTGCATGAGCCCTTATACTTATTCTCTTTTTTGAATCCACTCCTGGCTTTGCCTAAAATACGACTGCTCAAAAAAACTGCTTAAAAAATCATGCCAATAACTTCTCTTTTATTTCAAGCCTAATTCCAAACTTTATACTTTTACTTCTCTATGGAGTCCATGAAAGTGCTGTACCTTTGCACATACAATGCTAAAAAATGTGAATAAATATATGCATACAAATATACCGGCTGTCGTAACTAGACGAGGTTGCTAAGGTGATGAATGTGAAAATCTTCTTTAATTTATACCACACTGACAATAGTATATAATTGAAGAAAATTAATTGCAGACACAGACGACTGACTGCCTGGTATGCTATAGAAAAATCAACGTTTCATCAATTTCTCTAAGGCCCGTCATTATACTGTAACCTTGAAATTAAAATGAGGAACACAGTTGCTTAATGATTTTCTACATTTCTAATGTGCATTTCAGTGATAAGAATTCTATGTACAGAGGAAAACCTCTACTTTTTGGATTATGTACACTAGGAAAATATATTTTGCATGCTTACTGGTTTAGTAAATGCATGCATAGGACTGGATTATGGTTGAAGGCTGCTGGGTGAAAAATTTGGCCTCCCATAATTGTATGCTTTTTTAAAGAAGCAGCTCACAAAAAGTGTAGAGTCTGAATATACAAAACAATGGCTCTGAATTACCAAGGAGTCTGTGCCAAAAAAATCTGTTTTAAGAAAAGGTGCAAATTGGCGCAATTTGAAGCATCTAGGGTTTCTACACTTTTTCCATCATGCTTGACAAGGGGCCTAGCGTAGCGGAAAGGGCAGAGGTTTTCAGGCGCAAGGCCGGTCTAAGACATATAATTTTGTCCAAAAGTTGTGCCACAATTCTGGCATAAAATAAGCCAACCCAAAGTTGGCATAGAGTAAAAAAATGTGTCTGTCCCTGCACAAGATTTATCCTCCATGAGCCACTATGATAAATCTGATGCAGGTCTAGAAAATGTGTTTACGCTTGTGGCATCTTTAGTAAATCTGGGCCAATAAATATATTTATGCCCAGGCAATTTACGTAGGACACCCCCCCAACATATAGAATTTGAATGCTAATAGTACATATGACCCTCTTCAGCATACTCTAAGATAAATACACACACCAGACCCTCTAAAATCAAACTTTGCTGAAGAATCCAGTGGGAGGGGAGACACAGGACAGACAGCTAAGCCAGCAGATCGGCAGTGCAGGGGGGCGCAGGGGCACAACCTTCACAGTGATGTTCCTGCTCCCTCAGGCTTGTGCATGGAACGTCATTAGAGCAGGGAAAGAAGCTGACATCACAGGTCATGTGGCGCTCAGCTAACTAGGAGAATGGGCCATTGTACTGAAAGTAAGTGAACTGAAAATCCCTTTGTTTAGTTAGAAACCCCTTTAATGAAGGTAGATGCCAATCCCTGTTGATACACAAACATCAACAAAGAATCAGCGACAAGGTGGACAACAAGCGGAAGATAACCACCCCGAGTGCCACACCATTGGCACTAAAAAAGTAGGAAGGTGAGCGCCAGTCTTAAAAATATCAGATAAGAAAAGCAGGTATAGTTTAGGATTGCAACACCCACTAATACATGGAGCTCGCATGTGGGGTGAATTATAGGTTATGAAAGGAAGTGCAATAAAATAAAATAATAAAACAGTGGATGAACCAATGTATGGAACACCAATTAAAATCAATATATAAATATAATGAAATAATATTAATATTGGTTGATAATATTAATCTTATTGATCCACTCACTTCACTGGGGGGTCGCCACCAAGATAAACTCATAACACCTGGGGCAAGTCGACCCCCCGGCCGGGATTGCATGTAGAATGGTGGAGGTCGATTTCAGCGCACTGGATGTGTAGCACGGATGTAAATTAGCACACGAATCCAAGAATACGTCTTCAATCCTCTTTAATAATAAAATATATGGCTCAACGCGTTTCAGGGGTCACAGTACTCCTTTTATCAGGAGCAGAATACAGAATGGACATAGTATATGAGATTAAATACATATAGAGGCACTAGTTTGGTGCCAAAAAAGGTAGGCAGGGTTACTGGAAACGACATCATCCATTGATTAGAACTAAATCTGTCATAGGGTGCTGGCACATTGTGATTGATACATAAATACATGAAAGACATACATATATAAAACCAATGGTAAACTATCCAACCGGGGCTTATCAGCCAAATGTTATCATGGCATGTAAATGGCTGTAGTACAATGTAACTTCACCGCAGAACGGCAATTAAGACATATTCTTTTTCCTATTCCTACACCCCAAAAAAAGAAATATAACGATCACAATTCACCACAAAACGGTTAATGGAACGTATATGTATATTTCCTTTTTAATACACCATGTAAATGGCTGTACTACAATGTAACTTAATCGCCGAACGGCACTTATGACATATCTTTTTTTCTTTTTTCTTTTCCTATTAATACACCCCCCTCCCAAAAAAAAAAAAAGTAAAACAATGTAAAATCAACACAGGGTGGCTAATATGACGTACTGTATGTATCTATCCTATTAATACAACCCGTAAATGGCTGTAGTACAATGTAACTTCCCCACTGAACAGCAATTATGACATATATTTTTTCCTTTTCTTTCCTATTAATACACCCCCTCAAAAAAAGTTAAACAATGCAAAATCAATGCAGAACGGCTAATAAGACGTATGTATCTTTCCTATTAATACATACAGATTTCCGCGCGGGTGCAATGCGTGAGGTGAACGCATTGCACCCGCACTGAATCCGGACCCATTAATTTCTATGGGGCTGTGCACATGAGCGGTGATTTTCACGCATCACTTTTGCGTTGCATGAAAATGACAGCATGCTCTATTTTGTGCATTTTTCACGCAACGCAGGCCCCATAGAAGTGAATGGCTGCGTGAAAATCGCAAGCATCCGCAAGCAAGTGCAGATGCGGTGTGCAATTTTCACGCATGGTTGCTAGGTGACGATCGGGATGGGGACCTGATCTTTATTATTTTCTCTTATAACATGGTTATAAGGGAAAATAATAGCATTCTTAATACAGAATGCTTAGTAAAATGTGGATTGAGGGATTAAAAAAAAATAATTATTAACTCACCTCCTCCTCTTGATCGTGTAGTTGCCGATCTCTTCTTACTTCTTTAATCATGAGCTGCCGGCTAAAGGACCTGTGGTGACATCACCTCACATGGTCCAATCACATGGTCCATCACCGTGGTGATGGACCATGTGACTGGACCATGTGATGAGCTCAGTGACTTCACCACAGGTCCTGAAGAAAGAGCAGAGACCGGAAGCTATGGAGGAGGTGAGTTAATTTTTATTAATTTTTTTAACCCTCTATTGACCTTCTACTAAGCATTCTGTATTAAAGAATGCTATTATTTTCCCTTATAACCATGTTATAAGGGAAAATAATAAAATCTACTCTACAACTAACCCAAACCCGAACTTTATTGAAGAAGTTCGGGTCTGGGTACCACATTCACTTTTGCACTCGCGCGGAAAAAACTGAACCACGCAACGCAATCACAGTCAAAACTGACTGAAATTGTGTGCTCACCCGCACGATTTCCCCTCCACGCACCTGCACCCTATCCAGTCCCAATCCATAACGCCCGTGTGAAAGAGTCCTAAGGTGTTCCTCAAGAATTAAAGGAAAATAGAGATTACATTTCTAAATTTTACTTTTTTGGCAGATTTTCCATTTTAATCCATTTTTGTCTTTAACACATCGAGGGTTAACAGCCAAACAAAACTCAACATTTATTACCCTAATTCCTTAGGTTTACAGAAACACCCCACATGTGGTAAAAAAAACTGAAGTAAGGGCGCATGGCAGGGCGCAGAAGGAAAGGACTGCCGCATGGTTTTTGGAAGGCAGATTTTGCTGGACTGGTTTTTAGACACCATGTCCCATTTGAAGCCGCCCAGATGCACTCCTACAGTAGAAACTCCCAAAAGTGACCCCATTTTGGAAACTAGGGGATAAGGTGACAGTATTATTGGTACTATTTTTGTGTACATATGATTTTTAATCGCTCTATATTATGTTTTTTGGGAGGCAATGTAACCTAAAAATGGCTGTTTTGGCCCTGTTTTTATTTTTTACAAAATGATGCTGAACGTCCTGTCGCCTACGTGCACCTGAGGAAGGTGTTTCATTTGGGTGTGTAGCTGGCAAAGATCGACCACATCCTCTCCTTGCAACAGGAGCTCCATACCAGGGCCACGTCCCTTATTTGATGCTCTCCTCATTCTTTGAGGTCACCCACCAAACTAACAGATAGATTAACTATATCAATTTCCCTGTCACGTATTCAGTGCATGTATACCTCTCACCAAAAATGGGTATGTCACCCACCGATCTAACAGACGGATTAGCTATATTAATTTCCCTGTCACGTTTGCAGAGCAGGTGTATCTCACACCAAAAATGGGTATATGTCACCCACTGATCTAACAGTCAGATTAACTATATTAATTTCCCTGTCACTTATGCAGTGCAGGTGTACCTCACACCAAAAATGGGTATATGTCACCCACCAAACTAAAGGTCCATTCACACGTCCGCAACTGTTTTGGCTGACATTATAATAGAAATGCCTTTTCTTGTCCGTGGATGCGGGCAAGAATAGGACATGTTCTATTTTTTTGCAGGGCCGAGGAATGGAAGTGCAGATGCAGACAGAACATGGTGTGCTGTCCGCATCTTTTGTGGCCCTATTGAAAATAAAGGAGTCTGCACCCGTTCCACAAAATTGCGGAAAGGATGCAGAAGATCCATTTTGCGGACGTGCGAATGGACCCTAACAGACAGATTAACTATATTAATTTCCCTGTCACGTATAAAGTGCACGTGTATCTCACACCAAAAATGGGTATATGTAACTGTAACGGATCTCCTAGCACCCCGACCGGGTACCTCCGTTGATAAATGCTCCCAGTGCCTCCCGAGGACTCCAAGCACTCCACTCGACACCGATAACACCACAGGAACCAGGATCAGGAACAGCTCTTACAAGAGCTAGGAGTAATAGCCAGGGGAGTATACACGTATAGCAATCCCCACACACATGAGACGAGGCTCTATGTTGAAGGTAAAACAGGAACACTTTATTGAGGGCTACCCGCCCGTATTTATGCAGGTCCCCATCTGGTGTACATGCCTCTAGGGGACCAGAAGGAGGACTGTGACACAGGACAGATACGTAGCACTCAGGATACACAGACACAACACATCCCCACAATGCATCATGGTTTCCTCCTCTCTGCCCTGGAGACACCCGAGGAGCAATTAAATTATCTCACAGGACAAAGGGAAATCACCAATACACATGTGGGAACAACAGGACAGGAATCACCATCCAAACACACAATGTCACACCCTTCCAGCAAACACAGACATTTAACATATTCCCAGATAGCTCAAGTCTGAGTGCATATCATTAGGTGAATAGCACTCAGAATACACAAATACAATAAGATTAGCTATCTGGGTACCCTCACATAACATACAATACAATTACACAGACAGATGGTTCTGTCACACACCTCAAAACCCCACATTTCCCCATATGGCTTGGATCTGAGCGCTCAGATGCCACAAACACAGTCAAATCGCCATGGGGTTTAATTTTTGCATGGGCTGATGAGAGGGCCCATAATCCTGGGGCAAGAGGCTGGCAACCAGGCCCCTCCAAAACCCTGTGGCGGGGTTATTTTTGCCACACATCTCCCCCTCCCAGGGAAGACTAACCAGATACCCGTCCTCACGCCGGTCGGTACCTGAGTTAGTCTGGCAGCCCACCCACAACCAAATACTGGACCTGTTGAATTTGGTAGCCTGTCTCTGTCCAGTGAGTCCACCAAGGTTATGTTGGTAGCTGGTACTCCCGGTCTCTGTGTTGCTCCCTGGCTTGGAGTGGAGGTTGCTTTGTGGGCAGGGATCAGCGGTACTCTGCCCTGGTGCCAGCGTTACCATGGAAGAAGCCTGGTTGGAGCCTGGTTGTTGTAGGGGGAGACCGACTGTCTCCCCTTTGGATACCCAGCTCTGCTGCTGGAGGGGGGAGACCGACTGTCCCTACCCCCTGTGCTGTAAGTGCAGAGATCACGGTCCCATCTGCACTGTTGTGGGGCTTACTGTCTCCCCCTGGTGCGTTAAGCTGCCGCTGGGGAGAGGGGGTAACAAGCTCCTCTCCCATACATACTTCCAGCCGCTGGGGAGGGCGACCGACCGTCTCCGCTCCCAATACAGTGTCCTGCTGCTGGGGAAAGGAGACTGGGCTCTCTATTCCCTGCTGGACACTCTGCCGCTGGGGGACAGGACCGACTGTCTCTGCCCCCTGTAACTCCGCCTGCCGCTGGGGAATGGAGACTGGGCTCCCAATTCCCAATAAATCACACGGCCGCTGGGGAATGGAGACTGGGCTCCCAATTCCCAATAAATCACACAGCCGCTGGGGAATGGAGACTGGGCTCCCAATTCCCTGTAAATCACCCAGCCGCTGGGGAATGGAGACTGGGCTCCCAATTCCCAATAAATCACACAGCCGCTGGGGAATGGAGACTGGGCTCCCAATTCCCTGTAAATCACCCAGCCGCTGGGGAATGGAGACTGGGCTCCCAATTCCCTGCAATTCACACTGCCAATAGGGAGAGGGGGTAACAAGTTCCTCTCCCATACATACTTCCAGCCTCTGGGAGGGAGACCGACTGTTTCCGCTCCCAATACAGTGTCCTGTTGCTGGGGAAAGGAGACTGGGCTCTCTGTTCCCTGTAGGACACTCTGCCGCTGGGGGACAGGACTGACTGTCTCTGCCCCCTGTAACTCAGCCTGCCGCTGGGGAATGGAGACTGGGCTCCCAATTCCCTGCAGGAGCAGTGGAGAGACCTCGGTCCCATCTCCACCGGCCACCTGGGGTTCTTCCCAGTAAACATACACAATATCCTCCCAGCTGAAGGACTCTGGACCTGGGTCTGACACTCTGCTCTCCTGCTGAGCCTTCTCACTGGAGTGGAACAGCTGCTCGTAGCCCTGTTCCAGCTCCATCTCCCGGGTCACCAGGTGGACCAGGTCCTGCTCAATCTCCTGAGTGTCGTCCCAGTCATACCTGCTCTCCCTCCATTCCAAGAGATCACGGAACCGGGCTTGTGTAGGGCTCCCAAACTCCAGCTCTAAAAAACTCTCCCATAACAAGCCAGGACCATCAAACTCCTCTCCCTCCGGCTTGTCATGCTCAGCTGTCCTGGGTAGGTACTGTGCCCCATACCACCAGAGCGCCTGGTAGGCATCTTCCAGCCACAGCTCCTGCCATGCTAGGAGTTCCAATTCCTTTACCCATTCCTCTCGGGGCTGCTCTCCCAGGAAGGGCATCCGCAGGGCTACTCGCTTCTGCAACCGCTGGTCTTCCGTGGGGAGTCTCTCGTCCCACATATACTCCACAATACCCAGTACCTGGTACTAGATGCCTTTGCGGACTGCATCTCGGTCATCCATGACACCCTCATCGTACTC
Source organism: Bufo bufo (assembly GCF_905171765.1). Taxonomy (NCBI): domain Eukaryota; kingdom Metazoa; phylum Chordata; class Amphibia; order Anura; family Bufonidae; genus Bufo; species Bufo bufo. The sequence goes on from NC_053391.1 coordinate 322,043,554, forward strand.
CACTGCTGTTTCCATTCTGGTGCTGTCAGGGTCGCTGTACTAGGACATGCGTTGCCCTCAAATTGTGAAATCCATGGAATGGTGTCACCTGTAGCTGTCCTTCTGGCTGTGGGAATGATCCCACTGCTTGCCACCAATGTAACGGATCTCCTAGCACCCCGACCGGGTACCTCCGTTGATAAATGCTCCCAGTGCCTCCCGAGGACTCCAAGCACTCCACTCGACACCGATAACACCACAGGAACCAGGATCAGGAACAGCTCTTACAAGAGCTAGGAGTAATAGCCAGGGGAGTATACACGTATAGCAATCCCCACACACATGAGACGAGGCTCTATGTTGAAGGTAAAACAGGAACACTTTATTGAGGGCTACCCGCCTGTATTTATGCAGGTCCCCATCTGGTGTACACGCCCCTAGGGGACCAGAAGGAGGACTGTGACACAGGACAGATACGTAGCACTCAGGATACACAGACACAACACATCCCCACAAGGCATCATGGTTTCCTCCTCTCTGCCCTGGAGACACCCGAGGAGCAATTCAATTATCTCTCAGGACAAAGGGAAATCACCAATACACATGTGGGAACAACAGGACAGGAATGACCACCCAAACACACAATGTCACACCCTCCCAGCAAACACAGACATTTAACATATTCCCAGATAGCTCAAGTCTGAGTGCATATCATTAGGTGAATAGCACTCAGAATACACAAATACAATAAGATTAGCTATCTGGGTACCCTCACATAACATACAATACAATTACACAGACAGATGGTTCTGTCACACACCTCAAAACCCCACATGTCCCCATATGGCTTGGATCTGAGCGCTCAGATGCCACAAACACAGTCAAATCGCCATGGGGTTTAAGTTTTGCATGGGCTGATGAGAGGGCCCATAATCCTGGGGCAAGAGGCTGGCAACCAGGCCCCTCCAAAACCCAGTGGAGAGGTTATTTTCGCCACAGTAACCCACCGAACAGACAGATTAAGTATTATATTTTTGTGTCAGGGGTACAAAGATGGTGCACTGCACCCACAAAAAAATCGCTATAGGACACCCACAGAATTAACAGCTACCGGTAGATTAATTATTATGTTTCTGTGTCAGGGGTGCAAAGCTGGTGAATTGCACCCACAAAAAATCACTACAGGTCACCCACAGAATAAATATCACGGCTTTGCTGTGTGCGCCGTGACACTTGTGCCATGCTTGCGGTTGCCGGTGGAAATGTGTTGCTGTTATGGCATGTGGTGGCAGTGTCTCGACTTTGGCTGTGTGTGCCGTGACATGGTTGCCACGCATGCTGTTGTCGGTGGCAATGTGTTGCGTGTTTTCTGGTGTGTGCACTTCCCCTTTAAGTTGTAGCCTTCCCTTGTCTGGTGCTGTAAGGGTTAACTCCCTGACTGGGTGTGGTCACTTGGGTTTTATCTCCTGTGGCTTCCTGGCTGGAGTTGGTTGTACTTCAGCTGTTGCTTGGTGCTGGAGCTCTGCTCCAGTCCAGGGTGATCTATCTGCCCAGTCCTTGAGGGCCATCTTGTAGAACATCGATGTCATCTGCGATGTCATTCCTTTGTCTCCCTTATCCTCCATGTACCCAACCTCACTTGTTGTATGTTTGGTGTGGGTTTATGTTCAGGGTTTGTTGTACATCTTGTTTGTTGTTGGTTTCCCGGAGGGGTGAACCATAAGTCTGTATGCAGCGCTGCTTGGGGCTGCCATGCACTGTGTGAGCATGGGGGGCTCTGGCAGAGTTGGTATGCTGGATTCCTGTGTGGGTTGTTTGTACTGTAACCTGCTGTGTGTTCGGGCTCCTGTACTGATGCACGGGTTCCAGTTGTGGAGGCTTCGGCAGGTAAGTGAGTTGTCTTGTTGTTCTTACCTGCCAATCCTCTTGCTATGTATGGTCTCTCCTTTTCCCTGCTTCTAGGCCTTTTGAGACTCCTGTTCCTCTGTGTTGTGGATGAACAGGTCATCTCTCTTCTGCTCCTATGTGAGGGATTTCCAGGGCGTCTCAGGATATTAGGTATCCAGGGTATGAGCCGTCCCACCATCAGGGTCCGTTCATACGGTTAGAAGTTAGGGAGAGGATTAGGGATGCAATAGGAAGTGACCTGCTTCCCTTTTCCTTGCTTCCTGGCCTAGTTGCTACTGTTATCCTTCTTACATTGTACGGTGGGGGTTTCCCCCACTCCCCACCGTGACAATAAATAGCCAAATAAGATTCCTAACACTCTCCCTCACTTCAGCTGCCTGCGTCCTGTCCCTGCACTACTCAGAGTTGATGGACGGTGCTACACATGATCCAGCTTGTATAGAGGCTAGGTTACATGATGCACCGGCCAATCACAGACATGCCATTACTAGGCATGGTTGTGATGGCTTCTAAGTGCCCACAGCTTAAAAGCTTGTTGATTGGCTGCCCTGCAGAGTTCTGGTTTGGGTCCGGGTACCCAAAACTCGCAAAGTTCAGTACGGACCCGAACTTTGCAGTTCGGGTTCGCTCAACACTATTGATGACCTATCCCAGGTCACAGACACTGGTGTGAAGCACCAAGGACTTAGCCAAAAAGTGTATTGGCTAATACACAGTCCAATATCAAGACAGGCTGAATTCTTACGTATTCCAAATAACAATTCCAAGGTCGGGGCAGGCAAAGTACATGCGTTGTCCAAGTCACAGTTCCAAGGTCGGGGCAGGCAGCAGAGAGCAGAATCGGTAGACAGATATGGTTCAGTACCAGGGTATTTAGACAAGAGATAACCTTCGCTGGTTACTAGCAACTGGAAAACCTCAAAGCTCAGGCAAGGAGGTGGAAACACTGCCCAGCTAAATAGTGAGACTGATCAGCAATTTAACCAGCACCTGTACAGGGGCAGGGGAAAAGGATTAACTCTCACAGTGCTGAAGGAAAGTTCTCTGAGGACTAGTCCCAATACACACAGAGTGGAGTGATGCTTGCAACTGCTCAGGACAGCAGGACAGTGGCGGACAATGGCCACCAGCCTAACACCTAGACTGCAATATTAATAAGTGACAGTGGGGGGGGGGTGTAGTGTAGTGTGGTGCTTGGTGCTACTTATTACAGAGCTGCCTGTGTCCTCTGGTGGTCGATCCAAGCAAAAGGGACCAGGTAGCAGGTATATTAGACGCTGTTATGAAAACAGCGTCTAATATACCTGTTAGGGGTTAAAAAAATTGAATCTACAGTCTGCCAGCGAACGATCGCCGCTGGCAGGCTGCAGATCCACTTGCTTACCTGCAGTTCCTGTGAACGCGCGCGCCTGTGTGCGCGCGTTCACAGGAAATCTCGCGTCTTGCGAGATGACGCACGGATGCGTCCAGGAGGAATGAATCGACCGCCGCCAGGACGCATCCGTGCGTTAGGCGGTCGGTAAGCAGTTAAAGGGCTTCTGTCACCCCACTAAACTCATTTTTATTTTTTGGTGTACTTATAATCCCTATCCTGCCATATTGCCATACATTATGTTATTAATAATTTTCGTTCAGTAGATTTAGCAAAAAAAATTACTTTTATGATATGCTAATTACCTTTCTACCAGCAAGTAGGGCGTCTACTTGCTGGTAGCAGCCGCAGAAAACCGCCCCCTACTTCTGTTGATTGACAGGGCCAGCCGCGATCTCCTCCTCCGGCTAGCCCTGTCAGAATTTCAAAAATCGTGCGCCTGTGTTGATTCGGCGCAGACGCTCTGAGATAAGGAGGCTCGCCTCCTCAGCACTCCCTCAGTGAGCCTGCGCCGATGACGTCACCGAAAGAGAAGACATCATCGGCGCAGGCGCACTAAGGGAGTGCTGAGGAGGCGAGCCTCCTTATCTCAGAGCGCCGAATCAACACAGGCGCGCGATTTTTTAAACGCTGACAGGGCTGGCCGGAGGAGGAGATCGCGGCTGGCCCTGTCAATCAACAGAAGGAGGGGGCGGTTTTCTGCGGCTGCTACCAGCAAGTAGATGCCCTACTTGCTGGTAGAAAGGTAATTAGCATATCATAAAAGTAAGTTTTTTTCTAAATCTACTGAACGAAAATTATTAATAACATAATGTATGGCAATATAGCAGGATAGGGATTATAAGTACACAAAAAAATAAAAATGAGTTTAGTGGGGTGACAGAAGCCCTTTAAGCTACCCGACTCCTTTCGTATACATGATGTGTTTCATAAGTCGTTGCTTAAGAGATATGTGTCACCAGTGGTTCCGGTTAAAAAACCTCCTCCACCTCTGGAGGTTGAAGGTGAGGAGGAATTCATCATCTCTAGAATTATTGATGTTAGAGAGGTTAGGAACTCCTTTCAATACCTGGTCCACTGGAAGGGCTATGGACCCGAGAAGAGGTCTTGGGTTCCTGCTACTGAGATCCACGCCCCGAGGCTCATCAAGAAGTTTCATGATGAGCGTCCTGGAAGATTTGTACCCAAGGGCTTTGGTCCGGTGGCCCCTCGTAAAAGGGGGGGTACTGTAACGGGGCGCCAAAGGCGCACTTGGTCTCCCATCAGCCGCAGACCTGCTGCTTAGCTTCGGGAGTGAGGATCTGTGTTCGGCCTCGTTCCCAGGGCGGCTTTGCTAGCTGGGAGGCTCCCTGCTCCTAGGTCTGCCTTGAGCGACGAGCTGATCACTCGGTGCTCGACTTGTCTGTCTGTCGGTCATGTGACGCTGGCCACATCACATGACCCTCACTCCCCACTATAAATACAGGCAACCTACTGGCTACAGGTTGCCTGTGATTTAGGTGTATTATTATTGTTATTAAGCTTACCTTTGGATTTGACCCTTGATCTGCTTCCTGACACTTCTTCTGCCTGCTCCCTGAACCTTGACGCTACCTCTCGGATTTTGACCTCGGCTTGCTTTTGGATTTTGTCTTTGCCTCTTCTCTTGTAATGACGTCACCTCCTGGATTTTGACCTCGGCCCGCTCTTGGATCTGTCTCTGTCTCTTCCCTCGTACTGACGTGACCTCCTGGACTGACCCCGGCTAGTTGACCCGCCTCGCCCTTCCGTTTTTGGTGATACCTTGCTTGTTCCACCTCTCTGTCCGCTCGAGTGCTACCTCTCATTAGCTGTCCACTTCCCTGCTGTCTCTATATCTCTGCTTGCATATACTCAGGTCAGGGACTGTCGCCCAGTTGTGCCCCGTCACCTAGGACGGGTGGTGCAAGTAGGCAGGGACAGGGGACCGGGTGGCAGCTCAGGGGATGCACCTCGGCTCTATCTTTATACCCGTGACGCTACCCCGTGACAGTAACAAATGGTCTAATGGGTAAGATTTGTTGCAATTGTGTGTCAATCCATAGGATTTCCCAATACTTACCCAAAGCCTGTCGAACATTTCTCCACCATGAGTTGTATCCCATAATGAATCAAATCTCTTCCCTCTCACTTTTCTCCTCCTTCTCATGGAGCAAATCTGATCTTCTGGATCAGTGAGCCCTTTGGTAGCCGGCCTCTATGGACCTTGTACTGTATCCTCTCTCAAGGAATCGCCCACGGAGCTCCTCCGCCTGAAATTCAAAATTGCGCTCAGTTGAGCAAACTCTCCTCAATCTTAAGGACTGTCCGACTGGTATACTATTTAAGAGATTACCTGGATGGGCAGATCTCACGTGTAATAGGGCATTTACAGATGTATCTTTCCTGTAAAGGTCCGTAACTATTCGACCCTCACAGTCAATCTGGAAGCACACATCCAAGAAATCAATACTAGTCCGGCTCATCTTGTATGTGGGTTTGATATTCACATTGTTCATGTTGAGCTGTTGTATGAATAGTTTGAATTTTTCCTCACTCCCCTGCCAAATAATCAAAAAATCATCAATATACCAGACCCAATATTGTATCTCGTGGGCCAATGGCAGGGGGTCTGTCTGGAGGATCTCCCTCTACCACAGCCCCAGGAACAAATTTGCATATGAGGGCGCACAAGACCCCCCATAGTGGTACCTTGGAGCTGTAGGAAGAAAATAAGAACCGTCATTAAAAACTGTAGGAAGGAAGTACCATCATGAAAAACGTTATTGATACATATAATAGCCAAATACATATAGCCCAATAGGGTATTAGGAAAAAATATTCCCACATAATTACAATGTCTCAGGGTATAAAAAGTCCTAACGTACAAAGTACTATGTACAGTATTCAAAAATCACGATGATAGATATAGAATAAATAGGTGTCATTAACCCATTAAGGACCCTGCCATATTTCACCTTAAGGGCCAGACCATTTTTTGTAAATCTGACAAGTCACTTTATGTGGTGATAACTTTAAAACGCTTTTACTTATCCAGGCCATTCTGAGATTGTTTTCTCGTCACATATTGTACTTCATTACAGTGGTAAAATGGAGTCAAAAAATTTCATTTTTATTTATGAAAAAATACCAAATTTACCAAAACTTTTGAAAAATTAGCACATTTGCAAATTTCCAAATTTCTATTTCTCCACTTTTATGATAGATAGTAATACCTCCAAAAATAGTTATTACTTTAAATTCCCCATATGTGTACTTCATGTTTGGATCATTTTGTGAATGCCATTTTACTTTTTGGGGACGTTAGAAGGCTTAGTTTAGAAGCAAATCTTGAAATTTTTCAGAAAATTTCCAAAACCCACTTTTTAAGGACCAGTTCAGGTGAAGTCACTTTGTGAGGCTTACATAATAGAAACCACCCAAAGATACCCATACACCCATTTTAGAAACTACACCCTTCAAGGTATTCAAAACTGATTTTAGAAACTTTGTTAACCTTTTAGGTGTTCCACAAGAATTAATGGAAAATTGAGATGACATTTCCATTTTAATCCATTTTTTTCCGCTAACAAAGCAAGGGTTTACAGCCACACCCAGTATTTATTGCCCTTATTCTGCGATTTACAGAAACACCCCATATGTGGTTATAAACTGCTGTATGGGCACAGAAGGAAAGGAACGCCATATGGTTTTTGGAAGGCAGATTTTTCTGGACTATTTTTTTGACACCATGTCCCATTTGAAGCCCCTGATGCACCCCTAGAGTAGAAATTCCAAAAAAGTGATGTCATTTTATAAACTACACCCTTCAAGGTATTCAAAACTGATTTTACAAACTTTTTTAACCCTTTAGGTGTTCCACAAGAATTAATGGAAAATGGAGATGAAATTTCATAATTTCACTTTTTTGGCAGATTTTCCATTTGAATCCATTTTTTAAATCACTGCAAAAGGTACACCACAATGATATGCAACTGACAATACTGGCTAATCCCTCAGGCTTTAGCCAATGTATTCCAGTCAGGAACACAACAGAGCCCTTTTGCATCACCGTCAAGGTATCTCAGTGTGGCATGGGTCCTACCACTAGACTACCTATAATGTGTGAACACGGTCTGAATGGTGCTAAGATCTAACTCACAGCCAAGCTCCTGCATACCTCCATAGTGAGATAACTCATGCAGTGGGAGAAGAGACAGGGCTGCAAGCCCCACCTATAACAGGCCATGTGACACAGGCTACCAGGTGCACTAGAATGTTACCAGCATTGCGCAATGGCACATTCCATACATATAAAGAAAAATCACTAAAATAAGCTGGCCTAAATGGGAGGAAATGCTCAAAAACCTCAAACACTGTAGCATGTTTATAACCGGGGATAGGGGGGGCAAAATATACAAATACATAGACCATGTTCATACACCATAGGCTCATTTTTTTCAGTATGAGATGACTGTTTGATTGGTACTATTGTGGGGTGAGCATGACTTTTTGATAGCTTGGTATTACACTTTTTGTGATGTAAGGTGACAAAAAAAATTTTGACACTTTTTATTTTTTATTTTTTGCGGTGTTCATGTGATATTTTTATACAGCAGGTTCTTATGGATGTGGCGATACCTACTATGTCTCCTTTTTTTATTTATTTAAGTTTTACACAATAATATCATTTTTGGAAAAAAATATACATTTTAGTGTCTCCATATTCTGAGAGCCATAGTTTTTTATGTCTTGGGTGATTGTCTTAGGTAGGGTATAATTTTTGCAGGATATGATGACGGTTTGATTGGCACTATTTTGGAGTGCATATGACTTTTTGATCGCTTGCTATTACACTTTTTGTGACAAAAAGGCTTTTTTAACACCTTCTTTATTTTTATTTTTTTACGGTGTTCGCATGAGGGGTTAGGTCATGTGATATTTTTATACAACCGGTTCTTATGGACGCGGCGATACCTAATATGTCTCCTTTTTGTATTTATTTAAGTTTTACACAATAATATCATTTTTGAAACAAAAAAAAACATTTTAATGTCTCCATAGTCTGAGAGCCATATTTTTTATTTATTTTTTTGGCAATTGTCTTAGGTAGATATAATTTTTGCAGGATGAGATGATGGTTTGATTGGCACTATTTTGGGTGCATATGACTTTTTTATTGCTTGCTATTACACTTTTTGTGATGTAAGGTAAAAAAAAATGGCTTTTTTAACACTGTTTTTATCTTATTTTGTGATATTTTTACACAGCCGGTTCTTACGGACGTGGTGATACCTAATATGTATACTTTATTTATTTACTTAAGTTTTACACAATAACAGCATTTTTTTAAACCAAAAAAATTATGTTTAAGTGTCTCCATATTCTGAGAGCCATAGTTTATTTATTTTTTGGGCGATTGTCTTAGGTAGGGGCTCATTTTTTGCGGGATTAGGTGATGGTTAGATTGGTACTATTTTGGGGGGAATACACCTTTTTGATCGCTTGGTTTTGCACTTTTAGTGATGTAACTTGAAAAAAAAAGTTTTTTTTTAGCACAGTTTTTATTTTTATTTTTTGACTGTGTTAATCTGAGGGTTTAGGCCATGTGATAATGTTTATAAAGCCAGACGTTACAGACGTGGCAATACCTAATATGTATACTTTTTTTATTTATTTAAGTTTTACACAATAATATCATTTTTGAAACAAAAAAAAATCATGTTTTAGTGTCTCCATATTCTGAGAACCATACTTTTTTTTTTTTGTCTTAGGTAGAGGCAAATTTTTTTCGGGAAGATATGACGATTTGATTGGTACTATTATGGGGGGCATACGCCTTTTTGATCGCTTGGTGCACTTTTAGCGACAATGTTTTTTTAGCACAGTTTTTTGGAATTTTTTTTTATGATGTTCATTTGAGGGGTTAGGTCATGTGATACGGACGTGTGATGCCTAACACTTTTCTTTTTTCCCTATTTTTTTTTAAAAATTACTCTTTTTTGGGAAAAGGACTTTTATTTTTTTCGTAAAACTTTTTTTTTTTACTTTATTTTTTTACTTTATTTTTTGTCCCACTCTGGAACTTTAACTTTTGGGGGTCTAATCCCTTTTACAATGCATCACAATACTTCTGTATTGTGATGCATTGGCTTTAAGTGTATTACAGACTGTAATACACTTACAGCCTCTTTGCCTGTAAGATCCAGCCCCCTGCCTTCCCTGTCATCCGTTCCCTGTCACAGCAGCGCGGGGACCCAATGGAAGCTCTCTCCCTCCCTCCACACATCGCATGTGCCGTGGTCAGTGCTGACTGCGGCACATCAAGGGGTAATGCGCCAGCATCGGTGATTTCACCGATGTCGGCGCATGGAGCATCACGGACATCTGCGCCGTACATGTACGGCGCAGGTCCTTAAGGGGTTAAACAAAACAATAAATGGGTAATAAAAAACTAGATATAATGTATGAGACAATAAAAGACACAACCACTTGTCAAAGAGGTATACTATATTCATATACACTCACCTAAAGAATTATTAGGAACACGTGTTCTATTTCTCATTAATGCAATTATCTAGTCAACCAATCACATGGCAGTTGCTTCAATGCATTTAGGGGGGTGGTCCTGGTCAAGACAATCTCCTGAACTCCAAACTGAATGTCAAAATGGGAAAGAAAGGTGATTTAAGCAATTTTGAGCGTGGCATGGTTGTTGGTGCCAGACGGGCCGGTCTGAGTATTTCACAATCTCCTCAGTTACTGGGATTTTCACGCACAACCAATTCTAGGGTTTACAAAGAATGGTGTGAAAAGGGAAAAACATCCAGTATGCGGCAGTCCTGTGGGCAAAAATGCCTTGTGGATGCTAGAGGTCAGAGGAGAATGGGCCGACTGATTCAAGCTGATAGAAGAGCAACGTTGAGTGAAATAACCACTCGTTACAACCGAGGTATGCAGCAAAGCATTTGTGAAGCCACAACACGCACAACCTTGAGGCGGATGGGCTACAACAGCAGAAGACCTCACTGGGTACCACTCATCTCCACTACAAATAGGAAAAAGAGGCTACAATTTGCACAAGCTCACCAAAATTGGACTGTTGAAGACTGGAAAAATGTTGCCTGGTCTGATGAGTCTCGATTTCTGTTGAGACATTCAAATGGTAGAGTCTGAATTTGGCATAAACAGAATGAGAAAATGTATCCATCATGCCTTGTTACCACTGTGCAGGCTGGTGGTGGTGGTGTAATGGTGTGGGGGATGTTTTCTGGGCACACTTTAGGCCCCTTAGTGCCAATTGGGCATCGTTTAAATGCCACGGGCTACCTGAGCATTGTTTCTGACCATGTCCATCCCTTCATGACCACCATGTACCCATCCTCTGATGGCTACTTCCAGCAGGATAATGCACCATGTCACAAAGCTCGAATCATTTCAAATTGGTTTCTTGAACATGACAATGAGTTCACTGTACTAAAATGGCCCCCACAGTCACCAGATCTCAACCCAATAGAGCATCTTTGGGATGTGGTGGAATGAGAGCTTCGTGCCCTGGATGTGCATCCCTCAAATCTCCATCAACTGCAAGATGCTATCCTATCAATATGGGCCAACATTTCTAAAGAATGCTATCAGCACCTTGTGGAATCAATGCCACGTAGAATTAAGGCAGTTCTGAAGGCAAAAGGAGGTCCAACACCGTATTAGTATGGTGTTCCTAATAATTCTTTAGGTAAGTGTATATCCTCAAGAGTAGGCAGAGAGAGGCCAAGCAAGTTATAAGAGCTTCTAAAGCACAGGCAGAAGAGAAATTAGCTCAGACAGTGAAAAAAGGCGATAAGACATTCTTCAGATACAAACCGGATTCCAAAAAAGTTGGGACACTAAACAAATTGTGAATAAAAACTGAATGCAATGATGTGGAGATGGCAAATGTCAATATTTTATTTGTAATAGAACGTAGATGACAGATCAAACGTTTAATCCGAGTAAATGTATCATTTTAAAGGTATCTGGATTAGGGTGGGACTAGTGATTTACAGTTATTGTTATATGCCATCTTTATGAGTAGTATTGCACTGTCCAATTACACCCTACAGCATCCATTGCTTGGACGCTGTTAATAAGAGCTAGGTAGTTGTTCAACACTAGGGGACAGCAATTGCACCCGCAACTACTCCAATATTTACAGCTCCTGTTAATTGTCTGTTACCTGCTGTATATGGTCACATTATCCCACATTGTGATTCTCCACATTGCAGAGCCCTTTTGTGGCCCAGTCTCCATGTTCTGTCCCTTTTGAGTCTCACCTGTAATGCTCATGTGATTTATAATTAATAAAATTAGATTTTTTTACCTTGTTAAATCCTGCTCTTTTTTTGTACAAGTTGCAGTAAGTTGGGGAGTGAGGTTCGGTTTTTGGGTTATTGTAGGCTCTAGCTGTCTAAAATTAATACAAATAAGTCACAGGGGCCTGATGGGATACACCCAAAGCCATTAAAAGAGCTTTAGAACTAGCAAAACCATTAACAGATTTATTTAGCCAATCACTGGTAACAGGAGTCATCCCAAAAGATTGGAAATTAGCAAATGTTGTGCCCATTCACAAGAAAGGTAGTAGGGAGGAATCGGGCAACTATAGGCCAGTAAGCCTGACATCAATAGTGGAGAAATTAATGGAAAACAAACTTAAGGAGAGGATTGTGGAACATTTAAAATTCCATGGATTGAAAGATGAAAAACAGCATGGGTTTACTTCAGGGAGATCATGTCAAACTAATCTTATTGATTTTTTTGATTGGGTGACTAAAATAATAGATGGCGGAGGTGCAGTAGACATCGCTTATCTAGACTTTAGTAAGGCTTTTGATACTGTCCCACATAGAAGGCTTATCAATAAATTGCAGTCTTTGTGCTTTAACTCCATATTGTTGAATAAATTAGGCAGTGGCTGAGGGACAGACAACAGAGGGTTGTAGTCAATGGAGTATATTCAGACCATGGTTTTGTTACCAGTGGGGTACCTCAGGGATCTGTTCTGGGACCCATATTGTTTAATATCTTTATCAGCAAAATTGCAGAAGGCCTCGATGGTAAGGTGTGTCTTTTTGCTGATGACACAAAGATTTGTAACAGGAGGGATACACCAAATGGAAAAGGATTTAGGAAAACTAGAGGAATGGTCAAAAATCTGGCAACTAAAATGTAATGTTGATAAGTGCAAGATAATGCACCTGGGGCTTAAAAACCCAAGAGCAGAATATAAAATCAGTGATACAGTCCTAACCTCAGTATCTGAGGAAAGGGATTTAGGGGTCATTATTTCAGAAGACTTAAAGGTAGGCAGACAATGTCATAGAGCAGTAGGAAATGCTAGCAGAATGCTTGGGTGTATAGGGAGAGGCATGAACAGTAGAAAGAGGGAGGTGCTCATGCCGCTCTACAGTGCACTAGTGAAACCTCATTTGGAGTATTGTGCGCAGTACTGGAGACCATATCTCCAGAAGGATATTGATACTTTGGAGAAAGTTCAGAGAACAGCTACTAAACTAGTACATGGATTGCAGGATAAAACTTACCAGGAAATATTAAAGGACCTTAACATGTATAGCTTGGAAGAAAGACGAGACAGAGGGGATATGATAGAAACTTTTAAATACATAAAGGGAATCAACAAGGTAAAAAAGGAGAAAATATTTAAAAGAAGAAAAACTGCTACAAGAGGACATAGTTTTAAATTAGAGGGGCAAAGGTTTAAAAGTAATATCAGGAAGTATTACTTTACTGAGAGAGTAGTGGATGCATGGAATAGCCTTCCTGCAGAAGTGGTAGCTGCAAATACAGTGAAGGAGTTTAAGCATGCATGGGATAGGCATAAGGCCATCCTTCATATAAGATAGGGCCAGGGGCAATTCATAATATTCAGTTTATTGGGCAGACTAGATGGGCCAAATGGTTCTTATCTGCCGACACATTTTATGTTTCTATGTTTCTGTGTGTCAGGGCCAGAGATAGTAAAAATATAAGTGAAATCTATTTTCCTTTTTCCATACTTTTACGTACTTTTTCCATATACTGTGCTTGCTGTGAACTATGACATCCGTGCCACATCTTGTGTGTCAAGCATGCATATAACAATTAATATGAAGAAGGCGAGCAGTAAGGGATGGGGAAGTGGCCGTGATGCTGATGGTTCACACAGAGGCTGTGGCCCTGTGCGCTTTGAAACTGTGCCTGTTGCCAGAGCACAAGAAAAACAATTATCCACGATACCTAGCTTCATGTCCCAGTTTGCAGGGCATCTCCAGACCAGTCAGACCAGTACGACCAGGTGGTCGGTTGGATTGCAGCAGATAATGCTTCTAGTCGGTTAAGCACCACCCTGTCTTCCACCAAGTCCAGTCTCAGTAGCCATGAGTCTGGTCAACAGAATCATCTCCCTGATCCTCCTTCCTCCCACCATGGAGAGTCTGGCCAAACAAGTGATCCCACACTCGGAAATTGTGAGGAGCTCTTTTCATCGCCATTACTTGATTTGGCCCTCTCACCAAGCACACTTGAAGAGGGACATGAGATCTTGTGCCCTGATTTCCAACCTCTTGAGCATCCACAGTCACAAGAACATGACGGTGGGGAACAGCAATTAGTGTTTAAGGAGGTGGATGATGATGAGGTGGTGGACGATGAGGTCACTGGCCCTACCTGGGAATGTGGAAAGCACTAAATGTGGACCTTTCAAAATTACTGGCCCTGGAACTGTTGCCATTTAGGCTTGTGGACACTGAGGCCTTCCGCGGCCTGATGTCGGCGGCCATCCCGTGGTACTCTGTCCCCAGCCGAAACGTCACACATGCCCTGACCAACGCAGTTACTGGGAAGGTCCACTTAACCATGGACACATGGACAAGTGCATTTAGCCAGGGATGCTACATTTCCCTGATGGCACACTGGGTGAACATTGTGGAGGTCGGGAGTGAGTCATACCCTGGGATGGCACAGGTGCTACCGACGCCAAGGATTGCGGGCCCTAATTCCATCAGGGTTTCCACCAGCACCTATGTTAGTGGATCCAACCCCCAGTTCTCCTCCTCTGCCTCCTCCTCCACTTCCACCTCCGAATTATCCACGTGCAGCACCAGTCAGCCATCAGCCGGTAGATGGAAGCACTTTAGCACTGCAGCGGGGAAGCGTCAACAGGCCGTGCTGAAGCTGATATGCTTAGGGGACAAACAGCACACCGCCGCAGAGCTGTTGCAGGGGATAAGAGACCAGACTGAGCTGTGGCTCTCGCCACTGAACCTACAACCAGGCATGGTTGTGAGTGATAATGGCCGTAACTTGGTGGTGGCTTTGGAGCTCGGCAAGCTCACACACATCCCATGCCTAGCCCACATCTTAAACTTAGTGGTTCAACGGTTTCTCAAAACCTACTCCAATTTGCCTGAGCTACTGGTGATTGTAACGGTCACATCCACACACACACAGGGGGAAGGATAGTGACCACTGCGTTCCACCCTCACCCCTGGCCCTGCCTACTTGCCTTAGGATACGTGCAGGGAAGACAGACAAGACAAAATACAGAACATGAACGGACCGGGTCAGAACCAAGAGAGCTACGCAGTACAAAGGGTTACGCAAAGAATGGTCAGGAGAAGCCGGGGTCAAATACCAGGAGAGTAGAGAAGTACAAGAGGAGTCCTAAGAGAGTAGTCAGATGGGAGCCGAGGTCACAATACCAGGATGGATGCGCAGTACAGGAGGAGCAGGCAAAAGGATTACGCAAAGAATGGTCAGGAGAAGCCGGGGTCAAATACCAGGAGAGTAGAGAAGTACAAGAGGAGTCCTAAGAGAGTAGTCAGGTGGGAGCCGAGGTCACAATACCAGGATGGATGCGCAGTACAGGAGGAGCAGGCAAAAGGATCGTCAGGGAACGGAATCAGGTGAGTATTCAGTAGTCCAACAAATAGCCAGGAACCTAGAAATTAACAGGCAACCTGTGGCTAGCAGGCTGCCTGTATTTATAGTGGGGAGTGAGGGTCATGTGACGTGGCCAGCGTTACATGACCGACAGACCAACCAGTTGAGCACCGAGTGATCAGCTCGGCGCTCAAGGCAGACTTAGGAGCAGGGAGCCACCCAGCAGTAAAGCCGCCCTGGGAATGAGGTCAAACACAGATCCTCATTCCCAAAGCTAAGCAACAGTTCTGCGGGCAACGGGGACCGAGTGCACCTTCGGAACCCCGTTACAGTGATGGTGTGCCGCGTGTGTACACATTTCCCAAAGTAATCGACAGCTTCAGCTGGTCTGTCAACGCTGCAGCAGCGCTTTAACTTGCCAGCTCACCGGCTGTTGTGCGATGTGAGCACGCGCTGGAACTCCACACTGGCCCTCGCATAAAATGTTTTACAGGGTCAGCTCACCTACAGCTCTCACATATAATGTGTTACAGGGTCAGCTCACCTGCAGGCCCTCGCATATAATGTTTTAAAGGTTCAGCTCACCTGCAGGCCCTCGCATATAATGTTTTACATGGTCAACTCACCCGCAATCTTTTACAGGGTCAGCTCACCTTCTGATGACGACAGCAAAGTCTTTCCTGTTGGTAATCTGGCACACATGGCTGACTTCATGTTAGGCTGCCTTTTCCACGACCCGCATGTCATACGCATTTTAGACAACACTGATTACTGGTTGTTCACCCTTCTCGACACCAGCTACAAAGAGGACTTCTCATCTTTCATTCCTCTGGTGGAGAGGACAAGCAAAACAGTGCTATAACAGAAGGTCCTTGTTGAAAAATTGCTCCAAAGTTTATAGGGCAGAAATCCAAATGGATCATCGCTGTCACGGGGACGTTCGATCGCCTAGAAGTTATCTAGAGTCAACAATGTGGCAGCAGGCCCTTACCTACAAGTCTAGTTTTAGTAGCCAAGAGTCTGGTAAACACAATCCTTGTGAAGGCCGGGAGCAAGTTGGCTGCTGGCACCAGACTTGCCCTCCAATCGATCCTTGACAGAAAGTGTATTCATTCCAATAACAGGGCCTCTTAATAGTGCTGTATTGTTATTTATCGTCACTACACTTGTAACATGGTTTGCGCTTTATTAACTTGTTCCATCCAATCTCTAGGTGGTTCACAATTAGGAAAAAAAAGGGTAAGGCAACAACAGCCAATCAAATTTCAGCCATTGACCTTGGATGTGGTAGCCCTTTCTCGGCTCCCTCTCCAGCATCGAACCTTGATTGCCCTTTACCCGTGATCACTATGGTAGGCGCAGAAAAGAACATCGAAAGTAGATAGGGCAGACATCCAAATGGATCGTCGGCGTCACGGGGAGGTGCAATTGCCCAGAGGTTATCGAGAGTACCAATGCGGCAGCAGGCCCTTGCCCCTAATGTTTTAGATGGTCAGATCAGCAGGCCCTTGCTCCTAATGTTTTTGAGGGTTACCAGCAGGCCTTCAATCATAATTTTTCAAGGGTGTGTATGATACCCTCCTTTATGTGTAACAAAGGGTGTTTTTGGAGCGCCCTTTCCCTTAATGCATAGGCTTTTTGAGTATATGAGTCCCAATACATGAACTATTGTACCACAATGTGAATGAGGCCCTCCATTATGTGATATACAGGTTGTATCCGAGTACCTCTTCCTTATAATTTTTGGCAGCACTTGCACTTTATATACAAGTAAATATACAGGAAAGAATGTTTCTTAGCAATTTTTCCTCTAAAATTGTTTTTTTATTTTTTATTTTGTGCGTATTATTGTCAGTCTGTAAAAGTGACGTACTACTCGGACAATATGGTTCCCAGCAGCGACCTAGGAGTCCAAGATGCATCGAGACATCCTCCCCATTCTGTTCCCGAACTATTTCGGTGGTGTTTCCATCAATTTCTGACCTTTTCCTATGAACCAGACACCCTTCCCTCTTCAGAGCAGGGGGTGCCTGGTTTAATGCTCGGGTTCTTCCATTGACTTCCATTCCACTATAGCATCCCGATGTGTTCGGCCAGAGCACCCAAGCACTTTGGTGCTCGATCAACACTAGCAGTCAGCATTGAGGTATGAATCCATTTGCTGTACCTTATGTTCAAGGCACAGAAGACTTGTAATTGATAGGTCTCCTGTTATTTTCTCCCTTCTATTTCCTAACATCCTTTTGCATGTCATTCAATTTGACCTCTTTTCTATTTTTGTAAGCACTGTACCTTTTTTGTATTAAAGGTTTAAAAACTTTAATGTGTAGTTCTTGTAGCTCTAAATAAGAGCTTTTCAAAGAGTGATGTCTGAAAGCAGTGTGTGTCAGTGTGTTCTTGTATGTTAATTGACTGGCATCTTTTAACGACTGGTGGCGGCAGTGTGTATTTGGGGTATGATTTATGTAAGATTTGCCGCCTAAACTGGAAGATCCGTGCAAGATTGAATGAGTGAAGACATATGTTTCCCATGCTGGGATGGTGCACTCCAGAGATGAGCAAAATCTGTTCATAACAAACCGGGTTGTAAACACTTGAACTGTATGGAGATGCTCTGAAAAATGGTTTGGCCTACTATTTACAGTGTTTTCACTCAGATTTAAAATGCTACCCTCTGGATTAAAAAACACAAGTTGCACGCAAAAGAAAAACAAAAAAACAAACAAACGCTTGAACTGTCTGTTGATGCCTTGTCTCAGATTTTTAACTACTATTTACTGTGTTTTCACTGAGATTTAAAACGTTACCCCCTAGATTGTTAAACAAGTGTTGTATAGTGGTATTGAGCTTATTCCCCCCACACCAACACTTTAAAAAAAGCTGTATTGATGTTTACATGGGAAAAATCTAATGGTCTTGCAGGTAGCTGCTTTTGAGGGTCTGCAGCAGCTGCAGCTGTACTCGGAGGCTCGCCCAGCCTCAGCTTCTTACTTCTCACTTCCTTCCTGAAAGCTTTCCCTGCCTGTCCCTATTCTACACAATTCTTCTTCTTTGCCTAAACTGTCCCTGACACTGGAATAGAAGCTTAATTGTGACTGTACAGTCTCAGTAAGATCGTTTTCTGGCAGACACTGCTACACCCCTCCACTGTCATTCGTAGTGATTTTTCCAGTAGACATGTGCAGTAAAATGGCTCAGTTTTACTAAATTCGTCCAAAGCAAACCTAAAAAGCTTCAGGATCATCTGGCAAACAAATTTTTGGGAAGTTCATAGTGAACCCAGTTCGTTACAAACTGATTCACTCATCTCTACTCATGACGACACCAGAAGCTCTATGTACATAGTTAGCAAGTAGATAGAGAAGATAAAAATTTAGAGTCTTCAGTCGTTGGTACCGTTAAATGGCTTACTGAATAGATAATAAAATTAGCTAATTTTAATCACTACTTAGATTTCTTCATAAGACAATATCATAAGAGTCAAATATTATTACACAAAAAAACTAAGATAGTTTGGTAAATAAGACAAGTCATGTAAAACTAAACAATCAGTATAAGTTTTTGGTAGGATATTGATCGTCTGTTTAACATTATCGTTGCTTTTTCTTAGTTTACTGTTCCAATCAGCTTGGCATATTACTATGCTTTCTATCTTATTATTGTTATCTGCTTGCTACCTAATTTAGAAAGGCATTTTGCATTGAAAGAGAATTATTTGGAGGAATACCAGCTTCGCAGCCAACTTGCGTTAAATAAATTAGATGTGAAGAACAGCCAATACAGAATTTTTCATGACTTTTCGAAGGACTCCAACATGGTTTTTTAAAACATATTAGTATAGTTGTCACTCTGAATGCTGGCATTAGGCAAATGAGCTCCTCAGCTTCTATCAATACCTACTCAGTGTAATGATAAATGTTTACTGTCTCCACAACTACATGATTGACAACAAGCAATAAAGCCAAAGTAGATGCCGTTCCCTCCCATAAGGATAATATTTTGAATGGAAACAGCAGCTTGGCATTGCTGCAGTGAGGACGGGACTGTTTCCAAGAATCACGTGGGAGAACCACACTAATTATAGTGATACCCGATCTTTGTCAACTTCCCCTGTGTGTTGCTGCAGCATAAGAGGAAAATCTCTCCTAAAAAGAGTAAAGAAATGCTTAAAGGAGCATTATAAATAATACAGTGTTTGCCGATATTGGAAAATAGCCCACATGTCACTAGATTGCAAACTGATTGCAATGCCATTCTTAAACATTTTTCAAATTCTAGCTTTTCAAGCTCATGTTGCCTTCATTTCATATTCATTAATTGCCAAACTCTCCGCACATCTGCGCTAAAATCAGATTTTACATTGCTTTGCAGACTATTTCCTAAGGCAAGTCACCCACTAAGAAACCTTCCAATACAAATGAACTGTTTCAGTAATAAATTCATCATATAGTATATACTTATTTCCCTAATCTGTTTTAGTTTTCTTGTTTGTACAATTCATGCAGTCATGCCTCTAAAGCTAAGGGAAGTAGATCCCTGTAAAACTAAAATGAGGTCCTTATTCTCCGCAATGTAACTTTTGATGTCAAATGTTAGACAGCAGACAGAAAGGTAGCAGTCATCTCGATTGCTTCTGCACTATGCTATTAATGTGTATGGGGCTTTGAAGCCTTCTCTTGACTGCAGATGCCCTAATGAAAGAAGGATCAGGCTGTTGTAGTACAACGTACCCAATCCTTTTGTTCTTAGGAGACATAAGGTACCACCAAAGGTGCCTGAAAGCGGCTTTCTCCATCTCTCTCTGTATGGCGGGGGGGGGGGGGGCAACAAAAGAGATACATGGCTAACCAGCTGGCTAATGTTTTTGTCCAGTCTAACTTTACTCAAAAAAACTTTTTACTAGTGTTTTAGCAGTACTTTTTTTTTTGAGGGGGGGGCTAAAATGATGTGGCCACATGTTAATTAAAAGACTTTATCGAAATATTGTAGTATACATTGTAAGTGCAAATGTAAGTTAGACTATTAACATCAACATACATATAGCATTTTGCTATTTTATTAGTTTTTTTTAATGCAATATGGTGAAGGTACTGGGATTTTTATACCCTTTTCTCAGTAGAACTTCAAAACGCCTGTAAAAGACACCACTAAAAATGCATGTAATAATAACATAACAAAAAGCTTATGTCACAAAAATTCAACAAAAAAGCCTGAAAAGTATGTCAATGTTAATTTTTCACATTCAATATAATGAATAAATTACAAAAATTACTATTTGAGTGCTGACTGTGCCTTTTAATTTTACATTTTAAACCACCTTCTGTGTTTGAGGTCTGAATAGATGACTCAGCTACGTGCAGTCCTTGCTTCACATGCCTATGATGACAGAGCTTGGCATACTCTTGATTTAATTACAATGGCTTGTGGGCATATGGGAAAAAGCACTATCCAAAATAATATGGTTATTTTGGCAGGATGTGACTGGTTCTGATCTGGTCATGGAACTATCCGCAGGGTAACAGTGCCACTTTGCCCAGAATTTAGTTGATTGGCATTGAAAAGTGGTTGGAAGCTGGCAGGCTAACCACAGATTGGATATCATCCAATGCCATGACCACAAATATTACAACTGATGTTCCTCACTCTTCAAAGCATTACATTTTACATTCTCAGGTGAATCATCCAAGTATGGCCACAAATAGAAGCAAGAACCAGTCTGTTTGTTTCCAAACCGTTCTTCTTTTCTTAACAATAATTGAAATGACACAACATAGCTACTATAAATTAAAATATATAATATATTCAGCAGTTAAAATGTATTGATGGATGGTTGTGCGAGTTCTGGAAAAAGAGGGTTTTGAGAACTCAAAGGTGCAGACATTGGCTGAGCATGGATGCGTTGTAAATGGAAGAGGGAAGAACACAAGAATTGGGTGACATGAAATAAAGCATGCCCGACTCTTCTCTGGTCTGCCTAATGCTATCAGGAGGAGAGTCAGGAAGCAGCCATACACATTAGATTGTTGGTCAACATACAGTTAATGTGTATGGCCAACTCAAAGGGCATCTGTCAGCAGATTTGTATCTATGGAACTGTCTGACTTGTTATGTGTGCATGGCAGCTGAAAGCAACTGTGTGGGTCCCATGTACATATGCGCCCACATTGCTGAGAAATATGAAGTTTTAGTTTATGCAAATGAGTCTGTAGGAGCAATGGGGGAGTTGCTGTCACTCCTGGAGGCTCAGCTCTCTCTGCAACTGCCACACCCTCTGCACTTTGATTGACAGGGCCAGGCAGTGCAAACGTGATCACACCTGGTCCTGACATCTCCTAAAGTGCAGAGGGCGCAGCAGTTGCAGAGAGCGCAGAGCTTCTAGGAGTAATGGCAACACCCCTGTTGCTCCTAGAGGTTCATTTGAATATATTGATATAATCATAACTTTTCTCAGAAATGCGGGCACATATGAACATGGGACCAACACAGATGCCTTCAGCTGTCAAGCACACATGGAACAAGTCAACCAGTTTTATATGTACAGATCTGCTGACAGATGCCCTTTAAAGGGGTTGTCTTATCATGGACAATGGGGGCATATCACTAGGATATGCCCCCATTGTCTTATAGGTGCAGTTCCCACCACTGGGACCCGCACCTATATCGAGAACGGTGCCCCGCAAGGTGGTGGCTGGAGGACCCTGGTCCTGCCACCACCAAGCCGGTTCCCCATAGAAGGGAATGGGAATTTACCGTGCATGCACGGCCCCCGCTCCCATTCATTTCTATGGGGCCGTCGGAAATAGCCCAGCCAGCGCTCGGCTATTTTCGCCGGCCCCATAGAAAATGAATGGAGGGCGGCTGCGCGTGCGCGGTGCACCCTCACTTCACTTGCGGGGCTCTGTTCTCGATATCGGTGGGACCCGCACCTATAAGAAAATGGGGGCATATCCTAGCAATATGCCCCCATTGTCCATGATGAGACAACCCCTTTAAGTCTCCGCTTTACAATATCTAATTACTTATCTTGCTTTTCTTCTACAAACCTCTAGAAACAGAGATGTTTCTCATCACTGTACAACTTTTTAAATAAATGTGCTGCAGACAATTACTCAGCTTAAGGCTGAGGTCACACGGGCGTGACGGATATGTTCAGGATGCGTCCCGGGTGTACTGCGGCAAACCCGCGTGAGTAGGTACCCAATTGCAGTCAGTTTTGACTGCGATTGCGTTCCGTTGTTCAGTTTTTATCGCGCGGGTGCAATGCGTTTTGCACGCGCGTGATAAAAAACTGACTGTGGTACCCAGACCCGAACTTCTTCACAGAAGTTCAGGTTTGGGTTCGGTGTTGTGTACCACGGTGATGGATCATGTGATTAGACCATGTGATCTGACGTCACCACAGGTCCTTTAGCCGGTAGCTCATGATTAAAGAAGTAAGAAGAGACCGGCAGCTACGCGATCAAGAGGAGAAGGTGAGTTAATTATTTTTTTATTTTTTAACCCTCAATTGACCACCTACTAAGCATTCTGTATTAAAGAATGCTATTATTTTCCCTTATAACCATGTTATAAGGGAAAATAATACAGTGAATAGACTGTCATCTTAGCAACCATGAGTGAAAATCGCACCGCATCCGCACTTGATTGCGGATGCTTGCGATTTTCACTCAGCCCCATTCACTTCTATGGGGCCTGCGTTGCGTGATAAACGCACAATATAGAGCATGCTGCGATTTTCACGCAACGCATAAGTGATGTGTGAAAATCACAGCTCATGTGCACAGCCCCATAGAAATGAATGGGTTCAGATTCAGTGCGGATGCAATGCGTTCACCTACCGCATTGCACCCGGGCGGAAATCTCGCCCGTGTGAACTGAGCCTAAAACGTTTTACATGGCAGCATGTTGATCATGTTCACCACTGTGTTGAAGAAACCGCATTTCCAGTCACCACATCTGAGCTACATGTTTCTATCTTCCAGCATTATTAGATTTATTTTTTAATGCATTTGGCTTGGTCTTAAATCATCAATTTATTAATGCCTCCTCATTTATTATTCAGTCCTTTAGACTTGACAGGAGAGATATTGAAAGAGGTCATGAATTTCTAGATTCCTGAAACGACATGAATTATCCAGTTATTGTAATTACTATTTCCTTTCCCTCCTACTACATGGAGCATATATTTCTGCTTTCCATCATTCTTAGATAGTCTGGTACGTCATTCATTTTTAAATACATTTTTCTCATGTTTAAACAGAAAAACAATTAAAGGGGTTGTCCCACTGAAAATATTCTACATTTGTCAATCATCTGGATCTGAATACTTTTATCACTGCATGTAATTAAAAATTTAGCTATTTACTGGAAACTATCTGTATAGCGCTACCTGCTGTTTGGCCTTTTTCTAAATTCTCTGTCCAGGTTGACAGACATGCTCAGTTTCATCTTTCGACTGCCAACACCTGCAGCAGGAAGGATACGGTCCCTGAAAAGTGCAGGCCCCCTGAGCTGCCAGATTAAAATAAATCTAGAAGAACAATTGGAACAATGAATAGGTAGATCTCTGGATCCATGTGAGGTACAGGGTTGGTTCTAAGGGTGTTAAAATAAGACTTCCATGTACTATATGATATCTGATTTTCCTTTTTCACATGACCTATGGAATAACCCCTTTAAAGGAACACTCAAAATGTATACATTGCGTTATGTACAGCGCAGGGCCTAAAAGGGGTAGTACAAGGCTATTCTCTTTCGTGATATTGAAATCCCTGAATCATGCACCACCCCATCAAGCCCTTAAGGAGGTTGTCTCATTGAAAACGTCCTTTCTTTTTTCAAGTCAGCCCCTGGTTCAAAATACTTTTGTCAAGGAACTAAAGAGAGATAGCTGCAACAAAAGAGAAGCACCCTGAGAAAGGACACAACCACCGAGCTGCCAGCCTGAAATAAATCTAGTAGAGATTTTGAAGCAATGAATTGAGAGATCTGTGGATCTATTTGTGGTACAGGGCTGGCTCTAGCTTTGTTAGAGACTCATATTGACATTAATCAGTCAGAGGATGTAGCATCGTTCGTACAAACAATTTGTACAATCAAACAAGTCGTTTCGGCCAACAAAAGCCAAGATTTTCCAGCCTGGACAATTACATTTTTAGCATTCAGTAGCTTACTAGTGACCATTAGTTATGGCCTTGCGGTTTGCCCAGCAGTCAGTTCACGGCGAACTTTGCGCGTTCACGATCTGCAGAACATGAGAACATATGGCGCTATGACACTTGTTGATCCAATGGCCAGGATCTCCACAGTAGAAGCACTCTCCGCGTCTGCGGCGAAGATTACCCCGGGTCATGCCAACCTTTATGGGTTCCTCGGTGGAGACCTCAGTGTTGTCCCTGGAAAAGGTCTCTGGCTGGACCACCATCTGAGAACAGAACTGTCGTTCTTGTCGTCTCTCTCTAACTCGTCTGTCAAGTCGGACAACTAGGGTCATCATCTCCTCTAAGGTCTCAGGAATTTGGTAATTGACCAATAGATCTTTTAAATTATCAGATTGACCAGACCTAAACTGACTCTTCAGGGCTGGTTCATTCCATCCTGAGGGAACACACCACCGTCTGAATTGGGTGCAATACTCCTCCGCAGGGAGATGGCCCTGAACCAGTGCCCTAAGAGCTGTCTCGGCTACCATGGCCCTGTCTGGTTCGTCATAGAGGGTACCCAGGGCCTGAAAAAACCCCTCCACAGAAGTTAGACAACTGGCCCCAGGAGGTAACGAAAATGCCCAGTCCTGGGGATCACCCTGTAGTAGAGAAATGATAATCCCCACGCGTTGGCTCTCGGGACCGGAGGACACGGGGCGCAAACGGAAGTAGAGTTTGCAATTCTCCTTAAAGGAGAGAAACCTCTTCCGGTCTCCAGAAAAGGGTTCTGGGAGCTTGATCTGGGGTTCAAAATGTGGACTAGAGGACAGAGGAGTGGAAGAACCTTGCCCTAACTCACAAGAACGGAGTTTCTTTCCTAGCTCCTGCACCCTCTGTGTCAAGTTAGAGACATGGTCAGTCAGGGTAGTAAGAGGATTCATGATACAGTGGTTATTGGGCCTGTTAATCTATAACGGTCACGTCCACACACACACACACACACAGGGGGAAGGATAGTGACCACTGCGCTCCACCCTTACCCCTGGCCCTGCCTACTTGCCTCACGAGTCCTGATAACAGGGGACAACTGGACGACAGTCCCTAACCTTGGATATGTGCAGGGAAGACAGACAAGACAAAATACGGAACATGAACGGACCGGGTCAGAACCAAGAGAGCTACGCAGTACAAAGGGTTAAGCAAAGAATGGTCAGGAGAAGCCGGGGTCAAATACCAGGAGAGTAGAGAAGTACAAGAGGAGTCCTAAGAGAGTAGTCAGGTGGGAGCCGAGGTCACAATACCAGGACGGATGCGCAGTACAGGAGGAGCAGGCAAAAGGATCGTCAGGGAACGGAATCAGGTAAGTATTCAGTAGTCCAACAAATAGCCAGGAACCTAGAAATTAACAGGCAACCTGTGGCTAGCAGGCTGCCTGTATTTATAGTGGGGAGTGAGGGTCATGTGATGTGGCCAGCGTCACATGACCGACAGACCAACCAGTTGAGCACCGAGTGATCAGCTCGGCGCTCAAGGCAGACTTAGGAGCAGGGAGCCACCCAGCAGTAAAGCCGCCCTGGGAATGAGGTCAAACACAGATCCTCATTCCCAAAGCTAAGCAACAGTTCTGCGGGCAATGGGGGACCGAGTGCACCTTCGGAACCCCGTTACAATATCCTTTTGCATTGCGCCGAACTTTGACCCATGACACATCCATCAGGTGGGACAGGACAGTCAATTGAAACGTTTCAGCACATGGACACACCCCCAACATTATAACAGAACCCGATCTGGCAGCCATTTTACATTATGTGTTTTGCCAGTGTAGGGAGAGGTTGCATTTTGGAGCAGGGACAGGCTGTTAGGAACTTAGGGACACCAAACGCTAGCTAATAGGGCCACAAAAGTACGTTTAAGGAATGGTAACTTTGTGCTATCAATAGGTGTGATACTGTCATGGCCCCTCCTGTGATAGAGGTGAGAAGATCGGATAGACTTGCTGCACGTGAAGCTATCTGACAGGTCTCTCTGTTTTCCCCTATGTATGTTGTTGTTTGGCAGGATCTCACCTCTCCTCAGGTGCCGCTCATTATCAGTGATGAGGCTCTATTTAGATCTGCCTCACACTGCTGACCATCCGATTCATAGTTTCTGCTTGGAGTTGCTAGTGCTGGTTTGTCTTGGATCTCCTGCTTCTCCATACATCTCTAAGATAAGTATTTGTTGCCCTCACTGTTTCTTATTATCTGGTGTGTTTTGTTACTAGGCCTTAAGGGAGATGCAGGTTCCTTCATTCTGGAAGGAACCATCTGTCTCATCCCCTGCTACCTATCCTAGGGCTCGTCAGTTTTAGCAGGGCTTTAGGTATCCGGTGTATGAGTATTTCCACTATCAGGATCTGCTCATACTGGAAGGAGTTAGGGAAAGGCATAGGGATTACTAGGAGGTCACCATCCCTCTTCCTTAACTTCTGAGGCCTAGATTGTTGTCAATTCATTGTGGTGTGTATTTGGTGTTTTCCCTTCCCCTTATCCTGTGACAGATACATAGAGGGGTGTGATATACTTATAATATACTTTCTAACATAGGCAGTATATTATAGTACATTTGTATGCTTCCAGAAAATACTGATTGAGGGCTGCGATCTATTAGTTTCCACAAAATAGTGATTGAGGTTTTCCATATACCTGTGCTCACAAAATACAGATTGCGGGATTTGATATACCTGCTTCAACTAACAACTGATTGAGGCCTGCCATATATCAGCTTCCACAAAATAGTGATAGAGGTTTTCCATATACCTGCGCCCACAAAATACAGATTGTGGGATTTGATATACCTGCTTAAACTAACAACTGATTGAGGCCTGCCATATATCAGCTTCCACAAAATAGTGATAGAGGTTTTCCATATACCTGCGT
Source organism: Bufo bufo (assembly GCF_905171765.1). NCBI lineage: Eukaryota > Metazoa > Chordata > Amphibia > Anura > Bufonidae > Bufo > Bufo bufo. Next base: position 322,070,790 of record NC_053391.1, read on the forward strand.
CCACAAAACTACTACTTGAGGGTGATATACCAGCTTCAACTAACAACTGATTGAGGCCTGCCATATATCAGCTTCCACAAAATAGTGATAGAGGTTTTCCATATACCTGCGTCCACAAAACTACTACTTGAGGGTGATATACCAGCTTCAACTAACAACTGATTGAGGCCTGCCATATATCAGCTTCCACATATACTGCTCTTCTTTAGGGACTTTGGCACAGGGTCATTTTGAAAATGACAGGCAGAGGAAGAGACAGGCCATTCCTCAGGGGTGGTAGGGGTCGGGCAGGTGCACCAGGCTGGCGCCTAAGTGGGAAGTTGGAGAAGGTGCGTGCGATTATGTCAAAGGACGCACCAGAGTTGGTTGAGTGGCTCACTTAGCCTTTCGCTTCTGCACCCTCCTCATCCTCTGTATCTGCACCCTCCTCACTCTCTGCTGTGTGCACCCCCAAAGACACCACCACCACCACCATAGCCCCTCCACTCGAGTCAGAGGAATTATTTTCCTATTTATTCCCAGACCTTACCGATGAGCAGCCATTCTTGGCATCGGATGAGAAAGAGGAGGTAGCAACGGCCGCCATCCAGCGGTCTGACGACAGTACCCAGATCAGTGCAAGGAGGGTTGTACCCGCTGTTGCTTCCTACTTTGAGATCTCTGTCAGTGGTGGTGAAGGTGACAATGATGACGTGTCGATGGACATCACGTGGGTGCCCACAACAGAGGAAGAGGAGGGGAGTTCACAGGGAGAGACGGAGCAGCAGATAGGAGGAGAAGGAGGAGAAGCAGGCAGAACTTACCTTGCAGAGGAGGCAAAAAGCAGACAACAAATGTATCTGGAGCAAGCCATCCACCATGCACTGTCACATCTTGCGCTCCCCGGACACCGGCACATGGCTCCGCAGTGTGGACTTTTTTTAACGTGTCAGCTGCTGACAATAGTGTTGCCATCTGCAGCCTGTGCTGTCAAAGTATAAGTCGCGGTAAGCCCAACACTCAATTAGGGACAACCGCTTTAAGAAGGCACCTGGCCTCCCATCAAAGAGCCCATTGGGAGCAATGCTGTCAGAACCCACAAAGCCACACTCCCGGTGCTCCAAGTCCTGCCCTTTTCTCCTTCTCCTCTCTCTTCCCTTTTGTCCTCCACTCCACTTTCCACCGTGCCATTGTCGCGTTCATCTGGAATAAGGCAGGCTTCCGTGGCCCAAATGTTGAGCGGTAATAAAATTATGACGCCGAATAATCCTCTTGCCCAACGGCTGACCGCTGGCTTGTCAGAAATGCTAGCCCGCCAACTACTGCCATATAAATTGGTGGACTCGGAGCCCTTTAGTAAATTTGTTGCCATTGGCACACCGCAATGGAAGGTCCCCGGAAGGAAATATTTCTCCCAGAAGGGCATCCCAGAGCTATATGGCCACGTTCAGCGGCAAGTTAATATATCTCTGGCACACAGTGTCGGTGCCAAGATACATCCGACCACAGACACATGGTCTAGCAAACACGGGCAGGGAAGGTACATAACCTTTACTGCCCACTGGGTGAACCTTCTGACTGCCATCAAGCATGTAACCCATGGAGTCTGAAGAGGAGTCAGAAAAGGATGGTGGCTGGGGGGAGGGGGAGGAGGAGGAGCAAGAAGAGCAGGCTTTAAAATTTTCGGTGATCCCTGGTGTTGTCCGCGGCTGGGGGGAGGAAACCGAGGACAACATTCTCCTGGGCAATGAGCAGGAGCCAGGCCGCTCCACCACTTCCAATTTAGTGCAAATGGAGGCCTTCATGCTCACGTGTTTGAAGAGGGACCGCCGTATAAAAAGCATAAAGGTCAAGGACCTGTACTGTGTGGCAACGTACTTAGACCCCCGATACAGAACACAAAATGGCAGACATGTTACCAGCATCACAGAGGGCTTTCAGAATGCAGCATTTCCAGGCCTTGCAGCGAGAGATGCTGCATTCTGCTGTTGAGGGCATTGGCAAAGGAATTTTGACCCACAGCGAAACATGTGTGGGTACCAATCCTACCGCGCCTGCAAAAAGAGGGCAGTTTGAAGATGTGTTGGTCACATCGGATATGAGATCATTCTTGCAGCCAACCTATCGACAGCCGCCCTCCGGATCCAGCCTCAGGGAATGCCTAGACTGGCAGATGTCCGACAAGATCAGGTTAATGGCCGATGTGGACGCTCTGAGAAGTGAGGAACCCCTTGACCTGTGGCCAGAGCTGGCACAATTTTCCATGGAACTCTTGGCTTGCTCCTCGTCGAGTGTCCTGTCCGAAAGGACATTCAGCGTATCAAGGGGGGGATCGTGACCGATAAGCGCACTCGCCTAGCTCACGACAGTGTGGACTACCTCATATTTAAAAAAAATGTGATGACCACATGTAATTGAATTTCCTCATGGCAGCCCACATGTATCCACCACCACCCAGAACAAACAGTGGTCCTTGCCACAGAATTCAAAGTTCTTTGCTGTCAGGTGAATGCCTATTGGCTAATTTTTGGGGCCTGTATTGGCCGACAGTTACATATTTACCCTGTGACCACCTAATATACCTCTAGCCACAGAATCCAAAGTCCTTTCTGTCAGGTCAATGCCTATTGCATAATTTTTTGGGCCTGTACTGGCTGACAGTAACATTTTTATTATCTTTAACAACATAATCACACCCTTGTCTCACTCCTCTGCCTCGCCATTATGGTGGAGTATGAACCGCATTCACCTAATGTCACAGGGTCATGTGACTGTGCCCCCCACCCCGTACTGTGCCCCTCACCTCATACTGTGCCCCCTTATACCCTGCATTGTGCCCTCTTACCACACCCTGTGCAGTGCCCCTAGTTATTCCCTGTACTGTACCCTCTTATACCCTTTTAGCCGGTCAATGTATGGCGGTGGTATCCAATAACTGGATGGCCATAACTGTATCCCTTTCCCTGCCCACGTCATCCTTTTTTAGACCTGGCATGAGCGGGAAAAATATGCAGATTGTGGAGCTAAGGACCTTTGCGCCACAATCTGTGTCAGAAATACGACTAACATAGACGTATTTCTATATAATAAATGACCACCTTATTGTATTATTATTGTATTATTATTCAGGGGTAGGGCTAATATCTTTATATTATCTAGATTCTAGTGTATTATACTGTGCCCTGTATTTCCCTGTGGAAAATGATCCTTGGGAAACACAATCCTCATCCCTGACCACCAGGAAAAGGTAGCGCTCTGTCAGTACATGGCGGACTCCCCTCTCCGCCACGCTGCTCCGATGTGTACTGGTGCTTATTCTGACACTAGTTCACATCCTATTTTTGCCATCCATCTAATGCATACCAAAAATATATGCGTTAACAGATGCCTCAGACTGATGCCGTACAGTGCCAAGGATAACTTGCCACAAACTTGTGGCAGGGTTAAATTGTGACTCTTGTTAACTTGCTGCACACATTCTCTGGCAAGTTGTACACTTGCACAGCACTTGCAGCACAAATTCTAGTTGACACTTTTTTAACTTGCAGCAAATTTTCTTTGCAAGTCTCTGGCAAGAGCATAATAACTTAACGATAACTTGCAGCAAGTTTGCAAAAGCAAGGTAATCTGGAGACTTGAAAAGCAGACTTGCTGCAAGTTTGCAACATATTTGTGAAGCTTGGCAAGTCTGCAATAGCTTAGCAAGTCATTTTCAAAATTGCAGCACAATTACTTGGTATCTGGGATACAGTTCCATGGTAGATAAAAAAAAATTAAGTTAACGTATGCATTTGTTTAATGGACTCCGCAGGAAAAAACATGGAGTGCTGCACATTTGTATACATCAAACCGATAGGAAATAACATTTTTCTAGGCTCCAGCAGGGCACATTTTTGAGTGTTTCCCTTTAAGGTGCATAAAAATGGCCCCTGATTAAAATACATATTTTTTGTGGGAATTTTTGCCAATGATCCCCCTCTGGTATGTCACTGTCCATGTTGTGGGACTATTTATGCACTCATAGTTTGTATTTGGTGGCTGCAAATATGACCTGAAGGTTTTTCAGGTTCGCCTGCTATTAAAGTCAAGGGGCACGATGCGAATGCGCGGTTCGCGAACATTTGATCGCAAACGCGCATTCACGAATCGTCCCGGCCGATGTTCGTCCATCACTATTGACCATCACCAATGATTGTTCATGGACGGTTTTCAAACAGTAATTGGCTGACTTTAATCTCACAAGTATAGCCACTTACTTAGTGTATCAGTTTTGCCTGGACTATTCCTTTAAGAAACACCTTAGAAAATAAAAAACTTCCAATATTTTCCAAGATTCTTTCATAGGGATCAGACTTCAGGGTGATCATGATGAAGAGTAAACTGCTGAGATCTTAATATTAGTGATGGGGAAAAGTTTAGAATGACATAGAATGACAATCGGGAATGAAAATGTGTAGATTGGTGATGTTTAGGTTTTCTCTCATTTTCTCTTATTCAGGAATATTTGACCACATACTGTATATAACGTCAGTTCTTGGAAATTCTACAGTGGAAGAGGAAAGATCTATGACCAGCTGTGATGAAAGAAGTTATAGTGTAGCATTGCTAAACATTGGACTCTCTTTTTGCCTCAGGACAGAAAATATTAACCTGTCATTTCAACCTGTGTTTTTATCTTTCAGTCGTTTGAACTGTAGAATGTTCTTTTTATTAGTATTTAGAGTTGCTTAAAAGATGCAAATTCTTTCTGCGGTCCCTCAGAAACATGTCTCGCCTCTGATCTTGGGCCAGATTTATAGATGATGCTTGTCTCTTTTCAGGTCTCTATTTGAGCCAAGATACACTACACATTCACACTCATGGTACAGATCATTTCTCCACCTTCCTTCCAAAAAGACATCAAGAATAACAAGCAAGCAACTTGAACAGGGTGGTGGGAGCTGGGATTTTAATTAGCTAAATTGGTATAAAAAAATATGCCCTCTACAAGCCCCCCAAAACTAAATGTCACTTTCTTCATCAAACATGATTTGTGGACAGATTTCTGGCAAAGAGTGGAGTTTTAGGTGCACAGATGTTTATGGTATGTTAGGCACTATTTATATTTATAGAGAAATACCTCTGGAAACTATTTAAAGTGGTTCAATAACTTCCTCTAAAAGTATGATAGTGCTAGAGCTATCGGGTTATATAGCGAGAATTCATGGAAAAGCAAATTTAGAAAAACTCTTAAATTTAATGCTGTTTTAATGCTAACGACACCGTCACAATAATATGTATTTAAAAAAAGGCTCACGTCTAATGACGTCTTGTCTAAAACTAACCATTGACTTTCCTCCATCACAATCCACACAGCTTGTAATTTATAAGCCAAAATCAAACTGTAATAATGTTTTTCAAGGCAGTAAGAAAGTAATAGGGATTGGTAAAAACATCTTAATATACCATTCAGATCAACGTATGGCTGCTGTGCAAATAACGGTCTGCAATACACGGGCACCGGCCATGTGCACTCTGTGCCGATCTATTGACTTGAATAGTTCCATGATCTGCAAGATACTCCAAAAGATAGAACATGTCCTATATTTTGCGCACTAGAGGCACAGACCTGAAAGCCCACACAAGGGCTTCCAAGTGTTTCCATGGGCTTCTGATCCGTGCCTACTCACCACAAAAGATAAGACATGTCATATCGTTTGCCATATCTTGTGGATTGCGGACCCATTGACTTGAATTATGGGTTCACACGGTCTGTGCCTGTGTATTGTTGTGGTCCACAGCACGGGCACCGCAGCCATACAGTGAATGAGCCCTAATAAATATATCTCCACCAGAGTTGTCTGGAAGTAATTAGACCCAACAATAACATGTAGACCAGGGCTGGCCAACCTGCGGCTCTCCAGCTGTTGCAAAACTACAACTCCCAGCATGCCCAGACAGCCTACAACTATCAGCCTAAAGCAGGGCATGGTGGGAATTGTAGTTTTACAACAGCTGGAGAGCCACAGGTTGGCCAGCCCTGATGTAGACTATAAAACTGTCAAAGTGAATGTGGTCAATGGGAAGAGAGCTAGGACGTCAATGGTATGGTCCTCTAATTTCTGTAAATAAGGAAGATGTTACAGATATGCCCATGATTACCTTTGATTGACTTGGGTTAAGAACTCCAATTTCCCATGAAATTAATTCAGAGGAATAGCAAAACCCTTCACGTTACTGGGTGGTTGTACATAGACACATTTTACAGAAACTTGTCCCAACAACGTGTTGCAAAATCATGTTTTTTCAAAGCTGCTCATCTCACACCACACAAATGTTGAGCCAAGAGGAAATACATAGAAGAACACATCTGTATATACATGGTAACATACTAAATGTGATTGATTTTCATACTTACTATCAATGCAGTAGGCCTATATCATAGTGAAAGACATGGTTCCACAATACCCAGAGAAAAAAGTGTCAAAACAAAAAACAGTCATCAAGCGAGAAAGATACAAATAGGTCAGAGACATCAGGTCGAACACCAAAGTGCTCAGATGCTCGGGTGCTCGAGTAGAACACCTCGGGATGCTTGGATTCCCTACCAAGCACCTGAGTACAATGGAAGTCAATGGGAGAACCCGAGCATTAAACCAGGCACCCCCTGCTCTGAAGAGGGGAGGGTGTCTGGATCATAGGAAAAGGTCAGAAATTGATGGAAACACCACTGAAATGGTTCGGGAACAAAGTGGGGAGTATGTCTGGCTGCATCTTGGACTCCCAGGTCGCTGGTGGGAACGATGTTGTCCGAGTAGTACACCACTTTTACAGACTGACAATAATAAATACCAAAGATAAAATCGATTTTAGAGGAATACTTATTAGGAAACATTCTTTCCTGTATATTTACTTGTATATAAAGTGCAAGTGCTGCCAAAAATTACAAGGAAGAGGTACTCCGATACAACCTGTATATCACATAAAGGAGGGCCTCATTCACATTGTCCAATTGTTCAGGTAGTGGGACCCCTACACTCATAAAGCCTATGCACTAAGGGAAAGGGCTGCCAAAAATTACAAGGAACCAGCACTCCAATACACACTTTATTACACATAAAGGAGGGCAACATACACACCCTTGAAAAAACATTAGGAGCAAGGGCCTGCTGGTGACCCTCTAAAACATTAGGGACGAGGGCCTGCTGCTGATCTGACCATCTAAAACATTAGGGATGAGGGTCTGCTGCTGAGCTGACCATCTAAAACATTAGGGATGAGGGCCTACTGCTGAGCTGACTATAAAAAAAAATGGTTGAGGGTCTGCAGGTGAGCTGACTCTCTAAAATATTATGGGTGAGGGCCTGCGGCTGATCTGACCATGGAATATTTTTGGGTGAGGGCCCGCTGCTGAGCTGACTCTCTAAAACATTAGGAGTGAGTGCCTGCTGCTGATCTGCCCATCGAAAAAATGATGGTTGAGGGCCTTCTGCTGATCTGACCATGGAAAAAATGATGGTTGAGGGCCTGCTGCTGAGCTGACCATCAAAAAAATTATGGTTGAGGGCCTGCTGCTGAACTGACCATTTAAAAAATTATGGTTGAGGGGCTGCTGCTGAGCTGACCCTCTAAAACATTTGGAGCGAGGGCAGACTAATAAGCATGTTGATATGATGGAGGAGGAGGGTGAAAAAAGGAAGATTGAACCATATACCCATTTTTATGGTGGAAGGAGTGCATGGGAATACAGTGTATTCAATACACCATAAAAGCCACATTTAAAGTGCGTTTATGTTCAGCCACTTTCATCTGGTGGAGTAGAGAAGTCAGGGGCAATCCAGGCCTTGTTCATTTTTATAAGAGTCAACCGGTCAGCATTTTCAGTTGACAGGCGGATGCGCTTATCAGTTATTATGCACCCAGCAGCACTAAATACTCCCTCTGACAAAATGCTGGCGGCAGGGCAGGCCAGCACTCCAAGGCATAGAGTGCCTGTGTGTGCCACGTGTCCAGCTTGGACACCTAATAGTTGTAAGGCATAGAGGGATCATTGAGGACCCTGACACGGTCTGCTACGTACTCCATCACCATCTTCCAAAACTTTTCTCTCCTTGTGACACTAGGCCGCGCATCAGGGTGAGGTTGCTGGCGGGGTGTCATGAAACTATTCCAGGCCTTGGAGAGTGTTGCATTGCCTCTGTTGGAACTGCTGTGTGTTCCCCACGTCTCCCCTCCTCAGTTGCCCAAGGAACTACGTACTCTGCTGCCAGCATTTTCAGCTGGAAATTTTTGGAGCTATTTTTCCACAAGGACCTTCTGGTATTGCACTATTTTGCTAGTGCTCTCCACGACAGGAATGAGAGATGAGAAGTTCTCTTTGTAGCGGGGGTCAAGAAGGGTGAACAACCAGTAATCGGTGTTGGCCAAAATGCATATAACGCGAGGGTCATGGGAAAGGCAGCCTAACATAAAGTCAGCCATGTGTGACAGAGTCCCAACAGACAAGACTTCGCTGTCCTCAACAGGAGGATGACTCTCAATCTCCTCATCCTCTTCCTCCTCTTCGGCCCATCCACGCTGAACAGATGGAATAAACCTGCTGTGGGTACTACCCTCTGTAGCGGAGGCAACCGTCTCCTGCTCCTTCTCCTCCTCATCATCATCCAAATTGTGCTGAGAAGACGAACTGAGGGTGGTCTGGCAATTACCCTGTGTACTGTCTTCCCCCATTTCCACCTCCTCCACATGCAAAGCGTCCGCCTTCATTGTGAGCAGCGACCGTTTCAGTAGACACAGAAGTGGGATGGTTACGCTGATAATAGTGGCATCGCCGCTCACCATCTGTGTTGATGTCTCAAAGTTGCGTAAAACCTGGCAGAGGTCAGACATCCATGCCCACTCGTCGCTTGTGAAGAGCGGAAGCTGACTGTAAAGGCGACGACCATGTTGCAGCTGGTATTCCACTACTGCCCTCTTCTGCTCACAAAGCCTGGCGAACATGTGGAACGTGGAGTTCCAGCGCGTGCTCACGTCGAGCTGGCAATTGCAAGCACTGCTGCAGCATTGCCAGAACGGCGGCAGCTGTAGATGACATTCAGAAATGGCCACACGCGCGGCGCACCTTCACCATTAGCTCAAGCAAATTGGGGTAGGTTTTGAGAAACCGCTGAACCACTACGTTGAACACGCGGGCTAGGCATGGTATGTGTGTGAGCTTGCCGAGCTCCAAAGCCACCACCAAGTTACGGCCATTATCAGACACAACCATGCCTGGTTGTAGGTTAAGTGGCGGGAGCCACAGCTCAGTCTGGTCACTTATCCCCTGCCACAGCTCTGCGGCGATAGGCTGTTTGTCACCTAAGCAGATCAGTTTCAGCACGGCCTGTTGCCGCTTCCCCACTGCAGTGCTACACTGCTTCCAGCTAATGACTGATGTCTGACTGGTGCTGAAAGATGATAATTTAGAGGTGGAAGTGGAGGAGGAGGTGGAGGAGGAGAAGCCACTAATGTAGGTGGTGGTGGAAATCCTGATGGAAGTAGGGCCCGCAATCCTTGGCGTCGGTAGCACCTGTGCCATCCCAGGGTACGACTCGCTCCCGGCCTCCACAATGTTCACCCAGTGTGCGGTCAGGGAAATGTAGGGTGCCTGGCCACAAGCAATTGTCCATGTGTCAGTCATTAAGTGGACCTACCCAATAACTGCATTGCTCAGGGCACGGGTGATGTTACGACACATGCTGGTGTAAGGCGGGGATGGCAAATCGGGAAAAATAGTGGTGGCTGGGGACTGAGTAACGAGGGACCGCCGCCACCATCAAGCTGCAGAAAGCTTCAGTGTCCACAAGCCTAAATGGCAACATTTCCAGAGCCAGCAATTTGGAAAGGTGCGCATTTAGTGCTATGGCCTGTGGGTGGATGGCTGGATATTTGCACTTTCGTTCTAAGGCCTGGGGTATGGACATCTGTACGCTGCACTGGGACACAGAAGTGGATGTGCTAGCTGATGGTGCTTGCGAAGGTCCAGGTGCAGGGTTGGAGGCATCCGGGCCTGCGTCTTGGACAGGGGATTGGCCTGCACGTAACACAGGGGAAGAGGAGGCAGTGGTGTGACCCGCAGACACTGATTGTGGACCCAGGCGTTCAGCCCACCTATGACGGTGCTTGGATATCATGTGGCGGATCATGCTGGTGTTGGTGAGGTTGCTAGTGTTCATTTACAATTTTTATAACCTTTGACCTCACAGTACATGTCAACGTTTTAGGAGATTGACCTGTTGATTGGTACAGTCTCTAGGAAGGCGATAGAGGGGAGGAGCGTCACGATCTATTGTTTAATATCGTGCCCCTAGTATATTGGGATCTATGTTGAGCTTATTCCCTAGTGGTGACAGCTACTGCTTATTCTGTTGATGCATTCCTCCTCTCACCTTCTATCCATCTCTCTCCATAGCCTATATTCCCCTTAAAGCCACTGCCTTCTATAATAATTATTATTGGCTGCTCATATGTTTGAGCCTAGTCCCTATGGTTCGCTGCTACTGTGGTTGTTTCTTTGTTTGCTCATGTGTTAGAGCTTAGTCCACATCGCACTGTCTAAAACCTAACACTCACACACCCTGCATCCCGACATGTTTCGCTGTGTAACCAGCGTCTTCAGGGGATGATGCAGGTGTGAGTGTTGGGGGCGGAGTCCATCTTTTGAAGGTTCGTTTTGGGTCACATGTTCTTAAACTCCAATCATTTACTGATACATCATATCCGTTTGTTTCATTTGTTCACACCCTCTATTTATTGATTGGCCCCAGTCCGTCATGCGCTGGTGACTCACGGTTGTACGGCATATCCTTGGGATCATCCGCGCATGCGCCCGGATTTGCCCGTTCTCCACTGCATTATCGCGAGGTTTTTATTATGTTCGCGCATGCGCGAGGACATATACATTTCGGTCATTAGATTTTACTATCAGATTCGCGCATGCGCGCAGACTTTAACATTGATTTGTCCACGTCTATACTATCGCGGTATTACTAGCTCACACCTTGTACATGCGTGTATGCTTAGTATCGGGGCCTTCATTGGCGCAGGCGCGGACTCTTTGCTGGATTCCCCTCACCATTCATCATTTTTGTGGTCCTTCATTATTCTCACTGGTACTTAATTCTATTTCTATTCAGCACGTATCTATAGCTATATATTAATGTCCACACTATTACACGATTTTATTTTAGAGGTTGAGGTCCTTTCCCTAGCTTATCTCCCTTTTCTGAATGGATCTCAGTTAAGATATTATTACTCATGATGCCTTTCTCTCATGACATATCCACTTGTTTATATGTATATGTTCCATCCTTCAATCTGGAGCTTCATTTCAATTCTGGCCTCCTTGATATTTAACATTACTCTACTTATAGGGGGTGCCTATATTATGATGTACTTTTATTGATTGGGTCTTTTAGTTGGTTGGGCATCTTATCTTGTTCCTAAGATCTCCATTTTTTTTTAGTAATACGGTTTTATTCTCATGGTATATATATATATATATATATATATATATATTTATATCTGTATATACATGTGGGTGTAGGAGCTCATTTTTTCTCAGGGGGACTTTTTTTTTCTGTCTGATTTTTAGATGTTTTCTTTTATAGAGGTGATATATTATCGTTTATTTTTATTTGTCATTTTACTGACTATTTATGCCTTTTTGTTTTTTGTTGTTTTTTAGGGTTACACCAGGTCCATAACCACTGGTCTATACACCCATCTCCAATATCTCCCCCCACTCCAAACGTACCTCCCACAGTCTGGACTCCCTCATCCGCACCATGGTAAGTATTTCTTCTTCTTTTCTTTTTTTTATATAAAAAAAAAAGTGTAATTTTTCTACTTTTTTGGAATTAGATTTTTTTGTATATATATATATATATATATATATATATATATATATATAAAAACAGAAATTAAATCAGCAGCACTCTATTGGATGCTGGGTGCAACTCCACAGTCGCTCCTGGACAGGAGCCGTTCAATAGAAATAGAAAAAATTGGGCAGCACTCCGGTCTTGTGAAGAAATTCAGTGATGTTTATTCACACTTAATTGCAATGCAGCATTTCAGCCCTCTCTGAAATGCTGCATTGCAATTCCCCTCTCTAATTAATCTGTCTACATAGCATTATTGTTGCTGGCCTAGAAGTACTATAATATATTATTATTTATTTCATTCCTTTTCTTTTTACTGCTAAATTGTTCTATAGGAATGGTAGGAAGATAAATCCTTCATTTATTCCGATCGGTGACAGGGATTTCAACCGATATATCCACTTCGCCTCCTCCTGTTGTAATTTGTTATCCACATCTCCTTGTCTAGGGCCTAGTCTGACCTTCTGTATTCACCAGATTTCTAGACCTATTGGGTTCCCCTTATGGTATTTATTGATGTGTCTCACTAGGGGTGTATCATCATCGGTATTGAGGGTACTTAGATCTTTCAAAATCCTCCTCCTCAGTTCCTGTATCGTTTTTCCTACGTAGATTTTAGGACATCTACATTGTATCGCGTAGACAACGCCAGTGCTCTTACAATTGATGTATTCTCTAATAGTAGATTTCTTCCCATCATGGGGGTTTATAAACTCTTTCTTTGGCACCATATACTTACAGAATACGCATCCCCCACATGGGTATGACCCCTGTGTGGATAGCCAGTTCTTTTTTGTGCATATTTTCTTCTGAAAATGGCTGTGAACCATAATATCTTTTAGGTTTTGTCCCCTCCTATACGTTACTGATGGGTTATTAGGCAGTACTTCCTTTAGGTCTTTATCTGATGTCAAGATATGCCAATATTTTTTAAGAATCCCATAGATTTTTTGGTGTTGATAATCGAAAGTACCTATACATCGTATTGTTTTTTCATTTTTTAATACCTTTCTCTTGAACAGACTCTCCCTCTCCATCCTCTTGACTCTATTGTAGGCCCTGTACAGCACCTTTTTAGGGTATCTCCTCTCCAGGAATCTCTGATACAGGACTTTACATTCCTCTTCAAAGGCTGTCTCGTTTGTACAGTTTCTTTTCGCTCTTAGGTATTGTGCGACGGGTATACCTTTTTTTAAAGGTTTAGGGTGACAGCTTTCCCAGAAAGGCATCACGAGTAATAATATCTTAACGAAGATCCATTCAGAAAAGGGAGATAAGCTAGGGAAAGGACCTCAACCTCTAAAATAAAATCGTGTAATAGTGTGGACATTAATATATAGCTATAGATACGTGCTGAATAGAAATAGAATTAAGTACCAGTGAGAATAATGAAGGACCACAAAAATGATGAAAGGTGAGGGGAATCCAGCAAAGAGTACGCGCCTGCGCCAATGAAGGCCCAGATACTAAGCATACATGCATGTACGAGGTGTGAGCTAGTAATACCGCAATAGTATAGACGTGGACAAATCAATGTTAAAGTCCGCGCGCATGCGCGAATCTGATAGTAAAATCTAATGACTGAAATGTATAAGTCCTCGCGCATGCGCGAACATAATAAAAACCTCGCGATAATGCAGTGGAGAATGGCCAAATCCGGGCGCATGCGCGAATGATCCCAAGGATATGCCGTACAACCGTGAGTCACCAGCGCATGACGGACTGGGGCCAATCAATAAATAGAGGGTGTGAACAAATGAAACAAACGGATATGATGTATCAGTAAATGATTGGAGTTTAAGAACATGTGACCCGAAACGAAGAATGGACTCCGCCCCCAACACTCACACCTGCATCATCCCCTGAAGACGCTGGTTACACAGCGAAACATGTCGGGATGCAGGGTGTGTGAGTGCTAGGTTTTAGACTCTAACACATGAGCAAACAAAGAAACAACCACAGTAGCAGCGAACCATAGGGACTAGGCTCAAACATATGAGCAGCCAATAATAATTATTATAGAAGCAGTGGCTTTAAGGGGAATATAGGCTATGGAGAGAGATGGATAGAAGGTGAGAGGAGGAATGCATCAACAGAATAAGCAGTAGCTGTCACCACTAAGGAATAAGCTCAACATAGATCCCAATATACTAGGGGCACGATATTAAACAATAGATCGTGACGCTCCTCCCCTCTATCGCCTTCCTAGAGACTGTACCAATCAACAGGTCAATCTCCTAATCCTCCCCCCCTCCCCCCCCCCCCTATCCCTCCCTCAACAGTCATGCTATATGAATAGGAGGGATTCCAATAAAATGTCCCATACATTAAGAAGGTAGCAGCAACTGGGTTACATGATTATAACTATAAAAAATATATAATACTAAAAGCTAAGAATCTAGAGCAAGCCCGCACCACTGAGAGTTTTAAAATATGTCTTTAGTATAGCAATAGGATTAAATAAGATTAAAAGGTTAATGTATATTAAAATAACAGAATAAAAGCGAAGTTTTAAAAGAAAAAACAGTACTTGATCCAAGAACGTAAATAGGTCCATAGTGACCACCAGTTAGTAGTTTCTAGTGTTCACGCCCCTGCTCATTTTGGTATGGCATAGGTTACAAATGACTATTTTTTTATTTTCCGCACTTTCCTCAAAAAAGCACCAGACTGCGGAACACCTACCCCTTGGCAACGGAGATTGCCGCAAGGGGGTGCTCCAGGGAACAGTTGCGGGCCTGCTTGGTGTGGCCTGCCTTCTCTCTTTTGCCACCGCACAGCCTCTTCTACCCTGTTGCGGTACTGCATATCCCTCCCCCTCTGTACTGCTGTCCTTGCTTGGCTTGCCACCTTCCCAGGTTGGGTCAGTGACTTCATTGTCCAGCACCTTCTCTTCCACTTCCTCACTCTGGTCATCCTCCTGACTTGTTGACCTAACAACAATCTCAGTTACTGACAACTGTGTCTCATCCTCATCATGATTCTCTTGAGACACTAATTGCTGTTGTTTTATTGGCAACACTGTCTCATCATCATCATCCATCTCGTGAAACACTAATTGCCATTCCCCACCGCCATCTTCTTCTGACTGTGGATGCTCCAGAGTTTGGGAATCAGGGCACAAGATCTGCTCATGTCCCTCTTCAAGCAGGCTTGGCGAGAGGCCCAAACTAAGGAATGGCGATGAAAATAATTCCTCAGAATATCCGAGTGTGTAATCACTTGTTTGCCAAGACTCTCCATGGTGGGTGTGTAGCTGGCCAGCTAAGACCTGTTCTAGATTGCTAGTATAGCTTATATTTGTGGTCCTGGCTACGGCGCGGAGCCTGATGAGTGTGACTAAACCTAACCTAGCTAAAGTGGCTGGTGGTGTGCCTGTTGCCACGTGATGAGGGTAGGCCAAATAAAGGGGGCATACCCTGGGAGATGTAAGGAGAAGGGCCGGGAGGGAGGGGCGAGAGAGGACGTGCACCAGGAGAGCTGGGCGGCGGAGCTTAAGAAGCCCCCTACGCCCCTCCCACAAAAGCAGGCTGGATTCAGCCTGCTGAATTTGTGGTCCTGGCTACGGCGCGGAGCCTGATGAGTGTGACTGAACCTAACCTAGCTAAAGTGGCTGGTGGTGTGCCTGTTGCCACGTGATGAGGGTAGGCCAAATAAAGGGGGCAAAAATACAAGTAGGAAAGGTTTAGGAAACAACTCTTTATTGTAGAAGATGAGATTATAGAACTAAGTCAGAGAAAGCTGCGGCGATTTCGGCTTTTGGATGCGGAATGTATTGTGAGAAACAAGAGGACTTCCAGCGACCCATTTTGCGTATGATGTGGGCCGGTACCCCATGTTTGGATGCGGCGGAGGCGGCTCCGATCCTGAAAGAATGGCCCGTGATGGCCTGGGTGTTGAACCCTAGCCCTGACGCGAGGCTGCGGATGTGTTTTACGAACTGCGAGGACGTGAGTGGCCGTGACGGGAAAGGAAGGAGAGGGCTGGCGGGAGCCCGGTTGCCCAGGGTGATTAGTAACCTGTTGAGGACGGCCACGGGACACCAGGAGTTGGAGGTAGGGAAGTATTCTATGCGCGCTGGGGGCCCGATTTGTGAAGTTTTGGAGACTGGCAAGGTGAAAGTGAAATGCTCGTGACTACGGGTG